>NC_141693.1:653681210-654281210 GCF_964263255.1 Lissotriton vulgaris | reverse complement strand
ATCAGAAAGATTTTGAATATGTATATACACACATTTTGTTTGAGTATACTACAAACAAGCTATGAACATACCAGCGCATCAGATTCGCAGCACGCATTGCACACGCTTATGCAAATATATGAAGCACACCCCGAGTGGACCTTACAATCCTGCTACTCCCTTAACGTGATTAGAGCATTACACAACATGGAAGCTTGTTGCTACGTTGGTTGCTCAGCAACCACTGACGCGCCAGCGCCGGCAATGTACTTGCGCATCCTGAACTGAATGAATCCAGTCATCGTTCTCTCACACTGTCATCTCTGACAGAACCGGGTCGGAGCGAACATCGCCGCCGGTTTCGGATTGCACCAGGATCCTTTATGACTACATACGCACGGCCCTCGGTAAGCGACAGCAAACCTCGCCTATTCCCCCAGAGCCTAATTGTAAGGCTACGATTAGCGCTGTATGAAAACAGCTGCCCCTTTGCCCACAGGTTTGAATTACTGCACCAGTGGCCCCATTTCAACATCGGGAAAGAGCTCTCCAACCCCAACGCCGGAAACAACGACATCACCCCGTCGCAAGACCTCTGCAACTCCCTCGCCTCCTACTTCCACAACAAGATCGCGGACATACACAACAGCTTCAGCCCACAAACAACGCTCCCAACGACCGCACCAACGCCCCCCACCACCACCCTCAGCGCCTGGACCCAGATCAACACAGAAGACACCATCTGCACGATGAACTCTATCCACTCCGGATCCCCGACCGACCCGTGCCCCCACCACGTCTTCAACAAGGCCGACGCTGTCATCGCACCCCACCTGCGGGACATCATCAACTCCTCCTTCGACACCGCCACCTTCCCTGAGAGCTGGAAGCACGCCGAACTCAGCGCTCTACTAAAGAAACCAACAGCGGACCCCACCGAACTCAAGAATTACCGCCCCATCTCGCTCCTCCCGTTCCCAGCCATCGAGTCATCGAGAAGACCGTCAACAAGCAGCTGGCCGCCTTCCTCGAGACAAATGGATCCCTCGACCCCTCACAGTCTGGCTTCCGAGCCAACCACAGCACTGAGACCGCCATCATCGCTGCCACCGATGACATCCGAGCCTTGCTGGACAACGGTGAAACAGCGGCCCTCATCCTCCTAGACCTCTCCGCGGCGTTCGACACTGTCTGCCACCGCACCCTAGTGCAGCGTCTCAGCAACATCGGAATCCAGGAGAAAACACTGGAGTGGATCATCTCCTTCCTCGCTGGAAGGACACAGAGAGTCCGCCTACCACCGTTCAGATCCGCAGCCACGGAAGTCATCTGCGGCGTTCCTCAGGGCTCCTCGCTCAGCCCCACCCTCTTCAACGTCTACATGAGCCCCCTTGCGGCCATCGCACGCCAACATAACCTCAACATCATCTCCTACGCCGACGACACCCAGCTGATCCTCTCCCTGACCAACGACCCCGCCGCCGCCAGAACCAACCTCCACAAAGGGATGAAAGATGTAGCCGAGTGGATGACGACCAGCCGCCTGCGCCTGAAACTGAACTCAGACAAGACGGAAGTCCTCATCCTGGGCTCCTCGCCCTCCGCCTGGGACGACTCCTGGTGGCCCCCCGCCCTGGGCACCGCACCCAAACCGACAGACCACGCACGCAACCTGGGCTTCATCCTGGACTCCTCCCTCTCCATGACCAGACAAGTCAACGCCGTCTCCGCGTCCTGTTTTAACATCCTGCGCTTGCTACGGAAGATCTTCCGGTGGATCCCCACCGAGACCAGGAAGACGGTCACCCAGGCCCTCGTCACCAGCCGACTGGACTACGGCAACGCCCTCTACGCCGGAACCACCGCCAAGCTCCAGAAGAGACTCCAGCGGATCCAGAACGCCTCAGCCAGACTCATCCTCGACATCCCCCGGAGCAGCCACATCTCCGGACATCTGAGAGACCTGCACTGGCTCCCCGTCATCAAGAGAATCACCTTCCGTCTCCTCACCCACGCACACAAAGCCCTACACGACCAAGGCCCGAGCTACCTCAACAACCGCCTCAACTTCTACGCTCCCAAACGCCACCTCCGATCGACCAACCACGCCCTCGCCGCCGTCCCCCGCATCCGAAGAGCGACAACAGGAGGAAGGTCCTTCTCCTACCTGGCCGCCAAGACCTGGAACACCCTCCCGACCGACCTTCGCCTGACCCAAGACCACCTCTCCTTCAGGAAGAAACTCAAGACCTGGCTGTTCGAGCAGTAGCGGCACCCCCCCCCCCCCCAGCGCCTTGAGACCCTCCGGGTAAGTAGTGCGCTCTATAAATGCCTTGATTGATTGATTGATTGATTGCATTACGAGATATGAACATCGGAGAACAACATTAGGTAAGCACAATCACAAATGGGCGCTTTTACGTTGTAGTGGGTGATTTTTAATAACTGTTCCAATTAGAAAGATCTAATTAGGCGGTAACTTTACCCACAGAGCCCTAGAAAATTGACCTCGCTCGCCTGTAGGATTTTAAACCAGCAGCCACATTGAAATAAGCAGCAATATATCCCGAATGGACAAATGACTAGGAGAATTTATTGAGAGTGGCACTTTTTCTATACAAGGTAAGCGCAATCATAAGTGGGCGCTGCTTGCTTTTGCCAATATTTGATCCATCCCGACATTTTTAATTAGGCAGCATTACCCAACAGAGTCCCATCCAAAGAAATGTGTCCTCAGCAATCTCCAAAGGCTGTCCCAGCTGGGTCTACTTGGAGGTGAGTGGAACAGACTTTATTTTGACCATAGTTGACTCATACCATGAATCCAAACCTAACCAAAACCCCTTCTTTTTTAAATCACTAGGCTGCCACACACACTCTCTCCCACTTCCCCAAGCCCACCCCCCAGTCCCGATGAAGACCCGCGCAGACGCTTCAAGAGCACTATCATGGGGTTGAAACGTCGACATTACATCTCAGTGGACCACACTTACCAAAGACTCTGTATTCAAAACTGATTAATACTGCGTATAGAATGTTCTGAAAAGTTGTATATTGGTCACAATTCCCCTTTTCCCCAATCCCTTCCTAGCACAAGACCTCAACACTGTATCTATTGTATGGCACTAAATCGCACTGAGCACCTATTGTCACAAATTATCACCCAATGCACTCATGTATGAAATTGACAGCCGTTTTACCTTTGCCTTGAAATAATAGTATTTATAAGTGAATACAATCTATAAAGTAACTTGTAAACTCTTTAGATGGTTTGGATTCCCTTTTTGGTTTTGATTAATTTGAGTTTACAAAAATGTAATATGTTGTGTTTAAATTAGATATAATTGAAGAAATTTGTTGCACCCGAAAAAAACAATTGTTTATCATTTCTCAGTGATGTCTTGGCATAGATTTGCAGTCTTCAAACGTAAACCACCACATTGCCATTGAAGTATTATTCTTAATCTATAATTGGTACATCTATCAATATGTAGACTTTACCTTCAGTATAGCTTCAACAAAGCCAGCACAGCCACCGCACCCCATCTCCGGAAAGTCTTCAACACCTCCTTCGAGACAGCAACCTTCCCGGAGAGCTGGAAGCACGCAGAGATCAATGCCTCACTCAAGAAACCCAGGCGGACCCCAAAGACCTCAAGAACTTCTGGCCCATCTCCCTGATCCCGTTCCTGGCAAAGATCATCGAGAAAACCGTCAACGAACAACTGACCCACTACCTCGAGGAGAACAAAATCCTGCACCCTTCCCAGTCCGGGTTCCGCAGAAACCACAGCACTGAGACTGCCCTCATCGTCGCCACCGATGACATCAAGTCCCTGCTGGATAATTGAGAAATGGCGGCCCTCATCCTCCTGGACCTGTCAGCGGCCTTCGACACGGTCTGCCACCACACACTACGAACAGGCCTCCACAACGCCGGGATCCAAGAGAAGGCCCTGGACTGGACCACCTCCTTCCTCTCTGGGAGAACACAGAGCGTCTGCCTTCCCCCCTTGTGCTCCGAAGCCACCGAGATCATCTGCGGCGTACTCCGGGGATCATCCCTTAACCCAGCTCTGTTTAACATCTACATGTCACCCCTCGCCCACGTCGCACGTCGCCACGACCTCAACATCATCTCCTACGCCAATGACACCCAGCTGATCCTCTCCCTCACCAAGGACCCCCACACCGCTAAAACCAACCTTCACAAAGGAATGAAGGCTATTGCTGAATGGATGAGGAACAGCCAACTGATGCTGAACTCGAACAAGACGGAGGTCCTCATCCTTGGAACCACCCCTTTGGCCGGAGATGACTCCTGGTGGCCGACCACACTGGGAACCGCCCTAACACCCACCGACCATGCACGCAACCTAGGGGTCATCCTCAACTCCACCCTCTCCATGACTAAACAGGTCAACACCGTCTCCTCCTCCTGCTTCAATATCCTCCGCATGCGCCACAGGATCTACAAGTGGATCCTCACTGAAACGAGAAGAACGGTCGCCCAGGCCCTCGTCAGCAGCAGGTTGGACTACGGAAACGCCCTCTAAGCAGGAGCCTTGGCCAAACTCCTGAGACGGCTCCAACACATCCAGAACACCTCTGCACGCCTGATCCTCGACATCACTTGCCGCAGCCACATCACACCCCACCTGAGAGACCTGCACCGGCTCCCGGTCAACAAGAGGATAACCTTCAAGCTCCTCACCCACGCACACAAGGCACTCCACAACACCGGACCAACGTACCACAACAGATGACTCAGCTTCTACACCCCCACCCGCCAGCTCCGCTCCACTGACCTCGCCCTCGCCACAGTCCCCCGCTTCCGAAGAGCGACCTTCGGTGACAGATCATTCTCCCACCTCGCCGCTAAGACCTGGAACACCCTCCCCATCCACCTACGGCAGACCCAAGACCTGTTGACCTTCAGAAAACTCCTCAAGACCTGGCTTTTCGAGTAGTAGCAGCATTCCCCACCCCAGCGCCTTGAGACCCTCATGGGTGAGTAGTGCGCTTTACAAATGGTATGATTGATTGATTGATTTAGTATATAACAATGACATAGAAAAGACACATGGTAACATAAAAGGAGGAGGTGTAGTCTATGAGGTGCACCTTTAGAGTTTATGTTGAAAAGTTTAGCTTTTTTAAGTATTAACCTTTAAAATGGTTGCCAATGTATTGCACATCTTTTTGAAAGGTGGTTGATTTGTATTGTCTTGTGTTAAATTGTGTGTTGCTGTTTCCCTCTAGTTTATGGCTTTTTTTCCTCTTCTTGTATGTGTTCCTCTCCTGGAGCATGGCTCTGTTGCACTGTTTCTGACTGGATAAGTTGTATCCTTCCAATGCCTACATTTGTGAGCTACATTTTCTTTTTTTCATCACTCCATGGGAGTGTGTGTGACTTTGTTTGCTTTCCACTGTGTGCTAATTCTCCCATCCCCATCCACTGCATTGTACACCCCAGCTCATCTGTTACATCCAATGTCACTCCTTGTCAGCGTCTTTAGTTTTATTTTCTAAAATGGGCTAAGTGAAAAATTGATATGCTGACAATTCATTTGGTCAAATGTCGGTATTAGAACCATTGGCCATGGTGTAAGTTAATGAAAAATTGGCACTGATATAGTTTTAAAGGTAAACTGCTTTATTCACCTCGAATTCCACCATTATCAGAATATGGTTGGTCCTCGAAAGGATGAACAGACATAATATCGAGTTGGAAATGTTGGACTACAAAAATATAGACTGTCAGAATATCTTTGTCAAGAATATCGAGTTGAAGGTATGTAATATCGTAGTAATTAATATCATTAACAAAAATATTCTTGTTAAAAATATCGTTATTTGATTTAGTGTTATGTATTTTAGTGTGTATTTTACATGTATGTGTTCTATTTCTTTGTGTCAGTATTGCATTTGTTTTTTGATGTATATGTTACATTTTTATGAGTTAATAATTTATTTGTAAGTACATTTTGCGTTTTAGTTCCGTAGCGGGTTGTGGGTTAATAGGGAAATAGGGTAGGAAGTAATTTAATTGTAAAACATTTTATAATAGTTTTTATTAGTTATTAATTTGTTTTAGTTAAATGTTGCGTTTTTGTTCCGTACTGGGTTGTGGGTTTAAAGGGAAATAGGGTGGGAAGTAATTTAATTATAATTAATTAATAAATATTTTGTATACATTAATATATATATGTATTTAATATTTTATATTGTTAAGTGTGGTCATTAATTTATTATTAATTAGTCATTAATTGTTTGTTATTAATCATTATTTTATAAATATTTTCATTGTGTTCATTTTTTAGGAGTGGGTTGTGGGTTTATAGGGGAATAGGGTGGGAAGTAATTTAATTATAATTAATGAATGAATATCTTTTATTAACAATTCTGGGCCTGATTCTGATGCGGGTTGGAAAGCTTCCCGACCGAATCGGTTTGGAAACGACCCACTTGGTTTGGGAGAGTCCAACCGACGGAGTACGATGCATCTGGATGCTTCCAGATACGATTTGGTTAGACTCCCATTGACTTCAATAGGAGCATATGTTCCTAACCGCATCATAATTGGGCCCTGTGTCAGTAAGGCACGTTCCTGATCCGATTGGGAAGGAGCAAATGCCATTAGGAGGCCTTCCTAACCGCATCAGAATCGGGCCCGAGGTGGGAAGGCTTTCCTAACCGCATGAGAATCAGGCCCTCAGTATTTATGATTGTATATTGTTAATTGTGGTAAATAATTTATTATTCATTAGTTATTAATTGTTTGTTAATTATTAATAATTTATTGGTAAATATGTTAATTGTGTTATTTGCGGGAGTGGGTTGTGGGTTTATAGGGTAGTAGGGTGGGAAGAAATTTAAAAATAATTAATTAATGTGTATTTGTATTTATTTAATATTTATGTTAATTGTGGTAAATCATTTATTTTTAATTATTTACGAATTGGTTATTAATAAATATCAATTAATTATGAATCATGTTATCTCTGTCAATTATATAAGAGCAGGTTGTGGGTTGATAGTGGAGTAGGCTGGGAAGTAATTTAATGTTACTATATTTGTTAAAAATATTTATTATAACATTTGTTTTAAGTTATTCTATAGTGTTAATTGTGTGAATTAATGTATTATTGATTGTTTTTTGAATGGCTAATAATTATTATTTAATAATTAAATAATTATTTATAAATTATGTTATGTTTTACAACATTGGTGGTGTCATTTATAGGGGATTATGGTGGGAGGTAAAACAATTTACATTAGTTAATTGTTTCTTAATTAATTTTAATTATTTAGCTTGAGTGGGAATAGTAAATTATTCCCTTATGCAATCTAACACTTTCCCTACTGTTGAACTCACTGGAGTGGGAATAATTAAGTATTCCTCTCACTATCCAACACTTTCCCTACTGTTGCACTTTCTGGAGAGGGAATAGTAATTTTAACCCCTCCGCTATCCAACATTTTCCTTACTGTTGCTCTCGCTGGAGTGGGAATAGTAAATTCTTCCCCTTCGCTATCCAAATTTTCTGTACTGTTGCCCTCGCAGGAGTAGGAATAGTAATTGTTACCCCTCCACTATCCAACACTTTCTCTACTGTTTCACTCCCTGGAGTGGTAATAGGAAATTATTCCTCTCTGCTATCCAACACTTTCCATACTGTTCTACCTGCTGGAGTGGGAATAGTAAATTATTCCCCTCCGCTATCCAACACTTTCCCTAATGTTGTACTTCCTGGAGTGGTAATAGTAAATTATTCCCCTTCGCTATCCAACATTTTCCCTACTGTAGCACTTGCTGGAGTGGGAATAGTAATTTTATTCCCTCCGCTATCCAACACTTTCCTTACTGTTGCAATCTCTGGAGTGGGAATAGTAATTTTTACCCCTCCACTATCCAACACTTTCTGTACTGTTGCACTCTCTGGAGTGTGAATAGTAAATTTTATCCCCTCCGCTATCTAACACTTGCCCTACTGTTGCACTCTTTGGAGTGGAAATAGTAATTCTTTCCCTTTCACTATCAAACACTTTCCCTACTGTTGCAGTCCCTGAAGTAGGAATAGTCATTTTATCCACTCCGCTATCCAACATTTTCCCTACTGTTGCCTTCCCTGGAGTGGGAATAGTAAATTATTACCCTCTGGATTCCTACACTTTCCATACTGTTGCAGTCCCTGGAGTGGGAATAGTAAATAATTCCCCTCCTCTATCCAACATTTTCCACGCCGAGATAGAAAAGGACAAAGGGGCATATAATCAAGAACGGCGATAAAATTATCGCAGCTTTAGCTGCTGGAAAATGCTGTAGCAGCGATAATGGGCTTGATAATATGCTCTTGTGAATTCTCATAGCAGCCCAGGTTCTGGTGTTAACCATCGGCGTGGATGGCACTTTGCTAATCCTATGCTTAAAGACTTTGATTGAAAAATAGACATTTGAGGTGAGCAGATCTAGAGTGTTGCTGGTGTTGAGGGTGCTCTAACAGGAGCAGCTTTCCACCTGAACTTGAGAACTAACCAGAGTTCTCTCCTTCTTTTTTGCATAATTTATGCATCAATCTATGCCTGAAAGGGTTTTGTTTTGACTTATACTGGGTGCTCCCTTGTGTCTGGACAAAGCTATACCTCTGTGAAGAGCTCTAATTAGAGCGAAACACTGTGTCAGGGGTTGATTTTACTCATTTTAGGTTGGCTTGAGTTGGTATTTCACCAATTCAAAGCTGTAATACTGTGCCTGGAGTGATCAATGGCTTTTGTCATTTTACAGCTCGGCAAGGGCAGCACTGTGCTAGTCCTCTGCTTAAAGACTTTTCTGTAGAAATGGCAAAAGACTTTGTCCTTTTCTATCTCTGCGTGGAAGGCACTTTGCTAATCCTATGCTTAAAGACTTTGATAGAAAAACAGACATTTAAGGTGAGCAGATCTAGAGTGTCCCTGGTGTTGAGAGTGTTCTAACAGGAGCTGCTTTCCACCTAAACTTTAGAACTACCCAGAGTTCTCTCCTTATCTTTTGCATATATATATATATATATATATATATATATATATATATATATATATATATATATATATATATATATATTCACAGAAAAAACCATAGGTTATAGACCATATATAGTTAGGAATTTGCATTTACAAAACCTTGAAAATTCACTGAAAAAACCATAGGTTATAGACCATATATAGTTAGGGATTAGCATTTAAAAAACCTTATTTTATTTGCACAAAACCATTGAAATTCCATATATAGTTAGTTGCACTAACTATATATCGCGGACCCGCAATCCACTGCTAATGATGTCACATATTACATCATTCATGACATGGTCAGTGACATCACTGATGACATCACTGATGACATCTCAAATGACATCACTGATGACATCACTGATGACATCTCAAATGACATCACTGATGACATCACTGACATCTCATTTGACATTACTGATTACATCACTGATGATATCATTTATGTGATAATACATCTTCAGACTCTAATATAACCTTAGATATACTCAGTGTAAACAGGCACTCACAGACTGTCACACATCCATGGAGTTACTCACACACCTAGTCAGTCATGCAAAGAATCAATCACATCTCCATTTCCTCAACTATACAGTTATACACACCTTACTTATTCAAACATATACTAACACATATTTACTCTCTTATACAATCCTTGATACAAGTTCACAATGATTCATACAGCCACTCTCACATTCACTGGCTCTTATGTTCAGTTATTTATATATGTCAACTCTCACATGGAGTGTGTTTTACATATGTACTTACTTTGACATGTAGAACTGAGATATCCATTCACTCACCAATATACTCATGCACACAGTCAACTCTCCATACAGCTGTTTCTACATGCACTTTTGAAGCCATACACCTAGGGAATCAACTGCTCACACATCTATGCACAGAGTTATACACCTCCCAGCCACCCACACACATACTCAGTCTCCCATACAAATACTTGGGCAACCATTCAATAACCCATATAGTTACTGATATAGCTACTGATTTAAACATGCAGCAGTTTACAGAAGAACATAAATAATGATTGCCAAATTAAGACACTTTAATCACTAACCCATGCACTCAGTGAGACACATTTAATCATTCTCTCATACAGTCAGTCATGCACCTACTAAATCCTTCATCCAGACACTTATACATCCACTCATTCTTCAATATGTAAGACATATTTTAACTTTACAGAAACATACAGTCACTGGGTGTTGTCATCAGTGATGTGATCAGTGATGTCATTTGAGATGTCATCAGTGATGTCATCAGTGATGTCATTTGAGATGTCATCAGTGATGTCATCAGTGATGTCACTGACCATGTCATGAATGATGTAATATGTGACATCATTAGCAGTGGATTGCGGGTCCGCGATATATAGTTAGTGCAACTAACTATATATGGAATTTCAATGGTTTTGTGCAAATAAAATAAGGTTTTTTAAATGCTAATCCCTAACTATATATGGTCTATAACCTATGGTTTTTTCAGTGAATTTTCAAGGTTTTGTAAATGCAAATTCCTAACTATATATGGTCTATAACCTATGGTTTTTTCTGTGAATTTCATTGGTTTTTTAAAAGCTAATATCTATAGCTGTAAAATATATTCTTTATTAAGTGACGTATCACGTAGCCCGTGAGACGCCTCATGCTGCATCGCATAACCGTGACGTATCGTCTCTGCAGCGCAAACCAAACCCAAAACGTAAGCGCGCCAAAACACGCTTAAAGATATATATATATTTTTTTAACCTTAATTAGACAAAATCCACACGTGCACATATCACAAATGTTCAAAAAACACAATATGTCGGACTCCCGTTACACTGCCGGTTAGCTGCCCGGTTAACGTACCAGGAAGCACCTTTACCGCGAAAAATCGAATTTTTTTTTTCACCCCCCAGGGAACTTTAATAGCCCCCTCATCAATCCTAGGGGTTCAGGAGGGGTCTGCCTTACCCTTTTAATCATTTACACCTTTTTTTTTCCACCTCTTGTCTCTCGACCCCACAGAGAGACAAGATGGCGGCCGCTCCAGACTGTTTACAATGATAACAGCCAATCAGCTTCTCCTCAGACTCCCGTTACACTGCCGGTTAGCTGCCCGGTTCGCGTACCAAGACGCGTCTCTACGGCGAAAAAATCGGATTTTTTTTTTTTGGGCCCAGCGTGGCTCTATAATATCCCCTCATCAATCCTAGGGGGTCAGAAGGGGTCTACCTTGCCCCTTTCCTTCATTTCCCCCTTTGTTTTGGCCTCCTCTTGTCTCTCGATCCTACCGAGAGACAAGATGGCGGCCGCTCCGAACTGTTTACAATGTTGACAGCCAATCAGCTACTCGTCAGACTCCCGTTACACTGCCGGTTAGCTTCCCGGTTAGCTGCCCGGTTCGCGTACCAAGACGCGTCTCTACGGCGAAAAAAACGGATTTTTTTTTTTTTTTTTTTTGGGCCCAGCGTGGCTCTATAATATCCCCTCATCAATCCTAGGGGGTCAGAAGGGGTCTACCTTGCCCCCTTTCCTTCATTTCCTCCTTTGTTTTGGCCTCCTCTTGTCTCTCGATCCTACCGAGAGACAAGATGGCGGCCGCACCGGACTGTTTAGAATGTTGACAGACACCGGAGAGCCAATCAGCTTCGCTTCGCAAAGTTCCGATAAGCGAAAAGTACGCGAACCGGATCGCTGCCCGGAGCGCTGTTACAGATATATATCTTGATTTAAACGTTAATTTCTCAAAATCCACTGAAGCACATATATTGAGACCTAGCAAAGGCACATCGGGCTAACAGTCCCTACAATTTTGCCAAGTTTCGTGCAAATCCATTCAGCCGTTCGAGCTAAAAGTGAGTCCAACCGCCCTATGGAAAACTCAATGTTAAAAACGCGTTTTGGGACCCCCCTTTTTTCTCAGCCCCCCCTTGACGAAACCCCCCCAAATTTTCAGGAGCTGCTCAGAAACAAAATGTGCCATTTTCCTGAAAATTTCAGCCGATTCCGTCCACAAACGCCAAAGTTATTAGACATAGAATTTTCAGAAATCCCATAGGGAAAAAATCCTAACTATATATACCTACTGGCGACCGCCAGTAGGTAATATATATATATATATATATATATATATATATATATATATATCCTACTGGCGGTCGCCAGTAGGTATATATAGTTAGGATTTTTTTTGAATAGGGATTTCTGAAAATTCTATGTTAAATAACTTTGGCGTTGAAGGACGGAATTGGCTGAAATTTTCAGGAAAATGGCACATTTTGTTTCTGAGCGTCCCCTGGGAGCGATTCGTCAAGCGGGGGCCGAGATAAAAGGGGGGTCCCAAAACGTGTTTTCCCCATGTTAATTTCCATAGGGCGGTTGGACTCACTTTTAGCTCGAACGGCTGAATGGATTTCCACCAAACTTGCCAAAATTGTAGGGACTGGTAGCCCGATGTGCCTTTGCTAGGTCTCAAGATATGTGCAATAGTGGATTTTGAGTAATTTAGGTTCAAAAAAATATATATATCTGTAAGCGCGCCCCGGTACGCTCACCGGGGAGCGCTCCGGGCGCGCTACGCAACTTGCGCGCGGAAAGCTGATTGGCTCCCCGGTGTCTGTAAACATTCTAAACAGTCCGGAGCGGCCGCCATCTTGTGTCTCGGTAGGATCGAGACACAAGAGGTGGCCAAAACAAAGGGGGAAATGACGATAAGGGGGCAGAGTAGATCCTCCCTGACCCCCTAGGTTTGATGTGGGGGCTTTAAAAGGGCCCCGCGGGGCAAAAAAAAAAAAAATTTTTCATTTTTTTGCGGGGGGGGGGGGGGGGGGGGGGGAGCGCCCGGTACGCGCACCGGGAATCGGTCCGGGGAGCGTAATATGGGGAAAAAAGAATGATAGCATTTTCAAATATTGTATGTTTATTGATTGTTCTTTTTGTTGTTTTTTTTAGTTTTTTTTTATTTAAGTAGCAACATGTAGGTACCAATGCAGAGTCTAAAAATTATTATACACTCTCTCCTTTGTAGATATCTTGCATGTTGTTTCAGAAGTTATTGTGGTATATGGAATTCATACCATAGTCTGTCAGGAAAGCAGAAACAATATGGAGGCAGAAGATGATAAAGAGATGTTAAATACACATTGGAGATAATATAGTTGGAGAAAGGAAGAAACTATGAGCAAACTTACTATGTAACACAAAAAAGTTGCACAGTATATTTTAAGTCTCACTTTATATTATATCTTTTTGGGTACTATTTCATAACTTTCTAATAAAAAAGAATAATGTCTCAAACAATTTTAACTTTTAAAATTTAAATTTATTTTTCTGATTTTTCAAAATCTAAAGGAATTTGTAACATTAATTCATCAGGTATGTCCTCCTTTTCATTCCATGATTCACATTCTTCAACACATTTAATTAATTCTTCGTCTAATGTGTCATCCAAAAAGTCAATTTCTTCATTTTCTTCCTTTGGATTGTTTTCAATCTTAATTTGAAAGGAAATATTATTTTCTTTCTGTTGGGCTTCCATTTTCTTGCTGTAAATTGCATAAAAAATAAATATATCAGTAGAGATAGGTTACTGTTGGGTTAAAGTTCAGACAGGTACTTGTGAGTTTTTAACAGTGAAGTTATCTTTGGGCACTGTATGGATTCAGGCAGGAAGTAGAACTATTAAAAAGTGCCTGTGATGAAGACTAAGTAAATTCAAAATTATACCATAGAAGCCTAACTCAATCCATAATTATAACAGAGACGCCTATCTCAATCTCTAACTCTTACTGAGGGACAGTATATAACTATCTGAAAACGTTTTCACAAATTACCCTAACATAGTTCTCCTTTCAAATTTTTAAAATAACTTCTTACCTTTCAAAAAGAAGTTTAAGTTGTCAGTGAAAATGCTCTTCAAATGTACTTCAGGAAGTAGTAGTCAAAATGGCTGTGTTTCTCTCTCTTTCTTTATATATATTCAGGTACATAACCAATCAAATGTCATGATATAATAGTAGAAAATGAAAGTAACATTTTAATTGGTTGTCAATTCTAACACTTCATATGTGTTTTTGTCATGTAATTTACCTCAGGATATTTAGTCAGGCCTACAGCATAAATGTCTCAATGGAATTCCATCAAATTTGGGTAAATGGTAGGGACTGCTATGTAGTAGGGCCTATTCTATATTTGATGAAAGTGTCTCAAGTGGTTTTTCTGTAAATTACTTTCCCACCTTTTTTTATCGAGCGCTTACCGGTTCGCGTCCTCCATTTTGTGTTTCGGTAGAATTGAGACACAAGATGGAGGGCAAACAATGTTCAGAATGGGTAGAAGGGGGCACGGTAGACACTTCCTGACCCTTTAGGTTTTCTGAGGGGGGCTTAGGACGCTCATATAGGCAAAAAAAAAAAATACAGTGGAGAGTGCCCGGTACGCGCACCGGTAAGCGTACCGGGGAGCGTACTTTGGTGAAAAATAGTAAAAAAACTTAGAAAAAGATAAACGTTTAGAATGATCAGAGGTAGGGTAGCTCTGAAAAGAGCTATTGGGTTCTGTGGCTGAGTTAGGTACCTTCAAGTAGGTTACAATGCACAGTCTTAAATTTAGGAGGAATATTCTATTCCCCTCATCTGACAAGTGCACACCATCTCCTCTGTAGATGTCTTGCATGTTGAAACGCAAGTTATTGTTGATTATTGAACCCATTCCATAGTCTCTCATGTAAGCAGAAACAGATTTATTCACATGTTTCCGTGATTTCTCAAATTGTGGACAAAATTGGTTGGACCAGTTCCATTTCTGTCTTTGGCATATATTGGAATATACCAAGGCAGTTTGGGGGAAAAGTGTCATCAATTGATGAAAGGTGTCCTTTAAAAGCATTTCCAGACCAACCCCAGTCATAGTGCCCAAATCAATTCCACCACAGTGCACTATTAAGAGGTCAGGGTTTGGCAGATGCATAAAGAAATTATATTAAAAACATATAAAATATATTTTTCATTTAAAAGAATAATACATTTTACAGCTTTTGATATTTGCTATTAAAAAACCATTGAAATTCACTGAAAAAACCATAGGTGATAGACCATATATAGTTAGGAATTAGCATTTACAAAACCTTGAAAATTCAATGAAAAAACCATAGGTTATAGACCATATATAGTTAGGGATTAGCATTTAAAAAACCTTTTTTTACTCACACAAAACCATTGAAATTCGCATATATAGTTAGTTGCACTAACTATATATCGCGCACCCGCAATCCACTGCTGATAATGTCACATATTACATCATTCATGACATGGTCAGTGACATCACTGATGACATCACTGATGACAAATAAAATGACATCACTGATGACAACATCCAGTGACTGTATGTTTCTGTAAAGTTAAAATATGTCTTACATATTGAAGAATGAGTGGATGTATAAATGTCTGGATGAAGGATTTAGTAGGTGCATGACTGACTGTATGAGAGAGTGATTAAATGTGTCTCACTGAGTGCATGGGTTAGTGATTAAACTGTCTTAATTTATGCATCATTATATCTGTTGTTCTGTAAAGTGCTGCATCTGTTGATCAGTACCTATATGAGTAACTATATGGGTTATTGATTGGTTTCCAAAGTATTTGTATGGGAGAGTGAGTGTGTGTGTGGGGGTGGCTGGGAGGTGTGTGACTCTGTGCATAGATGTGTGAACATTTGATTCACTAGATGTATGGGTTCAAAACTGCATGTGGAAACAGCTGTATGGGTGGTTGTCTGTGTACATGAGTGTATTGGTAAGTGAATGGATATGTCAGTGCTACATGTCAAAGTAAGTACATTTGTAAAACACAGTACAAGTGAGAGTTGACATATATAAATTACTGTGTTTAAGAGCCAGAGAATGTGTGAGTGGCTGCATGGAGCATTTAAAACTTGTATCAGTGATTGTAAAAGAGAGTAAATATGAGTTAGAATTTGTTTGAATAAGTAAGGTGTGTATAACTGTATAGTAGAGGAAATGGAGGTGTGATTGATTCTTTGCATGACTGAGTAGGTGTATGAGTAACTCCATGGATGAGTGACAATCTGTGAGTGTCTGTTTACACTGAGTGTATCTAAGGTTATATTAGAGTCTGAAGAGGTTCATCGTATTAACACATGAATGATGTCATCAGTGATGTCATCAGTGATGTAATTTTATTTGTCATCAGTGATGTCATCAGTGATGTCACTGACCATGTCATGAATGATGTAATATGTGACATCATCAGCAGTGGATTGCGGGTGCGCGATATATAGTTAGTGCAACTAACTATATATGCGAATTTCGATGGTTTTGTGTGAGTAAAAGAAGGTTTTTTAAATGCTAATCCCTAACTATATATGGTCTATAACCTATATATATATATATATATATATATATATATCAGTAAAATAGAAAATCTATAAATCAGTAAAATAGAAATAAATGTATCAATAATAATATAAAATATTTAAAAAAATATTCTTTTACAATTACATTTGACACTACTTTAACAACAACTTTTTTGCATAATTTATGTGTCACTCTATGCCTGAAAGGGTTTTGTTTATATATATATATATATATATATATATATATATATATATATATATATATATATATATATATATATATATATATAGATATATTACCTACTGGCGGTCGCCAGTAGGTATATATAGTTAGGATTATTTCTCTATGGGATTTTTGAAAATTCTATGTCTAATAACTTTGGCGTTTGTGGACGGAATTGGCTGAAATTTTCAGGAAAATGGAACATTTTGTTTCTGAGCAGCCCCTGACAATTTGGGGGGGTTTCATCAAGGGGGGGCCGAGAAAAAAGGGGGGTCCCAAAACGCATTTTTCCCATGTTAATTTCCATAGGGCGGTTGGCCACACTTTTAGCTCGAACGGCTGAATGGATTTGCACGAAAATTGGCAAAATTGTAGGGACTGTTAGCCTGATGTGCCTTTGCTAGGTCTCAATATATGTGCTCCAGTGGATTTTGAGTAATTTAGGTTCAAAAAAATATATATATCTGGGCGGAGCCTAACCACACATCTGATCTGATTGGCTGTCAGCACTTCATCCAAGAAGTGTTGGCAGCCATCTTGGGACCAATATACATGATAGCACCTCATTAAAAAGCATTGTAGTTAATAGAGGGTTTTAGGACTTTAGTTACATTATCAATCATTTGTTGATGGTACCATACTCGTTTTAGGAATTGTGGTGGGTTCTAAGGTGATTTTACCATGTGAAAAAACCTTCTGCTGTGATATCATGAATATTGTTTGAAAGAAAACTAATATCTCATGATTTTCCCACAGTGGTTTGGAAGGGGATCTATAAGCTAAACTGAAAGCATATTTTCTGTAAATTCACATTATCTTTCTCAGTCATGTGAAAATGAAGTCTGACATTCTCAGTAAAACATGTACATCCAACAAGGACAGAGACTGTCAGTTGATTCCTTTGTGTTCTACTGCAGCCTCCTAGAGTGTTCTAAAGAACAACTAGAGCGCTAACAGTCCTACTTATTACAAAGGTATGGCACACCTGAAGCCATCTTGATTGGAATAAAGTGGTAACTCTTAAAACATTTAATTTAAAAAGAAACAACATGAAGGGGTATATTTTGCCATAGAAAGTATGATTAGTGCTGCAGAATGAAAAATTAGGGCACATTTTGAGTGACTTCTCAAATCCTTTTCTATTTCATTAAAACATTCTGACATGCAGTCTCCCAAAATGGCCACCAGAGACAAAAGAGCCCAAATGTAGCCCAAATATCACCCAGATGTAGCCCAAGTATAGCCCAATGACAGAATGTCCCAGAGTGTTCTAAAGAACAACTAGAGCGCTAACAGTCCTACTTATTACAAAGGTATGGCACACCTGAAGCCATCTTGATTGGAATAAAGTGGTAACTCTTAAAACATTTAATTTAAAAAGAAACAACATGAGGGGGTATATTTTGCCATAGAAAGTATGATTAGTGCTGCAGAATGAAAAATTAGGGCACATTTTGAGTGACTTCTCAAATCCTTTTCTATTTCATTAAAACATTCTGACATGCAGTCTCCCAAAATGGCCACCAGAGACAAAAGAGCCCAAATATAGCCCAAATATCACCCAGATGTAGCCCAAGTATAGCCCAATGACAGAATGTCCCAGAGTGTTCTAAAGAACAACTAGAGCGCTAACAGTCCTACTTATTACAAAGGTATAGCACACCTGGAGCCATCGTGATGGGAATAAAGTGGTAACTCTTAAGACATTTAATTTAAAAAGGAACAAAATGAGGGGGTATATTATGCAATAGAAGGTATTATTAGTGCTGCAGAAAGAAAAATTAGGGCACATTTTGAGTGACTTTTCAAATCCTCTTCTATTTCATTAAAAAATTCTGACATGCAGTCTCCCAAAATGGCCACCAGAGACAAAAGAGCCCAAATGTAGCCCAAATATCACCCAGATGTAGCCCAAGTATAGCCCAATGACAGAATGTCCCAGAGTGTTCTAAAGAACAACTAGAGCGCTAACAGTCCTACTTATTACAAAGGTATGGCACACCTGAAGCCATCTTGATTGGAATAAAGTGGTAACTCTTAAAACATTTAATTTAAAAAGGAACAAAATGAGGGGGTATATTTTGCCATATGAATTATGATTAGTGCTGCAGAAAGAAAAATTAGGGCACATTTTGAGTGACTTCTCAAACCCTCTTCAATTTCATTAAAAAATTCTGACATAGTCTCGCAAGATGGCCACCAGAGACAAAAGAGGCTAAATGTAGCCCAAATATCACCCAGATGTACCCCAAGTATAGCCCAATGACAGAATGTCCCAGAGTGTTCTAAAGAACAACTAGAGCGCTAACAGTCTTACTTATGACAAAAGTATGGCACACCAGAAGCCATCTTGATTGGAATGAAGTGGTAAGTCTGAAAACACTCAATTTAAAAAGGAACAACATGAGGGGGTTAATTTTGCCATAGAAAGTATGATTAGTGCTTCAGAAAGAAAAATTAGGGATCATTTTGAGTGACTTCTCAAATCCTCTTCTATTTCATTAAAAAAATTCTGACATGCAGACTGAAACATGCACTTTGAATACCAGCAGCAGACGTCCCTGGTGAGCAGTAGCTTTACTACAGTGATCTAATGTGCAACTAGAGTGCTAACATTCAGAATTTATGGCAAATGTGTGACACATCTGAATGCCTTCTTGATGGAACCAAAGTAAACAAGCATTGAAAATGCAATAGATCTCGCCCTCATTTAAGTTAAAGCCATTCTGTTTGTAATGAGGTGGCTTTTTAGCTTTGCTTTTATTAGTGTTTTTTCAACTTTCATGTAAATAACGCACCGTTTTCACCAAATCGACTTTGCCCAAGCACACCCTTCCCTTCGGCCAACAAATCCCAAAAATTCGGCACACCTGCCGATCCACTCTCCCTACAGCTCACCCAAGCCCCGTCCCTCTAGCGCAACTGGAACACCCCAAATTCACCTTCTCCATGCGCACCAAAAACTCCCATTGAATAACATGACAATTCGCTACTCCGCACAAAAATTGCTCTTTAAAGCACTTCCACTGCTCCGATCCGCTTCAAACTTGGCTGGACACTAGTTCCAGCGATTCCCTAACATCTCACCAAAAATCAGCCCAATCCATCCACTGGAACGGGGACGAATTTCAACCCGAATACTCGCCCCCCGCAAACACAAAAAAAAGCCATAAAACGGCCAAATCTCGACCAAAAACCACCAAAATCCCTCAAAACCTTGCCAACACCAATACGCACGAAACTGAACCGGCCCCTCAGCCCTAGGCTCCGGAACCCTACTTAATTGACCCAAAAGCCCTAAAAAAGCAACATAATACACACGAAAACGCCCTAACAACCCTAAAATGCATATAAGTATATGTATGCATGCATTTATGTTTGTATTTATATGTAGATATACAGATGATATATGTTTATATATGTATGTATATATATATATTCACTGAAAAAACCATAGGCTATAGACCATATATAGTTAGGAATTAGCATTTACAAAACCTTGAAAATTCACTGAAAAAACCGTAGGTTATAGACCATATATAGTTAGGAATTCGCATTTACAAATCCTTGAAAATTCACTGAAAAAACCATAGGTTATAGACCATATATAGTTAGGAATTCGCATTTACAAAACCTTATTTTACTCACACAAAACCATTGAAATTCCATATATAGTTAGTTGCACTAACTATATATCGCGCACCCGCAATCCACTGCTGATGATGTCACATATTACATCATTCATGACATGGTCAGTGACATCACTGATGACATCACTGATGACATCTCAAATGACATCACTGATGACATCACTGATGACAACATCCAGTGACTGTATGTTTCTGTAAAGTTAAAATATGTCTTACATATTGAAGAATGAGTGGATGTATAAGTGTCTGGATGAAGGATTTAGTAGGTGCATGACTGACTGTATGAGTGAGTGATTAAATGTGTCTCACTGAGTGCATGGGTTAGTGACTAAACTGTCTTAATTTGTGCATCAT
The DNA here is from genome assembly GCF_964263255.1 of Lissotriton vulgaris. Taxonomy (NCBI): domain Eukaryota; kingdom Metazoa; phylum Chordata; class Amphibia; order Caudata; family Salamandridae; genus Lissotriton; species Lissotriton vulgaris. The sequence goes on along the minus strand of NC_141693.1, from coordinate 654,260,583 downwards.
TATGTCTGTTGTTCTGTAAACTGTTGCATGTGTTGATAAGTAGCTATATGAGTAACTATATGGGTTATTGATTGGTTGCCCAAGTATTTGTATGGGATACTGAGTGTGTGTGTGGGTGGCTGGGAGGTGTATGACTCTGTGCATAGATGTGTGAGCAGTTGATTCACTAGATGTATGGTTTCAAAAGTGCATGTGGAAACAGCTGTATGGGCGGTTGACTGTGTGCATGAGTGTATTGGTGAGTGAATGGATATCTCAGTGCTACATGTCAAAGTAAGTACATATGTAAAACACAGTACATGTGAGAGTTGACATATATAAATAACTGTGCATAAGAGCCAGTGAATGTGTGAGTGGCTGTATGGATCATTGTGAACTTGTATCAGGGATTGTATAAGAGAGTTAATATGTGTTAGTATATGTTTGAATAAGTAAAGTTTGTATAACTGTATAGTTGAGGAAATGGAGGTGTGATTGATTCTTTGATTGACTGACTAGGTGTGTGAGTAACTCCATGGATGAGTGACAGTCTGTGAGTGTCTGTTTACACTGATTGTATCTAAGGTTATATTAGAGTCTGAAGAGGTTCATCGTATTATCACATGAATGATATCATCAGTGATGTGATCAGTAATGTCAAATGAGATGTCATCAGTGATGTCATCAGTGATGTCATTTGAGATGTCATCAGTGATGTCATTTGAGATGTCATCAGTGATGTCATCAGTGATGTCACTGACCATGTCATGAATGATGTAATATGTGACATCATCAGCAGTGGATTGCGGGTGCGCGATATATAGTTAGTGCAACTAACTATATATGGAATTTCAATGGTTTTGTGTGAGTAAAATAAGGTTTTGTAAATGCGAATTCCTAACTATATATGGTCTATAACCTATGGTTTTTTCAGTGAATTTTCAAGGATTTGTAAATGCGAATTCCTAACTATATATGGTCTATAACCTACGGTTTTTTCAGTGAATTTTTATATATATATATATATATATATATATATATATATATAATTTATTTTTAAATCCACATGTTGCTCATAAGTATAACGCGCACTCGGTAGTTTGTATGCTCAGATCATTTTATTCCTTAGAAAAACGTTACGCGTTTCGACACAGGATGTGCATTGATCACACGTGTGTCGAAACGCGTAACGTTTTTCTGAGGAATAAAACGATCTGAGCAGACAAACTACGAGTGCGCGTTATGCTTATGAGCGATATGTGGATTTAAAATTACTTGTTCGAGATTTTGGGTTCACCGACGAACGTGCCACCTGAAGATGGGAGCAGGATCCCGGAAGAACCCTTCTTTCGGAGCAGACTGATATATATATATATATATATATATCCAGAGAGCAGCGTTTTCCTTCCGTGGGTTCGGAGTCCCCCTCTCACCACAGACCACGCAGACACGGACCAAGTTGAGTGCAATTTTCTGTTTATTCGGGTGCAAGCACGCCGCAATATATATATATATATATATATATATATATATATATATATATATATATATATATATATATATATATATATATATATATATATATATTACCTACTGGCGGTCGCCAGTAGGTAGTTATAGTTAGGATTTTTTTCAATGTTAAATCTCAAAATTCTATTTGGAATAACTTTGGCACCGGTTGACGAATCTGCCTGAAAATTTCCTGAAAATGGCCTCGTCGAGCTCCGGTCCTTCCTTGAAAGTTTGGGGGGGATACGTCAAGCGGGGGCCGAGATAAAAGGGGGGTCCCAAAACGCGTTTTCCCCATGTTAATTTCCATAGGGCGGTCGATTTCACTTTTAACCCGAACGGCTGAATGGATTTCCACCAAATTTGGCAAAATTGTAGGGATTGGTAGCCTGATGTGCCTTTGCTATGTCTCAGGATATGTGCTGCAGTGGATTTTGAGTAATTTAGGTTACAAAAAATATATATATCTATAGCAGCGCACCGGTGCGCGCACCAGGGAGCGCTCCGGGCGCGTGACGCGAGGTGCGCATGGAAAGCTGATTGGCTCTCGGGTGTCTGTAAACATTCGAAACAGTCCAGAGCGGCCGCCATCTTGTGTCTCGGTAAAATCGAGACATAAGAGGTGGCTAAAACAAAGGGGGAACTGACCATAAGGTGTCAGGGATAGACCCCTTTGACCCCCTAGGTTTGATGTGGGGGCTATAAAAGGGCCCCGCGGGGCATTTAAAATATTTTTTTTTTTTCGTTTTGCGCGGGGGAAGCGCCCGGTACGCGCACCAGGTAGCGCACCGGGGAGCGTAAAATGAGGGAAAAAGATGACAGAGTTTTTAAAAAATGAAGTTTTGATTTAGAAATTGGAGGTAGTTCTAAAAAGAACTTTTTTTTTTCTTCTTTTTGTTGTTTTATATTTTTTTGTGTGTTTTTTGAACTTTTTGAACTTTTTTTGGCTTTTCAAAACAGTTTTATATTTTTTTTGTATTTTTTTAGGGGGAGAAACAAAAAAAGGGAATTGAAACTGGCTCAACTGGAGCAAAAAAACAAAAAAACCAAAAAATTACTTCTTTTTGGGGCACTTGTGATTATCACCTGCAAGGACGATGAGCTTAACGCTTTTTTCGCCATAGGCGATAAGCTTGCCACATGCAGAACAAGTGATTTTAAAATCAGCAAATCTCGGCTGAATGCAAGGCATCACCTCGGATGTTTCTGGTTCTGATGAGGTGGGTTGGTTTCTTTGGGAGGGGGTCCTTGATGACTGGGGGAGGTTACTGGCCAGTTCCCTGAACTCTGCACGAGAGTAGTTGTTTGGGTGCTTTCTGGTCATGTGCCGAATCATGGTATAGTTACCAAAAGAATATTTTTTGTTTGGGTTGCCCCGTGAAAGTTCATCATTGCAGATGAGGAAAGTCACCTTGGGCGCATTCACCTTTTTTTTCCCCTCTGGGATTGAAAAAACCTGCCATACAATGTGTGGTTTGGGTTTGTAAGGTGTATTTTCTTCTGGCAGCCATCTTCTTCTCCCCTCCTCCTCTTCCTCTTCCTCCTCCTCCTGTTCTTGACCACCAATATAATTTGGAGCTGGTCCTCTTGGTGGTTGTGGTGGTGGTGGTGGGGCAGATGCACCAGCTGATGCTACTACTGAAGCCATTATTTGGAGCAAAAAAGTAGAGAGAGCAACAAACAGGTCTTCCTCAGTCAAAGGACAAAGTCAGAATAAGGAAAAAAGGTGGGGTCTTTCATCATTTAGAAAAAAAAACTGTCCTGAACCAATGAGAAGTGTTATTTTCAGGTCACAAGACCAGGGGCTTCATCATTATGAAACTAAAACTGTTATGAACCAATGAAAAGTGTTATTTTCTGCTCACATGACCCGACGCGCTTACGCTACGCGCCCGGGGCGCGCCCGGGGGCGCGCAGCGTAAGCGCGTCTGAAGTTTACGTTGTGCGATCGTATTCGCTCGAGTACTTCCGGGTGCGCTTACGCCGTGCGTATCACGCGGTCGCGGCTACGCGATACGTCACAATCATGTTTTCGTTTGCGATATTGGCGCTCACGGGACGCTCCCCGGAGCGCGCAAGGGGGCGCTTTTCAGAAATACGCTTTTCGGGGCGCACTCCGGGGCGCGCTCCGGGAGCGCTCCCCCCAAAAATTAAAAAAAAAAAAATGGGATAATTGTAGGGACAGGTAGCCCTATTCTGAAGTGGTTTGTAAAAAAATTAACTTTATAAAAATATGTATTGTGCTACATTGGGCTTAATATATGTTAGAGCCAAAATGTAGCCCAAATGTAGCCCAAAGTAGCCCAATGTAGCCCAAAGATGGCCACCAGAGACCAAAAATTGTAAATGTAGCCCAAATTTCAACTAGATGTAGCCCAACTGTAGCCCAATGACAGAATGTACCAGAGTGTTAAAAAGAACAACTAGAGTGCTAACAGTCTTATTTATAAAGTGAAACTTATAGTTAGGAATTAGCATTAACAAAACCTATGAAATTCACTGAAAAAACCATAGGTTTCACACCAGTTATAGTTAGGAATTAGCATTTAAAAAACCTATGAAATTCACTGAAAAAACCATAGGTTTCACACCGGTTATAGTTAGGAATTAGCATTTAAAAAACCTATTAAATTCACTGAAAAAACCATAGGTTTCACACCAGTTATAGTTAGCTGGAAATTTTACTGATATAAAACCATTGAAATTCCCACGTTATAGTTAGTCGGACTCACTATAACTTGCGCGTGCAATGCACTGCTGATGACATCACATATTACATCACTCATGACATGGTGAGTGACATCACTCATGACATCACTGATGACACCATCCTTGTGACACAGTGACAGACCTCCTCTCAGTGTAAAGTAACCCTTGAGACACATATTCAAAAATAGAAACTGAAATTTTTAAAAAATGGACATACCTATATCAGTTACAACAAGCAATTCTGTACTTCCACTATCTATATACACATCCACTCATTCACCAACAGTTCTATATAGTCACTCATACATATACTCACTCATCATATGAAGAGATACACCTATACATCCTGTTACACACCGACATTCATCCAAAAGTTACTCACACACATATTCACACGTGCAAATAAACTATTGAACAACCATTTATTTGAATATAGAGTTATACACACACTTCCACCTTACTTCTATTGAAAATTACACATATTTATTCTCTTAAACAATCACTTATAGAAACACATACTTATTTAAACAGGAACTCTTACAATCTCTTACTCTCACATATACTCACTTATATACATCAATATTCATATATACTAGATTAAAACATATGTAGTTACTGATAAAGACACTAGTGAGACAGTCATTCACTCACTAACAAACACATATAGACACTCATCCACCCATACAGTCCTGTACATATGCTGTCTTCAAAACACATACAAACAAAGAGTCAGTCACTCATGCATCTATGTGCTAAGTAATACCCCCACCAAACCATATAGACACTCAAACTGATACTAATAAAAATATCAAATAACCCATATACATACGCATGTAGCTACTTATCAACACATGTAGCCACTTATACACAAAGTGAAACACTAATATATGTATTTAAATATTTAAACATAACTCACTAATATTTATTTTTCAGAAAGACACATATTCACTGGATGGTGTCATCAGTGATGTCATGAGTGATGTCACTCACCATGTCATGAGTGATGTAATATGTGATGTCATCAGCAGTGCATTGCACGCGCAAGTTATAGTGAGTCCGACTAACTATAACGTGGGAATTTCAATGGTTTTATATCAGTAAAATTTCCAGCTAACTATAACTGGTGTGAAACCTATGGTTTTTTCAGTGAATATATATATGTTTCTAACTTTTTAGAATGTATTGAAATAATTATTTATTAATATTATTAAGGACATTTATGTCTTATATTTTATATATGTATGTTTACGTTTTTTAAACATTATATTTATGATTTATAATTTAAACATTTTCTAATAATTCTAACTATCATTTTTTATTATATGTACTATTTACTTTATTTTACTTTTTTTTTAACAATTAAAAAAAAACAATATTTTTCAACAAATTTTTTTTTTCTCGATATTTTTGCATTTACCATTTTGAAGATAGGACTTTGATATTTTGGACAACGTTATTTTTGTCCCGATATTTTTGTAGCTCGACATTTTTGGTGTTGATATTCTGTCAGTGATCCCCTGGAAAGTGTAGATAGCAGTGTTTGTTTTTTTGTGGTCGAAGCATTCACATGGGTTTGATTCAATGGTCTACACCTTACCAAAATGGATCGACTAAATTGTGGCCATTACATTATCAAAGATAAGCAATAATAAAACAATTTAAGGTGAAGTGGTAATTAATCTATCTATCATCCATCTAAACAGGAAGTGACATCACTAGCTTCCTCATCAACCATCAGCGTAGGAAGTAACATCACTGGCTTCACCCCAAAACTGTCTTTAAAAGAAGAAGCCACGCAAGAGGACTTCAATTTCCATCATCAACTACACAGGAAATTACATCACTGGAATTCTCATCATTCATCTACACAACAAGTGATATCATTAGATTTCCCATCATCCATCTACACAGGAAATTACATCACTGGTGTTCTGCCCCAACCACATTTAACAGAGAAGTCCAAGCAAGTGGACTTCATTTCTCATTATCCATCTGCACAGGAAGTGAAATCACCAGATTTCCTATCATCATCTGCACAGGAAGTGGCAACAATGGATTTCCCACCATTCATCTACACAGGTAGTGGCATTACATCTTGCCTTCTCTCTTCTTCAGTCAACTCCGAAGGACATTCCATCCCCCATGCTCCCCATCAAAGGGTGGACAGAGACAAGGGTATCGTCCATTTAAGCATGTAAGGGCTAGGAAGGGCCTTGCGTCAGAATCCATTTGCCAATGAAATTGACAAGGTACAATACATTCATCTGCCTCACCAAGCACCCGATCCTGCCAATCCCTACATTCACACCCAGATGGCGACGACCCAGACCGTCGCATAGCATTTTAACAATACATACGTGATCTCTTATAATGCTATACCTTCTTCTTTTAGTGACCACAATCCTGTGGTGATTGAGCTAGTAAATGGTTTTTTTCTCTTAAATAAAACTGTTCCGCCACAGGCTGTAGTTGAGGTTAAAGCCAAAGATCAGGGGAGGAGGTTAAACTGGAGTAAGGTTGTGCCAGAGGATTTTCTCCATACCATTACTGCTAAGGCTGCCCAAGAATTAAACATCTGTGGAGATCCTCTCTCTAATGGGGAGGAGGTAATAACCTCATATGAAGTTATCTGCTCCCAAGTGGCAAAAGAAAATACGTCCAATTGTCGAGCAGCAAATAATAAACCGGCAATGGGCTGGTTCGACCACAAATGTACTAAAGCCCATAACCTTCTTAAAAAGGCTCTTCACGATCAACCTAGGAATAAAGTTCTGGTTGCCCAGCTTAGGAGAGAGTACTCAAGAGTAGTTCAGGCAAGGAAAAACGAAATTCAACATGATGCATGGGCTGAGCTTATGGATAAAACAACCCTAAAAGACAGTGCCAAGTTTTGGTCTAATATTAATACCCCCTTGTTTTCCTGTACTCAAAATACTGTCTTAGAACTAAATATTGCAGAGGAGGACTGGTTGAGCCACTTAAAAAAAATGTATGGAAGTCATCTAGAGCTGGAAACCTTTGTGGCCCCAGCCTCTGAACCTCCTGTTATGCCAGTAAGGTTTAACTTAGCTGAAGTTGTTAAAGCAATTGAGGGCACAGCAGGACGAAAGGCACCTGGCCCGGACGGGGTAACCTCAGATATGTACAAGGCAAACCCTACGTACTGGGCAAATATCCTGGCTAATGTCTACAATACCTCGGCCAGTGTAGGATTCCCTAAGTCATGGTCTCGTTCGATAATAATTCCAGTGTTTAAGAAGGGCCAAAGGGGAGACCCCAGATGCTATAGGCCAATATCTTTGCTAGATTCCTCCATTAAGATCTTAGGGGAAGGTAATTCTAGCAAAGTTAACAGGTTGGGCTTCAGATAACAACATACTGTCCGACGCCCAGTATGGCTTTCGAGCGGGGAGGAGCACGGTGGACCAATGTCTGAACCTACATCTAATTACAGCTAAATACACGAAGGCGGCGAGGGGCTCTATTTTCCTGGGCTTTATGGACCTGTCCACGGCCTTTGATCTAGTTAATAGATCAAGGCTGTGGACAATGCTCTTGAGATGGGCCTTGATCGGTCCCTTGTGTATTTTCTGGCCGAGTTGCATAAAGACTTAAATGCCTCAATTAGGATGACGAATGAGGGGAAATGCACGTCAAGTTTTAAGTCTGGTAGAGGGGTGCGTCAGGGATGTATCTTGGCCCCCATGTTGTTTACGCTGTATGTAAACTCATTGGAGGTAAATTTGTTAACAGCCACTCTTGACATCCCATGCATGGGAGGAACACCGATCCCGGTGCTCCTCAATGCCGACGATGCTGTCTTATTAGCAAGGACTCCGCTGGGCCTACAAAGACTGTTGGACTCTTGGGGATTTTATGAAAAGCCTGGATCTGGTGGTAAATAATGGCAAATCGCATGTCATGTCGTTAGGTGCCTCAAAAAATAAAGTTAAGACCTTTTACTGTGGCAGTGAAGAAATCACCAGAGTAAAAGTATTGACCTATTTGAGAGTAGTTTTTGATGATAGGGGAACATGGTCCCCACAGCTTTTAATAAAGGTAAACGCAGTGAGAAGTTCTTCTGCTGCAGTGTTAGGATTCGCCAAAAGATTGGGGGGGAAACCCTATGAGGCGATCCTGGCAATTTATAAAGCCAAGACCATATCAATCGCAAGGTATGGGGCAGCAATATGGGGGTTTACCAAACCCGACCTCATTCAAACAGAAGAAAACAAATTTTTACGGTCCCTTTTAGGCCTCCCACAATCCACAGCTACCCACTCTGTCCACCTTGAGTTGGGGAAAGGATATATAACAGATATAATTAAAATAGCCCCTATCCTGCTATGGATCAACATTTGGTTGAATTCAAACCTTTCCCTAAACCACAAGATTCTAAAGGACTGTATCAATTTAGATATCATGAAGGAAATCCAGTGCTGTGTATATGGGGCGACCTGAGATTTTTTACAATCCAGAATCTCTATGTAAGGCTGACTTAGCGTGGGTAAAAACTAATTTTACTAAGCTAAGTGAGGCAGAGCGGGAAGCAGTAGAATTATGTAAACCATCGTTCAGGGGCCATGTTCTGGTTACTTTGTCATTAGCGATGTCTCCTTATTTGTCCATTGGGACTAACTCTTTTCATAGATGGCTATTGACAAAATTCCGGTTCAATCAAATACATATGGTATTATGGGATTTGCAGGGCTGAAGTAGGCTCGGGGATGCTGCTCCATGCAAATGTGATGATTTTTCTCCCCAAGACACCTTGCATTTTATGATTTTTTGTCCTTTGTGCCATGAGGCTAGCAAAAGGTTTATTCTTCCATTACTGAAAAAGATGAATTTTATTCAGTGTAAACCTGCCTTACTGTTTTTACAACTGTTAGAATCCCCTGAAATCATGTTTTGTGTTGCCAGCTTCCTTGCTGCGTCTGTTAGAAGCAGGAGGGTTAGACAGGAAGCTGCACAAGAAATGTAATCCCCTTAATATAATGTCTATGTATACTGATCATTGGATTTAATCATGGAATTGATTGTAAACGATTTTTAAATGCCCTTTGTACTATGTTTTTACCTTGTATAACATATTTTTAAAAAATATTTTTTAACGTTTTGTATATGTATAGCATACTTTTATGATTTTAACTAATCGAATAAAGTGGTTTGACTTGACTTGACTTGAACAATACATACTCCTAACCATTTTTAATAAATCATTTTATCGACAGTATAAGACAAGCCATAGGTGCTAAATCGGCATTGTCATATACTTTAAAGTGTCTTCAAGCCTCCTTTCCACACCGAGTAAACCCTCCCACCACCCTTCACTCAGTGTTTGATTCTCCAGTATTGTCTCTGGGATTTATCACTTCACTTTCGTTTAAGTGCATATCCCACATATTTAGCCTCTACAGGCATTCCATCTACTCCAAACTTTCCACCACTTCTGGAGGCAACCTCTACCCTTATAGACAACCTGAGTTTAGCCATCATACACCAATCTTGAATTTGAATTTGAATTTAAAATATTTATAGAGCGCTGCGTTCACCGTACGGTTTCTTGGCGCTGTGGAGGCAGAATTAGCAGGGGAGGAGCAGAAGAACATGGTACAGTGAGCGGGAACAAATAAACACGATTTACAGCGGGAAGGCCTGCTTGAATAAGAAGATATCACGGTTCAATTTTCTAGGTCTGGGGCTTGGCTGGCTCACCATAGCTTTTCAGTATATCTCTTAGCCACTACCAGACCCACTGTCATCCAGTGGGTCTGGTAGTGGTAGGCAGCATGCCAGTCATGGGAGACATGTGATGACCAGGTATGGGAGATGGCTTGTCTGAGGGGAGATAGTCAGAGCAGGGACGTAGGGCTCCAGCGAAAGCCAAGCTGGTCAGAACCGACGGTCCCTAGGGGCAATTTGCACCGCGGCTGAGCTGAAGGCAGAGGGCACACACTCCTGAGCTGTGTCTTGCAGCTATGAACTGGACCAAGGTAGCAGACGCATAGTGGTGTGCTTGTGCACATAGGAAGGGGCCAGAGCGACTGTGCAGGCAGACCCAGGGAGTCAGGAAGAGGCAGGAATGGACATACTCATATGGGATGGCTCACACTGAGATGGCCACCAGGACAGAGGTGGCTCAAACAGGCACAGAATCATCACACAGTCCATCAGGGGTGGCCAAGCAAGGGCTGGTGCGATGGCCAGTGTAAGGGCCCATTGTGACTGGCAGCAATAGCGGCAGATTGTGTAACAGTGATTGGGGGCCACCCTTGATGACATCTAGCAGAGGTCCAGGAGCGGTGTCACCACCAGTAGCAGCTCAGCTGCAGCAGTAGGAAGACAGAAGCAGCAGTCAAGGCAGTCCTAGGCAGCCCGCATAGTGGGCTTCAGGCCTGGGCCCCAGCACCAGTAAGGCATAAAAGATGGCATGCGCTCACCACCTCACAGCCAGGATCGGTCCATCAGCCTGTCGCTGCCATTGCGGCACCCAGCGAACGTCCCAGTATGAAGATGGTAGCACCTGCCACCGCTACTACACAGTGTCTCAGCAAGGCCCACTGTCTTGGGCGCTCTTGGGTGCTATGCACCAGGCCCTCGTCACATGCCAACAGGCTCTTGGGGCAAATGGTGACAAAGGTCTTTCAGTCTCTGCCCCCGCAGTGGCAACACCATGCCAGAGCACAGCGGATGTCAGCAGGGCCAGCACTGCGCAGCCAGCAAAAGTGAATGAGGCTCCTGATGCCACATCTGGGCCTCAGTACACGGATAGCGCAGGTCACAATGAGGCTGGCCACAGCACGGGGTTCTCATACCCGGCAGGGGGGCACCAATCACATATGGAGGCACTCTGCAGCTGGGGAAAGTTGGTGATGTAGCTGTTGTGTATGAGCCCAATGTAGCAGGATAGGTGTCAGATTTTAATTCCGGCCAGCAGAGCCCCTCTACAGGGCAGCCATCTTGCTGCCCGGCTATCCGCCCCCCCATACACATAGTCTGGAGTCTGAAATAGGATTCCATGGCAATGTCCTACACTGGTTCTCCTCATACCTTTTCAGCCAACACCAGCTTGAAGAAATATGGTCACCTCTATCCTGATGGAACACCATTGGCTCCCTTTGCTGTCCTGCAACATCTTCAATACCAGCCACAACTTTTAACGAGCCATCATGGCCAACAACCCGGTTTTTCTGGCAGAAAAGTTCACCATCTTTTGTGAATCTCAGCACACTTGCAACAAGAACACTATCAGACTGCAGAATAAGAAGTGTAAAAAGAAAAAGACAAGACAGCAGGCCTTTTCCATCTGATCGCTTCAATGCTGTTTCATTTTTGGAGCTGAAGACTCACCTCTTTAAAAAACAATGGGGCATATTATCAAGACAGGCGATAAAATTATCGCCGTTTTAGCGGCAGAAAACTGCCGCTAAAACGGCGATAATGGGCTTGCTAATATGCTCTCTGGAATTCCAATTGAAGCCCATGTTACATCTGAAGGACATCTAACATGGGCTTCAATTGGAATTCCATAGAGCATATTATCAAACCCATTATCGCCGTTTTAGCAGCAGTTTTCTGCCGCTAAAACTGCGATAATCTTATTGCCTGTCTTGATAATATGCCCCAATATATCATAATGTACTAGCCATCCTAAACCCGTCTCCAGCTTCTCTTACTCATTGACTTTATGCTTGTCCTTGAGAGTGTACAGTGCTGTGCTGTCTTTTAGCTAGGTGTGCCCTATAGAAATACCATTTATATTCACGCATAACATTTATACATACATGCATTAAAAATAGAGTAAGGCAAATAGAGAAGTGACTAAGGGGTCTCATCCTACTCGATGTAATGACTCACGATGTAGGGAATTTGATATAATGACCCATGATATACTGGGTCTGATGTAGTGACATGCATTCCAAAGCAGTTGTAGATCCTGTAAATTGTGATGTAAAGCTATACATTGCAGAGATTTGCCAGATTTACCAGATTCACCATACATCTTCACCATAACTCTAAGCATACTTGTAACTTAACTTGCTCAATAAATTGTAGGATATTATCAGCAATTACTGCTGTATAACGGGTTTTCATTGCTTTCCTATATTTATAGGTGCCAGACCTAGTTTGGGGGGGGGGCAGCAGGGAATGCAGGGGCCTCTGGGACTAAAGTGGGGGGGCTCAAGATCTAGCCACTAGTGTACTGGGATCTGTCTTACCACGTCTCAGCAACTTGATCCAAGTACACCCTTTTCACACTTGACTTTCAGGGTTGCGAGGGTGAATAGTCAAAGGCTGATCTGCCTCTTTGGTGGTACTATAACCACCACGGCAGCAACCATGTTCATAGGGGAGGATAGGGTATATAATAAAATAACAAGACAAATTATCACTTTACTTCAAAGAGTACCATTGTTGTTTATTGTATATCCTTTTTACAGTATCTGATTTAGAAATTCTCATTGGATTCTGTACATAAAGGACTATTGTGCTCCATTCAGGTCTCCAAATAGTATTGTTTACATTTGTTTGTTTATGATTGGATTATCTGACAACCATTGATATTATTCATGCTAGCTATTAAATGAAACCTAGAAGGATATTTTTTGCTTTTATGATTACTGCCTCTCTGTGGGAACAGACTCTCTGAACTCAAAGTGTCTCTCTACAGACACCATAATTCATTGTCCAGACTCTTGCTTGTCTCAATAGAAAAAGAAGTACTTTATTGTCACAGCAAAATGAAATAAACACGTCAATGGGGTTCCAGCCACAGAGCTTTACAATCCCATCTGTGAGTTCTACCCAAGTTTCACACCATCTTTAGTCACCAAATCCACCAATCTTGCTCCTAAGGAGACCCCAAATATCTACAGGGTCCTAGTGGAGATAAAAAGTCACGCAACAGTCAAGCACAAGTGCTAGTTCACTATCATGAGAAGCAAAGAACTACCATGTTGGGTGATCCATAGGTCAGTTCTTTCAGTTGTCGAGCAAAAGAGTTTATGCTAAAAGTCATTATTCTCCTAATGGAAGGCTTATCTTTAGAAGTTTAAGATTCAGTCTGTGGTTTTTGATCTCAGGACCCATGTTACTTTTATCTGGAACAGATTGCTAAGTCTCTTTCCACAGTTGCATCATCAGCGTCTAAGCTGTAGACCAAGTCCTTCACAACAAAGTTGACTCTTGCATGTTGCATTGCCCATCGAGGCAGCAGCATAACAAGTTCCTCCAGTCTAACTGCTGTTGCTCAGGTTTCTAGATGCTTCCCTTTTTTACCACATGAAACACTCAGTGAGGCTGGTTGACCCCTCACAGCTTAGCTCAGTACACACCAGTGCAGATAAATGTTTCCTGGGAAAACCAAAGGGGATGATGGACGGAGTGTTGAACATTGAAAGCACTCACCCCCAGTCAATTGATCTGGGTTTAATCCATCATCATTCTTGAGCTCACTCTGCCACCCCAGTTCAGACATGGCTATATGCAAATCAGTCTGACCCTGTGCCTGATGGGAACAGGACCAGCCCGAACTTCGAAGCCATGTCTTCCCTGGATCCGAAACCAGCATCCTGGGACCAGTCTCGAGCTCACAGCCCTCATCAGCCAGGCTATCTTGAATCCAGTAGCAAAGTGAGCAAGGGACCCACATCTGGGCATACCCTGCCAACTTAGGGCGAACAAAGCAATACCAACTAAGTGGGATGGGTATGCCCAGACGTGGGTCCCTTGCTCACTGTGCCAGTGGATTCAAGCTAGCCTGGCTGAAGAAGGTCCCTAAGTGGGGTGGGTATGACCAGGGGAAGTCCGCCACCGTGATTGGATACAATAACCATCACGTGACGACGCGGCTCGGCAAAATAACCGGAGAGCTGTTTCTGTGTGTTTTCCCAAACACGGAGTGAGAGCGTAATTGAAATATTTCCAGAAGTCTAATAAGTCGAACACAAATAATCCTAAACAAAGAACGACTGGCAACGAAAAATGAAAAAACCTCCACCTTGAGTTGCAGTTCTCGCCCTTGAACGAAAATAAAGATCTGCAAGTGTCCTGACTAGAAAATTACTGAAAGATCAAGTGGGTCTGAACAAGCACGCCGCTAACAAGAGTGGCACCCACGACGTTGAAACACATTTCTAAGGCTTACAACCTACATTGGCACCATGCAGTCTTTTATGGAAAAGATGAATCCAGCCCTGATGAGAGTCCGGTAATCTACAAACCAGGACTCGAAACGCATCGACAATGGCATTAAGTGGCAATGGCATTAAGTCCTTGAGTAATTAGTAAACAGATTTAAGTCCATGATTGTTTAGAGAATTAGAATTATTCATTCTCTAAGTGTAGGGTTGTTTAGTTGTCGAAATTCTTTCATTATATGACAAGTATTTATGATTAATCATGTATATACCAACTGTTTCTTTGACATATCATTTTTTGTGTGTAAATGTATTGAATATGTGTTTGTAGTTATATGTATGATAAGACATAATTTATTTGTTTTGCACTGTTTTGTATTAATGTGGCATCCTGTTTAGTAGATGATGCGTTCTTTTTGTGATTAAAATCATAAATCTAAAAAAAAAACAAGAAATAAAAGGCAAAAATGATTGCCAAGATAAACTTATTAATTTTTGTTTATCTGACTTCATATCAGTAATATGTTTGAAGCATTTTGAGGTTTAGGGTAAATTTTCTATTTTTCGACTGGATTCAAGCTAGCCTGGCTGAAGAAGGGTGACATACCCTGAAACCGGTCCCTGGAGTCTTGTTTCTCATCCAGGGTGGACCTGGACTGGAAGTTCGGTCTGGACTGTTCCCATGGGGCACGGGGGCAAGATTGATTTGCATATGGCTGGGTCCAAAATGGGGTGGCGTAGTGGGCAAATGAACGATGGATTTAACCCAGATCTTTTGACTGAGGGAGAATGTTTGCATTGTCAGCATTCCGTCAATCATTTGTTTGCTGTAAAACTTTTCACCCAAAATGGGATGGGTGTGCCCAGACGTGGGTCCCTTATCACTGTGCCACTGGATTCAAGCTAGCCTGGCTGAAGAAGGGTGACATACCCTGAAAAGGGTCCCAGGATACTTGTTTCCTGTCCAGGAGGACTTGGCCTGGCAGTTCGGTCTGGACTGTTTCCATGGGGCACTGGGTCAAGATTTATTTACATGATTTGCAAGCTAATTTGTGTTTGCTTGCACTGTTTTTATCCACTCATTTGCACAGTCCTCATTCCGCCACTAACTGCACTCGAAACCTGGTCCCTTGCAGCCGAATAGGCGCTGACGCGGGACACACAGGGGGTAAGCGGCCATGTTAGGAGGAGCTTTGGGTGTGGACTAGTTGTTTAGGAGCTCCCGCCTCATTGAGTATAAATGACGATTGTCCTTCGGCCGCGCAGCGGACGAGCGCAGCGGGCGCGCCAAAGGCAAGCCCGTCTGCGCCTGTCCACGCCCATACGGGCCCAGGGGCCATACCCCTGCGCAAACTTGCAATATTCGGATCACATACTCAGATAAACAATTGCTCTCCTTCAGACCGCCTATAAAGTCTTACTGTATTTTTTTTTATCTGAGTGATAGGGCCCCTAGGGCTTGCTGGAACTGCTCTTTTGGTGTGGAGGCCGCACAGCCATGTCGATGTTGCGTGCCTCGCATCAGGTCTTCCTGTAAAACCGTCTTCACGCTTATTAGCCTAAACTATAGATCTCTAGCCAAGCATAAACGCGAGATCTTTGATCTTCTCGTGGATGAGCAACCTGATGCGTTGTTCCTCACCGAAACATGGCTGCACGACAGCTCTGGGCCTGACATCGCCGAAGCATTGCCAGTTGATTACACTATCTTAAGGTGTGATAGACCTGATAGAATGGGAGGAGGCGTTGCGATCATAGTTAAGAGTAATGTTCAATGCTTGCTGGAACCGACAAATCTTAACACCTTGGCTGCTATGGCTTTTCCCCTCCTGTGCTGATTGATTGATATTCCCACTGTTCATGACGAGCTCAGCTCGTCATAAGCACAGCTCCAGTGTGCCTCATGACGAGCTCGTCATGAGCAGCGAAGGGGTTAAAGACTGTGAGGCAGTTCATTTCAAACTGGCACTTCATCCTAAGTATACCCTCACTGGACTTTTAGTCTATCGCCCCCCTGGCCCTGCAAACACCTGGGCCCGCAGCTCTCAGACTACGTAGCCTCCTTATTGCTGCATTCAAGCAACTTCCTGATTTTGGGGGATCTCAATATCCATTTGGATGACCCTAAAAATAGCGTGAGCATGAACTTAATCTCCGACCTTGCGGCCATGAACATGGTACTACACAATTGTGGGCCAACACATAAAGGGGTCCACTTGTTGGACCCTATTTTTTCCAACCTTGCGCACATACGATGTCGCCCAGCACTACCCATTCATTGGTCAGATCACTCGCTGGTAAGCTTTAACCTCTCCTTCACGGACAACTCGGCTCAGCCCAAACTTCCCTTGACCATCCTCAGGAGGGACTGGAAAAAGCTTGACATGGTTTCTTTTAAACAGATCTTAAATTCTCATCTCCCAACTGTTCTCAACAAGTCAGACGGTGTAGATGAAGCAGCAGCGAGAATCAATTTTTGGCTTTTGGAAGCCATCAATAGCTGTCTGCCTCCGTCCCACAAGAAACCGGTCACAGATAAACCACCGGCCTCGTGGTTTAACGAACAATTAAAAACAGATAAATCCTACTGTAAAAAATTGGAAAGGACCTGGAGAAAGGATTACTCTTCTGCGGCAGTTCTGGCCTATAAAAAAGAGCTGAAGCGCTACCACAGAGCGTGTGGCCTGGCCCGAGCCACCTATGTTGCTAAAACCATCAATGATGCAGTAAACAAATCCAAAGTGCTCTTTGGGCTAGTCAAGGAACTAGCAGGATCTGGCTCAGTGGCCAGACGTCCGCCCCTTGATAGTACCCAGTGCAAGGAACTTGCCCAGTTCTTTACTACAAAAATCGAGAAGATTTATAAAGACATATCCGAACTAATCGGTGGCAATATGTCCACATCGGCGGCGGCGTCCAGCTCCAGTTATACCAGCAATTTGCCAACCTTCACGTATGCTCCCCTTCTTGAATGGCCTGACCTTCATCCAACTGCCTTATTAGAGCATTTGTTCAAAATAAAAGCCGGTTCGCCCATCGATCCTCTCCCCATCCCTATTCTAAGACTTTTGGATGAGTCTCAGAAGACACTTAATCTCTCATTGCAACTCGCTAGTGTCCCAGCCTGCTGGAAACATTCCATGGTGTCTCCCTTGTTGAAGAAACCTATGGCGGATCCTAGAGTTCTTTCTAACTTTAGGTCTATCTCATTACTGCTGGGTTTTTTTAAGGTGATGGAAAAACATATTCACCAACACTTAGCCCAGTTTGTCGCCACAAATAACCTATTGCACCATTCTCAGTCAGGGTTTCGCCCAGGCTTCTCGACCGAGACGACGCTCCTTGGCGTCACTGAAAACCTCCGCCTTATGCTTGACAGATGTGACACAGCCGCACTGATCCTTCTTGATCTCAGCGCGGCTTTCGACACCATTTCCCACGACATCCTACTGGGAGCACTGACCACCCTGGGAATTGGTGGCAATGCTCTAAAATGGCTGGAATCATTTCTAACTGATCGGACATTTCAAATCTTCTCTCAGTCCTCGACATCCATGGTTCACTCCTCACCTTACGGAGTACCCCAGGGCTCAATTCTAAGCCCTCTCCTCTTCAATCTATATGTCACTCCCTTGGCCCTCATCGCCGAGCGTGCAGGGCTCACGCTGTTTACCTATGCGGATGACTCGCAAATCGTTTTCTTCCTATCTCAATCAGATCGGTCCTCAACCTCCCTCCTTCAGACGGGCCTCAGAGATATAGCCATCTGGATGAGTCACAACTTGCTCAGCTGAATGGAGGGAAGACGGAGGTTCTGATCCTTGGGGGAAAACAAGAGCTGTGGAGTTCTAAGCACTGGCCTGCCAAAATGGGCCCTATTCCAGTGGCATATGAGCACGTTCGCAACCTGGGAGTGACTATAGATAATGGGCTATCAATGCAAGCCCAAGTGAAGAAAATGGTGGCCACCTGTTTTACATTTGTTCATTCGCTGAGGAAGATTCTCTGGATGCTGCCTGTGAAAACCCAGAGGTCTGTGGTTAATGCCTTGGTGACCTACCGGTTGGATTATGGTAACTTGCTCTACCTCGGGGCGACCAGGGCAGTTACTAGGCGCCTCCAATTGGTCCAGAACGCTGCAGCGCGTTTACTCTGCGGCTGCAAGAGAAATGACCATACTTCAGGGCGCCTAAGGGAGCTTCACTGGCTTATAGTGGCGAGCCGTGTGAAGTTTAAAAGCCCTAAGTTATATGTATAAAATCAAATCTGGTACGGCAATCTCTGGTAAATATGTATTCTCCTGCACGCACACTCCAGTCATCCTCCCAAGTTCTTTTTTCTGTGCCAAAGGTCAGGCTCTCATTGATAGATGGGAGTCCTTTGCCTTTATGGGTCCCAGGCTCTGGAACTCCCTCCCTTTGGAAATTCGATCTGAAAGCTGCTATGGCCGCTTCCGGAAAGCCATCAAAACCTGGCTATTTAATCAGTAACCCGCCGTGTGGCTCTTGTATCCGCTAGCGCCGGGAAACCCTTTTTGGGTAGCTGTTGCGCTCTATAAACTGAAAAAATAAATAAATAAATAAATAAAATAAATATGGCTGGGTCCAAACTGGGGTGGTGTAGTGGGCAAAAGAACAATGGATTTAACCCAGATCTTTCGGCTGGGGGAGAATGTTTGCATTGTCAGCATTCCTTCCATCATTTATTTGCTGTAACAGATTTCTCCTGGGAGCCCAGCACATTGGGGACTTCCCTGGGATTTTTCTCCTGGACAGTCTCTACTGCTGCATGGCCAGGCATACTCTTTCCATCTCTGAATAGAGAGGCAGTCTTTTAAGAACTAACACTACAGCTTCTCCTGAAAGTTACACAGATATCAGGCAATGTTTTCTCTTCTCTATGAGACTGTCTGTCATGGAGACACTAGCCCTGGATTACAGAAGCTCCTTTGAGTACTTTAGAGAGCACTTCCTTCCTCAGTAAAGATTAACATGGAACAGTAATGTATTGAGACGGTATATAGCCAACATTTATATTCATCTAACATATAGGGGATGTTGATCTGCTGTTTACAGTCTTAGAACTGGTATTGGGTGGTTTCCCTTCAAATTACATTTTCTGCTTACCTGGTATAAGGTGATGACTCTCACACTAGGTGGTGATCATGCTGGTTTCAAACAGGAGTATTTAAAAACATTCATGACTTTCATTTGTGGGGTGGCAATATGGGAAAAATTAAAGAGAAGGCCCTGCCTTCAAACTTTGTCACCCTTAATGACAGAAATTTGAAACTATTGATTCAAGCTCCCCTCACCTAACACCGACTGAATGAACCTGCTTGGTAAGGACAAATCATCAATCCCCTGCCGAAAGCCTTCATAGAATTTAAAAGGGTTGTCCTAACTCCATTTTCTCACACTTCAGTGTCTGGGTTTCTTGATCCTTGGCTCAAGGAATACAGGCAATGCATTCCCACTGCCTGTGCCCCATCTTTCCATCTTGTGTAATGTCATCAAGAGGCCAGCCAAAAAGAATTGCAGTGACCAACCAGTCAGGCTCATCTTACAACACAGAGTCTTGCTTCCATCCACACCATATAGTAGGCCAGTAGGTAGTTATAGTTAGGACCTAGTTTCCATAGGAAATTCATTTTTTGACTTGCCTATAATTTTGTCATTGTTTAATCAATCTTCATGAAATTTTCCAAAACAAGTTTCAAGGTAGGATCTGGTTGTCATGGACATTTTAGGGGGGGTTCTTGCAGTGGGGACTGAGAATTTGGGGCATGAAATAAGGGTGTGTTTGTAATGGTAATTCCCGTAGGAACCTATAGCCACACCTGCAGCCTGAGATTCTGAGGATGATGTCATCAGTGATATCATTTGAGATGTCAGCAGTGATGTTACTGACCATGTCAGTAGTGATGTAATATGTGAGGTCATGAGCAGTGCATTGCAGGGGTGTGAGTTATAGTTAGCTCAGCTAACTATAACTGCTGAATTTCTCTGGTTTTGTACGAGTGAAATTTCAGCCTAACTGTAACATCCCTGTAACCTTTGTCTTTTTCACTGAAATTCTAAGGTTTTTTAATTCTATTTCCTAACTATAACGCCCCTGTAACCTTGTTTTTTTCTATGAATTTTTCATATATATATATATATATATATATAATATATATACATATATATATATATGAAAAGAGTTCCTCCCCAGCTCGCTCTGCGCTCGCAGACACCGCCTCCACGCCAGTAGAAATGAGGACCGGACCATCAAAGTCAGCAAAAGATGTTTTATTCAACAGAACCAGCGACGCGTTTCGAGCAAAAAGCCCTTGTTCACGCTGCAACATGTTTGGAATAATAATGCTTTTTTTATACTTGCAGTGATACTGACACCACCCCCTAGTGGTGTCCACCATAATCACGTGATTAACAATAAATAGTGAAGAGATACTATCGCTGGTAACATTACTCGTTTGCTGATAATGCAAAATTCGGAATGCAGTTACTGGTTAAATCCAGAAAGTATATCAAATAAATTTGATAAATATCAGATCTAATATCATACCATGTAAACATGTTCATATATTGCAAAATTAAGTTTCAACTGACATGTAAAGTCATAGTTTGTGCAAACATGCATATATCTCTTGTAGCAGCGAAAGTTAAAGTGCAATGATTGTATAAAAAAGTGCATAAGTGAAAAGAGTTATAAAAAAGTGCAAAATCGCGGGAACAAGCCACACTACCATAAGAGCAGAAATACTCAATAATTAAATATGCCTTCATATTGTATAGAATCTTCAGTAAACAATATTATTCTATTCAAAGCTCTCAAAAGAAGTTCCAGGTAGTAAAAAAGTTATATCAAAAAGTTAAAAAATGAAAATATGTATAAATAGTACCATATTTCATATATATACACGCAAACATATCATCATATTACAAAAAATCAAAATATATTACAAAAAACCTATATCCGCAAACTATCTACATTATTTTTAACCCCTCTGATGCTCATGACGAGCTCAGCTCGTCATGAGGCACGGTTGAGCTGTGCTGATGACGAGCTGAGCTCGTCATGAACAATGGTAAATCTGCGAGTGCAGCACCGGGGGGGAAAACCTCTAGCAGCCAAGGTATTAAATATATACACCTATATACACACATATATATGTCTGAACATCTCTATATATACACACACAGTTGATTGCATTCACAAATATATACATCTACGATTTCTACAATCAAATTTGATTTAATTTACTGTACAGTACAAAATCATTGTAGAAAAACCCAATAAAAACTATTTCATTGAGTCCTATAATAATACTGTTTAAATGCAGCAAAAAGTGCATATTCAAAGATAACCATATAAAGTGCATAGCGTCCATCAACATAAGTATGTGTCAAACAGAACATCACTATTTGTCAAAACAATACCGTAGAGTGTGTATCTCGCAATAAATCTCCTAAATAGGAAACCTAACTAGGACTGCGTATACTACACGTATAGGAAAGCTGGATTAGTACAGACTACTCAGATATATATTATTATCGCTCTTCCTCCGTCATTCACTTTCAAAGATAGGCACTCACAGCGGTTATTTTTGCTCATCCATTTGTATTGCAGCAAAACATAACGCGTTTCAGCATCTGCCTTCATCTATTGCGATTTTTTGGATTGGATCAGGTGCCCCCAATTGTACGTGGAGGGGGCAGAATAAAAAGACTGAGGAGGCTAGAGTCGCGATTCATCATCGATCTGGAAACAAAAAACCCAAAGAGATGAACAGTGGGGAAGAATTGGCAATACATAAGGGAAAATAGAGTAGAACAGTGGAAACTCCAGTTACTGATGTAAGAACAGATAGGAAATCCGAAAATTTTGGTTTTATATAAAAAGTGTTAATAACATCCATTTAACAAACACAGTTGTGGTACATTGTTCGCCAAGGGATAATTATGCCGATCCACGGCGGTGATATATCCTCCTCTGGAGGGCTTGTACTACAAAGAGGGGTGGCCGATATACAGCTTAATTTGCGAGTCACTAGAAATCAAGGGTAGTGATGGAAGGGCAAACAACGAGAGTTGTAGGCACCATAGCCGATACGTGCGGTAAAAAACAAATTAATAAAGGCAGAACAAAAATGGGGCATGAATCTGCTAAAATGCAGTGTAAATATGTATATATTCCACCCACTGTGGATTGCACCACCAAAATTCAAATAATGTCAATATCAATAAAGAATGTCCAGAAATGTTATATCTTTCTTTTGTTTCTTCTTTATTCAATTTTCTTTTAAGCAGCCAACGCGTTTCGTTCAACAGAACTTCATCAGGGCTGTAAAAACATTTAAAAAACATCACTTGTAATAATAGCTAATTAAAATCATGTCATACTTAAGTCATCAATGTCATCATTTTACAACAGAAGAGAATCCTTTTTACACAATAAATCTCTAATCCTAAGGACTTACTCTAGACTTCTGAGTTTGTGAACTTTATATCAAAACACATAGATGTGTCATTAATAAAATACAACAATATTGTCCGAAAACCATATTGGATTATATATATATACACATTTCTAAAAACTCTCCATATTGGAGGGAATCCATTTTAAACTCTCATTTTTGCACTATGTCACTATTTACAACATATATTCAGACTGAAAACATATCTTTATATAGTTCATAATGTTTAGGGAGGAGACAAGCTACGGTGTTCATTACTTATCCACATTATATTCCAATTTCAAAAAAATGCATTTCCGATCTTTAAGGACATGTAGCCTATACAAACTTTATTTTTTCTTGTTTCACACCAAGTTTCTTTAGGAACAGCATCTTTAAAACATCATTTTATCCTCTGGGCATGATTGTTGAGTTCCCTCACCTCTCTTCATTGTAAAAAAGAAAGGAGGGGGGAAAAAAAAGGGGGGGTGGGGGAGGTAGACCTTGTTGGTAACTAGTGCAATCACTAAGAATATTGTTTTTTTGTCATATATAATCCGCTAATACACTATAATGGCTAATACAAGACTTGGTGTCTTACCGTGCTGGCTGTGTCTAATGTGCACAGGCATCACATCGCGTTTTTTCTATTGATTACATCCAGGTCAGTGACAAAGGCTAATGTGCCTAAATAGTAAAAAGTATACATATATCAGAGAAATGTTCTTAACTTAAGCCATACACATTATATACATGCATTGTCTGGCCTATAGAGATATCTTGCTCTCATGGTGCAAGCAGTGGCCCCTATCCATCCACGTTTTGCTTAATGATTTTCTTGGTAGGGACAGCATAAATTTTTTCTTCACACGTTTTTGTGTGTTCTCCCATTTAATATCCTATTGAGTGTATGCCTCATATTATTGTTTGTAGATGAGCACAACATAGTTCGCTCCTTATTTACAAATGAGCACACAATACCTCGCTCCCTTCTCTGCCTGTTTACAAGTGTATGGTTATTCTGCACCTAGCGATATTCTTGGAGCTATCAAGTGTATCCCCATTTTGGCAAACCACTATTCGCTTGCACAAAAGTAATTATATGTATTTAGTCTATTTCTAAAACGATATGTTTAACAGATATATAAAAAACAGCCACATCCTTTTATGATGTGTTCTTCCCTACTACACATGTGTTATACACTAATCGTTTATTTCGGCTTTTGTTTTTTCTTGTCAGATCGGCTGTGCGTTAAAAGCCCAGTATAAGATATTGTGTCCATCAAGCCTCCCAAGCGATATTCCCCACATGTCTCTACATCTCTGTGTACCTTCCTGGTGCAGGGTGTAATGAGATACAATGTAATATATTCGTAAGAAAGCTCCCAAACGAAAACGGGTTTAAAATATCCCTTTACCTCCACATCAGAGGCATGTTGTACACAAATGTTACTGCGTGCTTGCTGCCTCGATACATTCAAGTTGGGGGAATGTTATATTTAAATAAAAAATAGCATCTCCGTTGGTCTTCCCCGATATTATTTTTAGCTAAGTGCCTTATTTTTATGTATCTAAACATTTTATGTAATATATTCGATAGGAAGCTTTCAAACAACAACGGGTTTCAAATATCCCTTCACTTCCACATCAGAGGCATGTTGTGCACAAATGTTACTGCGTACTTGCTGCCTCGATAAATTCAAGTTGAGCGAATGTTATATGTAAGTGAAAAGTACCATCTCCGTTGGTCTTCCTCGGTATTATTTCTAGCTACGTGCCATATTGTTGTATTTTATTAATGACACATCTATGTGTTTTGATATAAAGTTCACAAACTCAGAAGTCTAGAGTAAGTCCTTAGGATTAGAGATTTATTGTGTAAAAAGGATTCTCTTCTGTTGTAAAATGATGAAATTGATGACTTAAGTATGACATGATTTTAATTAGCTATTATTACAAGTGATGTTTTTTAAATGTTTTTACAGGCCTGATGAAGTTCTGTTGAACGAAACGCGTTGGCTGCTTAAAAGAGAATTGAATAAAGAAGAAACAAAAGAAAGATATAACATTTCTGGACATTCTTTATTGATATTGACATTATTTGAATTTTGGCGGTGCAATCCACAGTGGGTGGAATTTTTCATTTGTCTTGGACAAAATAATTGCCTCTTGGGAGCAACAGGGGCAATGGTAATGCACACCATATGAGCTAACAGCTCTGCATTAAATAGATAACGGAGACGGGCAGGCGCAAGGCCTACAGTGAGGTGCAGTACACTCAAAAAATCCCCTTTTTTGAGTGTTGTGTTGAGTTGCTCTGGGATAGGGTCATATTAAATTTGTATCAACCGATTGCACTCCGTTGCCCCCAGTGATAAGTGAATTTACTTGAGAAAAATGTCAAAATTCAAGGACAGAAGAGAAGAATTTGCTTCTAATCTATTCTCTAATCCTAGAACACCTGGAAATAAATCTAAGGAGACAAGCCTAGTGGGAGGCCTGAAGGCTCAATTCCAAAAATTAGAGAGATTGAAAAAACAGGAACTTGCTTGAATGTGGGATGCCACCACCCTAAGACAGTACCTAGATAACAACAGGGTACCTAGAGGACTACGTATCTTAATCTTTCCAACCTTCGAAGATTTGGAGGAGAGTCTGTTGAAGGAATGGGAGGATAACCTCTCTAATTCATCCATCACAATGATGAAAATTCTAATTGTGAATGCAGAGAAAAAAGCAGCAGCCCTACTAGAGGAGATAGAAAATTTGGAGAAAGAAATTGCTACGAGTCCACTAACAGATGTAGTAAAGAAGAACTATCTAGAACTAGAAAAAGTAATGGATGAATATCAAATATACCAAAGAGATAAAAAGGCAAAAAAGATCCAGAGAGACGAGGCTGACTACCGGGAGGGTAGAATTTACACATTTTCAAAAAAGTTTGATAATGTCAACACAGGTGGCAAGAGAGCCAGAGAGGAAACATCAGAATCAGGCTCAGCTAGCATAAGCTCTTATACATCCACATAAAGCCTACAATCAGAGACTAGCAATAGAAGTGTTATCATGCCAAAGGAGAAAAGTGCTTTTTTATTAGAGATGGAGAAACCGCGCCTAACCAACAGACAGTTAAAACAAAACATCGCACAAGGCGGGGAGGCAAGAAGTGGGCCAAGAAACAACAAAAAAGAGGTTCCAAAACTAGCGGTAGACTTGAGGTCATCCAAGAAGAAATAGATCAAAAAAGGGAACAGGATGAAAATATGATGGATACTGATGGGGTGCTTACAATGACAAAAGATTTGACTATCATTAACCTCTATAATTACTGTTTAAGTTCTGAAGAAAAAACAGTCCTACAAAAGGGACTTGGTTTCTGTCCAACCCAAATGTGTAAAATCATTGATGTAATTGTTGACTTGTATAAGTTTGTACGTACCCTGAAATTAAAACATTTTTTTCACTGGAACCAAAAAAGTGTATTGCCAGTGGCTTCTCGGGATTCTCCATCAGGGTATACTGTTGGGGATGTAGATAATATCCATCTGCTTATGTCTCTGAATGATGATAACTACATGGATCTAGAAGAATTAAATGAGGAACTGGGAATAACATCCAAACTAGATATAGATAGTGGCCTGAAGGTCAAATCCAAATTCGCCCCACAACATACTCACCCCAGCTTAGAGCTATTTGAGACAAAAGTGACAGTAGACCTACACAAGCTACTAAATGAGACTACACTTAGAAATAGTGATAACTTCAACCTTTCAAGAAGTGAACAGGATGCCATAGAAAAACTGAGCAAAAATGACAGTCTAGTAATCCGCGAGGCAGATAAAGGGGGCAATGTTGTTGTGATGAACAAGGATGACTATATGAAGGAAATTATGAGACAGTTGAATGATCATACATGTTACAAACGCATTGCAGAGAACCCCATACCGGACTTGACTCTACATATTAACACTAGACTGCTGGACTGGAAAGAGAAAGGACTGCTAACGGAGGATGAGGCCAGATATTTACAGGTGTCCAAACCAAGTTACCCTTGTATTTATATCCTTCCAAAAATACACAAGGGGGGCAATTTCGCCCCAGGACGACCGATTATTTCGGGCATTGGCTCCCCCACAGAACGATTATCAGAATATGTGGATACATTTTTACAACCTCTAGTCAAAAACCTACCGGCCTTTGTACAGGACAGCAAGGACATTTTGAATAAACTGGATGATATGAAATGGCAAGAAGGGTTACAATTTGTATCCTTCGATGTAACCAGCCTTTATACCTGTATAAAGAAAGATTGGGGATTGAGGGCAATGAGCTATTTTTTTAAAACAAGAGCAGCAGAATGGTATGCCCATAATGAAATGACCCTTGAAATGACTGATCTTATCTTGTCAAAAATGTTTTTCCTACATAACCAGCAATGGTACCAACAATTGCAAGGGACTGCGATGGGGGCGAAATTTGCGCCTTCGTACGCGGGACTGTTCATGGGTTTTTGGGAGAAGGAGCATGCATGGGGCAGATATGCCTCCCCCTGGATTGAAAATATAATCTTTTGGGGGAGGTATATAGACGATATTTTGGTAATTTGGAATGGTACAACTATGGAATTGGAAAGCTATTTCGAATTTCTGAACCAAAACCCCTTTAATGTCAAACTGACCATGGTCAATTCGACAGAAAAAAATGATTTTTTGGACATAACTTTTTTTGTGAAGGATGACAAAATTCAGAGCACCCTTTTTCGCAAATCCACGGAAAGCAATTGCACATTGCATGCAACAAGTGCCCACCCCAAAAGTACCATCATGAATATTCCTTATGGAGAGATGGTAAGGGTACGTCGCAATTGCAGCATAGAGACACAGTTTAGGGAACATCTTCAGGAGACCAAATCAAGGTTTAGAAAACGTGGATATGACCAATGTATACTGGACAGGGCAGATAATAAAATCATGCACATAAATAGAGACTCTACTTTAAAATCTAAGTCCAAGAAAAATGCCCAAAACAAGAAAAACCCCATAGGTCTAGTGACCAAATATAACAAACAGAGTCCAGAAATATACAGGATCCTAGCCAAACATTGGTCCCTCCTACAGGATATCCCAGGCATCAAAGAAGAAATAACAAACAAACCCAGGGTAATTTACAAAAAAGGCAAGACCCTTAGGGAGACACTTTGTCCAAGCTATGTGACAAATACTAAGAAAAATATGGTTACATGGCTACCTGGATTGACGCATGGATTTTTCACATGCACAGATTGTAATATCTGCCAATTTGGGAAAAATAGGATCAAGGACTTTAGCTACAACACGAAAAGAACCTATACAATTAGACATCTGATTAATTGCAAAAGTACATACATTACGTATGTCTTGGGTTGTACCTGTAACATCATCTACGTGGGCAGCACGATTCGCCCGCTCAAAATACGCATTCAGGAACACATAAGAGCCATTCGCAATGCAGACATACGATATCCCATGACATTGCAAATGCAGGAACACCATGCAGGTAAAACAGAAATCTGGTTTCTTGGCATAGATTTCACACCGCCGCATCCCAGAGGGGGGGATCGAGAATTGGCACTGAGACGCAACGAAGCTGGTTGGATTTGCAGATTGCAAAGTACTATGAAGGGACACAACACCGATGAGGAACTACATTATTTCCTCTAATATGGTGAACTGTATGAATTAGGTCAGGCTCATGTACTTATTAGAAACATTTCCCATGAAGTGCCAAGAAGGCATATTATACGCAGGAGGAATTACATCACTTCCCCTTATGTAGGAGGGGCCATGGAAATAGCCTAGACTAATATACCACAGCAGGAATATGTCCCTATGCAAATTAAAAGGAGGGCTAGCAAGTGAATTAATATACCACAGCAGGAATATGTCCCTATGCAAATTAAAAGGAGGGCCAGCAAGTGAATCAAAACAGTTGTATAAAACTTTAGACCTATATAGATATGCTATCCATAACTAGATAAAATTGAAACAACTTTTATTTGATCACATTACATGTTTATACTGCTTAAAGAACTAAGGTTATGGCTGAAATATTTTCAAATGCATTTTGAAAGGGGGGCTAGTACGAAAATAAAAATAAAAATCATAAATGGTTCTACAAAACTTAAATTCTATAGAGATATGATGAATATAATTAGACGAAATTAAACCAACTTCTATGTGATTACCTGATATGATTACAATGTTTAGTGAACCAATGCCTTCTCAATACACAGGATAGCAATATATATGCTCTTATTATCACATCATGTGTATCTTCATGTGGTTATTTGATATGCTCATAATTTTTATGTGATTAACTGATAAGACTATTATGTTATAAGGTAGCAATATCTGAAGGTCTTTTTTGTATGTGTTTTAAAAATAACTTAAATAGAAGGTCTTCTTGTATTCGTTCCAAAAAACTCAAGTAGAAGGAACAGCATCTTAAAAATACCTGGGTCTGAACTGTGTGCAATCAGAATACAACAATGTGTCTTCATTCAAAAGAAAGACTATTGTAGATATTCCCTATGACATCCACAATACTATCAACCCTCCTCTTTCTTCCAAGGGATGGAGCCGCGAATTGCAGTACATATACACTCATTACCAGATTGACATATTTTTAAAAGAAACCCGGAGCATATTTAGTCTATAGATCGTGAATAATATATGTGTCAAATCCGTATCACTTCATGCACTAGGTATATAATCAGGGGCGGAATTTTTAGAGATTCCCTAGGATTGCACGTGATACGAACTTCAGGTGCAGCGCGAAAATAAAATGAACCGTTATGGGCGTTCGTCAAGAAACTTTTGCACGGACACCCTTTCTTCTGGAGAGGACGCCACTTTCCGCTCGGTAAGTAAGGGACATGCGGCTTGAAAAATAAGTAGTGGATACGGGAGGCAATGGATGAAATAATGCAAAGTTTGTAAAAATAGTGGGGAGGCCTGACGAGGGTGCTAGCGTGTACTCATTTATAAAATACTTAATGGAATCGCACAGAGTGAAAGCGTCGAGCTAGTAACGATAGCAGGGTATGATAGATAGTTAAGCACGTAGTAACAGTGGGAAATCGGGGATGAATGTACTATTTTATATTTGCTCATAAAATGTTTAAACACATAAAAATAAGGCACGTAGCTAGAAATAATACCGGGGAAGACCAACGGAGATGGTACTTTTCACTTACATATAACATTCGCTCAACTTGAATTTATCGAGGCAGCAAGTACGCAGTAACATTTGTGCACAACATGCCTCTGATGTGGAAGTGAAGGGATATTTGAAACCCGTTGTTGTTTGAAAGCTTCCTATCGAATATATTACATAAAATGTTTAGATACATAAAAATAAGGCACGTAGCTAAAAATAATATCGGGGAAGACCAACGGAGATGCTATTTTCTATTTAAATATAACATTCCCCCAACTTGAATGTATCGAGGCAGCAAGCACGCAGTAACATTTGTGTACAACATGCCTCTGATGTGGAGGTAAAGGGATATTTTAAACCCGTTTTCGTTTGGGAGCATTCTTACGAATATATTACATTGTATCTCATTACACCCTGCACCAGGAAGGCACACAGAGATGTAGAGACATGTGGGGAATATCGCTTGGGAGGCTTGATGGACACAATATCTTATATTGGGCTTTTAACGCACAGCCGATCTGACAAGAAAAACCAAAAGCCGAAATAAACGATTAGTGTATAACACATGTGTAGTAGGGAAGAACACATCATAAAAGGATGTGGCTGTTTTTTATATATCTGTTAAACATATCGTTTTAGAAATAGACTAAATACATATAATTACTTTTGTGCAAGCGAATAGTGGTTTGCCAAAATGGGGATACACTTGATAGCTCCAAGAATATCGCTAGGTGCAGAATAACCATACACTTGTAAACAGGCAGAGAAGGGAGCGAGGTATTGTGTGCTCATTTGTAAATAAGGAGCGAACTATGTTGTGCTCGGATCACTGACAAAATTTCGACCTCCAAAATATCGACCTACAGAAATATCGAGTCTAAAATATCGAGGGCAAGAATATCGACATCCTATCTACAACATGGTAAGTACAAAAATATCGAAAAAAATAATATAGATGTTAAAAATATCAATGTTAAAAATATCGTTTTATTTTAAATATAATTGTAAAATAAATTAAATAACACTAATAAATATAATATACATAGTTATAAGTATCTAATAATGTTTAAAATTAATAAATAATACATATATAATAATAATACATTAATTAAATATATACTGTAAATATATAATATATATGTCCTGAACAATATGTTGTAATAATTATTTTACTAACTTATAAATTATTAAAATATATTCTAATTTACAAATACATTTAGAAACATAAAACAATAACATAAATAAAATGTACAAAACATAAAATAATAAATATACTTTTAATATTTTT
This sequence comes from Lissotriton vulgaris, assembly GCF_964263255.1. Taxonomy (NCBI): domain Eukaryota; kingdom Metazoa; phylum Chordata; class Amphibia; order Caudata; family Salamandridae; genus Lissotriton; species Lissotriton vulgaris. The sequence continues at coordinate 654,229,301 of NC_141693.1, read as the reverse complement.
GCAATTAATTATATAAAATGTTGGATAGCGTAGGGGTAAAAATTACTATTCCCACTCCAGAGAGTGCAACCGTAGGGGAAGCTTTGGATAGCGTAGAGGTAAAAATTACTATTCCCACTACAGAGAGTGTAACAGTAGGGAAAGCGTTGGATAGCGTAGGAATATAAATTGCTATTCCCACTCCACAGAGTGCAACAGTAGGGAAAGCGTTGGATAGAGTAGGAGTAAAAATTACTATTCCCACTCCAGAGAGTGCAACAGTAGGGATTGCGTTGGATAGCGTAGGGGTAAAAATTACTATTCCCACTCCAGAGAGTGCAACCGTAGGGAAAGCGTTGGATAGCGTAGGAGTAAAACTTACCATTCCCACTCCAGAGAGTGCATCAGTAGGGAAAGAGTTGGATAGCGTAGGAGTAAAAAATACTATTCCCACTCCAGAGAGTGCAACAGTAGGGAAAGTGTTAGATAGCGTAGGGGTAAAAATTACTATTCCCACTCCAGAGAGTGCAACAGTAGGGAAAGCCTTGCATAGCGTAGGAGAAAAATTACTATTCCTACTCCAGAGAGTGCAACAGTAGGGAAAGTGTTAGATAGCGTAGGGGTAACAATTACTATTCCCACTCCAGAGAGTGCAACAGTAGGGAAAGCGTTGGATAGCGTTGGAGTAAAACTTACTATTCCCACTCCAGAGAGTGCATCAGTAGGGAAAGAGTTGGATAGCGTAGGAGTAAAAATTACTATTCCCACTCCAGAGAGTGCAACAGTAGGGAAAGCGTTGGATAGCGTAGAGGTAAAAATTACTATTCTCACTCCAGAGAGTGCAACAGTAGGGAAAGCGTTGGATAGCGTAGGAGTATAAATTACTATTCCAACTCCACAGACTGCAACAGTAGTGAAAGCGTTGGATAGCGTAGGAGTAAAAATTACTATTCCCATTCCAGAGAGTGCAACAGTAGGGAAAGCATTGGACAGCGTAGGGGTAAAAATTACTATTCCCACTCCAGAGAGTGCAACAGTAGGGAAAGCGTTGGATAGCGTAGGAGTAAAAATTACTATTCCCACTCCAGAGAGTGCATCAGTAGGGAAAGCGTTGGATAGCGTAGGAGTAAAAATTACTATTCCCACTCCAGAGAATGCATCAGTAGGAAAAGCTTTGGATAGCGTAGGAGTAAAAATTACTATTCCCACTCCAGAGAGTGCAACAGTAGGGAAAGCGTTGGATAGCGTAAGGGTAACAATTACTATTCCCACTCCAGAGAGTGCAACAGTAGGGAAAGCGTTGGATAGCGTAGGGGTAACAATTACTATTCCCACTCCAGAGAGTGCAACAGTAGGGAAAGCGTTGGATAGCGTAGGAGTAAAAATTACTATTCCCACTGCAGAGAGTGCAATAGTAGGGTAAGTGTTGGATAGCGTAGGGGTAAAAATTACTATTCCCACTCCAGAGAGTACAACAGTAGGCAAAGTGTTGGATAGCGTAGGGGTAACAATTACTATTCCAACTTCAGAGAATGCAACAGTAGGGAAAATGATATAAAGTATTAAAAAAATTTAAACCATATACAATTCCTATACATAATTATAAAAAACATGATTAACTAAATATATTTAACTAAAAATAAATATTAAAAATACCATTTTATAATATTTAATTACCAATTAATAATTATTTAACAATTATATTATTTACAAAACAATCATTTAAAAAAAATTATTACTTAATTACATTTACATTACTTCCCACCATATTCCCCTATAAACCCACTACCCACAACAGAACACATTTATCTATTTATGAATTAATTAAAATTATTTACCAATCAATTAAAATTAATTACCAATTAATTAAAATGATTTACCAATTATTTAAAATTAATTTATAATTCCTACTAATTAATAATTAATTATACATAATTAAATAACTTCCCACCCTATTCCCCTATAAACCCACAACCCTCTACAGAACATATATATCAATTAATCAATTATTTATAATGAGATAACCATTAATTAAATTTATTTACCAATTATTTAAAATTATTTAATAATAACTACTAATTATTTTTTAATTTAACATAATTATATTACTACCCACCCTATTCCCCTATAAACCCACAACCCGCTATAGAACATATTTATCAATTAATCAATTAATTAAAATGATTTACAAATTAATTAAATGTAATTACCAATTATTTATAATTAATTAATATTAATTACTAATTATTAATTAATTTAACATATTTATATTACTTCCCACCCTATTTCCCGATAAACCCATAACCCGCTACAGAACATATTTATCAATTAATCAATTAATTAAAATTATATTCCAATTAATTAAAAATAATTACCAATTAATTACAATTTATTAATAAATCCTACTAATTAATAATCAATTTAACATAATTAAGTTACTTCCCACCCTATTCCCCTATAAACCCACAACCCGCTCCGGTACTAAAACTTATAATTTACTTATAAATACATTTATTAATATATATATGTAATACACATATAATATTAATTATTTTAATTACTTAAGTAAAACATATAACACATACATAATAAAAAACAACAGAAATAATACAAATATCGATATTAGTGTAATCAAAATTAGTATTAGTATATATGCTATCGATATTACTAACTTCGATATTACTTACATCGATATTAAGTATTTCGATATTACTTACCTTAGGGTCGATATTCTGTCCAACGATATTCTTGTCTTCGATATTCTGCACCTTCGAAATTACTGACACGATATTTTGGTACATCGATATTTCATACTCGATATTTTGACTGTGTACCGTTGTGCTCATCTACAAACAATAATATGAGGCATACACTCGATAGGATGTTAAATGGGAGAACACACAAAAACGTGTGAAGAAAAAATTTATGCAGTCCCTACCAAGAAAATCATTAAGCAAACCGTGGATGGATAGGGGCCACTGCTTGCACCATGAGAGCAAGATATCTCTATAGGCCAGACAATGCATGTATATAATGTGTATGGCTTAAGTTAAGAAAATTTCTCTGATATATGTATACTTTTTACTATTTAGGCACATTAGCCTTTGTCACTGACCTGGATGTAATCAATAGAAAAAACGCGATGTGATGCCTGTGCACATTGGACACAGCCAGCACGGTAAGACACCAAGTCTTGTATTAGCCATTATAGTGTATTAGCGGATTATATATGACAAAAAACAATATTCTTAGTGATTGCACTAGTTACCAACAAGGTCTACCTCCCCGCGCCCCCACCCCCCCCCTTTTTTTCCCCCCTCCTTTCTTTTTTACAATGAAGAGAGGTGAGGGACCTCAACAATCATGCCCAGAGGATAAAATGATGTTTTAAAGATGCTGTTCCTAAAGAAACTTGGTGTGAAACAAGACAAAATAAAGTTTGTATAGGCTACATGTCCTTAAAGATCGGAAATGCATTTTTTTGAAATTGGAATATAATGTGGATAAGTAATGAACACCGTAACTTGTCTCCTCCCAAAACATTATGAACTATATAAAGATATGTTTTCAGTCTGAATATATGTTGTACATAGTGCAAAAATGAGAGTTTAAAATGGATTCCCTCCAATATGGAGAGTGTTTAGAAATGTGTATATATATATAATCCAATATGGTTTTCGGACAATATTGTTGTATTTTATTAATGACACATCTATGTGTTTTGATATAAAGTTCACAAACTCAGAAGTCTAGAGTAAGTCCTTAGGATTAGAGATTTATTGTGTAAAAAGGATTCTCTTCTGTTGTAAAATGATGAAATTGATGACTTAAGTATGACATGATTTTAATTAGCTATTATTACAAGTAATGTTTTTTAAATGTTTTTACAGCCCTGATGAAGTTCTGTTGAACGAAACGCGTTGGCTGCTTAAAAGAAAATTGAATAAAGAAGAAACAAAATAGATAATAACATTTCTGGACATTCTTTATTGATATTGACATTATTTGAATTTTGGTGGTGCAATCCACAGTGGGTGGATTTTTTCATTTGTCTTGGACAAAATAATTGCCTCTTGGGAGCAACAGGGGCAGTGGTAATGCACACCATATGAGCTAACAGCTCTGCATTAAATAGATAACGGAGACGGGCAGGAGCAAGGCCTACAGTGAGGTGCAGTACACTCAAAAAATCCCCTTTTTTGAGTATCGTGTTGAGTTGCTCTGGGATAGGGTCATATTAAATATGTATATATGACAATTGTAAAATAATTGTGTAAATATATGAAGTGACATGTTATTATCTGTAATGTAAAGATCGTAACTATTCCAATATGGCGGGGACACTTAAGTCCACTTTTACTTTTCATGCCTGAGCAAATTACGTGATCGGAAAGTATGGTTGTTGACAAAACGTATAAAAAAATGCCGTCTCTATGGTGCACGAGTAAAACATCTGATGAAGGCAGATGCTGAAACGCGTTATGTTTTGCTGCAATACAAATGGATGAGCAAAAATAACCGCCGTGAGTGCCTATCTTTGAAAGTGAAAGACGGAGAGAGAGAAAATAGTTGACGCGGCTGCACCGCCGCGAAGAAGGCACCCGCCGAGAGTGCATTCACTTGGTGCAAGCGAGCGAAAAAAAATAATATATATATATATATATATATATATTCAAAACCACAGTTTGCCCAAGAGCGAGGCGCACACCCCCTCAGCGTTGTCAGGTCAAGGAAGGTTGCAGGTAACAACGGCGTCTGCAGCAACCGACAAGTTTCAGGCTAACGCCCTTCTTTAAAGGTTCTGCTGCTCCCCACAAATTACCAACACTCGGAGCATCCAGTGAACGCCCTTCATTTAAATCGACAATGGGAATCAGGTGAGTAAATGTTGCAATGATTTCAGGGACAGGAAGTTCTTATTTCAATAACACCCAGTGGGCTGCTGGCATCTAGAAGGCAAATGTCCAATTCAATATCCACGGTATGCCCCCACTTCCTTCCTCCATACCGCCTTTCACCAGTTTGGCCCCCAGCACTATCATAGAAACAGCAGCGGGACCGCTTCAAAAGCGGCGGTGCTCCTCCCGGTCGGACCGGCCGTAAAGATTCAAAACCACAGTTTGCCCAAGAACGAGGCGCCCCCCCCCGGCATTGTCAGGTCAAGGAAGGTTGCAGGTAACACCGGCATCTGCAGCAACCAACGCGTTTCAGGCTAACACCCTTCTTCAAAGGTTCTGCTGCTCTCCACAAATTACCAACACTCAGAGCCTCCAGTGCTCGCTCTTTATTTACATCCACAATGGGAATCAGGTGAGTAAATGTTGCAATGATTTCTGAGACTGGAAGTTCTTATTTCATTAACACCCCAGTGGGCTGCTGGCATCTACGAGGCAAATGTTCAATTCAATATCCACGGTATGCCCACACTTCCTTCCTCCAAACTGCTTTTCACCAGTTTGGCCCACAGCGCTATCATTGAAACAGCAGCGGGACCTATTCATAAGCAGCAGTGCGTCTCCTGGCCGGACCCGCCGTAAAGATTCAAAACCACAGTTTGCCCAAGAGCTAGGCGCACTCCCCCTCAGCGTTGTCAGGTCATGGAAGGTTGCAGGTAACACCGGCGTCTGCAGCAACCGACGCGTTTCAGGCTAACACCCTTCTTCAAAGGTTCTGCTGCTCCCCACAAATTACCAACACTCAGAGACTCCAGTGAATGCCCTTTATTTAAATCCACAATGGGAATCAGGTGAGTAAATGTCACAATGATTTCTGGGACTGGAAGTTCTTATTTCAATAGCACCCTAGTGGGCTGCTGGCATCTACGAGGCAAATGTTCAATTCAATAACCACGGTATTCCCACACTTCCTTCCTTCATACTGCCTTTCACCAGTTTGGCCCGCAGCTCTATAATAGAAAAAGCTGCGGGACCGCTTCATAAGCGGCGGTGCACCTCCCGGCTGGACCGCCCGTAAAGATTCAAAACCACAGTTTGCCCAAAAGTGAGGCGCACTTCCCCTCGGCATTGTCAGGTCAAAGAAGGTTGCAGATAACACCGGCGTCTGCAGCAACCGACGCGTTTCAGGCTAACGCCTTTCTTAAAAGGTTCTGCTGCTCTCCACAAATTACCAACACTCAGATCCTCCAGTGAACGCCCTTTATTTAAATCCACAATGGGAATCAGGTGAGTAAATGTCGCAATGATTTCTGGGACTGGAAGTTCTTATTTCAATTACACCCCAGTGGACTGCTGGCACCTACGAGGCAAAGGTCTAACTCATTATCCACGGTATATATATATATATATATATATATATATATATATATAGTATCAATCCATCAAGCCACAAAAATATTGCTATGCCACCGTCATCATTACCTTGTGTCCACAGCTCTTGAAATGGATTGTAGACCCAGTCCCTTATTGGTAAAAAGGACACACTTGATGTTTCCCTCCAGGTCATGGAACAGGTTATGGACCTTGGATTCATTGTAAACAGGCCTCTGCATCAGCGCCCATGCTAGATGAGCATGCTGACTAGGCCAACGAAAACCAGGCTACCAGTTTCACATGCAGTTGTATCGCTTAGGGTAGGGGTGCCTATCCACTCACCATGTAGGGGGTCATTCTTATCCCAAAAATAGAAGTAGAAAAATTAGAGACATTTTACTGACATGATCTTTTAATATTCCTGTGTCCACTTCTCAGATTACACTTTTTCTTGAAATGTATAACCTTTGTATTTCAGCCACACTATGAAAATGGGCAAACTTGGCACATTTTACATTATGATAGCCCTCCTTAGTTTTTGCACAATTATGCAGATTTGCAGTCTGTGGGGATTTTCAACTTGGTAGCAGCCATTTCTGCCTTTGTGTGTCTCTGCTCTTACAACTGCCAGTCTCCTTTGTACCTCTACCCTGATTTTCCAGCCTGTTCTCTCCCCTTACTCCCTGTCTACTCCATGTCAGTGCTTGGCCTTGTCAGGGATAAGGAGGCGAAGAGCGACACTTAGCAAGACTTCTCCTCTGAGTCGTAATGAGGTTTAGCACCACATGGCTGCTCTTCCCAGCCAAAAGCTTCCTCCTCCCACATTCCTTGACCTGCTTCCAACACTTACACCAACAGACTACACAAGGCAGTGAGCTAGCTGGAAGGGAGCAGCTTGGAGCCTGGGTCATCTTCAGTTGCCCAGGTGGTAAGTGATGAGGGCCCTGGGGCCTGTGAATCATGAGTGAGCATTACTTGAGTGAGCACTTGTGAGTAAGTGTAAGCCAATGAGTGTGTCTTTGTGTTTGTGAATGTGGGAATGGAATGTGTGCACATATGTATGATGGGTGTATGACTGCAGAGATTAGGTGGCCTGGAGCCGAGTCACATGTGAGTGTCAGTGCAAGTCTCAATCCGGCTGCAGAGTACATCTAAAACCAACTTCCTCCAGGTTTCTCGATGTTCTTCATAGAAGAGCTACTAGCAAGTTGCAAACATACCTATAATAAACAAGGCCCCTCTGGATATCACTGGCATCATTTGTAGTCTAAAACTGAAATTGTGGGAGTCATACAGTAACGTTTTTCTACATAGAACTTAATATTAGGTTTCTTAATTTTAATTGCTCCAAATAACAAAAGTAACTTGCCCAATATAATTGATACATATTGTAGGAATTTGTGGGGCATATTACCAAGCAATAGCGATAATTATCGCTATTGCTCGGTTAGAGACAAAAATTTACTGCTGAGTTGCGGCGATTTTTATCGCAGATAAACCTTGGTATTACCAAGGTTTATCGCAAATGCGATAAAAATCGGCCGCAATGCATGAATATCGCTGAAAAGTCAGAGATATTCATGCATTACCGAGCTAATGCTCTTAGCCATGTTATCCACCTCCCATTGGATAACATGGCTAAGAACTGCTCAGGGCAGGTGTTAGCTTTTGGAGATATTCGCGCTTAGCGCGAATATCTCCATAAGTTGGTAATAGGAGATAGCGATGTTAGCGACTGTTTCCAGTCGCTAACATCTTGGCACACCCACTTTGCATGTCATTAGTGATAAATATCACTGACATGCAAAGTGGGGCCCAAGATGGTGGCTATCTCCTACTAGCTGTCGCTAACTGGTGTTAGCGACAGCTAGCTAAAAGGGAGATAATTTTATCTCCGCTTTCTTGGCTTTTAAAGCCAAAAAGGCGGAGATAAACCCCTTTGATAATATGCCCCTGTGTTATTAGTCGATGGGGTTGGGACCTAGTCAAGTAACAATTCCACAATGTACTAAAAAGGTCCAGTTAGGTCTCAATCAATGAAACCTCAGGTCAACCCTTGGTAGGTTAGCACAGTGAAGTCAGGCTTAACCTAGAGGAAAACATATGTAAAGAATATAACAACACCAAAAGAGTTGACAAGTAAGAAATAACAACAGAATAAAAATCCCCCTCCAATTTATAAAAATAGTATGAATTGCAATCTTTAAAATGAGACCAAAACTTTAAAATTTATTGTATGGAACTGCAGATATGATGTTTAGAAGAATTTAGCTTTAAAAATGTAATCTATTGCTAAAAAGTACAAAATGCCAACTGTGGGTAACTGGTTGTGCTGGACCGGGTTAAAGTCAAAAGTTAAGGCCGACCAAGAGCGTTTGTCGGATACAGGGACCAGGTTCCTCCCGGTCAAATGTTTACCTGAGGACTAAGGGGCTTTTTTACAATCCCATTGTGCCACAAGTGCATCACTTCATTTGACACATCGGTAGTGCAGAGTACAGACTTATGTCTATGAGGCAATGCAAAGCCACTTTGTGTGCTTTTTCATGGTCTTGTAGCTATGGAGTAGGGCAAAGATTACAAGTCGCTGCGTTGCTTTACTCTGCATCAAAGAGGCGTTTCATTGGGAATTGCGGTGGGTGTTCCCAAGTGACACACAAATGGATTTTGATGCATTCCCAGATTTATAAGAACTTGTAAACATGAGAATGTGTAATAAACCTATGCCTCCCCAGGGAAGGCACAACGAGGAAAAATAACTTTATTTCTCTTTGTTTTTTTCTCTATGTATGCTGCATTATGCAGCACACATAGAAGGATGAAAATGCATCCATTGATTGTTTTTCTGCAGGAAGGTATCCCTCCCTGCATAAAAACAATCATTCCTAAAAATGAAGACACCCTTGCACCATGGTTCAAGGGGGCCTGCGTTGGCCCAAGGCAGCCAATTGTTTACCAGTGCAGTGGAAGAGGACAGGAATGCACCATATCTCATAGATACGGCACATTTCTGCCCTTTTCTGTTTACACAGGCAGCGAAACAAAGTGTCTTGCTGCTCTACTTTGCATCAAAAACTAGTAAATAAGCCCACCAGTTTTTTTCTTGAAGGATTTTCCTAATCTACAGTGAGGTTGGTCTGTGGGATTCGATGAATCACGTGACTTCGAAGGCTTGCTTCTTGGCCTTGGTCCTAATGAAAATCTCCACGAGGGGACTTAGAAATATTTATGGAAGTCAACCTGCTCCTGGTGGGGCAAACCAGCAAGTTGAATCTGACCACCTTTGGTGGATCGACTTTCCGGTTGGTCTCGATCTTCTCTCAGTTTTCCCACCAAAGATCCTCTAGAAAGTTTCTAAGACCTACCTTTTAGAGTTAGGCAGGATGAGTCAACCGTGCCTACCTTCTAAGGGTCCCAGGACCTCTTGGACACCACTTATTAGTCAGAAGATATTCTGCCATAATGCACCCACAGAGTCAGGGCTCACCCATTTGAAACTGGTAAACTGGGATTTCCATTTCTTTGGGTTGCAGGTTATTTCTTATAGCTTTTTGTTATCCTGTGGCAGCACAGAGTAGCCAACTAGTGGAAACACTATTCTGGCTAGTTCCATTGAAAAGTTACATGTTATAGGAATTAATACATGTCACCCCATGTTATCCAACGGGACTGACACCTTTCAAGTAGGGAAAATTGTCTTGAAATACCAGGTCATGTAAAACACAGTTTATAGATAGCTGATTGTTAGAACCATGCTCCCTACCATATGGGCACTTAGTTTAGACTGTAGGGTTGACTTATAGTTAATAAATAGGGATGTTTGAGCTTCTCAAAAGGGTTAATTAGGCAGATAGTATTTGACAGTGCTTTGACTGACATGTTTTCATTTCCCACTGCAGTGGTGATCACTGGAGTGCAGTAGTTGTCACTAGTGACACTGTAATCTACAGGACAATCTAACCCACCCTGAGTACCATATACTAGAGACGTACAGGTAAGGTAAACTTACTAATTAGGATTTCTAATTGGAATATCTTTTTTACTTCCCATCTAGGCTGCAGAACAGGCCTTGTACCAAATCAAATAGTGCTGCAGTCCAATAAAGCCATCTAAATTTACAAGCCTTGGTACTCTGAGTGCCTTTTTACTAGGAACTTACATATAACTTAGCTTTGCCAATTAAGAGTTAGCCAATTTGTATTTACAGGTACACCCTTGTAGTGGGTCAGAGCACATACAGTAGGAGCTGTATGTCATGGGTCATTACACTAGTACCTAAAGTCATCAAAAAGTGTGGGTAAAAAGTAGGGGAGAACTTGCTAAAAGAAATCCTCCTGTGCACATTATACTCTATGAGTGGCACATCTTTATCACCTTGGCTGCTATTGATATTTTCCTCCTGTGCTGAAAATCCTTGAACATTATAGTTTCATGACGAGCTCAGCTCGTCATCAGCACAGCTCAACCGTGCCTCATGACGAGCTGAGCTCGTCATGAGCAGGGAAGGGGTTAAGGACATGCATTCCAAGGACAGCACACAAAATTAGAAACTTGATTCTGGTCACACGGGGTATGTTTAAGGCCACAGGTTTGTAACTGGACAAGGACAACGTTGTGTGCCATTTTGACAAGATCCCTAAAGTATTAATACATTAAATAGTAATCATACTTGTTATTTGCTTCACTTAAGACTTACATACTTGCGAATCAGGTGCATAACAAAGGCCCCTGCAGGGGGCCCCCCAACCCTTCAGACACCTTCAAACCCTTCAGAGGGGCACCATTCTGCCCAAGGCCATTGAATTTATGTGAGATATGGGAGCCTCAGGTGCCCCTCTGCACAGTGTGAAGGGGGGCACATAATTTTACGTGACGCCACTGGTGCGAAATGAAGCTCTATCTCACTGTGGCAGTACTCTGTCCATATATAACCTGGGAAAAATCTGCTGGGAAAGAGATATACTTATATCCTGGTCAGAAACCAACACCTTTGCTTGGATATAGGTGGCATATGAGCCCTATGCCCCAGTCTGCTTAAAGATCACGTAGTGCATAGCCTTGCAGCCCAGTCTTTGCTGCTAATCATTTTCACTCATATGCGTCTGCACCCAATGTCTTTGACATTTTTTTTTAAGAGTTTTATATAGCGCGAACTTGACCCGAAACGGGTATCAGATCGCTTTACATAGCACCAGTTATGTTACATGAGGACACACATTCCATTTAGTTAGGCACAGGGAGATTAAGTGATTTGCCCAGAATCACAGGATGTTTGGCATTGTTACTGAGACTCGAAACCAGATCCCCAGGTCCAAGGTCGAGCGCCCTAGCCGTTAGGCCATCTGCACGCTCATGCTGTGAAGTAGGTTCATGCATCTCTTTTATTGTTGGTTAGGACCCTGTGTTACTATTGCATTGTCCCACAATAATGGGGCTGATTACAATGTCGGTGGGTCCGACATCGACGGCATGTTGGTGTTGGACTCACTGACATCTGCACCTGCTGTCAGCCCGCCATGTCAGCAGCGCTTGTGAAGGGCTCAAGGAACCAGTCGGTGCATCAAAAAGACACCATAATCCCCTAATGACGGCGGTTCCACTGTTGCGATCATGATTTCGTTTTCCAAAAGCTTTTTCATATCTGCCTTTTCGACATGGAAATGCTGTCAAAAAATTACTTTGGGGTCCCCTGGCAGGGCCCCCTTAAGCTGCTGGCACTCCTCTATGGGTCCTGGGGGTCACCTATGATGCCGCCCTAAATATCTCTGCACCATGTGGCATGCACTGTTAGGTGCCTGCCACAATGGGAAAGGGGGTTTATAAATATCCATTTCACATAGGCAGCTTGTGTTGTGGGCCTTTTCTGCCTGCCGCACAAGTTGCCATAATGAAATGGATATTTCCAACCGCCATGGTCGCATCCAAATTGCGAGATTGGAACTGCCAACCTATGGTCGGGCACTTCCAGACCGATACGGATGTGGATGGACACCCGACATCGTAATCAGCTCCAATGTTATTATAAAACAGCATTGTTTTAGCAAAGGCCGGGGAGAAATTTAATTTATACTAACAACATTTCCTAATTTCACATTTTGTAAAATTACCAACATTTCTTAAATGTTTACATTAGTTGATTTTGTGCAACTGTTTTTAAATCAGGCCTCCACCTGAAAAATAAGCAGAAGCTTATTTTGTGCACAAAATGTGTCACCAAGATTGTTGGAACTAGTCTCCTAGCCTGTTATCAATGTGAGCTGTGTGGTCCCTTAAAACTGCTAAAATAGATACTAGTAGACCACATTAAGCTATGAAAGTATATTATTTTCAAATTTCATGTAGCTTCACTAATGTTGCAGAGATTCTGCACATATACAGAACTATGCACAGGAGCCTGGACCTCGGTGTACAGGGACTGTGCCTTCCTACCACCTAAGTACCCACGAGCCCAGGACCAACTAGCTATAGTGTCTCACTCGCTCTCCTACACATTCACAGAGAAGCAAATGATTAGACACCCCAGAACACAACACTCCTGGATCGCTCAGGAATCGCGGTAACAAGACACACCTTTTCGCTCACACTCTTGTACCTGTCCACAATAAGAGCTGACTGAGACGCGATTACAGTTTAAAATGTTTATTGTAACTAACGTGCTCTAACATGCAGTATACATGCCACAACAATCAGAAAAATGCATAACACGAATATCGTTAGCATTGCAGCTAGGCCATACATCATAAAGGGAGATGTCATCTTATAAAGAAAATGGAGAAAGAACTAAAGTGCCTAACCTCCATCCCCTAGGTTAGAAGAAGAATTATTATATAATAGAAGATATCTGGGCTTTGTCAGCAGACCCCATACCTTAGACCATAGATGATAATACTACATCGTAGGTGCGTGTTGCTCTTCTCCCTGGAAAGATCCCTCTCCAAGTGTGTGTCACCTAACCATGTATCCCTGTAATGGAGAACCGTAGCCTTAAGGCTCGGCGGCGCAGGGTACGCCTGAAATCCCCGGAATTCACCTGCCTTGTCAAATACAGTCTGGCGTAGAAGATCGTATTTCTTAGCTGCAGCTAGTACAGTGGTCTTAGAAGTCGTTGATATAACGAGGTTCAAAAGAGACTGCCACTTAACTCTGTGGCGCACAGGCTTATATACGGTACAATACAATACAAAATAAAACACACAAGAGCATGAGGCATAGGCAAATGTTATAGACAATGCTTTAAGTCTTAGGTAACCCAAGTTCTCGTGGTTATGTTTGTCACTCGACCCCTTAAGTAAATTACAAGCGAATCCACACAATCCAGTTTACAAGTAGAGAAAACACAGTTGTATGCTCTGGAAGGACAGTTGTGAAACAAGAGAATGCATGAGACGTGTAGCGAAGGACAGCAGATAAGATAACCTACAAGAAAGAATGGTGTGAATCAACAAATAGTCCGGACGGGGATTAATCAGCTCAGACAGGAATTAGTGTACTCGGCCAGACCCTGACTCGTTAGTAAACAAGAGCGAAGAAGCCACCTGACATGTAAATGCGGAAATGCCAAAAACATTGTGCTCGCCGTGCTGCCTGAGTGAGGGCAACACAAAATGGCGGCAACTACAAAATGGAGGCTGAGCACGAACAAATTCACAATTTACAGAACCTCAGGCCCTCCTTTTGCCATTACTCAGGCAAAGACAAACCAACTCATGCTAATCTGAGTTGGAATCAACGTCAATGTTCATAAAATCCTCAAGCTGTTGCCACATCATCATCCTAATATTCTCTGTCTTTGGAGTTACTGACTGTGGAACACATAGAGTAGCCAGTAGACCACAAACTGCAGGACCACATTGAATACACAAACAACAAGAGAATATGATGGCCAAAATTGCTCCAAGGAACGTTAGGATCTTCCATCCCCAAGTTGACAATATTCCCCGAAACCATCCCATAAGAGACCAATCTCCTTCGTCCTGATGAATCGGCTCGGTGACGGTATGCAATCTGTAAATGGCCTGGTGTATTGTCGGAGCATCATCTGGAATATAAATGCAGCAACTAGATCCGATCAATCTACAGACACCTCCTCGGTCTGCTAAAATCACGTCTAGTGCAATTCGATTCTGCAATGGCATAAGACGGTCAGCCTGAAGCTCTGCCGTAATATTGCTTAGTGCACCTGCAGTAACATTGATGGTGGTCTCAACCACACGAACCAATTGCCTGATGTGTCTGCTGTTAGCCATTGGACCCCAAAAGGGAAGGAATCCTTTAAGAAAGTCTCCTCCCTCTTGTTCTGCTGTGTCTTTGGCATCAAATATACCTCAGTTATATCTAGTTCTATGATGGTCTGACCGAGCCGTATATGTAGGGGGAAGGAGAAAAGCTATATGACAAGTTCCAGAGAAGTTTGAAGAGAGCCACGTATAAGCTCTATCATTACAGATGCAATATGTTCCTTGAGACGGAACTAACGGAGGAAAGTCAGGAGACGAGAAAATGTAAGTATAGAGACAACTCTGTTTGCTGTCAGTCTTTTTGCCATTAACTTGGAGACAAAAATTACCTTGATGGGGTACGGTCCATACTGGAGAAGACCCATCCTGTCTAGTTTTGTCGCCAAGTCTAGAAACATAATGGGTAACATTCCATCCCTCTTAAGCTCTCTTCTCATCTAATGGAACCTTGTTCTTCTCAACGATCTTAGCCATCACCACTATACCCTTAATCAAAGAGCTATGGCTAAAATCCAATCCATGCCCAGAAGTTTTAACGGGACTTCAAAGTCTGTTGTGGTATGCGGCCAAAAACATAGCCAAGTAAGCCCAAGCTGAACCCTCATATGAAAAAGGAAGAACAAGAAATGGCATTCCCTTATGTGTATTGTGTGGCATAAGTCCGCACACCCAACAATCAGTCATATTAATAGCCAACTGATGCTGGTGCAACAGCTGGACAAACGTATTGTTCATATATTCGGCCCTCCTTATCTGCTCATGCGGAGGTAGAGTATGCATTTTATGTGAAAGGACATAAAGATGAGCAAGCAAAGAAGTCGTAGAATTCACAACATTTTTCTGCTGCAGAACATGTACTATCCAACCTGTGCAATATTATTACACAAAATAATAATACACAAAAACATAAAAACACACAAAGTTACGCAAAAATGACTACACAATAATTTACAACACTTCGATCTCATTTCATGTTTCCTATTTTCCCTACCTACAATTATTGTACCATCCATCTTTGTCTAAAAAAAAAGGTCGCTCACGGCAATCTTCCTCGATCACTCAGCTACTCACTTCTGTATAACCTGAGGCACTAGCCACTTACTAAAAGAACAAAAACCAGGTTACAGTCTGAGTCTCCTACCGTGACCCTGCGACGGAGACGGATGGCACATCTAATACTAAATATCACATAAGAAACAAGGGGGCAAAAAGATTTTAAAAAAAGGAAATGTCTTTGGGTAAAAAAGGAAAAAAAGAGAAAATGTCAAAGTGTTCAATTCTTCTGCCCAACTTTCGACCTCAGATTGTAGCGTGTTTTGCTCAGCACAGTATGGTCCTTAAACAAGGTTGCTGGGTTTGTAGTGTCTATTCGAAGATGTGCAGGCACAATGGCTTGAAGAATGTCGTCGTCAACTTTTTCAGACTGTGTTCCATAAATTTGAGCGTCACTGAAAGGAACAAAACAAGGAATCTCTGCAGATTCAGATTCTCTTATGCCACTGCGAACCCCCTGATCAAAGGGTAATGGCAGAGGCACTTTCTTACAGTGCATGCCATGAACCCAATTTTTTTTGCCGACCACTTTCACAGCTGTGCGAGTGACAAGCAGAACTTGTCTAGGCGTTCACCAGCGAGGCTCCAAGTTCTTAGTCCGCTGAAAATTCTTGATGCAGACCCAGTCACCGGGCAAGATGGTGTGACCTGGTTCCATGGAAGCCTCTGGCAAAGCACTTTGTACCTGTAGGCGAATAACACTCAGTTTAGCAGTCAAGTCATGTAAGTAGTCAATTAACAAAGGATATGGTATGTCCGAATACTTTCTGGGACGAGGGACACCCCAAACGTTAGCTGGACGTCCAAATACCACTTCATATGGGCTAAGTCCCATACGAGAGTGTACAGTAGTTCTGGTCGACAAAAGAGCTAGGGGCAAGGCATCAGGCCAGGCAAGACCTGTGCTAGCTTGAATCTTAGCTAGTTTAAGCTTGAGTGTACCATTATAGCACTCAACCAAACCCGCTGACTGTGGATGGTTTCCCGCATGGAATTTTTGTCTGATCCCAAGACCACAACACACTTTCTGCATAATTTGACCCACAAATTCACTCCCATTGTCACTCCAGAAAATTCGCGGCAAACCAAATCTAGGAAAGAACTCCTTAAACAACACCTTAGCAGTAGACAAAGCAGTGTTATCTTTCAAGGGGTAGGCCTCTATCCAATGGGAAAAGGCACATACCACCACCAGAACATACTTGAGGTTGTTGCATTGATCCATGTGAATGTAATCGATCTGCAATACCTCAAAAGGATATGATGGGGAAGCAAAATGACCTGCTGGAGTTGGGGTACCCTTTCCTGGGTTTTGCATTAAACAAACAATGCAATGCTTAACCACATTCTTGGCACATTTCGGAATTCCTTCATTCTGCCACACAGGAGCCAAAAGCTTACATGTGCCTTTTGCACTAATGTGAGCTGGACCATGGGCCATAGTCACAACCGGCAACACGTAAGCGTCCGGTAATAACCATCGCTGATGTTCCGACAACTCCGTCCAACAATCCATCAAATCTAACATTCCCGTACTTTCTTTCCACGTACTCAATTCCTTCTCAGTAGCTTCTCCCTGAATCGTTTTCACACTCTCAATTGTGTCTTCACACATTCCAATTTCCCTAACCCAATTCGCGGGACCTGCCACATACATTCAGCTAGTAGCGTCTCTAGCTGTGGTTTTTGCTACCTCATCTGCAAACTCATTTCCACGACCAACATTGTCTATAACTTTCTTATGTGCACTGCACTTTATGAGCGCTATCAGTCACCAATTGGCCATATTGAATCTTTGTCCCGTGAGAGGTAAAGAATCCTCTCTCCCTCCATAATCTACCGAAACTATGTGCAATGCCGAAAGCATATTGACTATCTGTGTACACATTCACTCTCTTTCCCTGAGACAACACACACGCTCTAGTCAAGGCTATTAATTCAGCTGCTTGGGCTGAATTATGTCCAACACGCGCTGTTTCAACAATTGTGCATAATGTAGTGATAGCATAAGCAGAAGTAGTTTCCCCATTTGGAAGCTTGAAACAAGAACCGTCCACCCATATGATTCCATCCGGGTCCTTGAGCGGAGTGTCCTTCAAGTCAATCCTACCCTTTGTTTCTTCTTCCGTACGAAGAAAACAATCATGTTTTTCCTTAACGTCTTTCTCATCTGGGAGTGGCAACAGTGTGGCTGGATTTAATGTATTACATCTTTTGATGTGTACATGACTTGCTAAAAGTGTCAGCTCGTATCCAGACAAACAAGCACTCGTAAGGTGCTGTGTTTTTGTTCTACTCAACAGAGTATCCACTGCATGTGGAACCATAACAATGAGTGTGTTATCTAACACTAATCCAGCTGATTGTCTAATGGAAATCGCCGCAGCTGCTGTAGCTCTGAGACAACTGGGCAAAGCTTTAGCTACTGGGTCTAATGTAGCGGAGAAATAGGCGCATGGCCTCTGCTTATCTCTGAATTGCTGTGTCAAAACTGACAATGAGCAACATTCTCTGTCGTGAACGTACAGTGTATTAGACTTGCTATAATCTGGGGTACCCAACACCGGAGCAGAACACAGAGCAGTACGTAGGTCAACAAAGGTTTTCTGACATTCATCCGTCCAAGGGAGCGGATGGGGCGTATTTTTTAACGTAAGTGCCAACAATGGTTTGGCCAAAAGTGAAAAATTAGGAATCCATTGCCTACAGTAGGAAGTGATACCCAAAAAGGCACGCACTTCTCTCTGCGTAGTAGGTACAGACATCTGAGAGATAGTCTGAATACATTCTGGGGTCAATCGCCGTCCCTCCTTCGACAAGAGATGACCTAAATAGGTAACCTCTTGGCGGGCATATTGCAACTTAGAGGACGACACCTTATGATTTAAAGCAGACAAATGATGTAACAATGCAACAGTCACACTCTTACACACGTCTTCCGTATCAGCAGCCACCAACAAATCATCCACATACTGAATGAGCGTAGCATCTGGAGGCAAATAAAAAGCATCAAGTTGTGATTTAAGAGCCTTGCCATAGATGGAGGGACTTTCATAATAACCTTGAGGTGCTCTTTTGAATTGAAAACTTCGGCCACCTAGAGAGAAACCAAAAATATCCCTACTTTCTTCAGCAATAGGAATACTAAAGAAAGCATTTTTGAGGTCTATCACTGAAAACCAAGCTGCCGAAGCAGGGATCATCGTCAATAAGGCTGTAATGTCTGGAACAACAGGAAACTGTGGCACAACAATTTTATTGACTTCCCTAAGGTCAATAACAAATCGATAAACAGGGGGCTGTGAAGGATCAGTTCTCTTAAGAATTGGAAGAACAGGACTATAACAAACATTGCCTCTAGTTTCTTCGACCACGCCCTTCTGAATAAAGTCATCAACAATAGCCAGAAGTGCTCTCTCACCATCACTAGAAATACGGTACTGGGGATTGTGTGGCATTCTAACGTTTTCTTTAACTGTGACAACATACGGTGGGATCGCAAGACGACCCACATCATTCGGACCCGTAGCCCAAAGACTTTCAGGAAGAGAGATTGACTCAGGTGGAAACTGATCCCGAGATAAACACATAGAAGATGTCAATTTCTTCCCTAACGTGAGATGCACACCAGAAGGAGAACAATACAACGTTGCATGTAGCCTTTTCAACAAATCCAGACCCAACAAATTCTTACCACAACCTGTTGTCAAAATAAGGGAGGCATCAAATTCATAGGGACCAATCGAAACAGGTAAGGGACAAGAAACTGGATTACGAACTGGGGCGCCAGAAAATCCTACAGAAGTATTTATCAAGCCAGACAAAGGTGCCCCGGGGAGTTTAGAGTGAATAATAGAACTTCTCATTGCACCAGTATCCAAAAGCACGGCTCTGAAATGCCCATAGCATTGACAGTAACATACAGTCCTTTTTGATCTACTGGAATCGACACAACTCCCTCACTTCGTCCGTGGCTGTCCTATTCAGTATGGAGATCTTCAATCCTATCTTCAACACAATAATCATCATTATAATACTGCGCAGGCTGAACTCTCTGCTGATCAAAGAAATTCGTAGCAGATGGAGGGAAAGAACGGAGGGGCATATTACCAACAACTAGTGATAATTATCGCTATGTTGGTTTACCGGCGAAATTTTTATCGCCGAGCTGCGGCGATTTTTATCGCTTAGGAACCTTGCTATTATCAAGGTATATCTCCTAAGCGATAAAAATCGGCCGAAATGCATGAATATCGCTGAAAAGTCAGCGATATTCATGTATTACCGAGCTAATGCTCTTAGCCATGTTATCCACCTACCATTGGATAACATGGCTAAGAACTGCTCAGGGGCAGGTGTTAGCTTTTGGAGATATTCGCGCTTAGCGCGAATATCTCCAAAAGTTGGTAATAGGAGATACCGATGTTAGCGACTGTTTCCAGTCGCTAACATCTTGGCAAGCCCACTTTGCACGTCATTAGTGATAAATATCACTGACATGCAAAGCGGGGCCCAAGATGGTCGCTATCTCCTACTAGCTGTCACTAACTGGTGTTAGCGACAGCTAGGTAATAGGGAGATAATTTTATCTCCGCTTTCTTGGCTTTTAAAGCCAAAAAAGCGAAGATAAACCCCCTTGATAATATGCCCCGCTGTTCCTGAGAGGACACACCTCATCCTCTACCTCTAGATCCTGACTGAAAATTTCCATGACCTCGTGGAGCAGATGTCCCATTATTACGCTGCAATAAAACTGGACAACTATTCTTAAAATGTCCTTCTTCCTTACAATTCGCACATTGATTAGGACCTACCAGAGATCGTGGTACAAAAAACTCAGGCTTTTGAAAAACCTTCTGAAACTGTGGAGGTTGAGAAAACTGAGACTGTGCAGGACGTGGAGGATAAGCCTGCTGCAAAAGAACCTTCGTTTTCAGATCTCTATTTTTCTTCTCTTGTTTCTCTTTCTCCTCCTTATCTCTATTCTCATAATACTGTGCAGTAGCCAATATTTTATCAGGGGAAGAAACAGCCCATGCACTTTCAGAACTCTTCAATTTATTTGATAATTCAGGGAGTAAGTTATATACAAACTTATCCACAAAAAATCGCTGACCACCCTCTGCACTCAGATCCTGACCACTATGGTCAATAAACGACTCTTCGAAACGAGTGAAGAAATCCGAAACGCTTTTGTCTTTTTTCTGCTTGCAAGCGGCCAGCTTATCCCAATTTACTCGGACATCATTGTCTTCATCAATTCAATTATTCTCCCAGGTAAGGCAGTAATTAGATCATCGGGCTTCGCATCACCCACTTGATCTGCATCAGCGGCTCTAATAGCAGCCCAATCACCACCTAATTCAGCAATATGATTTTCTCTATGAATTCGTGCCCATAATGCTTGCGGGACAACATTCCCAAACAACATATCAATATCAGCCAAATTCATAATACAAGCCTCAACTGTTTGAGACAATTCTTTATAATATCCAGCAGGGTTTTTACCGGGGCCTGGAAGAGTCTGTTTAAGCGCCAATACTTCAGACCTTTTCCAGGGTTCGTGGACCCATATGCGCTGGAAATGAGGAGGGACAGGAGGTGGACCAACCACCGCTTCTCTCCATACGGGAGGAATTTCACACATCGGATAATTCTTAATACCCTTTCTATTAACAGAATCAGTCTCAGAGAGAGTCAGGGACAGAAACATGGCCCGAAACGCAACGAGTTTACTCACGGCATCTACAACTTGAGGTCCTACAATAAAACCGTTATCAAAATCAGCTTGTAACTTCTGTAGCTCCAAAGGAACTGAATCTAGCTCCATATCTCCCCATCCTTTAATGAGAGTTTGACACATAACGTTACAAACATATCTCTGAGTGGGCTCCACCCACTGATGAAAATAACTCATAATGTCCTCTGTACTATATTCTAGTCCTTTCTCAATCCATTTACGAGCAAGAGATCCCAAAACGACTTTCTTTTCCGTAAGAGGAAGTTGACAGCGAGATTGTTGTCTAGAAAAAGCTGGAGACATATTCAAGGACCCAAGAACAGGGGAGAAGAAATTCGAGACAGCATCTGCTATTCTTCTCTGTGAGGTAGGAGAATCCCTTAAGAAAATAGGAGGCATTACAGATGTAGAAGGCAACGGAGACTGAAACGTAGCCGACTGAGGAACAGGAGCAGGGGTTTGTAGAGAAGTTGGGGGCTGAATTACAGACTGTGAAGGCGGGGCAGAGGCAAGCAAAGGAGCACTAGGCGGTTGAGCCAGTTGCTGAACAATTACTGGTTGAGCAACAGGAGGGGGTAATAGAGGTACATTAGGAGTTTGGGCATAGGGCGGAGGTGAATTCAATAAACAAGATAATAAGGAATCGTCTTCCAATTCCCTACTTTTATCTGAAGGAGACGTAGACAACATCGGATAGCATCTATCTATCGCCATGCGATGTTGTCTCTCCAGTATCTCATTCGCACTATCCCCTTCATTATTTTTAAACTGCTGCACAGCCTGTATAATTGACATGTCTTGTGCTTTCTTATCCTTTTTTACTTGCTTAATTTCTTTCTGTTTGGCTTCCTTACGCCAAACGCGAAGAGAGTCAAACATTTCCGGCCGGGCTTTCTTTCAAAACAAAATCGCTTCCAAATTATCTAATATGGCGGGGTCAAAACTACCATTTTGGGGCCATCTTAAAACTCCACTATTTTCCGTGTATCGGACCCATGTCTTATTAAAGATAATGGGACCAATACCATGTTTCGAATAGAGCTCATAAGTGGGAGTTCCAACTGGAGGAATCGGACATGAATCCTCCAACTGGGAATCCCTAGTAGAACCTAAACAACAAATTCTTTTAAACTTACTTAGTCCAGGCATCGTTACTTCTCTAGACTACTCACAAACAACAAGGGGTATGAATTAATAAAACAGCACAAACGTACTCACCCCTTGGCTTCAGGTATTGCAATAACTGAATAGAAACCAAAAACAAAACCAAAACAAAGTTTGTGGGAGCGACACACTAAATACTTAACTAAGAATCATCCTACACCAACGAAGGTCCGTCTATTGTCTCGCTTTACCAAACGTCATCAAAGGGTCCAAGGCAGGGCGACAGTCAGGGCAGCAGTCGTCAGCAGCCGTCAGAAAGGAGTAGCCACGCTGTAAAAGACCTTCGGTCCACTTTCGACATACAGGGGTCGATCACGTGGTGCGCTTCCTCCGGAATTTTCTTGCTGGGCTCCTCACGACCCTCGGGCTCAACTGCTACCACTGAAGTCGCCCCATGTTGGGCGCCAGTTGGAGAACCGTAGCCTTAAGGCTCGGCGGCGCAGGGTACGCCTGAAATCCCCGGAATTCACCTGCCTTGTCATATACAGAGACACGGACTCTTCGTCTGGCGTAGAAGATCATATTTATTAGCTGCAGCTAGTACAGGGGTCTTAGAAGTCATCGATATAACGAGGTTCAAAAGAGACTGCCACTTAACTTCGTGGCGCACAGGCTTATATACGGTACAATACAATACAAAATACAAACACACAAGAGCATGAGGCATAGGCAAATGTTATAGATAATGCTTTAAGTCTTAGGTAACCCAAGTTCTCGTGGTTATGTTTGTCACTTGACCTCTTAAGTAAATTACAAGCGAATCCACACAATCCAGTTTACAAGTAGAGAAAACACAGTTGTATGCTCTGGAAGTACAGTCGTGAAACAGGAGAATGCATGAGACATGTAGCGAAGGACAGCAGATAAGATAACCTACAAGAAAGAATGGTGTGAACCAACAAATGGTCCGGACGGGGATTAATCACCTCAGACAGGAATTAGTGTACTTGGCCAGACCCTGACACTCGTTAGTAAACAAGAGAGAAGCCACCTGACATGTAAATGCGGAAACGACAAAAACATCGCGCTCGCCGTGCTGCCTGAGTGAGGGCAACACAAAATGGCGGCGACTACAAAATAGAGGCTGAGCACGAACGAATTCACAATTTACAGAACCTCAGTAATATCAAAGTACTAGCTTCCAGCAGCAGCTGTGTTAGTGTGTTTTCTCTAGGTGCTAGGGCCTGGTCAGAGCAAAATAACAAGGGACATTGTTTATCTACCTTGCTCATAATGTTTAGACTAACCTCCAGGAAGAGGCAGAGAACAAACACAGCAAACAGTTCATATGTGAAAGGCATAAACAGAGTCCTGCAAAATTAAAGCTTTGTAGTAACGTGCGCAGAAGCTGCATCATGGCTGCAGGGCTCATGCTAACTTAGTAATGTCGACAATGTACCCATCGGCCACGTATCACTAAATCTAAATCTAAAGCAACACTTTTCTCCACTGCACATCTATGTACCAACAGAAGCTGGGGTCAGCTAGATCACTCATTTGTGCACTATTTGTAGCGCTACCACCTCACAATAGGCACCCATTTGATACAAGCTGCTAACTGCCTACTTTCAATGTCCTTCTGATTCCTGAGATTAGTTAGGACCACTGTTGGTCTCCAGATCAGGTAAATAACACAAACCAATAGCAGTCAGACTCTCCCTCAGCAGTCTTATCATACATTGCCTGTTATCATTAACCAGCTCTGCTATCATCATCGGCCTCTCTCAGAAGTAGTCCTCCTTGCCAAGATTTGTCAAATTGGCTACATTACTGTCTATTATTGGGGGTTTCCTGGGAAGTTTCTCCTCTTTGTGGGTTATCAGGCCACTTCCCAACCTTTTCTCCTCACACATGTTGTTCGGAGATGGGAGGTTGCCTCTCCATACGATTATGAAATATTAGTTACACTGTATGGATGACTAAACATACTAAAAATAAGTGCAATGGACCCAATGGCATACACAAGTAGCAGGGTCCCACTCAAAAGGCATAGGGGCGTATTTATAAGGGATTGCGCCACCTGAACGTCACTTTTACTGATGTTCCAGTGGCACAATGCCCTTAACAATAGTTACAAAGTGGTGTTAAGACACTTTTATGGCTTAACACTACTTTTTAAATATGCAGTGGCGGCCGTGACCCTCAACACTGGAGGTGCGTTGGGGAGGGGGGCCGAGAGACAAACCCAGTGGAGGGCAAAGAGATAATGTAAAAAATGCAACGCACCCTGGTTCGCTCTGTGTTTTCTTCTTTCTTCTAGAGCCAGCTCAGGCACCTCGAGGAGCCTCAGAAAACCCCCTCCCTGCAAATCCCGATGCTGCTCGCATGCTGCAGATGAGCAGCAGCGCCAGGATTGGCCGGAGCGGGCTGCCTTGACACTCCAGCAGGTACAGGAGGCCTGTACCTGCTATACACCCAGCTGTCTGAGAGAGCTAGGTGGAATGGTTTACACTTTGCAAGTCAGGCTGACCGTCGCAAAACAGCAGGCCAAAGTGACTTGTGCAGTGTAAACTGGTGGACTGAGCACCCCTCCCCTGCTGCCAGTCAGCAGCAGACCCGCCTCCCAAAACACTGATCGGACTGGGAGCAATGAAAAATGAAACAGTAATTCATTGTAGTACTGTTTTATTTTTCACTTTTGCTGCACTGGCAGCAGTGGAGCGATACTCCTCTACCCTAATCGGGGGCCGCTGCTGTAAATATGGTACCCATTCATGCAGGTATTTGCGTGAAAGGGGTGTGCAATGGGTGTTGCTGTGGGCATTCCAGTGCAGCACCCATTGCTTTTCGACGCTGTCCCAGATTTACAAGGATCTGAAAACCTAAGGCAGCGCCAAAAACGAATGCAATGCAACAGCAGGCAGAAGAAATGCGCAACATGGAGAAATACTTTTATTTCTCCTTGTTTTTGCTTTTTCTTTTTTTTATTATTTTGAAATCAGAGATATTATACAGATCTTATCACATTTTTAAATACAATTAGTATTTTTCCAAGTCTCGCCAAAATAACATAATGATCTTTAAATTCCATATTTATAGATGATTTCTTACTAAAAAAAAAACAGATCATAATCCTTCTATAATTAAACATATCTACCTAATCCCTTGCCGCACCTTTTTATCCATCCATTTTTGTAAGAGGCTCCCATATACTCTCACCTTTCCTCCTAGCCTTTATGGGGGGGATTATACTATTGGCAGATTTATATTCTAATGCGGAAAGGAAGTCTTTTTTAGAATTAGTTCAAGGATTTGGCTTACACAAAAACTTGTGTTTTAAATATTTATAAATTCAAAATCGAATAAAGGGCTTTCTATTGGCCTCATCAATATGGATCCAATCCCTATATTAAAAATTATGAAAATCCCAGATAGTAAAATAAAGGATTTTTATCAAGAATTAATGGCAAAGATACCGGATGATACAGGCAAAATAGAATCTATGTGGGCTTGTAAACTTGAGGATGGGGAAATAGATTTAGATATGGGATTAGAGACTGGGACTAAAGTACTTATGGCAGCCAACCTCAAAGCCCAGCAATATAAAACTGTATGTGATCTTTATTTTATGCCGGCTAAATTATTTGGGTGGGGGAAGAGGCAAAATGATAAATGCCCAAGATGTCTAATGGGCCCGGCAGATAGCATGTGCATGTTTTTTTCATGTGAAAAGGTGAACTTGCCAAAAGAGCGTATTGAAACATTTTGGCTTCAGATACTAAATAAAGAGACCAAAATTACCTCAACAGTGATGCCTCTAGGCTTCGATGTTCGATTAAATTTTATTTCGAGGGAGAGGGATTTTGTGTTCTTAACAATGGTGATCGTATGTTTATTGATTGCCACGGTATGGAAGAACAGTGAGCCACCTACATATTTTCAATGGCTCTGTAGGTTATTATATCTTGGCCGACAAGAAATTGTTTTTGCTTTTTCTATGTGTGCTGCGTCTGCGGCACACACAGAAAAAGTATAACGGCATTATTGATTGTTTATGTGCAGGAAAGTGCCCCTTCCTGCACATAAACAATTATTCCCTGCAATGCAGGCAACCTTGCAATATGGCACAAGGGTGTCTGTGTTGGCGCTAGGCAGCTATTTTTAGCATCAGGACTGTTGTAAATACGGCTCATCCCTGTGGCTTCAAAATGGCGAAGCGCAGCGCTGCAAAACTTGTCGCAGTGCCAGCTCTGCCATTTCCTTGTAAATATGCCCCATAGTGTGACCCTTCAGTCTGACATTTGGGCTGCCCAAGGTATAATAGGGTCCACTAGTGACACACTGTAGTCATCCAATGTGACTTTCTGACTGTCCAAGGCATTATAGGTAACATACAATGATACTGTGGGTGAAATTGTGGGCATTCAGCATTCTCGTGATCTAAGTAAAATTAGGTGCCTATCCTTGACTTAAGGTGGACCTTTTTGACAAAATTGTGGGCATCCATCGCGTAATCAATATGTTGCACAATGTTGCCTATTCCGGACTTGCTGTGACAGTTCTTGACATACTTCTGACAACGACGGTGAAAGCCCCTGCCAAATAGTGTGATAGACATCACATCCCTGGTTGGTGATAGTAAATTAGCATGAAATGCAGACTCTGTCATGTGTGACAGACGAGTACTGGTGATAATGAAACACTGATGGTAGAGGACTCATGATGTGTCTGCGAAAAAATAAAATCTAGCATTTCAGGACCATACTTTAAGTTTAACCTTAAAGAAAAAAACAGTCTTCTTGCAAATTCGATATCTTTCTGTAAAATGGAAGTCTTACTAAAAAAGAGCTTTTCATTTTTCAAGCTGCCTAAATTATAGAATTACAGTTTCTAAGGGAGCATCAAATTATATATAAAGTCAGGCAGCGAGTAAAACAATCCCATCAAACAAAACTGTATTTTGTGTCACACCGCGTGCAGCTGTAGCACAGAGAGCGGTATGCGCGGCTGCATTGCTGATCCTTAATTTGCTGCATATTTCAAAGGATGCTTGGCCGATAGCGGCAAGCCCGGATGCAACAAGACAGACGCTCTCCTTGGTAACGTACCGTAACGTTGGAAAACAAGGCTGTATGAATTGTTACTTGAAAATACTCATTAAAAAATCGACAGGTTCCTTCCCGAGCTTCTTAAATAACAGTGTGAAATCACAACATTGGCGACTCAGCATTGCTGGGGTAAAATGGGCCATATTTGGTAAGGCTTTTTTTTAAACTATTATTTTTATAAAAAAGAAAACTGTTGTGGTTTTACAGGATTGCTGACGACTTTGAAATCTGAGGACACAGGTTCCATTCCTGGCTTCGGTACTTGGCACATCATGGTGTGATTCTGGGCAAATCACTTAATCTCACTTCTTCTAAAAATTTTGGGGCAGATTTATGAGTTCTGGCGCATCTCTGCAAATCAGCAGGGATGCGCCAGAACTGATGCGTCACGCAATTCCCTCCTTGCGGCACCACAGATGCGCCGCATTTACAATGCGGCGCACCATGGTGCAAGGAAGGGCAGATGCGTGACGCATCTTGTGGTGTACGGGCGGCGCATTGCTGGAGTAGCGTTGCAAGTGCGACGCAACTCCTGCAATGTACAGAGGCCACCCATACATAACGTGGTGCGTCACTCCTTACGCCTGCTTCAAGCAGGCGTAAGGATTTGACGCAGCAGCCTCGTAAAACTGACTCAGTGAAATCTTGTAGATTTCACTGCGTCAGTTTTACGGGGCTTTCCTACGAGGGAACGCCCACCCTGCGACAGAACGCCCACATGAAACCTGACGCAGGTTTCATGTGGCGCAGGGCTTTACAACGTGACGCATCTGCCTAGATGCGTCACGTTGTAAATAGGTCGCAGGGATGCGCCACATTTCCGCGCCGTTGCGTCACGCAATGGCGGCGTAAACGTGGCGCAAGTCCGTCATAAATCTGCCCCGTAATGTGTTAATTCTATGTGTGTAGTCCTTGCTTGATTGTCTCTTCTTCCCCAATAAATGCGTACATTGCTTTCCAGCTAGGTTCGTGCCATATAAAATATCACACAGTTATACTAGATAACTTATTTACTAGGATTTTCACCGAAGAAAATCTGACGTTGTGAATGTAACTTCCTATGTTTTTGAGTAAATACTAGTAAGGTCTGTGTGCACGTTAGCAATCGTCTATTTCCTCCTCCAGGGATAATCTTAGTGGCTGAGGTTCACTGATTTTGGTGATGCAAATGTTAGTGTTCCTTGCATTCTCGTTGCAGAAGGGAAATGGAGGGGGCGCGCATACCCTCTTTCCTAATCAGGTTGCTTGTAGAGAAGGCGTGTTTCTAGTAGAAATATAACTATATGGATTTCCATCAGATTTCACTTCAATCTCAGGTTTTTTTCTCTCCTTCAGTCTAAAGCCAGAAGCCTATGCTTTTGCCCAATGTAAATAGTTTACTCCTTTTACCTCTACAGATTATGGTAAAGCGCAGCTGACTGGCTTACACACCAGAGTAAAAAGACATGGGTAGAGTTAGTGACACCACAAGCCATTTGACCTTCATGTTCATTCAAATGCTTACACATACACACACAATCCCACACATAATCACACGTATACTGGGGCGGCTCCTCCGCTAAGGAGGAGGAGCGTCACCCCACTGTTCTTTGAGCAGGAAAAATAAGACAATAATGACATAGTTATTATCGTTTTATTTTTCTCAGTTTCGGGGCTGTGCTAGAGCGCGGCTGGAGGCACAGGGGAGAAGTGGTTTGCACACTCCAAGTGTACTTGACTGTTTGGCAGGCCGTCCTGGCTTACCCAAACAGTTATGGGCATTTTGTATGTTTCCCACCAGGCTGCATTACACAGCATGGTGGGGAACATGCCGATGCCCATAGTCCCCTCCTAAGCGACAATCGGAGATAGGGAAGCCAATCACAACACTGCATTGCAGCGTTGTGATTGAACGTGGGAAGCCTGGGTGATTCCTGGTTCCTGGACTCCCAGAGAAGCAGGGGAAAAACATAGACGTCGAAAGAGGTAAGTGGATTTTTTTCATATTTTATTTTGTCCCACGCGCCACCCCCTCCCTACCCACCCCACCCCCACCCCCACCCTAGCCCGCCTCTCCACCCTCATTGCCTGCCAGCCGCTACTGATAAACACATTCTCTCTCACACATAAACTCTCTCACCTGCATGCATGCACCCAATTTACATTTAAAATAAGTTTTAACTAACCTCTGCTACCAGGGACATTCATATTTCTGCAAATTGCACTCCATTTAATATATAATATAATATTCTTTAGTAGTAGTATAGAAAATAATTGACGGAAAACAAGGAAATTGGAGCCCCAACTGATATCCATAATAACAAGCTGTCCCTGTGTTCCTGGTACTGGTTTTTCTACCTCTGAGGCAATGGGTCGCAAGAGGGAAGACAGGAGTTGCAGCTGCGACCTCTTACAGCCCATTAATGGGTGAGAAGTCTAAATATCGAGAAAACAAAATTTGACCTACACTAATATCGATGTTACAATATCCAAGGGACAGAATATCGATGTTAAGAATATCGATGGACAGAATATCGACCCTATGGTAAGTAATACCGATTTTTTTATATCGATGTAAGTAATATCGAAGTTAGTAATATCGATATCAAATATATCAATGTTACTAATATCGATGTTAATAATATCGATATTTATATTATTGTTATGTATTTTATTATGTAGTTAATACGTATGTATTATGTGTGTTTTGTCAAGATTTCGACTTGTTTTAAAATATATTTATACAATTTGTATATGTTAATAATGGTTTTTTTAAGTTTGTTTTGATTTTAGTACAGTAGTGTGTTGTGGGTTTATAGGGGAATAGGGTGGGAAGTAATTATACTAAATTCATTATTAATTTTTAGGAATTATAAATTAATTTTAATTAATGTTTGCATTTAAGTTCTGTAGCGGGTTTTGGGTTTATAGGGGAATAGGGTGGGAAGTAATTTAATTTTAATTAAGTAATATTTTTTTTAAATAATTGGTATTTGTAATTATATAATTGTTAATTATTAATAATTGGTAATTAATTGTTTTTAATTGGTAAATAATTTGTATTGATTGATTAATTGATAATTATGTTGTGTATTATTTTATTATTGGAGTGTGTTGTGTGTTTATAGGGTATTAGTTTTTGAAGTAAGTGAAATGTAATTAAATAATGATTACATTTTTTTGGGGTATTGATAATTAATTTATTGGCATTAATTAATAATTGGTTAATATTATAATGTATAATATTTTGGTTATGAAAATTAATCTATTGTTGTTTCATCATTAATTGGTAATTACATATTATTAAATATTATTTGCTGATAAATCTAATTAATATATTAATAAGTAAATATTAAATGGCGATTAATGTTTAATAAAAATATTTTTGTTATTAAATATGTTATTTATCAATATGTATTATTTGGTGATTAATATTTATTAATTAATATTTACTGGTATTAATTATTCTTTCCTTGTTAATTAATTATTCATTGTTAATTATGTTTTTATTAATTTTTTGTTGCTATTTGTAAATAGTTTAAAGTTATGTAATAATTCATTGTTTAATTAATTAAAAAAGTTATTTTATTTATAATTATATTATTTTTTACTTGTACGCTATCCAACACTTTCCCTACTGTTGCATTCTCTGGAGTGGGAATAGTAATTTTTACCCTAACGCTATCCAATGCTTTCCCTACTGTTGCACTCTCTCGAGTGGGAATAGTAATTTACATTCCAACGCTAGCCAACGCTTTCCTTACTGTTGTACTCCCTAGAGTGGGAATAGTAATTTTTACCCTGCCGCAATCCAACGCTTTCCCTACTGTTGCACTCTCTGGAGTGGGAATAGTAATTTATACCCCTACGCTATCCAACTCTTTCCCTATTGTTGCACTCTCTGGAGTAGGAATAGTAATTTTAAGCTCTACTCTATTCAACACTTTCCCTACTGTTGCACTCTCTGGAGTGGGAATAGTAATTTATACCCCTACGCTATCCAACGCTTTCCCTACTGTTGCACTCCCTGGAGTAGGAACAGTAATTTTTACCCTCCCGCTATCCAACGCTTTCCCTAGTGTTGCACTCTCTGGAGTGGGAATAGTAATTTATACCCCTACGCTATCCAACACTTTCCCTACTGTAGCAGTCTCTGGAGTGGGAAAAGTAATTTTAACCTCTACACTATCCAAAACTTTCCCTACTGTTGCACTCTCCTGAGTGGGAATAGTAATTTTAACCTCTAAGCTATCCAACACTTTCCCTACTGTTAAATTCTCTGGAGTGGAAATAGTAACTTAAACCCCTACATTATCCAACGCTTTCCCTACTGTTGCACTCCCTGGAGTGGGAGTAGTAATTTTAAGCCCTACGCTATCCAACATTATCTTTACTGTTTTTTTTTGGGGGGGAGTTGGAATATTAGTTTTATTCCCTCTGCTATATAATATTTTTTGTATTATTTTAGTTAATGTAGTATATAATTAATTTTAAAATTTTGAAAAGTAATTTTTTTTATTTGTTATACATAATTATATCATTTTTATTTATGTTATTGTTTTGTGTGTATAGATGTATTTGTAATTTATAATATTTTAAAATAATTTACAAGTTATTAAAATAATTATTAAAACAGATTATTAAGTACGTTTAGATACTATTTATTTTATGTATATGTTAATTAATGGTTCATAAAATGTTATATATTACTTATTAATGTTAAACATTATGAAATATATATATATATATATGTTTTGAAAACCTTTATTCAAGAAAGAAGGAGATACATGCGCAGGCCCACAACCACCATGGCCGGCCGCAAAAACAATCAATAGGAACAGCAATCAGGATAGTTCAATGTACACCAGACAGGGCTGTGAGGCTCGCAGCTCAGGATATGAGGTTTTCATTTTTAAATTTTTAGAAGAAGAGTAGGGGCTGCAACAACAAGGACATCACACCTTACATAAGAAGTACACAAAAGAGACGAGGGGGACGTACCCCATTTACAGTCGGAGATAGGTTATGACTACAGCAACTATGTAAGTTAGGCAGCCGCGGTGGTAGACTAAACAATAAGCAATATTACAGAAAACAACATTTCTAAGTACCACCCCAGAGAGCCCACCCCCCAGGAACAGAGAAACAGAGGCTTGTTAAGATGCCAGAAAAAAAAAAGGTGGAAGACCAAGAGACATCCAACCCTACTAAAGAGGAAATAACCCTCCCAAAGCCAGAAAAGAGCTATAGGGACCATAGAACGAAACAAACTAAAATAACAAACCCCCCCCCGCACCCGCCACCCTGCACCCCTGTAATGGCTACGGCCTAACCCACTAACAGCGTGCCTGTCGCCCCGGAACTGCCCCACAGAAGGGAAAAAGTACAAGAAGTGTAGGAGAAAAGAAACAGACACACTCCCGGACACCCAGTACCCCCCGCCGGCAGTGACCTCCCCAAGGCACAATCATCGTCAATCAAAGCAAACATTCAGCATTTCCACAGGGGGGACAGTCACCAATAAGTAACCCCCCCATCCCACCCCAGGCCCGGTGAGATACTCGGTGCAATCCCGGCAAAAATGAACTGAGCAATCCCAGAAAAGTAAGAGCAACCCTGCAAGTATCACTGGGAGATCTATCGCCATAGTCACAACAAATGCGATCAAAGGGAGCGTCTCAGGTGGTCCAAAGCAGTGGCAAGGAGCAAGAACAACTCAAAGTCGGAATCAGCCCTGACCAGTGCGAATTCCTTCCGGAGCACGTGTCAACCAAGCCACAGCCGACCAGAGGCAGGCAAAGCGTCCATGGCAGTCCGAGGCACTGAAGATGGAACAAAGTCCGGACACAAAATGGCGGTTTCCGTTATATAGACGGGCCGGGACGAAGAAAAATGGCAGTCCCCTCCGACAGGACCCTGAGACTCGGCGTTGACGATCAGAACCTCCAACGACGATATTCCATCGGATAGGAAACTTGAAGGGAAGACCAGGCACTGTAGCGGGTAAAGGAGAAGTAAGTCCGACTCCCAAAGGAGCGAAGTCGGGCTGCCGCTCGGGAACCTCAAGATGGCGGGTCAAATCGTTCGAGTGGACCACGAACTGCTGTTCAGGTGCTGCAGCGGCAGTGGCCGGTCGCAAGCAGACATCATCCAGTTTTGCCGCCAGGGAGACATATGTGACGGTGAGTTGTGAGCGGAGCGCCCCAATCGCTGCCATTACAGAACTCAATGAGTGTGAGCTATCCTTCTACTCCATTCCGGGGCCCAAAGGACGGAGGGGGGCACAATCTCCAGCCCACATCGCCGGGCTCCGGGCACACATATGGCGATCTCAACCACAGGGGCGCCCCGAACTGGCACGCTCAACACAGTCGCCGGCCGTGGGTGCAGCTCGCCAGCCCCCGGACCGGGAAACGAGGGTCAGGCACACAGCCCCCAGCCACGGTGCAGGAGGATCGCAGCACGTCACAAAGTCTCTTCTCCGGCACCATCAATCAACAAGGTCACAAATTGAAAGTGGAAAGAATTTTTACAAATCCGGATGACCGGCCACAATCTCGGTCCCACAGCCGATGTTGATCAGTTCCCGCTCGGACAGTTCAGAAATCGAGGTCCCGGCGGCAGCCCAGGAGTAGGCCGAAAATGGGACACAACATAACTCCGTCGCTGAAGAAGGTAGGAAGTCCGGGACTGCACCGTTGGCATCAGGTAACCTTCATACATCCAGGCATGGGGCGTGGGTAGAGGATAAACAACAGGATAGATGAGCCGCCGGCGGAGGTCGGCGGAGCCAGGAGCTTATGCGGCCATCTTGGTTCATGGCGTAGCTCCCATTTATTATGAAATATTTTTAATTATGTTTATTTTATTTATAAGTATTATTTAGTTTATTTTACATATTTGTTTAACTAAAAAAAAAACAATATTTTTAATAACAATATATTTGACATCGATATTTTTTTCTATATATTTTTGCACTTACCATGTTGTAGATATTATGTCGATATTTTTGATATCGATATTTTTCCTTCAATATTTTTGTAAAGTCGATTTTTTGACCGATATTTTGTAAGTGATCCCCTTTAATGATGTCTGTGCGAAAGTGAGTGCCACTGGACAGCATTTTTTGTTATAGTGATGCTTTTGAGGAGTGTTCAACGAACAATAAGATGGGCTCTCCTTTGTTCATTGAAACGAAAGCTTGGAATCAACAATTTGAATTATTTTCTTGCATTATTTTTTTTTTCGTTTTAAGACCAAAAACCATCTTTGAAGTTTTCCATATATTTAGATGTGGAAGGAATAGCTTTTTTGCACTGCTTACAATTGGTGACTTTGGTATACTTTTCTTGACAATTTATTGGTTTACTTTGTGCTTTTATTTCTATATTCACATGTTCTCTTCTCATACTATACTACAATTAAAGGTTCTGTACGCAGGCTCTCATTCTTCCACCATATGGCAGGGATATATGTAAACATTGTCTGGAGGCTTTGGGTTGTTTAGATTTTCACTAAAACACACAAGGAGCATGGGTCGGTATTGCTTTGAGGAAGATTGGCATGTGTTCAAATACTTGATTATGGCAGTAGGAAGTCAATGGGCATTTAAGAAGGATGTCTTTGGTGACTAAAAAGACATTGCAAGTACTCTAAACCAAATCAGTAGACATATTGAGGCAAGTCACATGATCTACACTACATCATGCTGCCTGATCATTCAGAGATATGTGACTTAGGAGAAACAATTGATCAAATGATCAAAGACCAGTAAATAACATAGTGCAGTAAAAAAAATAAACGAGAAACAGTGAACAGCGGAAACAGACAAGCAGCCGTACCTAAGATACTAAAGGAATTTTACATATACATCCAGGAAAAAGTAAATTGGATGCAAAGATACAGGATTACATTAATGTGGAGGAGAAGTAAAGTTGTTCTGTGAAGGGGAACAAGACAGGAGAACTTTAAGACAAAACTCAAATTACAGGCAAACAATCAGGTGTACTAGTAAGAGTTGAACTTTTGAAAGTGATCCAGCTTCAAAACTTATTTTCACCTAGTCAAGTTTAAACCGCACTTTGTTATTATTAAAGAGTGCCAGAAGTGTGGAAAAAGAATACCTCTTATTAGGGTGTATTGGAGTAGACATAATAGTCATTTACAATTATGCGTGTGTGATCAAGCTGAACATTGAAGCAAGACAGATACTGCTTCAGAGGAAACTATAATTCATAAGGATATGTTTGAGGCTAGATGGGCAAAGTCCTTACAGCAACCAAGGGACATATATACTAAAGGTATGAATTAGGTAAAATCATCATTTTGTGTCACATAAGGTTTGAAAGTTTGTTAAAAGAGTGCAATGTATAGGGAAATTTGGTGGCGGAAGCCCAGCCATTTTAGGATGAATGCATCAATATAATTTACACGTTAGTTTGTGGCTGCATTCTAAATAAGTTAGAAGTGAGGCTAGTGGATCACTAGCTTCATCCCTTTAGGCACACATCTTCTTCTAGCTAATGCTAGGGCGTTAGCAAGGAAGCCAGGACACCAGAACACGCTACGATTTTCGCTCCAAGATTCGTTCCCATATCTAGACGAAAGTCTTTGTCTGTTCCCTGACGAAGGGCATCCAGTAATGCCCGAAATGCATTGGATTTGGCCATAAGACATCGTCTGAAGTTAAAGATGTGCTTAAAAACCTAATACTATGATTGAAAACAAAATACAGGAAATCTAATACAAAGAATAAAACAAACAAAATGAACTAATTGATAAACTGTGTGGAAGCCTTTTTCTAGTAAAAAGACGAAGAAGATGTGTGCCTAAAGGGATGAAGCTAGTGATCCACTAGCCTCACTTCTAACTCATGTAATTTGACGTTGTGGGACTCTCGACACCACCTTTGGAGCACCAACAATCAAACCAAACTGTTCAACAAACATAGATAATAATAGCTGTGCATTTGCCCTACAACCAATACTTGCATTCTAAATAATACATTATAGTGTTACAAGCACGCTCTTGCGTTGCAAGAGAGAACAGAAGAGAATATTTGGGAAAGGTATAAGGAAGCACTTGGCAAAAGAATAGACACACTTTATGTGTATTTACACAAGATGCTAATGAAGAAGACACACACCAATTAGGCAGGGGTTAAAAATAATTCCTGTGCTTGTAAGAATGAAATGAAGTAGGATTTACTGTGTGATCATCACAAATAAGGAAGATTTCTGCTTAAGATTCTGCGTAGATCTCAAATGTTTGAATCAAGTCATAGGGCTATATGTATCAAGCTAATTTTTAATCGCAAACGCTGCGAATCGCAAAAAACAGCGTTTGCGATTAAAAATTTGCTATTTCCAATGTATGATGCACAATTGCATCGCAAAATGAGAAATCTCTAAAATAGCGATTCCTTACGTTGCGAGATCCAGAACTCTGCGAATTCCCTAGCGATTCCTTATTTTGTGATTTTCTCAATTAGCGAAATTCGCAAACGGAAAATCGCAAATAAGAATTTGCTATGAAAAAAATCGCAATTAGCGATTTCATGAAATTCGCAATTTAGAAAATCGCAATTACCACCAATTAGGAGCAGGTGGTAACCAGGTGCAAACTGTTTAACGAGTCCCACAATGCAACAGACTTTTTCCACAATGGCTGGGCTGTACGTGATAGCCAGGAGGCTGTGACTCAGAGCTGCTGCACAGAGGAGGAGACGCCAGGAGAGGCGTGCGCACATTACCATGTTCCAGCGGACTGAGGAGGACATCTATACACACTACAGACTGGATGAAGAGAGCATCCTTGATTTAGTTCAGGAACTCAAACCCTTTCTTGAACACCCCATACGCAGGACACACTCCATCCCCACCCACATCCAGGTCCTGTGCTCACTACACCTCTTAGCACCAGGTAGTTTCCAGGGGCTGATTGCTTCAGCAGGAGGGGTGTCACAGACTGCACTTTTGCGCTTTTTCCACGCGGTCCTTGATGCCATGGTACAGAGGTTGCATCACCACATTCACTTCCCAAGCACCCCACAGGCACTAGACCAGACCAAGCAGGACTTCTATCAAATAGCCCAATTTCCCCACATCATTGGATGCATAGATGGGACACATTTTGCAATATCCCCCCTCCCAGAATGAGTACATGTTCAAGAATCGCAAATCCTACCATTCCCTGAACATACAGGTGATGTGTGATGCCAAACACATCATCACGGACATTGTCGCTAAATACCCAGGCAGCACACACAACGCTTTCATCTTCCGTCACAGTGGGATACACAGTCGACTCACAAGTGGGGAGTTTGGTGAGGGCTATCTACTAAGTAAATGCATTTCTACAGAGGCCACACTTGTAAAAGATAGCATGTGCAACACAGTGTTTAACCATATGCATCCCACCCCACAGGTGACAGTGCATATGCGGGCCGTGAGTTCATACTGACACCCTTTCTGAATCCAGCCAACGCTGGGGAGCGGCGGTACAACAGCGCCCACATAGCAACCAGAGGCACCATTGAGCGGACATTCAGGATACTCAAGAGCAGATTCAGATGCCTACATAAGAGTGGAGGAGCCCCCAGACCTGTTGCAAGATAGTGGTAGCATGTGCCATGCTGCACAACATCGCCACCCAGAAAGGCACACTGGTAGAGCTCAGTGAATCGGATTCATCAGATGTGGAGGGGCCAGCCCCAGGACACATGCCAGCCTGTGTAGTTGGTGCAGCTGCTGGGCACCAGAGGCGAGATGAGATTGCACGCAACTATTTCTAGGTAAGAAAATATGACACAATGCTAGATATCATTTATGAGACTGTGTTTTATTGCTTAACTTCAGGAAGAATTACGTCACATAGCCTGAGTGACACACAATGTCTCTCCCAATGTCCAGCAGATGTTACAGTCACAGTGCAAGTCTTTCATCAGGAGCAAGTGTCCATGTAAAATGGGTAGCTGCACCCATCCAGTGGTCCTATTTAGTGCACCTCAAATGCGGCGCTGTCGGGAGGAAGCCCCTGTTCGGGGTTGCACAGTGCCCTCCTCATTTTAAACACTAGGCCTACTGGTACGGCCACTACGGTACCTATCCATGGTGGGCGGGGGTGATGCTGCTCGTTCCTGATTGTGCATCCTCATCTGTGGGAGTTAGGACTCCTGGCCCAGTAGTGCGAACGGACCGCAGCTCATCTACAGCAGATATTATTTGGACCAGGGCCCTTGCAACGTCCTGGCTGTTTTGTGCCACCTCGCGCTGCATGCAGATGCTGCGCCTTGATGGTACATTGGTGGCAGAGGACAGGCAGTTCACCGCATTTGTGTGTACAGGTCTAGGTGCTGCATCTCCCTGTGCCTAGCAGCACGTCGGCCTTAAGTTCGGCACAGAGTGCCTCCAGGGCACAGGTCATGTCCCTGCTATTGGAGGCTGGCTGGGTGTAAATGCACCACTGTTATGTGCATGTGACTACATCTCCCATAATGCATTGCAGTGTGTGCTTGTGTACCTGCACTGGACTTCTAGTTTTCTCCTGTCCCTGGGTCGCTGCTGGGTGTCTGGGGGTAGTTGGAGGGTGTCAGGGGTATGATGGCATGCTTCTTACCTTGTCCTGGTACTTGGGGGCGTGGCTGTCTGGGTCGGCCACGCCCATTACACTTTCTGGTAGCAGGGTCCCTTCCACCAGTTCCTTGAGAGGTGTGGAGTCAGTGGCAGTGGAGGTCTCTCCACCAGTCTTCCTGGACTGCTCTAGCCTGACAGCCAACTTCTCCTTTGAGCGCTGGCACATATCGTACCAGCGCTTTCTTAAGTCTTCCACACTCCTGTGTGTGACACTAACAGCATTCACTTTCTGCTGGATTTCTGCCTATTTACGCCGCTTGCGTGTCTCAGGCACCCGGTGTGATTTCTTCTCAAATAGGAGTTCATGGCTTGTCACCATTTCTTGGATGAGCACCTCCAACTCAGCTTCAGAAAATGTTTGTTTCCTCTTCCTCTGGGTTTCCCCCTGCTGCTGCTGCTTGTCCTGGCTGGCCATGTCTCCAGTGTCTTCCATTGTTTTCACCACGGCAGAGTTCCCTCTACACCACTCCTTCTCTCTGACTGTGCTTCAGAAACTCAGGTGCAGCATGGGTAGTCACACTTCCTGGTTGTGATGTCATCAAACTGCACCTGAGTTTCCGATTCTCAGATTTGCGAAATTCACAATTTAGCGATTTTTTCCATTAAGGAATCGCTATTTGGGGTGTCACAATGATAATAGCGATTTTTACAGAATCGCTATTTGTTCGCGATTTTTTACATACATGCTGTTTTCCGATTGTGAAATTGCAATTCTATAAAAATCGCAAATTGAGAATCGCAAAAGGGGACCATGATACATGTGGCCCTTAGTCATTATTAGAAATTGGGTTACTAGTTGATTGGGGTGTGAGCCCCGGTCAAGCAGCAATCAAACACCTAGTCAAGGTAAGTCACAGAAAACCCCAAATTAACCTTTGCTCACCCTCTTGCAGCTTGGCACAGAGCAGTCACACTTAAGTTAGAGTCAATGTGTAAAGTATTTGTGCAACACTTTAAACAATAAAACAGTGAAAACACCACACAAAAAGTTCCCACACCAGGGTTGGAAACTAGATCTGAATCTTATAAATAAAACAAGACCAAAACATCAAACATTCAATTAGTAGAACCAGAGATATTGAATGTTAAAGTGTATAGTAAAAATAGCGCCAAAAAGCATAACGCACTATTGGAGATACCTGTTTGCAACAAACCCGGAAAAAGTCACAGGTTCAGGCCGAACACGATAAAGCACAGGCTGGCTACAGGGACCCAATTAGGCCTGCTGAACAGAGTACCTCAAAACCTGGTTGCGTGGATCCACGTTAAAGATACATTGTGCAATCAAGGCGATGTGCCAGTTCATAGATGCAGAGAGGCTACAGTGTGATTTGCGAGGTCCTCTTGCATTGACGTTGAGAATCCTGTATGCAGACAGGGCTTGCGATATGAGGTCCATACCAGAGATGTGATGCACAGTTGAGGCAATGTTTCAATTCCGATGAGTGGTAAAACTACGATGTGGAGTTTCGTCATCCTGTCGTTGATGACAGATGTGAGGGACCATGCCAAGGAAAGCTTCGCTCAGCAGTGACTCTGAAGGCAATGTGTTAGTCCCAAGTCGTGCGCTGGAGCAGTGATGCCAGTCTTTTGGGATGGTATAATCCATGCAAAAGTGGTGATAGCTTGGGAGTGTGCGCTAAGCCTAGTAGATGCATCAGTTCTTCTCTGGGATTGCTCAGCAGAGAAGATGCATTGGTTCAACTAGTAAGCACCTTCGGACAACTTCCAAGGGTCCAGGACTGGTCGCACCATTTGGCAGGGTAGGTGAACAAATTACAAAGTCATATGCAAGATGATAGGAAGCCTTTTATGTCCTTGAGACTTCAGATCAAGAGGCCAGCCTACTAGCCCTTGGAGTCACTCTGGGGTCTGGGTTCAAGAGATGCATGCCAGCATCCTTCTCCTCCAGGCAAGAGGGCAGCAAGCAACAGATCAGCATTGCAAAGCAAGAGTCAAGCATAATACATTCCAACAGAGTGGCAGTCTTTCAGCAGCACAGCAGTACTTCTTCAAGGCAGAGTATCTACAAGTCCAGAAGTACTGACATGGTGGTGTTTCTACACAGTGGTGCCTTTGAAGTGTTGGAGACTTTCAAAGTCATGCCTTTGAAATATACAGATTCCCTGCCTACCCAACCTTGTCTCCAGAATAACTACACTGGGTATATAGCCCATTTTGTGGGGATAGGACACAACCAATACAGGTGTAAGTGAGGT
The DNA here is from genome assembly GCF_964263255.1 of Lissotriton vulgaris. NCBI lineage: Eukaryota > Metazoa > Chordata > Amphibia > Caudata > Salamandridae > Lissotriton > Lissotriton vulgaris. The sequence goes on along the minus strand of NC_141693.1, from coordinate 654,187,980 downwards.
TGGGCCCAGCCCCTCCCTCCCTCCCATCCCACCAGTGATGGCCTATCTAGACACACCTAAGGTCTCATTGTGTGTGGCTGTCTAAGGACTTTGCAAAGTCCACAGCCAACTACACCCAATCAGGTGACCAGAAACAGTCTGCAGTCCTCAAATGGCTGAGGCAAGAAAATGCCTCGAAGTAGCAACACAAAAATATTATGGATAGCGTGCTGAAGCCTTTCAAACACTTTCACCCTGCACTGCTCCCACGAGGATGAGAGTCACGACTGATTGCATATGGCTGGGTCCAAGCTGGGGTGGCATGGTGAGTAAAAGAACAATGGATTTAACCCAGATCTCATGACTGGGGGTGAATGTTTGATTTATTCATCATTCTGTTCATCATTTGTTGCCACAGCAACTTTCTAGAAGTGGCATTTTCAGAATTTCAGTTTTAAATCCGACTGAACCATAAGTTTGGATTTTAAATTGTGATTCCAGAGACACCAGGCTTGAACCAGTATATATTTCCTTTTTGGAATTACATGTATAAAATTCATATGGTAGTCCCAATTTTCCCTATGGTAGATATACTCCTTGCCGTAGTGAAAAATGAATGTAAGAGTTTCTCATTACCAGGACATGTAAAACAGGAAATAGGTTTCTGGGCCTTGCATTTGTTTTGACTAAAGGAGCCTTTGCAATCTATTAGAGGTCAGCTGTTGCTCCACCCATGAGCAAGGGGAACGCTGATGTATAAATATGAGCTAAATATGAAATTATTGCATTGCACCGCGAAGAAAGAAGGGGGTTCTCCCCTGGCACCCAGTGGATGGGCTGTGAGATGACATACTTCGGGGCTGTGGGATGACATACTGGTAACATTCACTAAACAGACCGCGTGTGAGGCCAAGTGCTGCATCCAACCTGAAAGCAGGCAGAAATATGGTACATGTATATTATTCAGGAGCTGGGCTTGGACAATTGCAATTATGCAGCAAAGCTGGTTATGTTTCAAAATATTGAGTTTCCTTTTAAAATTGCTACGGGCAATAACGAATCTATTCATATGCCCTTGAGCATTAAAAGTGAATGTGCCATATAGAATTGTAAGTTTTACCTCCTGACCCTGCTCCCTGAGAGATGGTGAAAACAAACTTGAAAATAAATGAACAAGAATTATCATTAAAATGTGCGCATGTGTTTTAAAAACAATAATAGTAAACAGATTAAAGAAAAAAGAAGGGTAGGCTGTTCAGTGAGGAAGTCAATGTCTCCATTCTAAGGGGCAGATTTATGATGCCCTTGCGCCGCAATTGCGTCACTTTATTTGACGCAACTGCGGCGCAAATAATGCGTCCTATTTACAACGTGACGCATCTAGGAGATGCGTCACGTTGTAAAGCCCTGCGCCATAAGGAGGCGTTCCTGCGCAGGGGGGGGGGGCGTTCCTGCTATGAGATTTCACTCAGTCACTTTCAGGCCAATGCTGCGTCAAAACCCTGCGCCTGCTTGAAGCAGGCGTAGGTCTTGATGCAGCATTGTGTAAATGGGGCACCCCCGAGCCTTGCTGGAGCTGCGTCGCGCTTGCGACGCAACTCCAGCAATGCACCACATTTCCGGCACAGATGCGTCACGCATCTGTGCCGTTTTTGCACCATGGTGCGCCGCATTATAAATGAGGCGCACCATGGGTGGCGGAGCTGTGGCACACTGTGGCGCACGTTAACTGGCGCATCCCTGGGGATGCGCCAGTTAACATAAATCTGCCCATAAATGTGCAGCTCCTCGAAGCTAATGTGTTGTAAAGTTTAAAATGTAGCAACGTCGTGCATGAGACCACAATCTGTCCGGGACACACACAGTCACACGATCAGTTCCCACTCAATAGAACTGTTCTGCAGGGATAATCCGAAGAAATGCTGCGTGGGGCTCAGCTAAGGGGGGTGGGGGGGGGGGTAATTGATTTAAATGAAGTGGTCACTGTATTATTCCTACTGCCACTTCCTGGGGTTGTATGGTGTGTTCAATCCCATTCGGCGCCTCGAAGCACATCCATCGAGCCAGAATCAAATCAGATGCTCGCATACCAGTTCCTCCATCATCGGCCCTCATCAGCTCCCGCCATTATGGACTGCAGAGGCTTGCACGTGTTACCTGGAGGCGACAGATAACACGGAGCATCATTTCCAGGGCTATTAATTATGAACTCAATTCGTGACGGTAAAGAAGAATCCTGCCTCCTGGCCAGCACTCAGTCTCTAGGTTTAATCTCTTATCGCCCTGTGCACCTGCCCAGTGTCTTCCCCCCCGCACGGCGATGGACTCGCAATCTTTCTCTGTAAAATTTATTTTGCAACAGCACAAAGGGAGCACTGTTGCTCAGTGTCATCTTTGAGGTGTTCATCTCTCCATGTCTGTTCCATGGACCCCAACATTTCACCAGCGATCGCTCCCAGTTCCATGTATATATTTACATTTCAAAGTTACCACGTGTTTTGAGGTGGATTCAATCCTGTCAAGTAGGGGCACCAAACAAGATTAAGGGGAATTTAGCCCAAGCAGGAATCTTAACCAGCAATGACAAAGCCAATAAGTCTGGTAAACCTTTATTCTTGGGGGACCGACCGGACCGCTCCCAACATAAACAAGCACTGGCAAAGCAGATAAATCTGGTTTTAGCCTCCAGCCTTTTGGCTTGTTAATGCTTCTTTTTTTTTCAACGATTTTTGTAAAAAATTTGTGTTCGATAACTGCCAGGCATTAATTAATATAAAAAAAAGCAATTGCATTTTGCTCTTATAAAGGATATAAATTACCATAATAGTCTCTTGCACTGAAGAGGACACTCCTTGTGAAAGAAGAGAATGCCATCACTCACAGTAAAGTTTGCCAAATACTGAAGTAGGCTGACCCTTTGCCACTTGGTGTATATAGAGTGGGATGAAGAAACACACAAACGACATAACATCAGACCAACAGATGAAGAGATCTGTCTGAAAGCCACACATGTAAGCATGTTGTATGTATCATTTTAGTAAAATCAAACGGTCTTGGTAAATGCCAGGCCTGAAAGAAATTATACCAATATATGGTATCACCTCTACAAACATGTAGGTGGTGTGTTTTTAAAGTGTACATTTTAAGAAAAGTGGGGTTCATATACTGGTTAGCTGTAACTTTCGCTTCCAGTATGATGTGTATGGTGGCAACTGAAGTGTGTTCCTATTTCATTGTTGTTAGCCATGCATTGTGCATGCTCTGCGGCAATGAAGGAGGGCTATATCTCATTGTGTTCTATCACAGTAATGTGTCAACGAGCAGTATAGTAGTATAGGTAACCTGAAAGCTATAATTGCTACACTCCTTCCTTTGTTGTCACGTTTGGGACTGCGAGCTGCTGTATTTCTTTGTGCTCTTCCCATCACTTCTCGCGGAACCCGCTGCGCGGGTCCCGCTTCGTGTGGGGCTCCTGTCACTGTACTATCTGCGACCACTGCCTGAAGAGTACGCCTGTTTTGCCATCTTGGGGCGGTTGCTGGAGCAGGGCTGAGAGCGAGGGTGGGCGCAGGACTACAAGTCCCAGGAGCGCCCGCCCGCCTCCATTGTCAGCACCTGGACGCTCTCCCTGCAGGCTCCTCCCCTTTCATCTTGATCATATTAATACAACAGCCTAGTCCCGCTGCGCGGGAGCGACCGGGAGAAGCCCGGGACAAGGGCGGGCCGTCTAAGGCCGTCAAAGGTCGACAAAGGACGGGACGGGCCATCCCCCTAACGTTTAATCCCCGGTAAGAGACTATCTTCCCTACTACCATCTGTAGGAAAACTGCTAAAGAACGACGAACTTTAAGACATTGTGTATTGCTCCCCGCTTATTGTGTTTGCATATTGAAACCTTCATTCCCGCATAATCATGTCTTCGGATACTAGAAAATCTAGGAACATAACTGTCAATACGTCAAAGGGGGCTGTAACAGGCACTATAGACCAATTTTTTAAACGGGTAACAATTGTCCTAGAAAAGGAAATTGCTGACACCGAAAAACGCGTATCCATGGACCTGTTAACTGGTAAGCGTTCCTCTCTAGGACTGATTGGGAAGGCATGTTCACCCGATGTGATAGCCTTAGATTACCCGAGCGTCATCATTCCCCCTATCAGTATTGACTCTCTTACTCCCCTTGGGACTATAGGGGCTGAGGGATTAAACAGGACAAACATCAATGAGGCTACGCCCCCCTCTAATTTCCCAACTAGTCCCAACTCATCGAGATTATCCAGTTCACCTAAACTACCCGTTTCTTCCCCGGTAACGCTAGAACAAGCAGAAAACCACCCAAAGAAAAGAAAGAGACGTCCCTCTCCTTCATCTCCAAATACAACTATCACTTTGGATACAACATCCCCACTTACACGGTCTCCCAAGCCTAGTGTCCCACATACAACGAACAACATAACAGGGCCACCTCCTGATATGGAGAACGAACTTCTCTCCAAAATAGAGGTAATAGTGAAGTCACTTTTGCTTCCGCTTCTGGAGAGAACAAGACTAATAAGCACACATCTAGATATGCTGGGTAAACAAATAGAAGGGAACACCATGGCTCTTGAGGAAATATAAATTTTATGGTCAAGTAATGTTCCCTAGCGTGTACCCCACCGACTCCATGTACCAGCTTAAAGTGCATGTAACTTCCCTCCTGTGCCAGCTATGAAGACGCAAATACATTTGCGTCCACCGTTAACATGTCCTCTTTCAGACCCACTCTGAATGGGCTAAATAGTCCATTCCTAAGTATGCCATGCCAACGTCTTTTTGTAGTGTACTTTACACGTTTTTCAGCTCTGGCAAAGTAGGCCCTGAATTTCTGCCATCGAGCCTTTTTTTCGTTGCTTTCTGACTCAGAAAAGCATCAGCCCAGGCAGCCTCTGTATTCCTGACCTCTGTCCTACTCCCTGTGCGGCCCATGGCGCTTAGCTCAGCCTGCTGCCTGCCAAGACTGACTACAACCTTCGAATTATCTGTTCCGCTCCCTGAAAATACATTCCTGCCTACTAGTTTAAGTAAACATTCTCCCAGCTGCAGAGCACGAGGGCTGGCCTACTGTCTCCATGCAAGTAATTCATAGCCTCTGTTACCATGCTCCCAGAGAAGGCCCATGCCCCCACGCTTCTCATGCAGACACTTAGGCGCTCATACACGCACTCTCAGTCAGTATAGAATAGCTTCTGCCCCAGAGACCTTTCCCTCTAGATAATATGGTTCCCAAACATCAGATATCAGATATGATAGAAGTACGAGTTGATCTGACATGCCAGACTTCTGTCTCTTTCCGCCAGTGTAAATGTCAAGTCCCCTGCTCCCTCCAGTTTCCACGTCAATCACACGTCATGCAGCTGCGCGCGCATCCAAGCTTCAGATTTCTGCTGACATTGCAACATTTTGCTTTGTGCCACCCCTTTTGTGACACCTACCTGTGACGTTTCTAGCGCACACCTCTAGTTCACGCCTAGTTCACGCCTTCTGATTACGTACTAGCAACACGTGAATACTGTTATCTTGTTTCTCTCAGCTGTTACGCCTACTATATTGCTTTCTATGACATGAATTAAGTATATAAGCTATGTATTGTCAATAAAATATTGCTCTATCCCTTCCTGGACCCTGTGTGGTGCCAGGAATCTGATATCCAGTTCCGGAACGATTCCTTTTTAAGGAATAAAACCCCTAAGAACTCTAACACCACGGACTCTGTTTTCTTTCTTTCCGATTGAGTTATTATTGATTAAGTACTTACCTGCATAGAAATTAAGATGGTAAATTAAATATTTACAACATTTTGGCGCCCGAACAGGGACCCCTCCCCCACCCCACGCGCCGGTTGGTGCGTTGCAAGCTCTGTCCCCTGCCATCAGTTAGATGGAAACTACGCGTACCGGCAGGATTTCCTGTATCTCCCTCTGACCCACGGAGGTGACGAAGACTGCAATCAGCGCCCAGACGAGGCGGTGAGGAGTGCGGAGGATCCCGACCAGAGCCTAGCCGAAAGAAGCAAGGTCCGAGGTGTTAAGAGGCCCACCAGTTTTCCGAAGTATCCACGTGTCGAGTCGAGTCGAGTCCGGTCGAGTCCAGTCGAGTTTTCCGAGGCCTTCAGTTCCCGTGCTTCCCGGTGAGTACCATTGCTGGGACGTATCAAGACGGGTTTGGGTACACAAGTCCGGTCTGCACTGTTTTTAGACAGTGTATCTGTACTGTTTAGCAGTACATCAGTTATTAAAGTTTTTGCATTGTCTCTGACAGTGTATCTGTGCTGTTTAGCAGTACATCTGGTATAAGGGGTAGTCATATATGTCTCAAATGTCTTTTCATGTGATTAATGTCGTGGTATGAGTGTGACCGTTTTTTTTTATGTGCATTATTGTGTTCTTGTATAACTAGCGGAATTCAGTGTTAAGTAGTTAGGATTGAGCATGCATTATTAAGTAAACAAGATGCCGTTCTTCAACAAGTTAAAGCAGATAGGAACTAGGAAAGGGATACTCGAGGAAGAAATTCCTATCCCCCCTAGGGACACTCCAGGAAATTTTATGTACAACAAGCATGGCCTAGACGCCATATTGTATCTAGATTTATGGGCCGATTATACTAAACATCTAGACGAGAGACACAGATGGCCTGTTACCGGAACATGGGATGCCGAGTGCATCATGAAGGTAGAGGAAGCACTATGGAAAAAGAAAGCCAGACAATCTCAGAAAGACGCCATAGAATTTTGGCGTAAGGAATCACATAAGCGTGCTGAAAGAGCACTCCGTAGAGAAGACAGACTCAAAGAATCAGATAAAGCCCAAGAAAACGAATTAGTTACTGAAGGGATCCGAGTAAAAACAGAGCAAGTAGACCGCGCACGAAACAATCTCGTAAACGGTATGTATCTCGTGGCCGAGGGTTCGCCTGAGACCACATCAGAAATACCGAAAAATCTGCCGCCACCATTGGTTCCAACTAAAGTAAATCACAAGACCACTAAAGATATATTCCTGAATTCCTATCTAGAGGATGTAGCACCCGCTTACACCAACCTGCCTGTCCGTGTCCCGCCTACTGACGGTGACGGAGGTGGCAACTCGCCACAACTGCAACCAGGTTTCCCCGTTCGACCGACTATTCCTCCACCTCCACCACTTCCCGTACCTAAAGTTGATCTACCGAAACCGCTTCTACCTGACCCTGCTCACAGACAAATTCAAGTACAGATACAGACTCCACAGAGAGATAATGTTCAAGCTTCCGCCTCAGGAAGTGCGATGGGGGGTCTTCGGACGCCGCCATTAACACACAGATTACACCTTAGGGATATACAGAGTCCTCTCACGTTCAAATCACCCCGTCTCGACATACTCAAAGAACCGCTTGCAGTTTGCAGATATGATCCAGTACCCGGTAAAGACGATAGAATGATGATGGCATCACTACGGTTACGATCCGCCACTGACTACCTGCTGCTATTTGCAGGAATGAAAGAGCACCTAGATAGAATATATCACTTTGTTCAGGCTGGGAAAGACCCTGAAAGTATTAAGGATGCCATGGCGCATCAGAAAGTTGACACTCAAGCACATATACTACGTTTTTTTATAAACTGCCTAATAAGAGAACGAGACAGGCCTGAAACAGAACAGGATGAATTAAATGCACTTAACAAGTGGGGTCAAAATATATCTGATGGAAAACATGATAAGGGAACTTGCATAGCCAGTATGTACAAGAAAATAAGAAAGGCAGTGATAGAAATACATGAAAAAGAGAAAGAAAAGGCCTCCTCCGAGGAGGAAGGAGAACCCGAAGAATCGGAAAGGACTACAGATACGATAGCATATGTAGGTAAGGGAACTTACCTTAGGAAAGGCATTCGTCCAGAAAGCAAGAGGGTTTTTCTCTCTGGCTTAACAAACCCGAATTCTCCTGAACATCGGTTCCAGGAGACTGATAAAAGACTCCGAGACCGAATGGGGTACCACGTACTCAATTCTATGGATGAGCAAGAACTAGCCCGGTCAGCGATATTATGGGCTGACAATCCAGACATGTACAATGATGACACCGTAGCGCAGACATTCCTGAACCTTTCCCCAGACGAGCAGAAATTAGCAGGTGTATACATGATGCAGCACCTTCTCACGTTATACAGAAACCAACATTCTGATCCAGGTCCCTTACACGATACATTAGAAGCACTACTCACGGATAGATGGAGAGGTCTAAGTACCAAGTTAATACAAATAATTCTAGAACAGCGACACAGATATAACACTTCCGTAAGCTCCGAATATGTTCCCGCTCCGCCCCCAGAAAGAAAAATGTATCATATGGAGCGTCTGCATGGTCTTGAAAGTCAGAACCCCTTACGAGAAGTACACCCAGTTATGGGTGAGGATCATACCTTGAAACGTGTGTATGTACACACGCCTCTGACCAAGCTAGAACTGTTAGAAATGAAGAAACTAGTACCGAGCCATGATAAAGACCCTGCAGGTTTTCACAGAGAGCTTAAAGACATGTTACTGATGGGGGATTACACATATGAGGATGTCATGAAAATGTTAAAAGTACTGCTGCCCACGGGCATCTACGAGAAACTCAAGGAAAAAGAATGGGAGGTAGGAGACAAAAAGATTGTATGGGCAGAAATAGAAGACGAAGAGAACAAACGTGTCCCAGGGGTAGGCCTTGGGGATAAAACTAAAGCATTACCAGGTTTAATAGTACAGGTTCTGCCAAGATTACTGACAACTAGAAAAGAAGACTGGGATGCAATCTCAGCATGTAAACAGAAACCAGATGAAGATACTAGTGACTTCTATTCAAGATTCGAGAAATGTTTCATTATTAACAGTGGTCTTAAACCAAGTAGCGAGTCGTACCCGCATCTTTTTGTATCAAAGTTAGTCGAGAATTCCCTGTTAGCAGTTAAAAACCGTGTATACAAGGTCGAGAGTACGTGGCAAGCAAATACGCCATCACAGATGTTGCAAATGTTACAGTATCATCAGAACAGAATTAGAGAAGAACAGGACCATGAACAGAAACGTATGAAAGACACGAAAATGAAAATGTTAGTGGCCCAATCAGTTCCAGCAGACAGCCAGAGAAAGGGTACGACCCAGACAGGTCACGCCACAGCTCCCGTTAAAGGGACATGCAACTATTGCAAGCAGCCAGGTCATTACGTACATGAATGTCCAGTTCTGAAACACAATATAGCAACAGGTAAAACTAAAGAAAGACCGCATCCACCAAGAAAAGACCAGGCCCAACAACAGACTTCACAGAATCCACAGCACACGCATGCTTCATCTCATACAGCACAAACGGTAGCGGTACCACAGCCACAGCCCATTGCCGCGACTCAGCAAGTTTCCCAACAGATGTACCAGTATGCCCAATCTGCTTACCCCGATTACCCACGATACACATGAAACAGCCTAGAGAGGGAATTCGGCTTGCCTCTTATTGAGATTCCTGTAGATCAAGAGGGTCCTTATGTACACAGTCAAGTATTGGGAAAAGACAGAAAGTTTTTAATAGATACAGGGGCAAGCCGCACAACAATCAGCCATAACGAAGTCCCAGGGGCACCCCTCTCAGGCTCGCAGAATGTTTCCCTTGGTTTTTCAGGACAGCCTATTGTAAATGAAGTATCAGAACCAGTGCCCCTGGCTGTGGGTCCATTATCACGTATTACAGACTTGTTACTTACTAAATCATGTCCAGAAAATCTGTTAGGTATCAAAACGCTGAAGGCTCTAGGAGCCATAATATGCTGTTCCCCGGAGGGAGTTAGACTTTTTCTGCGGGATTTCAAGGGCCATTATGTACTACGACAGTTTGATGTCAGATTGAAAAATGTACCAGATCACTTGTGGGCAAAAGGCCCAACTGATGTAGGTTGTATGCATATCACACCATACCGTGTTACACTGAAATCAGGTGCTGTGTTACCCCGAATCAGACAATACAAGTTACCACCCGATGCTGTAGTGGCTTTACTGAAAATCATTGAAGAGCTCATTGCCCAAGGAGTGGTCATAGAGACCGACTCAAATATCTGCAATTCCCCTATCATTCCGATTCTTAAACGTACTGATCCCAATGCACCGCCAGTATATCGGCTGGTGATTGATCTGAGAGAGCTGAATAAATGCATCATTCCACAGTACCCCGTGGTTCCCGATATCTCTTCCCTATTGACGGCTATTGATTCTGAAGCAACGTTCTTTACTGTAATTGACCTCAAGAACGCCTTCTTTAGTGTGCCGATTGATCCAGAGAGCCAATATCTCTTCGGATTCAGTTTAAATGGACGAAGTTTCAAATTTTCCCGCGCACCTCAAGGATTCACAGAAAGCCCCAGCATCTATAGCCAAGCACTGAAAAGACAACTAGATTGTATTCAAATGCCAGTTAACACCGCTTTACTGCAATACGTCGATGATCTGCTGATCACCGCACGAAGTGAGCCCGAATGTGAACAAGCATCACTGACAGTTTTACATTTTCTGGCCGACAAGGGACACAAGGTGTCTCCTTCGAAGCTACAATTCTGTGTTCAGCAAGTTGTGTACTTGGGTCACTTGCTGTCCAAAGTGGGGAGACAGCTCACTCCCGATCGCATTCAGTTAATTGTAAATATGCCACGACCCCAGAGACAAAAGGAAGTGCGGGCTTTTATAGGCCTCACCTCGTACTGCAGACAATGGATTCCTCAATATGCATTTCTAGCCAAACCACTCATTCAGTTAACAACACAGGAGGCAGCAACTTCGACTGTCCTCCCTTGGACTCAGGAACACACACAAGCCTTTGAAGAATTAAAGAAAGTTTTATGCAAAGCACCAGTTTTAGCGACACCATGTTACAGCAAACCTTTTACACTTTTCGTTACAGAACGTGATGGTACAGCGTTGTCTGTCCTCACCCAAGATCAAGCAGGTTCATATAAGCCTTGCGCTTATTTTTCAAGTACATTGGATTCAGTAGCCCAGGCACTCCCTGCGTGCTTGAAGTCCGTAGCAGCGACCGCTTTAGCAATCAGACAGAGCGACTCAATTGTTTTAGGACATCAATTAACAGTACAAGTCCCACATTCTGTAGAGGTTCTTTTAAACAGAACTCAGACTCAGCACCTGACTATAGCACGACTGACAGGTTATGAATTAACGCTATTCCAACCACACATAGAAATCAGACGCTGCAGCATTCTGAACCCCGCAACATTGTTACCTTCTATTACGACAGATCTAGCTCCGCATGATTGTATAGAGATCATTAATGCAGTAACAAAGCCTCGACGAGACTTAACAGATGTTCCATTGACAAATCCAGACCTGACACTTTATGTGGATGGTTCATGTATGAGAACAAGTACAGGAGAATTGGTGGCCGCGTATGCCGTGACCACTGAAACTGAAGTTAAAGAAACATATCGTATTGACACACTGTCCGCTCAAGCGGCAGAGCTTATTGCTCTGACCCGAGCCTGTATACTAGCCAAGAACAGAAATGTTAACATATACACTGACTCCTGTTATGCGTTCGGAGTTGTACACGACTTCGGAATGTTATGGCAAGAACGAGGTTTCTTGACCTCTCATGGTGCCAAGATCCAACATGGTCCCCTCATTCAAGCACTGTTAGAAGCAATACATCTGCCTTCAGGCATATCAGTCATGAAGTGTAAAGCACATACTAAAGTTACAGATTCTGTTTCCCAGGGTAACGACCTGGCAGACCAGACAGCAAAACATACAGCATTGACTCACACTCAGACAGCTGATGTGACAAAGACAATAGTACCGACACATTGTATGACAGTCAGGGATCTCGCACTAGATGTAATTGATATTCAGACACATGCTACCTCAGATGAAATAAAGAAATGGACTGAACTAGGAGGGATCCAGACAGATCAAGGTTGGATGACGAAGGGAAAATCTACATGGTTTCTCCCCGACTCTATGGTTCAAGTCATAATAAATACAGCACATAGTCCAGCACATCTAGGAGAGAAAGCGATGTTAGACAGTTTACACAATCTCTGGCACAATAAACACTTACGAGCAGCAGCAAAACAGAAAGTGCGTACTTGCATGATCTGTTGTCAGTTCAATCCAGGTAAAAGTGTCCCTGTAGAGCAAGGTGGATTTCATCCTCCTGATCACCCTTTTGAAGTCCTCCAGATGGATTATATCCAGATGGACCGTTGTCGAGGATTCAAATATGTCCTCGTAGTTGTTTGTGCACTTTCCCGTTGGACCGAAGCATATCCAGTCCCAGATTACACTGCTCCGACCACTGCCAGACAGCTGGTTCGTGAATTCTTCCCACGATACGGCTTGCCTCGTGTCGTCTACTCAGATAACGGACAGCCATTCTCATCCGAATTAATGAAGCAGGTTTCACTTCTGCTAGGATATCAGTGGAAATTCCATTGTGTCCGACATCCCGAAGCCGCAGGCCTTGTAGAGAGGCATAATCAGACATTAAAGATCCGCCTTGCTAAAATATGTCAAGAGAAAGGGGTCGACTGGATAGTCGCCCTGCCAGTGGCACTATTCTATATGCGAATGGTTGCCCATTCGAGATCAGGACTATCCCCGTACGAAGTGGTTTTTGGCAGACCACCGAATATGTGGGGGACGCCCATTCCTAAGAAAATTACTGATGTTGATTGTAATATGTTGACAGATTACCTTGCCTCCTTGATGTCTGCACTCCAATCATGTCGTTCACAGGTTGCCGCAGCTTTCCCTGACAACACTGATGTAAAGCCGCATGATGTCCGTCCTGGCGACCTAATCTTAATAAGGAACTTTGACAGGAAAAGTCCGCTGGAGCCCCGCTGGAAAGCGCCGAAGACCGTCCTTCTTACTACGAGGACCGCAGTGAAGGTGGAGGGAAGAAAGGGGTGGATCCACACGAGCCATATTAAAAAATACAACGAACTGAAACCAGATGCAGACTCGTCCACCCCTCCCAAAGACTGTATCGAATCTAGTGACTTTAAAGTTTCAGAACGAGAAAAAACTCCCCAAGAAGAATATAAGTTAAAGCTCCGATCTAGCAAGTCAGACAGTTTAATTGTTTAAGTCCTCCCCTAGGTGAATCGGTTAAATGGTTTCTGACATGTACCCCCTAGATCGAGATAGAGAGAGAGAGAGACAATTCAAGAAGCATACATATTGTAAATCGCTCCGCAGTCACTGTATAGTGACATTATTAATTATGTTTTTTCTAAGTATTCTGATCATTATTGCAGGTATACTGCTTTCTCTCTACTACCCTATTTTCAAGCGTGAACAATCTGCTTACAATGTTTCTGCTGAACATTCTTTTAGCAAATTACCTCCACATGAACTTTCTTACAGACTCGCGCTGCGCAACAACACATTCATTAGTATGTTACATCACTCCCATCAGACTAATAATGCTACAAACTGCTGGATATGTGGCCGACTCCCTCCCTATCAGAAATACAAGGGAGCTCTGCCCCTCTTTCCGTATCCGTTCACCCACAATGGCTCCTGTGGAGGCTGGTTTAGAATAATAAATTCCGTAGATCCTGATATTGCTGTTTACAAAGGGAGCTGGGTTTGGGGAAACTTGAACTTAGTTCTGCTTAAATCCTGTTATCCTGACAAGAAGGGACTCCCCATTAGAATAGGAACTGATCTAGAAAATGAAGTATATGGATTAGGTAACTATACAATTAACCTTATGATTCTTACTGTTGAGTCCGAAGCTGCACCAGTTCTGCCCGCTATGTCAGTATTACCAGTCACTGGTGAATTATGTGTCAGTAAGAAAGGTTCAGTACACTTGGGTCATAGTAAATGTACTACTGTAGTCGAATTCAGTGATCAAGGCAAGTCTTCTTTTAGAGCTACCCGTCATTCCTATTTTGTTTGTGGTCATACCGCATACATACGCTTACCTCCAGATTGGGATGGTACCTGTTACATTGCATTCCTTCTGCCACCTGTTTTTCTAGCTCCTCCTGATTATCACAGAAATACAAATCTAGTAAAGAATAGACTCCGAAGAGGTCTCTCGCTTGTCGACTACACAGAAACGGCATGGGAACAGTATACAGACTTCAATAAAGGATTCTTTTTCTTCTTAGGACCCGTCCAAAATAGTAAGCTAATCGGCAGATTAACTAGAACACTTGAAGCAGTAGTGAATGAAACTGCCTCCGCCTTAGGTAACTTAACAGAAGAGCAGTCCGCCATGCGGGTTGTTGTCCTTCAGAATCGTCTTGTTATTGACGTCATCTTGGCAGACAGAGGGGGAGCTTGTAAGGTCATCGGGTCAAGTTGCTGTATTTTCATTCCAGAAAACGCGCCAACAGTATATCAAGCCATTACACGTCTTCATAAAATTGCAAATCTGATACATCAGAATCCAGGCACCTGGACTTGGTCCGGTTGGTTCTGGACAACGTTAACCGCTTGGGGATGGAAGATCCTATCCTTCCTAGGCATTGCCCTCGTCATAGTATTCAGTTGTTGTCTGTGCCTACAGTGTGGGCCAGCGATTTGTGGACTGTGTGCCACATCATGCATTGAACATTCCAGTTTCTTCTCAAAACGTGAAAGAAAGAAAGATGAGCGAATAATGTTACAAGAACAGACTGATCGATTCATGAGGATCGATATATCATGAAGGGTCCGTAGGGAACAAGGAGGGAATGAGGAAATATAAATTTTATGGTCAAGTAATGTTCCCTAGCGTGTACCCCACCGACTCCATGTACCAGCTTAAAGTGCATGTAACTTCCCTCCTGTGCCAGCTATGAAGACGCAAATACATTTGCGTCCACCGTTAACATGTCCTCTTTCAGACCCACTCTGAATGGGCTAAATAGTCCGTTCCTAAGTATGCCATGCCAACGTCTTTTTGTAGTGTACTTTACACGTTTTTCAGCTCTGGCAAAGTAGGCCCTGAATTTCTGCCATCGAGCCTTTTTTTCGTTGCTTTCTGACTCAGAAAAGCATCAGCCCAGGCAGCCTCTGTATTCCTGACCTCTGTCCTACTCCCTGTGCGGCCCATGGCGCTTAGCTCAGCCTGCTGCCTGCCAAGACTGACTACAACCTTCGAATTATCTGTTCCGCTCCCTGAAAATACATTCCTGCCTACTAGTTTAAGTAAACATTCTCCCAGCTGCAGAGCACGAGGGCTGGCCTACTGTCTCCATGCAAGTAATTCATAGCCTCTGTTACCATGCTCCCAGAGAAGGCCCATGCCCCCACGCTTCTCATGCAGACACTTAGGCGCTCATACACGCACTCTCAGTCAGTATAGAATAGCTTCTGCCCCAGAGACCTTTCCCTCTAGATAATATGGTTCCCAAACATCAGATATCAGATATGATAGAAGTACGAGTTGATCTGACATGCCAGACTTCTGTCTCTTTCCGCCAGTGTAAATGTCAAGTCCCCTGCTCCCTCCAGTTTCCACGTCAATCACACGTCATGCAGCTGCGCGCGCATCCAAGCTTCAGATTTCTGCTGACATTGCAACATTTTGCTTTGTGCCACCCCTTTTGTGACACCTACCTGTGACGTTTCTAGCGCACACCTCTAGTTCACGCCTAGTTCACGCCTTCTGATTACGTACTAGAAACACGTGAATACTGTTATCTTGTTTCTCTCAGCTGTTACGCCTACTATATTGCTTTCTATGACATGAATTAAGTATATAAGCTATGTATTGTCAATAAAATATTGCTCTATCCCTTCCTGGACCCTGTGTGGTGCCAGGAATCTGATATCCAGTTCCGGAACGATTCCTTTTTAAGGAATAAAACCCCTAAGAACTCTAACACCACGGACTCTGTTTTCTTTCTTTCCGATTGAGTTATTATTGATTAAGTACTTACCTGCATAGAAATTAAGATGGTAAATTAAATATTTACAACACTCTAACGAAATTGTCATCACTACCTCACAAAAATTCCACGCTAAATTCTACTGCTCTCAACGCCCTACCATTAGAACAACCATCTACCAGTGGAGCTCCCCCAAAACCTGGCACCACACAGGGGAAAAAGGCATTAGTAAAATCCTCAAAAGAAACAACCATTAAAGAAAACCCCAAGCCACCTGTAAATACTCAAGCAAAAGATGGAACTATAGTAAGTGACAGGGGAAAAAACGTAGTAGAGAAGAATCAAGTAGGAACAAATCCTCCGTTACCGAAGACTAATCCACCCATGAAAAATAGATCATCTAGAGAAACGGGAGAGCAGTCAACTCAGCGCACAAAAAGATCAACACCTAGGATAGTTGATCTTCCCCCGGAATGTGCCCCATATACAATAGTTATGACAGGAGTTCCGGAATTAGCAGAGGGGGTTAGAGAGAACTACCACGCCCTAAACAACAAAACCATCTACTGGCTGAACTGCTATTCCATACAGACGGGTCTGTGAAGGCTCGTGCAAGGAGGGAGAACGTTTGTATGCTGACCGGGACGCCCACGCACCTGACTGCCTCACACCGCTGGTTCCTCCCTGCCGGGACGCGTGAAGCAACAGCGCCGCAGGTAGTAGGAACTAGCTTTCCCAGGGGGCACCGCTATCGCGCATAGGAGCGCGTCACCATCTAGCGCCAGGCGGCGCTACAAAGCGGCCCCACGCCCGACCAGAGGGGCGAACTGCTATTCCATACAGACGGGTCTGTGAAGGCTCGTGCAAGGAGGGAGAACGTTTGTATGCTGACCGGGACGCCCACGCACCTGACTGCCTCACACCGCTGGTTCCTCCCTGCCGGGACGCGTGAAGCAACAGCGCCGCAGGTAGTAGGAACTAGCTTTCCCAGGGGGCACCGCTATCGCGCATAGGAGCGCGTCACCATCTAGCGCCAGGCGGCGCTACAAAGCGGCCCCACGCCCGACCAGAGGGGCGAACTGCTATTCCATACAGACGGGTCTGTGAAGGCTCGTGCAAGGAGGGAGAACGTTTGTATGCTGACCGGGACGCCCACGCACCTGACTGCCTCATACCGCTGGTTCCTCCCTGCCGGGACGCGTGAAGCAACAGCGCCGCAGGGAGTAGGAACTAGCTTTCCCAGGGGGCACCGCTATCGCGCATAGGAGCGCGTCACCATCTAGCGCCAGGCGGCGCTACAAAGCGGCCCCACGCCCGACCAGAGGGGCGAACTGCTATTCCATACAGACGGGTCTGTGAAGGCTCGTGCAAGGAGGGAGAACGTTTGTATGCTGACCGGATCGCCCACGCACCTGACTGCCTCACACCGCTGGTTCCTCCCTGCCGGGACGCGTGAAGCAACAGCGCCGCAGGTAGTAGGAACTAGCTTTCCCAGGGGGCACCGCTATCGCGCATAGGAGCGCGTCACCATCTAGCGCCAGGCGGCGCTACAAAGCGGCCCCACGCCCGACCAGAGGGGCGAACTGCTATTCCATACAGACGGGTCTGTGAAGGCTCGTGCAAGGAGGGAGAACGTTTGTATGCTGACCGGGACGCCCACGCACCTGACTGCCTCACACCGCTGGTTCCTCCCTGCCGGGACGCGTGAAGCAACAGCGCCGCAGGTAGTAGGAACTAGCTTTCCCAGGGGGCACCGCTATCGCGCATAGGAGCGCGTCACCATCTAGCGCCAGGCGGCGCTACAAAGCGGCCCCACGCCCGCAACGCGGGACGCGAGCGGGACGCCCGGGGCGAAGCCCGGGCAAAGGGCGGGCCCTCTACGGCCCTCATCGGCCAGAAGAGGCTGGGCTGGGCCAGAGATCCTGGTGCAAGGTGTACGTAAGTAACTGTCCCTGTTGTGTGCCCATCTCGTGAACACTCCTCACAATTGAATGGCCGCTGCGGCAACAAGCCCTGCATTAGTGGGGTTGGATAAAAATATCATCAACCGAACATTGGATGATTACTTCCTTAAACCAGCCATAGATGGCAACAAGGAGCTTTCGCTAGCCGAGAGGAGGGCAGACCGCCGTCGTTCTATCGAGCGAATAAAAAACAGAACATTCTCTGAACCTATAATGTCTGTTTCTTTAGACGACGATCTGAGTAGCACCCCAGCAGATAACACCTTACTGACCTGCAGCGTACCCCTGCTCCTCAAAGAATGTTTAGCTCCGGCATTGTCACCCACTCTCTCTCAAGAAATCACCCCTACAGTGTCCACCGAACAGAATAACATTCCTAAGATCCTAATATCCCCCACAATAAGGCCTGGTAAAGTTGTACGGGGTAAAAGTTCGAGGCTAGTGACAGATAAAACGCATGGGCCACCTCCACCCAAAAGAAGAAGGACAACTATAACAGCTAACAAGCCCAAAACAAGTCACACTGAGTTTGGCAAAAAGAAGAACATTGCTACACTACCTTTAATGGGATCCTCTGATACAAACCAAAGTATAACAGTTAGCCCCACTTTACCGTTATCCTTACCTCAAGCACCTACAGACTCTGATTCTACCCTTACCCAGATGGAGGAGGATTTGCAACCTGCCACCCCTAAGTCGCTTCTGGACAATATTGAGCTGATTATACGTAGCTACATGCTTGCTCTGTCAGACAGATTTAGGGGGATGGAGGCACGTTTAGGTAAAATTGAGGGGGATTTGACTGTGTTAGGGAATTTTGTACGTTTACAAGGCCAGTCTAAAGTACAGCACCAACAAGGCACCACAATAACCCAACCCCTCTTAAAAAATACCGTGGGTCCCACACTGCCTAAACCTAGCACAAGTAATAGCCAGGCTGTTGTAGCAACTTCAGCCACCCCTAACTCCCTAAATGTGGCACCGAAAGCACTTGGCGGTAACACCGGTAAAAACTCTTTAACAACAGCTTCAACTGATATACAGGGTAAACCTACCATCTTATTACCAACTACTTCCGCAAATATCCCACCCAGGGAATCTAGTATTCTCCCAGGAAGATCCCCTAGACCTGAAGGGAAGGAGAATAATTGGGGAAGAGGGGGCCCGTCTAGGACACCACCGACAGAACTTCCCCCAGAAGCATTACCGTATGTGGTCATACTCACCGGGGTCCCAGAATTGCCCAACGGTAAAAGAGAGGGATACTCACAGTTAAAAAACAAAATACCGCACTGGCTCTCTTTATATAGACCCAAACCCATTGCGATTAACGGTGAGATAGTTCATGTCCGGCGCCTGTCCTGGTTGGGGGGCAGAGCAAAGGACATTGGTGGTGATGTCGTGGTAATAAACTTTAGAGACAGGAGAGCCGTACAACATATCTTGAACTGGCCTTACGGAAATGAAAAGAACTGCATTGTACCACGCCCCCTGACATATTTTTATCCCAGATCCACTGTCTTCCCCCCACAACACTATAATAACAATACCTTTTCCTCTTCTCAGTTCCCTAACATTGAGTCGGCTCTAAATCCCGTATATATGCACCAACTGGCTCCACCACCAGCCATACATGGGTGGAATACCATACCTTTTAATCACAAAACTGGTTTCAATGGGAACATGTCAATCCTATTACCATTCACACCCTTAGAGCTTTCCAACAGGTTCACGGTTTTTAGCAGCCTAGAGGACTGCGATTGATGGTCAAGGAACGCAGAGGCTATGGGGGGCGGGGTAAGTGTTTCATGTAATTCAAGGTCATCTGAGAAGCTAGGGGGTCGCAGCTATGTTATAAATTCACATATTGTCCAAACCACCGCTGTTAAAAACAGTAGCCCCCCTAAAACACCACCCACAGTGTTTTCAGGGGAAAATGTGGTGCCCTTCACACCCCCTTCAGACATAAGGACAGTTACTAGTGATATATCTGAGTTCCGGGAGCCAGATGCAGTGTGTACAGTGGGCCCGGTGGTGGCAGGAGTAATGTCGCCTACTTTAACATCTTCACAATTAATTAGAGAGTCTGTTATTTGTCCTGCACCCAATGACAGTGTAAAATTAATTTCCTGGAATATTGCAGGTTTGGCAAATAAGCTACGAGATTTAGTATGGCTATCATTCATCAGAAAATTTAGTATTGTGTGTCTCCAAGAGACCTGGTTAGAGGAAAAAAATGTTCATATGGAGGGCTTCTTAAGCTTCATTACTCCAGCAGTTGCCTCGACCAGGGGTAGAGCCAAGGGTGGCTTGGCCACCTTCATTAGCCAAGATCTGCAATGTAACATAAGCAACTACCATAGTGTAAATCTGAATTTACAGAAGATTGATCTAAAAAATGGGAAGACTGTGATGACACTGGTTAATTTTTATAATGCTAACAGTAACAATGAATCTTGCAAAATTGCCTCTTTAAATGACATTCTGAGCAAAAATGTTTATAATGTATCACGGCATTT
The DNA here is from genome assembly GCF_964263255.1 of Lissotriton vulgaris. NCBI lineage: Eukaryota > Metazoa > Chordata > Amphibia > Caudata > Salamandridae > Lissotriton > Lissotriton vulgaris. The sequence goes on along the minus strand of NC_141693.1, from coordinate 654,167,628 downwards.
GTTGATAGCAGGTGATTTTAATGTTCAACCATGTGGTAACCCAGCTAGTACGCCAATGGGGTCTTTAGGGTGTCATAATGAGGAAGGTTTTCACTTCTCCCATAGTAGGGGTGGTAAGAACCTAAACGACTTAATGAACGAGCACAATTTGATTGTAGCTATGTCGTTGGTCCCCGATATAAAAATCTTTGACACCCCAACCTTTAAAGGGCATGGGCAGGGCTCCTTCATTGATCACATATTATTATCTCCAGATGCTGCTCAATGGGTCTTGTATTTTTCTATTCTCACCAGTATATACAGTGATCATAATCCCCTTGTTATAAACTTGGGTGGACCATTTATTGCTAAACGTCAGTCACGTTTCGATCATGGCATGTTAAGGTGCGTAAATGGCAGGCGTCGCATTAAATGGTCAATGGTAAATCAAGACACCTTGTATTCAAATATAACCAGCGCATGTGAAGAGGAGCTGTCCGTTTGTCTCTCATCCGATTCAATCCCTTCGAACATTTTGCTTAGGTTCGAGGGGCTGGTCACCAAAATTGGCTCCATGCTCACAGCGCCAATAAAGGGTCATAGTGAGAATAACTCTAAATGGTTTGACCATAATTGCTCAAAGGCAAGCAGGGATCTGAAACTTGCATTAAAAATCAAACCAAGAGACAGTGAATTGATAAAAAATCTTCGCATGGCCTACAGGAAAATATTAGCCATTAGAAAAAAGGAAATTAAGGCAAATGTTATCGAATCCCTTTTAGACCCATCTGTGTTGGGGAATAGCAGTAAGTTTTGGCAAATAATTAATAAACCTATGTTCGAAAACCCAAATGACACAGCTATTGGAACAAACATCCCTGAGGGGGAGTGGGTGTCCCATTTCAGTACAATTTTTAAGAGCAATGAGCAACGGGAAGTCTCTGACTTTTTAATTCCAACTGCGATTCCACTGTGTTTCACAGTACAAGAGACCGTTAGGGGAATACAGGGTTTAACCACCAACAAGGCCCCGGGTCCGGATGGTTTACCACCGGACCTGTTTAAGTCCAGCATCCTGTTTTGGGCCCCGGTCCTCACGGCTGTAATAAATGCAGCGGTGACAACTGGTTGCCCAAGAACTTGGGGTCTCTCGACTATAGTCCCCATTTTTAAGAAGGGTGACCGCAGTAGCCCGTTATGTTACAGGCCAATTTCTTTACTGAACTCAGTAGTTAAAGTGGTGGGGGGAGTAATTCTTAACAGGTTATCTACCTGGGCTAAAGAAAACAAAATCCTTTCACCCATACAATACGGGTTTAGACCAGATCACTCGACCATCACGCAGTGTCTGAACCTATACCTTATTCTAAGCAAGTATACATTGGCGAGACAAGGCACTGTCTATATGGCCTTCATGGACCTGTCGTCCGCTTTCGACTGCGTAGACAGAAGCCTATTATGGACCACCTTGCTGAGAATGGGTGTAGAGAGGAACCTTGTTAATTTCCTCGCTGATCTGCATACAGACACAAGGGCGAACGTCCGTTACTCTCAAGACCTCAAGGTAACGGACGAATTTAAAATAAATCGGGGTGTCCGACAAGGTTGTATCTTGGCCCCTTTTTTATTTAACCTGTATATTAATGAACTGGAGGAATCTCTTTTACTTGTAGAAGCAGATTACCCCTTAGTCGAGCGTAAAGGGGTACCTGTTCTACTCTACGCCGATGATGCTGTTCTTATTTCTAGAACAGCAATCGGCCTCCAGAAACTTTTAAACTCCTTCCACAAATTCATGGAGTTACGCGGTTTAAGTATAAATAATTCCAAGTCCTTCGTTATGAAGACAGGTAAGGGCATTCTGAAACCTGGTCATTTCAGTTTAAACGGGGAGAAAATTCCATCAACCAACTCCTTCTCTTACCTCGGGGTCCTGTTAGATCACAAGTTATCATGGGGGCCAGCAGTCTCCAAAAAGAAGGGAGAAACTACAAGGGTCAATGCTGCCATCCTCGGCTTTGCAAAAAAAATCGGCAATTGCCCGTTGGCCGCATTGCTTAAATTATACCAGGCAAAAAGCGTTGCTGTTGCCTGTTATGGGAGCGAGCTCTGGGGTTATCGCAAGGCCAAAGACCTAGAGGTCGCAGAAAATAACTTCCTAAAAAAGATCTTAAGACTGCCTAGGGGTATTGGGAATTACTCAGTACACGAGGAGTTGGGGGTCCCCTTCCTAGGTGACAGAATAGCAGTAAGCCCAGTTACATGCTGGCTGAAATGTTGGTTAAACAATGAAATTCCATTAACACATGCCCTACTGAAAGAAGCTCTACAGCTAGATGGGAGATTTAAGGTACCGTGGGTAAAGTACATAAAGGACAGTCTAACGGCAATAGGCCGACATGATTTGTTTTATGCCCCAAACACAATTAGAAAATCTGATGTGAACCTGGTCAAGAATGCCATAGTTTTGTTAAGATGCACCGACAGAGAAGAGGCTGAGATACAGAAGGTCAGTGTTAGGAAACATCTATTGTTAAAAACATGCTTGCAAATAGAACCTTACCTGACATGGCCTATGTCCAGCTATGAACGGTTTCTTCTAACAAGGTTCCGCTTTGACCTCTATCACCTCCTACTGGCATTCCCAAGTGGTGCTCAGCGGGGCGAAGTGTTGCCAGCTTGTGGCTGCGACGGAAAGTCTCCTCAAGATCTGGCACACTTCCTTTTTATTTGCCCTTACTACTCCACCCCACGGAAATTATACCTTAAACCGTATTTTAAAAAAATGAGCTTCACACAAATTAAACCCGCACTTTATCACTTACAACTACTGAATATTGACTGTACTTTGTTTATTTGTAATTTTTTAAAAAAAGCCATCTGCTTTAGGAAAAGCATGGATGGCTAACCATGCTGTAAAATTGTGCTGGTGATTTTTAAGTTTACAGTTATTTATATTTTTAACCATATACTGCCCATGCTTTATTGTCTGATATATTGTACTGTCTACTGTGTCATTAATTGCCTTTGAAAATGAATTGTGTGTAACCGTTTTTAATCGTGTGTTTTTAAAATGAACTTTTATGATTGTAAAATCTACAATCGAATAAAGATTATGAATTGAATTGAATACTGGCTGAAGCAAAATAGACCCATTCCCGCACACGTCAACGGGGAAATCTTATCAGTAAGGCGTGCTGTCTGGGTAGGATCAAGACCAAAAGATAAGAGGGGGGATGTGATAATCATTAATTTCAAAGATCATAGAGCGGTAAGGAGTATAGGTGACTGGTATGACGCCATAGGAGGAGACAACATTTCCAAACACTATGTCAGCTACTTCTATCCACGAGAATTGACAACTACTCCTAAACATCATCAAATTAGAAGACATTGTTCAGACTGGAGAGAAGTAGGTTACCAACCCTTCCAGAAACACTTCTTTAACCAACCCCCTCAACCATTATACCCACAGCCACAGTGGGGGAACCAGAACAACAACTATCAACCATCATTTCCAGAATTTAATATACCCACATTCAACCCTTTCTCAACGCTGTTTGGGCTAGAGGAAGTAGACTGACTCGATAGAGAACACCTTTCACTACTAGAACACACTATGCAGAAACTACTACCCTGCAGGGTGATATTATTTTAAACGGTCTAGTAGAAAAACACAAGGCAGAAGGAGAAAGTCAGTTGGCTCGATCAAATGTGATATTTGGGAGCGGGGGGGAAATCTTACCCTGGGGAATACAACCAGTAATACATCTGATCTAATACATGAGGAACAAAATTCGGTTATAGGGACATCCGTGCCAAAGAAGGAGAGTAGTACAAATGAAAGACAGGACTTTGGCAGAAGAGTAGTAAAAACACAAATTTTGTTTTGGAATATTGCGGGCCTCCGCGCAAAAATTATGGATGACAGTGTTCTAGAGTTTGCCAAGGATTATCAGGCGTTAGCCCTTCAGGAGACCTGGCTTACCACAGAAATGCACCTGACGGGGTACAAAACGTATTTCTCACCAGGGATTGCAGGCACCTATGGCAGGGCAAACGGTGGGCTGATAACCTATATAGCAAATACTATACAAGGCCTAGAAATTACCGCGAAAACCTCGACATGAAAGATCATATTAACGCAATGGCCAAGAGCGCCCGCTTCCATTTGAATTACTTAAGGAAAGTGAAACCCTTTATCTCAGAGTCAGATCTAAAACTGGCTATCCAATCACTAGTCATCTCGAGGATCGAATACGGCTGCACCACATTAGCGGGTCTCCCGAAAACAGCCACAGCACCACTAAAAGCCTGCCTCAACGCAGCGGCTAGACTCATTACGGGAACGAGAAAATTCGATCACATTTCCCCGCACCTGAAAGCACTAAACTGGCTACCTTACGAGGCCAGAATCCAAATGAAGATGGCCTGCATTACACACAAAGCGGTCCACCATAACACGCCTAGATACCTGGCTAAGAAACTTAAGCTTTCAGGGGGTAACAGAATAACCAGAAGCGCTAAAGAACTACTACTACGACCAGCCTTTTTCCACAAGAAAAAGACCTACAACCGAGCATTCTCCGGAGCGGCCCCCAGAATATGGAACTCCCTCCCTCCAAACATCAGGATGATTCAAAATACCATGACATTCAAACGGGAACTGAAGAGCCACTTGATGAGTAAATACCCGACATAGAAAAATTAAGATGACTGAGACGTTCACCTACAAGAATGGAGGTCGCTCCTCGTCATGAAACATGACTGCTGTCGTATTCAAGCTGAGGCTAGACACCGATAACTATATCTCACAATCAAACATTTAACTGCTACCTCATTGTATTTATCTACCCATTTCATCCTTGCGATGCACTTGAATGCCTTATAACCCTACCCCACCGAGCTAGATGGGATATTTCTGACCTGAGCTCAGCCTGCTCGTCATCTATTGCTAATTGGGCATTTAATAGGGGTATATATATCTAATCACGTCCCTACAATACACTGCCTTCTACCTCATATCTATTTGTTACTATTAATGTTAATATAATGTCTATATGTCATTTATTTACATGTTAAGCACCTACTGGTAATTGCACAGATAATAGGAACACTCATAGCTAATCACAGCGTTGAGTATAGTACCTGCTACCTCAGATCAATTTGTTATTATCAATGCTATTTGAATGTTGATATGTGTATTTCTTTCCTTGTGAAGCGCTCTGATACCCACGGGTCTTGTCCGCGCTATATAAAACTCTATAAATAAATAAATAAATAAATAAATAAATCTGTGGTATGGAGCAGGAAACAGATGAGCAAACAACCCATTTCAGTCACTCAGTGGTGGGAGATTTCTTAAATGAAACTTTATCTAGCTTGGATCTAGTAATTTTAAATGAAATAAGTCCCCTTTGCGGGAAATTGGACCCTACCTACCTCGGAAGGGGAAGTGAAACAACAATCGATTATATTTTGACTACAGCGACCCTTGTAAATAGCACTAAGAATTTTAAAGTTAAAATAAACACATTAAGTGATCACGCTGCTTTAGCCTTTGATCTAATTATGGACCAGGGCCACTTATCAGCACAAACCTTAATGACCACCCTCGCCCAGAATAATTTACAACTTACAAAAACCAATGGTTATACCCTTGGGTGGGGGAAGATAGACCCTGATGAACTAACAAACAAGGTAGTAATTGCAGCATACCCAGCAATACTGAAGTGTTTAGACACAGAGACAAGCGACGAGGAAGTCCTATCCCAATTTAAGGCAATCCTAGAAAAGGTAAATGAATCCCTGACAGTGAAACAAAAAGGGAACACGACAGTGAAAAAAGGATGGTTTAACCACGACTGCTCTGTAGCCCATAAAAACTTAAAGAGAGCATTAACAAAAACCATTAGGGACCAAGAGGAGGTTAGGACCCTGAGAAAAGCATATGGGTTGGCATGCAAAGTGAGAAAAGAGGAGCTAAAGAAAGCCTTATGGACCCAGCTCCACGAGAGCGCACTAAGTAGAAACAGTGAATTATTTTGGAAGGTGGTGAAAGCACCTTTTCTGATGGATACAAAGGATCAGCCAAGTATAGAAGTAGCTATTGAGGGCCAAACTTGGGTAAACCATTTTTCAAAATTTTTTGGCAAACCCCCTGAAGTACCTTCAATCGAAGGAAACAATAGACTAAACCAGGGCAATTCATTTCCAATCCCATTGGAAGTAGAACTATAAGAGGTAATAAATGCAGTGAAAGCAGGTAAGAGCGGAAAAGCCCCTGGCCTGGATGGGGTACCAGTTGATTTTTTAAAATTTAAATTAGATCTGTGGGCCCCTATCATAAAAAGGGTGTTTGACACCACAATGAAGTGTGGATTACTTACATCCTGGACCCAATCAATTCTGGTGCCCATATTCAAGAAGGGAAATAGAGAGGAGGTGACTTGTTATCACCCGATCTCATTCCTGGACTCGCTGGGGAAAGTACTGGGCAGAGTGGTTCTCCAGCGCTTACAGGAGTGGGCGGGCGATACCGGGACCCTCTCGGATATCCAGTATGGCTTCCGAGAGGGCCTCGGGACAACGGAACAAGCCCTGAACTTGGCCCTGATGATGGGAAAGTATGTGTCGGCCAAGCGCGAAAAGTTGTATATGGTATACGTCGACCTTTCCGCAGCTTTTGACTGAGTTTCCCACGCAAAACTATGGTCAGTTCTGACCGATATGGGAATGGATTTAGTTCTTGTAACCTTCCTTAGAGAACTCTATTCTAACGCCTCCGCCAGGGTGCGTTTCGGAGTACGGGGGAACTGTCAGAGCCCTTTACAGTAGAGCGCGGCGTCAGGCAGGGTTGTGTCCTGGCCCCCTTTCTTTTCTCCCTCTATACCAACGGTCTTGAGGAAGAGATGTTGAGGGGGGGCTTGGACCTGCCCCGCGTGAAAGACCGCCTGGTGCCCGCGCTCTTGTACGCAGATGATGCGGTGATTTTAGCACGCACCCCACAAGAGTTACAAAAAGCCTTGAACAGCTATGCATAATTTATGAGCAACTTAGATCTTCACATAAATATAAAAAAAGACATACGTTATGGTGGCAGGCCAAACAAAGAAATATGGAAAGAGCATCTTCCTTAATATTGTAAAATTAGAATCAACCCCCCAATACCCTTATTTAGGGATCATGATAGACGAGAAGCTTAACTGGAAAGCGGCTATAGAAGCCGGTAAACACCAACTTTTGCGCTCCATAGCGGCACTTATGAAATTTGCCAGAAATTAGGGAAAAAGCCCCCAGTTGAACTACTCCATATTTATAAAGCTAAATGCCATTCCATCGCACTTTATGGGGCGGGCCTGTGGGGCCATAAAAATACAAAAGCCTTGCAGGTAGTGGAGAATATCTTCATGAGATTCCTATTGGCCGTCCCAAAACGAGTATCTACTTTTGCTTGTCACGCAGAGTTGGGAATGCCCCACATTGAGGACTTGGCTAAGATTGAACCTGTACTTCTCTGGCACCGTATCTGGGTGTCAACAAAAAACACTCTCACTAAAGAGATTGGTGCAGACTGTATGACACTGGACCACGTCGAAAAGATAGACTGGCTAAGATACGTAAAAAACTTTCTTACTGACTTAGGGATGGCTGAGTACTACTCTAACCCAGCAGCAATCGCTGAAATTCCAAAGAAAGAGTTAAAGGCAAGGGCGTTGAGCCATATTGAAGAGCTACGTATCACCTCAGAGATCAAGAAACCATCAGTACAACATTCCTTAGCGGTTATGACTACATTGGAAATAGAACCCTACCTAACATACGTTGATTCAAAATGTGAGCGCTTTTTACTAGCAAGATTCAGGCTCAATATTTTTCACAGGGTGGTAGCCTTCCCTAATAGAAATAGCTGGGAAGAAAACTTAACGGTATGCCCGTGTGACGAAACATCCGAACAGTCAACGATTCACACCGTACTGTTTTGCAAGTACTATTCCGCACACCGCAAGCTCTGGCTAATCCCCCTGTTGAGAACTTTAGGTCTTAGAAAATGCCGCCCTGCTATGTTGTGGTTGCAATTCTTAAGCTCCGAACTTATATGTAAAACTGTGAGCACTTTTTTAAAATGTATTTTTAAACACACAGTAAATCTCTAATATAATAATGACTGCTTACTTGGACTAAGGAACAACGGCATCAATTCTAAATGAATTTACATTAAATCTGTACTAGTTTTGTTAAAATGTATTTTAATGTATTGTAATTACTTTTATGGTTCTTCATGCAAATTGAAACCGAATAAAGATTTTACTTACTTACTTATAATTGCTACCTGTACCTGTAAGATTTGTGACACAAGGGCAATGCTGAGCAGTCAGTAAGTAGTATTGTGCGAGGTTTCCGTTAGGTGGGCCAGTCAGTCAGTCATAATACTTTTATCTGTTAATATTGCCACAAAAGAGCGACAAGATAAAAAATTGTGCAGTTACAATGCAAGCAGTGCAAACAACAGCATCATTAGAACAAGAGATACAATAAAACAGTTCAACATTAACAATTTACCAAATGACATGTAACTAATTAACGCATGACAAATAATTTCAGTGCTACTGATATATGAAATGGGGCATAAAAATGGAATTCTGGGGGTAATATAAAAACTACAGAAAAACATAAAATGAATGAGATATTGCTGACTGGTGTTGTCACAAGAACAGCAGGGAAGGGAAACAACTGCCTTGTTGTGGGAAAGCAGCCATAAAGTGGACTTTGCTCAGCCTGAAGTAAGTTAGGTAAAATCTATGCTCCTGGTTAGGGATCCAAGCGAAATATGGGTCAAAACAATCTTTAGAAGTAATCTCCAAATAATAACGCCCCATGTCCATAACCTGAGATTTATTAATCCCGTTTCAATCCCTTTTAGTTTGGAAAAGAGAATATATGAGGCTCCTCGAGTTACTATCAATATCACTGGGTAAATTAAATAAATGTGGAGCGCTGAGATCTAGAAAGGATTTTCTGATAAAAGCTAGCCAAGGAATATTGTCTCTGTGGTCTAGTTTAATGCAATCCGTGAGGATTTGTGTAGTGAAAGGGGAACTCCAGATTTGAGCCCACAGTAATAGTTGTGTCATGTTGATCACAAATTCACTATAAAGGAAGCCAACCTCAGTGTGGCCAATAATGTTGGCAGTTCTTCTAGGGACTGCCAACAATCTGGCAAGAAATTGATTTTCAATGGTTTGTAAATGGCCACAGTCCACATACCCCGAGACTCCTACCCCATAAGTGCCCAAATATAAGCATGTAGCTTTGTAAAGGGAAATCACGGGCATATTACCAACAACTAGCGATAATTTTTGTCTCTAACTTGTTTAGAGACAAAAATTATCGCCGCACATCGGCGATTTTTATCGCAGATAAACCTTGCTATTAGCAAGGTTTATCGCAAATGCGATAAAAAACGGCCGCAATGCATGAATATCGCTGAAAAGTCAGCGATATTCATGCATTATCGAGCAAATGCTCTTAGCCATGTTATCCACCTCCCATTGGATAACATGGCTAAGAACTGCTCAGGGCAGGTGTTAGCTTTTGGAGATATTCGTGCTTAGCGCGAATATCTCCAAAAGTTGGTAATAGGAGATAGCGATGTTAGGGACTGTTTCCAGTCGCTAACATCTTGGCACGCCCACTTTGCATGTCATTAGTGATAAATATCACTGACATGCAAAGCGGGGCCCAAGATGGTCGCTATCTCCTATTAGCTGTCACTAACTGGTGTTAGCGACAGCTTGGTAATAGGGAGATAATTTTATCTCCGCTTTCTTGGCTTTTAAAGCCAAAAAAGCGGAGATAAACCCCCTTGATAATATGCCCCTCAGTTCTTTCATTTAAATTTAAAAATAGCATCAGCTGCATTTTCCATTGGAAGCCCTCTCTGGGCAAAAAGCTTGTACCATTTTATATTAAAAATGCCTAACATGATCCCAAGATAATTACAATTTGTGACTTTGGTGATGGGTGTCTCGCCAACGATAAACTTATGTGAACGAGTATTTCTACAACCATAGGTCATAATGAATTAATTTCTTATGATTGACCCTTAACTTTAGGTCCCCCGAGGGCCAGGCGGGCATAATGTCACATATTTACTGAACTTCACATTACATACAAAATGCATCTTTGTACCATTTTACATAATGCAAGATTGCATATGATTTTTTCCTGCAGGAGACGGTCTTGAGAAGAACATGTCTCACAAAGAGCATTTTCTTCTCAACTAAACATTTTCATCTCAAAGTCGAGTCCTACTAGTAGCTCATGACTTTTTTTGTGAAAGGTATACACTTGTGGGTAACGTTACTCAAGAAACCTGGAAAAATGTGTTTTGTGTACTGTACATGACTTTCCAAAGGCAACAATATTTCACAAAAATGAATCTGCAAATTTTGCACACTTGTAGGCCCTCATTACGAGTGCCTGGCTATGAACGCATTCATTATCACACCTTTTAAAATCTGGTACCATGGGGATCGGAATTTGAAAGGTGCGATAATTATGGCCTATTACAAGTTGTGACCTTTAAAATTAGGCATACCATGCGGAATCAGTCCTTAACGCACCAAATTTAGCATTTTTGTTGCCTTTTTTATGGGACTTTTCTCAGATAAATGTTGCCAGTTTTGACCTGCCAGAATTTATCACGGGAAAACTCAGGGGGTGTAATGATTATCACACAACTCATAATTCTGATCCCTGCACAAATGTTTGCTGGCATAGACACAAAAACCTAGCCACGCCATCAGGGCATAGTTGTGGTATTCTTAACAGTGCAGGCAAAGCCTAGGCATTATTCAGACTAAGTGCTGTCACAGTAAGCATAGGGTCATATTTATAATCTGGTTTGCATTACTCTTGCACCACACAACTTGGTGCAAGAGCGACGCAAACCGTAAGTCATATTTTTGAAACCACACAAAGTCACTTTGCGTGGCTTTCATTGGCTCCAAAAGTATGGAGTAAGGCAACACAGTGCAAATCGCTGTGTTGCGCTACTCTGCCCCGGGTAAGCATTCCATGGATGTTGCATGGGTGTTCTCACGCAACTCTCATGATTTTTGACACATTCCCAGATTCACAAGACCTTGTAAACCTGGGAATGCGGTAAAAAGATACGCCTCCCCAGGTACACGCGTAGCGAGGAGAAATATCTTTATTTCTCTCTGTTGTTTCCTTATTCATACATAGAAAGACGAAAAAGCCTCCTAGGATTGCATTTGTGCAGGTAGGTGACCTTTCTTGCACAACAACAATTCTGCCTACAGCACAGGCACTCTTACACCATGGTGCAAGGGTGACTGAGTTGGTGCTATGCTGCCAGAGCGACACAAGTGCACAGAAATAGGACAGGAATGCGCGATATTGGATAAATACGATGCAATCCTGCCCTTTCCTTGTGTCTCAGGGCAGCTCAGCAAGGTGACTTGCAGCACTGTCCTACGCCACTAAAGTTATAAATATGGTCCATATTGTTTAATTTCAAAAGATATCAATAAGCTATTTGGCGTATTGAGCATTATTCTATAAACCATACCCCAGAATATTTGAACAGCACCCCTAAAAGAAATGAGCAATCATGACATATATTACAGGTACCTTGGCAAATAGTGACATCACCGATTCAAATATTGTCTACGAAAAAATGAAATGGCATCAAATTTTCTGAAATTATATTATAATATGAAGACAACTCTCTGATTTTTTTATTTATTCTTTAGAACTCTTTTGATGGGCTGAACGCTGCCACAAAAACAATAGCGACATACAGTATGGAGCTGGCATTCTCTTTTGGCACAAATAAGACTTTTGTGCATTATTGTATTTGATAGGCACATACATGATCTCCACTGCAGTTCATTGTGCCTCGGTTACAAATGGAAATTATAACAATGTTATAGGTGGAATACTTGAACTAATCTCAGCCACAGGTAATTTTTCGGTGCCGCATTCAATTCTATTATTGCCCAGACCATGCCACCTCAGTTTGGACCCAGTCATATGCAAATCAGCCTTGAATCTTCTCCAAATGGAACAGCCCAGCCTGAACTGGTAGTGCAGTTCCTCCCTGAACCGGAACACAAGCTACCCAAGATGAGTTTCACCCTGGTTAAGGCTCTCTTTATTCAGATGAAGCTTGGTTCAAGTAGCAAGTGAGCAAAGGATACACATCTGGGCATACCCATCACATTTAGGGCATCTCACTGAAGTATACAAAGAACATAACGGGTGGGGTGCTTGAATAAATCTAAGCCACTGGCAATTGTTTGGGGCCACATACCAGTCCAATGTTATCAGCCCAGACATGTGTCCTGAGCTAACAGTGCCACTGGATCCAAGGTGATCAGAACTGAAGGGCACCAGCTAGGAAGAAATGTGTCTTATGTTGCTTGTGTGCCACTTCAGAGAGGACCTGGCTTTGCAATTTGGGCCTGACTGTTCCTACGGAAGCAGGACCAAGACGGATTTGCACATGAATGGGTCTAATATGAGAATCACTGTGGGCACAAAATGGACTTGGATGTGACCTGAGTAACTACCAGTGGCTGAAATTAATTCAAGCATTCCATAAATTCCTTTTTTGTTTATTTCAATGCAATACCCTAAGTGCAACAGTATGCCCAGATGTGTGTTTTGTGCTTCCTGTGTTGCTGGAGCCAAGCTGCAACCAACTGATGAGTCCCAGCTAGGACAAACCTGTCTTGGATGCTTGTGCTCCGGTTCAGAGAGGACCTGGGTTGGCAGATAGGGCTGGACTATTCCTATTAGAGCAGGACCAAGTTTGATTTGCACATGACTGGACCTGATCTTTTGTGACATTTTGGGATGAAAATTGATAGACAGGGATACGGCTCTTCAAGAGTCCCTGATTGACCCCCTAATTGCAGCCTCGGACAACATAGAGGCAACATTGTCTAAATATAACCATGCCATTCTTACTGCAGTGGACACTATAGCCCCAATAAAACCTTGCAAGCTACGCCCTTGGCAACGGCAGGAAGTCTGGTTTTCTGACCAGTTGCGTTTACAAAAAAAGGCTTGCAGAAAGCTTGAAAAGGCCTGGAGATCTTCTCACTCTGAGGTTGATAAAACTCCCTATTTTACCGCTCTGGCCCTATACCGTAAGAATATCAGACTGGCCAGAAAGACCCACATTGCCTCGCTTCTTATTGAGGCAGGCAACACTCCCAAGGTGTTGTATCGTATTCTTCAATCCTTCACTAAACCCATAGCTTGTGAGAGTCTTGATTCTTCATCTCAACAACTATGTGATGATATCTCTCTATATTTCAACAAGAAAATAGAGATGATTTATGATAAAAATCATTAGCACTAGCCTCCCTCTGGATTGCCCTTTGTCACCATCTCAGAAGAATGGGTCTACTAACTCTTCTTTGTTTTTTAGGTTTCCAGCGGTCTCCTAGAGCGAGGTAGAAGCTCTAATGGGCCAAATCAAGAGCGGATCCCCCTCGGATCTTATTCCAGCTAGAAAAAATGCCATCATTAGGCAAGTTGCTTGGCCCGATGATTCAAGTCTGGGTCAACCTCTCTCTCTCTGAGGGTAGAGTACCTCAAGAGTGGAAGACGGCCCAGGTTAGACCCATCTGTAAAAATGCAGCTATTCCCTGGACAGAATTATCCAACCTCCGGCCCATCTCTCTCCTCCCGTTTCTGAGCAAATTAACGGAAAAGCACGTCAACTTCCATCTGTCAAGCTTTATCGAATGAACTGGAGGCCTGGACTTTTCCCAGTCTGGCTTCAGATCAAATCATAGCACTGAATCAGCTCTCCTTTCTGTGACAGATGACATCCGAATGTCCTTGGATAAGGGGAACTCGATGATTCTGGTGCTATTGGAACTATCGGCAGCGTTCGATACAATATCCCATGACACACTGCTTAGACGTCTAGAGGAAGTTGGGCTTGAGGGTCAGGCTCTGTCCTGGGTGCAGAGCTTTTTATCAGACCGTACACAGTCTGTTAGTATGGGCGCATTTCAATCTGCATCTGTTGAGCTCACCAAGGGGGTGCCACAGGGCTCGTGTCTGAGCCCAACTCTTTTTAACATCTATGTGGGCCCCCTTGCAGGCCTTATGCGAACATATGGCTTCATCCCGGTGTCTTACGCTGATGATACTCAGCTGCTTTTTCCCTTTAAGACACTCAACGCCATGGTCAAACAGTCCTTCGCTGAAGGTATGAAGGCCATGGCGAGATGGATGGCCTCTAATTTCCTACAGTGTAATGTAGGGAAGACTGAGGTGATGCTCTTCGGGGAAGTCAATTTATTGTGGACCCCCTGACTGGTGGCCAGTAGACCTAGGCCCCGTCCCTAGCCCTAAGCAGGTCGTGAAGAACTTGGGTGTATGGATAGACCAGGGTCTTTCCTTGAATGAACATGTAAATCAAACAGTTGGAGGTTGTTTCCATGTAATGGGACTTCTTCGTAGAGTGTTCCCTTTTTTACCCGACTCAGTTAGGAAGACTCTTGTTCAGGCTCTGGTACTTAGCCGCCTGGATTATTGCAATGGACTGTTGATTTCAGCAAATGACAGCCGTCTTTGTAAGCTTCAGGTGGTACAAAACACTGCCGCCAGGCTGGTCCTAAATGCACCTCCCAGAACCCCCTCACATCCATTGTTGGAAAAACTGCACTGGCTGCCTATCCGCCAGCGGATTAAGTTCAAGATCTGCTGTACTGCCCACAAGAGCCTATATGGTTCAGGCCCTGCATATCTGGCAGATAAGTTCATTCCCTACAACACAGTACGTAACCTCCGTTCCAGCAACCAGTCCCTTCTTCAAATTCCATACATTAGAAGGGCTAGACAGGGTGGGAAAGCACTTTCCTATCTGGGCCCTGGCCTTTGGAACAAACTCCCGGACTCTCTTAGACAGTGTACCAATTATCTGTCGTTTAGGAAACAGTTGAAACATTTTTATTCCCATTGCAGCACCTTCGCTAGCTTCCCTGGTTTTCCATCCTATCAGCTGTCCTTCTGCTTTTGGCACGGAGATACTCCTTCGGGAGTCGATTCCAGCGCGGTACCAACCCATAAATAAATAAATAAATAAATAAATAAATAAGTGTTTACCAGTGGATGAGATTATTTGACCCTTCCACCCCTCACGTTAATGTTTACTTCAATTACATATATAATCATAGGTAATCCCAGTTATGGCTAACTACAGAACCAAATGTAGATAGGCATATTGACTTGACAAGACTACACCAACTGGTGAAGGTGAAGCGGGGTTTTGAATCCACGTCACCTGGTCTACTTAAGCGCTTCGCCATTCATCATTCTAATCTGTACTCTATGAAATGTTGTGTCATATGTGTGATTCCCGACTAGGTGCACATTTGTTCTATAAAATGTTAAATACAACAAATAGAAGGAATGATATTATGAAAGTCTGGGGTTCAATTAAGGGATGAAGGCAAGAATAGTGAATAGTTTGGCTTCAAATTCTTGTATTTCATTGTTATCAGCACATTCTTTACAAATTTACTGCTGTAATATCCCGTTCATGCGGGGTAGATGGTTTTAACTTTCTACGAGAGAAAGAACATATACTAAATCCCCATTTTGTAATTAATTACACTAAAAACAATTTTCAGTGTGCCATAATATCACTCTGAGTGCAGAACATTTTCAATTGAAAAGCGTCTTTTTTGTTTTGAGGCTAACTGTATTACTGAACTCTGTAAGCATGCTTCACCCACATATGGCACAGTGAGAATAGGGCCCCCCTCAGCATATGTTGCAGGGGGGCCAACTACGGTTTTCTTAGAATATGCACGAGAAGTGTAATAGTCTAATAAAGCCTTACTGTAATGCTTAAATTACTTACAGTTGAATGTATTAGTCCGATTTCATCTGCCTAGTCCCAGTGCTTACAGAAAAGAGGTGTTTGCACCTCCCATGAAGGCACCCTGCTGCAGTGAAGAAACCGTCTTGGGTCTTCCCACAAGGAGGGTCCACCCATGCTGCTGAACATGCTTCATCGCGGAAGCCCAGCTGACCACAACTCCTGCTTTTGTGACTATTCCTTACAGACTTGCCTATTGACCCCTAAAGGGTCTTTTTTTTAAAGTATTTATTTGTGATTAATTCTAGACCTGGTACTGAGCACATGTTCAGAGGTATTGATTTGTACAGGGTTAATTGCCCAGTTTGGGCTAGGACTCAAAGAACTCCCTGACAAAGTGAAGAACTTAGGGGGCATATTATCAACAAATAGCGATATTTATCGCTAAGTAGGCTTAGCGACAAGTTTTCTATCGCCTCGCATCGCCGTATTTTATCGCAGAGATAACGTGCTATTAGCAACGTTTTTCTCTGAAGCAATAAAATTTCCGGCGATAGCGGCAAAATGCCTGAATATCGCTGAGAGTACAGCGATATTCATGCATTAACGCCAATAGGGTCTTAGCCATAATATCCACCTCCCATTGGATATAATGGCTAAGAACTGGTTTGAGCAGGCGATAGGTTTTGGAGATATTCGCGCGTAGCGCAAATATTTCCATCGCTATGCCTGCATTGATAATAGGCGATGCGATGTTAGCGACTGTTTTTAGTCACTAACAGGTTGGGTACGCCCGCTTTGCATGTCATTAGCGATAAATATCACTGACATGCAAAGCGGGCCCCAAACCACCCTCTATCACCTAAAAGCTGTTGCTAACTGCTCTTAGCGACAGCTTGCTAATACGGCGATAAAATTATCGCCGCTAAAGCGGCGATAATTCTATTTTGCCTGCCTTGATAATATGCCCCTAGGTGTCTAAGCCCTTCACACTGCCTGCAGATCCTGCATAGACCACCAATGCTCCCAAATGTACAAGGAGATAGGTGCATATCAATATAAGGACTGGGATGGAATGAGGGTACCAGTAACTAATCCAAGCTTTCCCTCTTTATTCCTTACCTTGTTCCACTCCTTACAGTAATGAGGATATACTCAAGAAGACTTTTGAACCACCCTGATGCACCTTACAAGAAGTTTAATGTGCATCGAAATTATATATCAAAAGGTTATGTGCAGGAACCTTTTAACAGGGCAGTACAGAGGACAGGACACAGATAGCAAAACCACCACCCTCAAAAGAATTCACCTTCAGCCTGTAGCAGGAAATAAAAGCCAAAGGAACTGTTCAAGTGACAGCAGCACAGATCTCAGGAAGCACAAACCTCTAAACCTTCTGTCCAAGAAGCAATCAAGACCTGGGTCAAACACCCAAGAAATCCAGGAGAAGGAGCCAACCCAGCCTTACCAAAGGACAAGGATATAACAGAGTAGAAACACTGTCTTAGAGGAGAGATAGAGGGCTTAAGCCACAATGTGCTGGTTCAAAACTTATAATCAGACTTCTACACTGTCATAATTAAGAAGAGCAGTCTAGATACATGCAAACTGCTCTATGGCCATCAAGAGATGAACCTCTTCAGGAGAAGAAGGTTTTGGAAAAATAGGCAAAACAGTGTTCTAGAGACAGTGAAACTACGAAGAGGCTTTAGCAAGGAAACCCAGACCATTGCTGAACACCAAATGGTTTGGAAAGACACAAAGCTAGATATTTAAAAAAATTATTTACCACCAATATTTATTGCAGAGAAATTACTTTTTTATAAGGACGGTATGAAATGTATATGTACATTGAAAATGATTTTGCCTGAGGTGCTGTTGCTGGTTATATCAGAAGGCCGGGACATAGAAGCAAATCTCTTACACATCTAGACCATTTAGTCTATGAAGCGAATTGAAGAATGCCCCTGATTGAAAAGGAAAACAAAAAATGGGACAACAAGGCGAATTGTACATATGAAGTTTTAACAACAATATTCTTTATTATATAAAACTAATGGATAACAATGTTTTTTAAATTGTATGTACTTTTATGGATCAAAACAAAATTTAAATAAAGTTTTATGACTGACTGACACAAAGCTAGAGACATAACACACTACTGTTCAGTAACAGGTGAGGTGAGGTGATTACCTCCAGGACGAGGGATGAGAACACTGAAGGAGAGCAGATGCACGGAGAAAGACTCCAGTAGTTCAAAATGAGGATCCCATAAGGGAAGCTCTAAAGACAAATCCCTAACTGGAACTGGACAAGTCTCAATATGGCAGAATGTGTCTTGAGAATATCCATGGATTCAGTCTTTTCCAAAATGAACAACAATCTACACAATCTTCAGAAAAAGGAAACATTAAATATCTAGAATGACAGTCAAACAATTAACAGAGGCTCATGACTCACCATGTGGCTCTGTACTATTCACAGGACTCCAGATGTGGCTCTTCTTTGCTGCATCTGGGTCCACATGCGAGATTGCAGTTTAAAGACTTTGGATTCTAGAAAAAGCACTGCACCCTGACCTGTCAAAGCATATACACCAATGAACTAGAGGTTACATGTTGGGCTGAGTTTGTGTTTTGTCCAGTGATGAGAAAACCGTGCATGAATCATCCACTTGTTAAGGGACAGATGGATTGAGATACCCTTATTGTTGAGAAACCCCAACAAACAGTGCAAGGACGTTAAGGAAGACAGAGGGTGCTGACTTTAGGCCAAAGAGCAGAACCTAGAACTGGTAATGAATGTTCCAATTTGCAATTCTCAGGTATTGTGATGGTCCAGCTATGAGCCGCGTGCATGGACCACAGTCCCAGGCTCCACTGCTTCTACATTGCCTCATTTCCTAGAGCCCTGAGGTGCATAAAGCTAACAACGAGGCCCCGCTGACCGGGATGCCTTACTATGAGCCGGGTGAGCGGACAACAGTCCCCAGGCTCCACCGCTTCTACCTTGCCTAATTTCCTGGTGCCCAAAGGTGCATAAAGCTAATGATGAGCCCCCTCTGTGCGGGATGCCTTGCTACAAGCTAGGTGCACGGATCACAGCCCCCAGGCCCCACCGATTCTACCTTGCCTCCTTTCCTGGTGCCCAGAGGTGCATAAAGCTAACGATGAGGCCCACTGTGCAGGACCCCTCACTACGAGCTGGGTGCACAGACCACAGCCCCCAGTCTCCACCTCCTCTACCTTGCCTCATTTCCTGGGGCCAGGAGGCGCATAAGGCTAACAATGAGGCTGACTGCCCGGGATGCCTTGCTAAGAGCTGGGTGCATGGACCACAGCCCCCAGGCTCCACCACTTCTACTGTGCCTTATTTCCTGTCACCCAGAGGCGCATAAAGCTAATGACGAGGCCTGCTGCATGGGACTCCTTGCTCTGAGCCGGGCAGACAGACCAGAGGCCCCAGGCTCCACGCTTCGACCTTGCCTCATTTCCTGGTGCCCGGAGGTACATAAAGCTAACGAAGAGGCCCTGCTGCATGGAACATGGGTGGGCCGCGCCCGGGCAAAGCCCGGGCCAAGAGCAGGCTCATCTTGCACCCATCAGCACCAGCAAGAGGTGGGGTGGGGCTACCCCCTTGGCTCTGGTCAGAACACTCAATCTGCTGGGTGATCCGGTGTGCGTCTGCTTGAAAAGGTATTGAACCAGCTACTTTGGTGCTGGCCCTTCTGAGATCACCCCATCCTGACCTCTCAATCTCCTTAGTTGTACCAAATTCGTGGAATCAACTTTGGTGAATCTTGTGACTGGGACTGGGACTTGCTGTGCTCCCACTATGGTCAAACTCTGACCTCTTTGTTTTGTTTATTGCTTTGCTAACTGTTAGGGTCAAATGTTCTAAAAAATGACAGTTTTCTCTTTGCTTATTGTTGGCCCTAATTGCGACAGGAAGAGCACTAGGAGGGTACTCTGAGGGTTCACTGAGCCATGGGCAAAAGAAAATGCCAGGATAAGCCCCAGGGTGTGTCTTGTTCTAAAAAGAATGGGTAGTGTGCCATAAGGCAATGGCTAGGATTGGATCTATACTCAATGAATGTCATGAAATAGCTCAGTCGGGGACACCCCTGCCCTCCTCCCAAATAAGAAGTCCCTCCAGCCCCGATCACAATCTCTGGACCCATCCAAACTCTCCCTTCTACCCCCTCCCGCAAAAAAATCTGTTAAGCTTATTCCCCTGATATTCAGGAATTCCCAGAAAGGGAGTGGGAAAGGTCTTGTGGGCTCATTGATTTGGAGCCCGAGCGAGGTCCTTTTTTACCCCATACTGAACCGCGGGACTACCCTGTAGAGGTGCGCGCAATCCAAGTAGAATGTCACAATAGATTCAAGGTACTTGCTGAGAAAGAGACTGGAGCTACAGGGGGAGGCTTTGATGCCCTTAGTGAAAATTGTAGAGTTTATGCTGGTGAGTTGAAGGCCCTAAAAGCAATTGTTGCGTCCCTGAGAGATGCAGTAGTCTTTCTAAGGTTGGAAGTTGCCGACCTAAAGGGGAAGGTAAAATGTGATAAGATTATTCCACCAAAGATCAGTCCAGAATCACTGACTAGTGTCCCTAAGGGAGCTGCTGCCACACATCTGGGGTTGCCTAGGAAGGCTGACCCTAGACTAGTACATAGTGAACCCCGTCCCTGTTCCACCCCCCTTATCCACCTCAGCCCGAGGCCATTGCTCTAGTGATACTTACACTAATAACTCAGTAGTATCCCAGGGCTCCCTTCAGCCCGGGGGAGTAGGGAGATAGGCAGAGGTGAAGCCTTTAGATGAAGGGTGCCCCCCATGCCTGGCTCTGGGGGAATATTTGGAATGGAGATAGTGAAGGCTTCTGTCAACAGCAGATCTGATGCCCTTAGTAATAAAGCAGTAAGATACCTTGCAGAGGTACCCCAACTTCATAGGGACGGGTACCAAGATGTTGAAGGTCATATACTGGTTTAGGATTACTCTGCATTGTTATCAATCATACGAGCTGACATCAAGTCTGGTGAAAGATTGTCCTTTCTGAGGATGCTAAAGGATGCAGTCAAAGTTAGCTTCTTTCACAAGGCCCCAGTCGATAGCCTAATGTAAATCTTGTACCATCCCCATTGCTAATACTTCTATTATCATCAAATACAGACCACCGGAAAGGACGGACACAGCATCATATAGTATACTCCAAACAAAGGTTCTTGAGCAATATTATCAGACTTAACTAAAACAAAGGGAAAGTAAGTCCACCAACAAAGTAATCATATAGGGCTGCTTTGCAAAAGGGGCCCATAAATAGCAGAGGTGACATAGGAAGGCAAGGTTGACTACTACAAATAGGAGGATTGTCACTCAATGATGAAAATATAAGGCCCCTTGGCCTATGTACCAGCCAGAAGATTCCCCACCCCTGGTTGGCCACTAACTCTGAGGTTAATTGTGGGCCATCCCTTGTGGGCTCCAGGAGGGAAGGGGCTGTAAATCCCCCCATTATTCCCCCCGTAATTGAGGAACGGGGTATCAAGTAGTTATAGCATAGTTCACAGTATCATCAAAGCATGCCACCGACATCCAAGGGTCTTGGTTTGGAATATGGCAGGGATCACCAAATTGTTAGCAAACCCCAACTGGTATTCTTTTGTGGACCTACATGATGTGATTTTCTTCCAGGAAACCTGGTGTTTGCACACTACCCAAAGAAATGGGTATTCCACTTATGGTATAAATGCCACTAGACAAGAGTTGGGGAGACCCTCAGGAGGTTTAGCAATCTGGGTCGAAATCGGTCTTGGCTCTAAAGTCAAGTTGATCGACGTTGATTCTCAAGATATTTTAGCAGTAGATTTGGCACTCTACAGTGGTTAGAAAATTAGGATTTTTAATGTGTATAATAGAGTTGCTCGGGGTTTTGAGGAAACTTTAGTATTCTAATCTTAGACAATGCCCTGTCTGAACTCCCAGAGAATGCACCAGTGCTGGTAGCCGGTGATTTTAATTGTACCTTTCCACCCCATTAGATTTGACTGAGGGGTGGGATTGAATGTGGCAAATCCCACAGCTTGATCTTCCCCCAGTCAGATGGTCAAAGAGAGGAGGCCAGGTCTTGGCCCTTACATTGCAACAGGACTTGAGAGACACTAATGGGAGAACGAAATCTGATCCAAATGGTGAATTAACTTTCAATAGACTTGGTTATGCCAGCAGAAATGATTATTGCTTGGTTGCCCATAAACTTTGTCCCCTTGTTTATGACATGTCAGTGGCCAAAAGATCAGACAGTGATGACAATGCTCTTATTCTCATCCTTATAAATCAGGATGAACATGCACCCTATATTAGGAGTAGGCCTGACCTGGGTGACCTTTCTGTTACAAACAAGCAGAGAACAAGTAGATGAGATTGGGTGGACGAACACACAAGGGTCTTGAAAACGTCAAAGACAAAGTTTGCATGGAGGTGGAAGAGCTGGCCACATACCCTAAGGGCAAAGCAACCACAAAATTAGACATTCGCCTCAAACTCCTCTACAATGAGATTAGGGATTTGCGGGCAAACCACACAAGGAGCTTAAACGGGATGAAAAAAGAGACACTCGAGGTGTGTCCCAAAGGTATCATGGTACAATCAGGATTGCAGGAACATTAATGGGGAGCTGGTACGGCTAGTAAAATCTTATGTGAGCCCCTATATGGTGGCCTGCAGAACAAGGTACAGGCAAGCATTAGAGACAGCTAAAAAGAATTTGGAAGGTTCCCTATGGTCCTCCCTACAAAGGGCACTGACAGCTAAAGATTCTAAGACCTTCGAGGGAAGAGGGGCCTATTGGCTTAATGGCAGAAAGACTGTATTGAAGTATACTGTACAGCCCGAAGAGTGGGTGTCCCATTTTGGACGGCTTTATGCATCAGGCAACTTGGAGGTAGAGGAGCCTATTGAAAGGAGGGCGGAAGGTCCAATCAGAGCGGTTGAAGCTTTGGTATTTTCTCTGGAAGAAACACAAGTAGCGATCTGCTCATGTGTTCCAGCCAGAGCCCTAATAGAATCTCAAATGGCCTGCAAAGAGAGTACACAACTGTTTGCGGCTCTTATATCAATATGTTAACTAATGCCATTACATCAGGTATGAACATCCCATCTTCGTGGAAGTTAGCAGAAATAATACCTATCTATAGGAGGGGGGATAGAGCTGACCCGACCAGCTATAGACCCATAAGCCTCACTGACTGCTTGAAGAACATTTTCTGCAAGCAGATATTGGCTAGGATCAGGATTGGATCTCAGAGTCCTGTATCTTGAGTGATTACCAGGCGGCTTTCGTGCTAATATTGTTACATTGGACAAGCCTTTTTGCTTCCTGTGTCTTTACTGGAAGGAAGTGGCCTTCAATGGTGGGAAGTTATATGTGGCCTTCATTGACTTACGGTCTGCCTTCGATTTAGTACCCTGAGCCAAACTTTGGAGAATAGTGAAAGAGATGGGCCTACCCCACAATTTTTTAGAAATGTTATTAGATTGCATTCATCAAACTCAGCCCAAGTCAAAATGAGGAGAGAACAACAAACTAACAGAGCATTCAATAAAACATTGAGTGAGAAAAGGGTGTGTGCTAGCGCCCACACTTTTTTCACTTTTTATAAATGGGGTAGTTCATTTTTTACATCGGGATGGGTGTTATGCTCCAAAATAGGCGAGAGAAGAGTAACTGCTCTCCTTCTTGCCGATGACACCCTACTGATCTCTAAATCCTGGAGAGACGGGCCTTATGGGCCTGGCGGCGCAGGGCACGCCTTAAATCCCCGAGTTCACCTGCCTTGTCGAACAGAGATACAAGACACTCTGTTGGGCGTAGAAAACCAGGTTTATTAGCTGCAGCTAAGCACAGATGTCCCAGAAGTACATACAGCGTGTAAATTCTCAGGAGACTGCCACTTTAGTCCATGGCGCACAATCTTTTATAGCACACATATTTACGACATTTACTCCCAATACATACAAAGCAAGCCAATAGGAAAAGTTGGAAAACAAGCTATCAGGTATCCCAAATATGCCCCTCTCTCAGACCCCGTGTGTTACTCATCCCAACAAATTAATCAGTGCTAGTACCGACAATCCAATTTGCAGGTGGCAGGACATATTTGTGTTACTCAAAGGATAGTTGTGTAACAAGAGAATACAAGGAGAGAATAGCAAAGGCCAGTCGGATAAGATAATGTAAGGAAAGAATAGGAGAAGCCAAATAGTCAGTCGAGACAGGGATCAATCAACCCAGACATGGATTAGCGAACTCGGCCAGACCCTGACATCGGTTTCGTAAACATGGGCAGGGAGTGACTCTTTACCCGAAAAGACACGTAGCAGCTGGGAAAAGCAAAAACACTCAGTTCGCCGGCTGCCTGAGTGAGGGCAACACAAAATGGCGACGAGACACAACATGGCAGCTAAATACAGGACAAAGCCAGAAACTGAAGAACCTTAGACCCTCCTTTTGCCAATACTCAGGCAAAACACAAAGGACTCAAGTTAATCTGAGTCGATGTCAATGGTCATGAGGTCATCGAGCTGTTGCTGCAACATCATTTTAATATTCTCTTTTTTCTGTGACACAGGACTTGGGACACACATGGTGCCACAAAGACCGCAGATGGCATGGCCACACTGTATACAGAGAAAACAAGAGAAAATAATGGCCAAAACCATTCCAAAAAAAGTTAGTATCTTCCATCCCCAAGTGGACAGTAGTCCCCAAAACCATCCCATCTCAGACCAATCTCCTGTGTCCTGATGTATAGACTTGGAAATTATATGCAACTTAGAGATGGCTTGGTATACCGTAGGGGCATTATCAGAAATGTAAATGCAGCAACTAGACCCGATCAATTTACAGACTCCTCCACGATCTGCAAGGACAATGTCTAAAACCATCCGATTCTGCAAAGTCATAAGGCAATCCGCCTGAAGTTCTGCTGTCAAATTACTCAAGGCTCCAGAAGTTATATTTATGGTAGCCTCAACAACCTGAACTAGCTGTCTGATGTCTCTGCTGTTGGCCATTGGGCCCCAGAAAGGAAGAAACCCTTTGATAAAGTCACCTCCTTCTTGTCCTGCTGTGTCCCCAGAATCAATAACCCCTCCACCTTATCTTTTCCTATGATGACCTGAAGGAGCGGTATATGTTCGAGGAAGAAGAAAAGCCACATAGCAAGTGCCTGAAAAGTAGGTAGGAAGCCACGTATAGGCTCTATCATGACAGACGAAATATGTGCCTTGTGATGGCACTAACGGTGAAGAAATCTGAGGTGAATAGAACGTGTGGGAACAGACACTCTTCTCCTGTTGATTTTTAACATTTTGGCCATTGATCTGTAGACAGAAATTACCTCGATGAGGTACAGTCCAAATTGGTGGTGATCTCCTTCGTCTAGCCTTATCTGTAAGGCTAGTGACATAACGAGTCACGTTCCAGCCATCCTATGCTTGTTTCTCATCAACGGGAATCTTACTAATCTCAGTAATTCTAGCCATGGCCACTATTCCCTTTATCAAAGAACTGTGACTAAAATCTGCTCCACCACCATATGGACTACCAGGAGGATATCGAATATGATTCTGATAAACATTAGAAAACATGGCCAAATAGGCCCAAGCGGAGTCTTCGTAGGAAAATGGGAGGACTAAATATGGCATCCCTCTCTCTGTGTTATGGGGCATAAGCCCATAGACCCAACAGTCAATAGTATTGACTACCAGTTGATGCTGATGCAATAACTGAATAAATGAATTATTGAAGTATTCTGTTCTCCTAATTTGCTCATGTTCTGGGAGTGTATGAAACTGATGTGGGGAGGCAGTGGTAGGAAACGACAAAGAAACAGAAGTTGGAACAGGTGCTTGCTGCATAGTGTAAACAACCCAACTTAAACAAGCCAATAAAATACATGAACATATTAAAATACATAAGGTTATGCCACATGGACTAACCAATAATCTTTTACATTTACTTTTCATTTGTTCGTTCTTATCACTGATTTCCACTTTAGTATCCATACTCTAGAGCATTGCTCACGGCAATCTTCCTAGATCACTTAGCTGTGATTATTAGCCGTCCTATGACACTGCAAGTCCTGCAGACCTAATGTCACTACTCAGGTCACAGCTTAAGACTCCTACTGTGACCCTGCAACTTGATAGATAGTGGGAAAAAAAAGAAATGTCTCTAAAAAATGTAATCAGAAAAAGGAAAAAGAAAGTTCATGTGTCTTTCGTTGATCTGGATCTTAAATTGTACTGAGTCTTATTAGGGATCATTTGTTCTTGAAACAAAGTCTCTGGATTTACTGGATTTACTGTGTTCAGTCGCAGATGTGATGGTACAGCTTCTTGCAACACGTCGTCGTCTTGTTTCTCAGAGTTCATTTGGTCCAGGCGTGCACTACTGAAAGATACAAATCGAGGGACCCTTTCGCCTTCACTGTCACTTATACCCTTACCAAACCGCTGATCAAAAGGTAAAGGCAAAGGTACCCTTTTACAGTGCACGCCATTGACCCATTCTTCTTCCCGATGACCTTTACTGCTGTACGTGTTGCTAACAAAACTTGCCGAGGCGGGCCCCAACGAGGTTCCAGATTCTTTTTCCGCTGGAAATTCTTCAGGCAGACCCAGTCACTGGGTTGGATGAAGTGACCTGGATCCGCAGAGGCCACCGGCAAATCATTTTGAACCTGTTGGTGAAGAACACGCAATTTAGTGGTGAGGTCATGCAAGTAGTCAATCAACATTGGGTATAGGATGTCAGAATACTTTTTAGGTCGAGGGACTCCCCAGACGTTGACCTCATATGGGCTGAGTCCTAAACGGGAATGTACAGTAGTTCTCGTGGATAAAAGTGCCAAAGGTAGCGCGTCAGGCCAAGCAAGACTCGTGCTGGCCTGAATCTTCGCCAATTTATGCTTGAGAGTGCCATTATAGCACTCTACCAAACCTGCTGACCCGCACATACTTTCTGCATAATTTGGCCTACAAATTTACTTCCATTGTCACTCCAGACAATTCGCGGCAAACCAAACCTCGGGAAAAATTCCTTCAAAAGGACTTTGGCAGTAGACAAGGCAGTATTGTCCCTTAGGGGGTAGGCCTCTATCCATCTGGAAAAGGCACACACCACCACCAGAACATACTTTAGATTGTTACAACGCTCCATATGAATGTAATCAATTTGTAAAACCTCAAAAGGGTACGTAGGGGGAGCAAAATGACCTGCTGGAGCAGGGGTTCCCTTTACTGGATTATGCATTAGACAAACAATACAATGCTTCACCACATTCTCCGCACATTTAGGAATTCCTTCATTCTGCCATACTGGAGCCAGAAGTTTACATATCCCTTTTGCACTAATGTGGGCTGGACCATGCGCCATAGTAACTACAGGTAGTACGTAGGCGTCTGGTAACAGCCAACGCTGATGTTCTGACAATTCTGTCCAACACCCTGTCGCGTCCAACATTCCCGTACTTTCTTTCCACTTACTCAATTCCTTCTCAGTAGCCTCTTCTTGAATCGTTCTCACACTTTCTATTGTGTCCTCACACATTCCTCCCTCTCTGACCCATCATGCAGGGCCTGCAACACACATGCGACTTGTTGCATCTCTCACTGTTTCTTTCGCTACCTCGTCTGCAAAAGCATTCCCGCGACTCACATCATCAGTGATTCTCTTATGTGCACTACACTTTACTATTGCTATTTGGGTAAGCAAAGCAAGTGATTCGAGAAGGTCAGTCACTAACTGACCATGCTGTATCTTAGTCCCATGGGAAGTAAAGAATCCTCTTTCCTTCCACAAACGACCGAAGCTATGAGCCACGCCAAAGGCGTATTGGCTATCAGTGTAAACATTCACTCTCTTTCCCTTAGCCAACATACACGCTCTCGTCAGGGCAATTAGTTCAGCTGCTTGGGCTGAATTCTGTGTAATGCGTGCTGTCTCCACAACCGTATACAAGGTGGTAACAGCATAGGCTGCAGTCGTCTCGCCATTTGGAAGCTTGAAACAAGACCCATCCACCCATAGGATCCCATCCGGATCCACAAGTGGTGTGTCTTTTAAGTCTATTCTGCCTTTCGTTTCCTCCTCTGTTCAGAGAAAACAATCATGCTGTTCTTGAGTGTCTTTTACTTCCGGAATGGGCAACAATGTTGCTGGATTTAAAGTATTACACCGCTTGATGTGTATATGGCTAGCCAAGAGCGTCAGCTCATATCCAGACAAGCGGGCACTTGTGAGGTGTTGTGTTTTCGTTCTGTTCAAAAGAGTATCCACTGCATATGGTTCCATAACAACAAGAGTGTTATCTAGTACCAATCCAGCAGATTGACGAATGGAGATCGCTGCTGCTGCTGTAGCTCTGAGACAACTAGGCAATGCTTTGGCTACTGGATCCAACGTAGCCGAAAAATAGGCACATGGACGTTGTTTGTCTCCAAATTGTTGCGTTAAAACTGACAACGCGCAACCTTCCCTTTCGTGAACGTAAAGTGTGAAAGGCTTACTGTAATCTGGAGTACCTAACACAGGGGCAGAACACAAGGCAGTACGTAAGTCAGAAAAACTCTTCTGACATTCATCAGTCCAAGGAAGAGGTTGGGGTGTATCTTTCAAAGTAAGTGCAAACAGGGGTTTAGCCAACAAAGAAAAATTCGGAATCCACTGTCTACAATAAGAGGTAATGCCCAGAAAGGCACGCACCTCTCTTTGTGTGGATGGTACAGACATTTGCGCGATTGCTTGAATTCGTTCTGGGGTCAATCGTCTTCCCTCCTTCGACAAGAGATTACCTAAATAGGTAACCTCTTGGCGGCAATATTGCAACTTAGAGGGTGACACCTTGTGAAGCAGGTCAGACAAATGATGCAACAGTGAAACAGTCACATCCTTACAAACATCCTCTGAATCAGCAGCAGGTAACAAATCATCCACATACTGAATCAGGGTGGCACCTGGGGGGCAAAGTGAAAGCATCGAGCTGAGATTTCAAAGCCTGACTGTAAATGGAGGGACTCTCACAATAGCCTTGAGGTGCACATTTGAATCGGAAACTTCGGCCTCCGAGAGAGAAGTCAAAAATATCCCTACTCTCCTCAGCAATAGGAATACTGAAGAAAGCATTTTTGAGATCAATAACGGAGAACCATGCCGCCGAAGCGGGTATCATAGTAAGCAAGGCAGTGATATCTGGGACAACAGGAAACTGGGGGACAACAATCTTGTTGACCTCCCGAAGATCAATCACAAAACGATATACAGGAGGCTGAGAAGGATCAGTGCGTTTAAGGACAGATAGAACAGGACTGTTACAAACATTACCTCTTGTCTCTTCGACCACACCCTTCTGAACCAGATCATAGATAATAGCCAACGAAGCTCGTTCACCATCATTGGAAATCTTATACTGAGGAATGCGTGGTAGTTTAACATTAGGCTTAATAGTAACCACGTAAGGCGGAATCTGGAGCAGACCAACATCATTCGGACCTGTAGCCCAAAGCGTAGCAGGAACAGAACGAAATTCAGGTGGAAGTTTGTCTTTAGATAAATACATAGGAGAAACCAATTTTTCACCTAAAGTGAGATGCACACCAGAGGGGGAACAATACAGTGTTGCATGAAGACGTTTCAACAAGTCCAAACCCAACAAATTCTCTCCGCAACCAGTCGTTAAAATAAGCGGAGCTTCCAGATTGTAAGGACCAATTGAAAGAGGCAAAGGACAAGAAACCGGGCTACTAACTGGGGCGCCAGAAAATCCTACAGAAACATTAGTTAAGCCAGACAAAGGTGCATCAGGGAGTTTGGAGTGAATGATAGAACTTCTCATTGCACCAGTATCCAAAAGAAATGACTCTGCAACACCCAATGCAACAACTTCAACATAAGGCCCATTCTGATCCACTGGAACTGATACAACTCTGTTACTTTGTCCATGGCTGTCCTAACTAGAATGAAAATCCTGAACCTCACCCTCAACACAATAATCGTCATTGTAATATTGCGCAGACTGAGTATTCTGCTGATCAAAATAATTCATAGAATTCTGAGGGGGGAAAGGAACGCTGTCCTTGAGGCAACGCACCTCGCCCTCTACCTCTAGGTGCTGATTGAAAACCACCACGGCCTCGCGGCCCTGAAAATCCACCATTACGCTGCAATAAAACCAGACAGCTATTTTAAAATGACCTTCCTCTTTACAATAGGCACATTGATTAAGACCTAGCAAAGGCCGCCGAACAAAAGGTTCAGGTTTTTGTAACAACCTCTTTAATATCTGTGCAGAGGAAGAAACAGCCCACGAACTTTCTGAATCTCTCAACTTATGCGATAATTCTGGAAGCAAATTAAATACAAATGTATCCACAAATAATCGCTGTCCACCTTCAGTACTCATATCTTGACCACTGTGGTCGATAAACGTCTCCTCAAAACGAGTAAAGACATGGGAAACACTCTCATCTTTCTTCTGCTTACATGCAGCCAACTTATCCCAGTTAACACGTAAAGCAGGCATCATCGTCTTCATTAAGGTGATGATTCTACCAGGCAATTGTGTAATCAATTCATCTGGCTTAGCACCACCCACTTGTGCTGCATCTGCGGCACTTATAGCGGCCCAATTACCACCTAGAGCTTGGTCATGGTCTTACCTACGAATACGATCCCACAACGCTTGTGGAACTACATTTCCCATCAGCATATCAATATTGGCCAAATTCATAATACATGCATCAATAGTCTGAGACAGCTCTTTATAATATCCAGCAGGATTTTTACGAGGGTCCGGTAGAGACTGTTTCAGCGCCAACACTTCAGATCGTTTCCAGGGGACATGTACCCATATACGCTGGAAATGAGCAGGGACACCCGGAATATTACCTGCCTGCGGAACCGATTCCCTCCATACTGGAGGAACTTCCCTCATAGGATAATGTTTATTTTTCTGTCTAACTGCAGGATCAGGTTCAAGAATAGTTTGAGAAGAAAATAAAGACCTGAAAGTGACAAGTGTCCTTACAGCGTCCTCAACTTCGGAACCCACAATAAGTCCGTTATCAAACTTATCCTGTATGTCCAACAGACCCTGAGGAGTTAAATCCAACTCCATACTCTCCCATCCTTTGACAAGAATATCACACATGACATTAAAAACATATCTCTGCGTGAGCGCATTCCACTGGAGAAAGGTACTCAGGATATCGGGCACACTATACTGTAGACCACTCATGATCCATTTCTGAGCAAGAGAGTCCAACGCAACTCGTTCGTTAGAATCTGGGATTTGACTACGAGATTGTCTTCGAGAAAAAGCAGGAGTCCGATTAAAAGGCCCAAAGAGGGGGGGGGGGGGAAGACCAGAAACAGGATCAACCAACCGATTGCGAGTTGGGGAAGAAGCAGACAGTAAAACTGGAGACACAGTATTAAGCAAAGGAAGAGAAGGACTAGTTGCGACAAGAGGAACCTTAAGGGATCTTCCTCAAGATCCTTACTCTGTGGAGAAGTAGGCAACACAGGGTAGCATCTATCTATTGCCATACGATGTTGTCTTTCTGAGACTTCAATCGCTCGATCAGTCTCATTGTCCTTGAACTGCTGGGCAGCCTGTATGATCGTCATATCCTTCGCTTTTCTATCTCTTATTGCCGGCTTAAAAGTTCTCTCTGTTTGGTTTCTTTACGCCAAAGGCGGAAAGAGTCAAACATTGCCGGCCGGGCTTTTCTTTTGAACAAAATTGCTTCCTAATTGTCTAATATATCAGGCTCAAAGCTACCATTTTGTGGCCACTGCAAAACACCATCTTTCTTCGTGTATCAGATCCATGTCTCATTAAAGGCAATGGGGCCAACACCATGTTTAGAATAGAGCTCATAAGTGGGAGTTCCAACCGGAGGAATCGGACAGGAGTCCTCGAGCCGGGAATCCCTATTACAACCGAAACAACAAAACTTCCTAAATTTGCTAAGACCAGGCCTCATAAATTCACTGGTCCGTTTACCAAATTCAAGGAGTTAAAGCAAATAACACAGCACAAACGTACTCACCCCTTGGCTTCGGCTATTGCAATGGTCGAATAACAAAATTCAAAAACAAAACAAAGAAGTGGGTGCTACCCACGAATACTTAACTAAGTGGTCTCTCAAGCCAATAGAGGTCCGTCTAACGTCTCGCGATACCAGTCATCACCAGATGGTCCAAGGCAGGGCGGAAGTCAGGGTAGCAGTCGTCAGCAGCCGTCGGAACGGAGTAGCCGTGCTGAAAAAGACCTTCTGTCCACTTCGACATACAGGGGTCGCGTGGCCTGGTTCGCAAATCCTCCGTAATTTTCTTGCGAGGCTTCTCACGACCCTCGGGCTGAACCGCTACCACCGAAGCCGCCCCACGTTGGGCGCCAGTAGGAGAACCAGGCCTTATGGGCCTGGCTGCGCAGGGCACGCCTTAAATCCCCGAGTTCACCTGCCTTGTCGAACAGAGGCACGAGACACTCTGTTGGGCGTAGGAAAGCAGGTTTATTAGCTGCAGCTAAGCACAGTTGTCCCAGAAGTACATACAGCGTGTAAATTCTGAGGAGACAGCCACTTTAGTCCGGTGCGCACAATCTTTTATAGCACACATATTTATGACATTTACTCCCAATACATACCAATACATACAAAGCAAGCCAATAGGAAAAGTTGAAAACAAGCTATCAGGTATCCCAAATGCGCCCCTCTCTCAGACCCTCGTGTGTTACCACTTCCAACAAATTAATCAGTGCTAGTACCGACAATCCAATTTGCAGTTGGCAGGACGTATTTGTGTGCCTCAAAGGATAGTTGTGTAACAAGAGAATACAAGCAGAGAATAGCGAAGGCCAGTCGGATAAGATAATGTAAGGAAAGAATAGGAGAAGCCAAATAGTCAGTCGAGACAGGGATCAATCAACCCAGACGTGGATTAGCGACCCTGACATCGGTTTCCTAAACATGGGCAGGGAGTTACTCTTTAACCGAAAAGACACGTAGCAGCTGGGAAAAGCAAAAACACTCCGTTCGCCATGCTGCCTGAGTGAGGGCAACACAAAATGGCGACGAGACACAAAATGGCAGCTAAATACGGGACGAAGTCAGAAACTGAAGAACCTCAATCCCCTCAAGGCCTACAGCAATTGCTGAATGGTTTTATACAGTTCTGCAATGAGCGGGCCTGGTACTAAACAAGGCCAAAACTAAATATATGGTCTTTTCTAGAGGGATTGCAAAACCACTCAAAAGACGTTTGTATGTAGGAAGCATTATCCAGAAGCATGTACCTGCTATTGACTACCTGGGCATCTGTGTAACATCTCATTTAAACTGGGCTCCCCATATCGACTAAGTATCGTTGTCGCCAATTCAGTAGACTGCCCTCATAAAAAGAATACATAAAAATACGTCATCCAGGAAAGTGACCCCTGCACTAGAAATGTATTACATCAAATCTCTGGGGAGGGGGTCACTCTATGGGGTGGAACTTTGTGGTATTGGGAATATGAATTGCCTCACCATTGTAGAAAACCGTTTTTTAAGATCTCTTCTAAATTCAACCCCCAGGACCCCTCTGACCCCATTGTATCTGGACTTCACTCAAAGACAACTGGCACACAAGCTAGATTATAAAATATTAATGTTTTTGCATTGCTTGTGGGCCATTGAAAAGCTAGTTTCTTATCGACGGGTGATGATTGGCCTCCTGAAACAGCTCCAGGTATCTTCCATCCCATGGTTGAGCTCCTTTAGAGACCTACTTAGGAGGCTAGGGATGGAAGTGTATTGATCCAATCCTAAAAGTGTGTTGCTAATACGAAAGGATAGGGTTAAAGCAATTTACTGTGAAACAATAGCGGAGAAGGAGATATCCAATCCAGTGGGTACCCTGACCAAGGATTTTATACATTTTAAATTTGCTCCAAGTTATGAAAAACCTACTGATGAAATTTTCCCCACATTGCTTTGTAACAAGTGGTGCTGAAATGTTTCTTCCGGCGACCTCTGTTCATCCTGTAAAACCAGCCCAGAATCTATAGTCCACCTGTTATTTTGTTGCCCCTACTACAAAAATCTGATGGGAAAGTGGATCATTCCATTGTGTAGACTGGTTGGTCCTGGCCAATACCTTGAGGTGTTGAGAGTTTTGTTTTCTGCCACATGGCAAAATATTGGTGTGCACTATGGATCAAGCACTCTAAATGCATTGCATGAGCTTTCTTCTTCATCCTTTTTATCTTACAAACTGTATTTTATGGTAGCCATGCTTTCTTCCTAAAATGTTTTTTTAATCTTTTACATTGTTTTAAACTTGTCCTGTGTTGTGCACTTTTAAAGATCTGAATGATCGAAATTAAGTTTTATATGATACTAGCTTACCCGTCGCGCGTTGCTGCGATCTCAGAAGAAAGGAAATTTAAGGAAACTTGTTATGATAACATTTAATTTACATTGTGTAATTTATATTGAAACTTATTAATTTTAATATGGAAAACATTTTAAGGTGTTGTTTGAATTCTGTTTATTTATTCGAGTGCTTGTGGATACACGGTATTTTTTGTTTTTCCGTCTGGTGCGTACACAAATAAATCAGTTGGTTTTCCGATGCGTGAGCTGGCCACATACAGTTGTCCATGTGAGAAGCACGGAATCTCCAAATCTAGTCCATACACTTGCAGCGATTGTGCTTGTGCTTTGTTGATGGTCATTGCAAAAGCGAGTCGCACTGGAAACTGTAAACGTTCAGTATTGGAAAGATTATGAGGGCACTGGGGAGCCAGGGGCTGATATTTACCTTTTTTTTTTTTTGCCAGAAACTCGACAACTTTTAACAATTAAAAAAAAAAAAATATTTAATGTTTTTTTATTTTCTTTTTTTGCCAGAAACCTTCGCGGGAGTGTACTCAACAACTTCCCAAAGTTTCATGTCGATTGGATGAATGGTATAGTAATGCATAAAGGACAAACAGACATACTTTAATTTTTATATATATAGACTAGCTTATCCGTCGGCGTTGCTGCAATCTCAGAAGAAAGGAAATTTAAGGAAACTTGTTATGATAACATTCAATTTACATTGTGTCATTTTTATTGAAACTTATTCATTTTATTATGGAAAACATTTTAAAGTGTTGTTTAAATTCTGTTTATTTATTCAAGTGCTTGTGGATACACAGTATTTTTTGTTTATTCCGTCTGGTGCGTACACAAATAAATCAGAAAGTTTTCCGACGCGTGAGCTGGCCACATACAGTTGTCCATGTGAGAACCACGGATTCTCCAAATCTAGTCCTCACACTTGCAGTGATTGTTCTTGTGCTTTGTTGATGGTCATTGCAAAAGCGAGTAGCACCGGAAACTGTAAACGTTCAGTATTGGAAAGATTATGAGGGCCCTGGGGGGCCGGGGGGCCGATATTTAATAAAAAAAAAAAAATGCCAGAAACCTTCGTGGGAGTGTACTCAACAACTTTTAACAATTTTTTTTTTTTTTTAATCATTGTTTTTTTTGCCAGAAACCTTCTCGGGAGTGTACTCAACAACTTCCCAAAGTTTCATGCCGATCGGATGAATGGTGTAGTAATATATGTAATGCACCAGAAGGAAACATACATGTAGTCAAGTGTCCTCCAAATCCAAGGATATCATGGACTCACTTATAAATACCAAGAACATTTGTGAATTGTAAAGTGTCCTTTTAAAAAGGAGCTGTAGATAAAAAAACAGTTTTCAGGTTTATTATTATTCTTAAACACCACATCATATTTTCCACCAGAAAGACATGATAATAAACCCTCTGGTCCTCTTCTGGTGAGTGCACCAAGGACATTGCATTCTTGGAGAGATGCTCTTGTAGATTGTGTAATAGGGTAAACAGGGATTGCAGCCAAATTGTGTATGAAACTGAAAATAGAGTCACCGAAAATGCAAATGTGTATCTCTCTGCTATAAAGAAAACAACCAGATATCGGTCACATAATGATGGCAAATTTCCAGACAAGAACAAAGGCAATCTCAAACCGGCATTAGGTGTGTTTTTCGGTCGAGGATAGGGAGGGGAGCATATATATTAGAGGAACCGTTTTTAGAGTTATATTGATTCTTGCTGGAGCTTTCTGGTGCAAGTTATTATGACCAGAATCTGAAAATCCTGGAGGAAGACAGGACTTTATCTGAAAGCTTGTCTTTGGAAAAAAAATGACAAGGAGTGTTCAGACAGTTAGAAAGCTCTATGCTACATATTGTATAAACCAAAATGTTTGCCATCCAGGAAAGGAATATTCATGGCATTGGCCTTCTGTAAAGCTTCTCATTTCCAATATCAAGATAACACTTGATGTCTAGCAGCACAGAGGCACTTGCGAAGAGAGCATTGGAGCAAAGACCAACTTATGACGTGTCTGTTAAAAATTTGATCGGAATTTCCACTTTGGCCATAAGATCAGTGCAGTCCCCATTATCCCTGATGGTATCCAAAACCATTTGAAAAGATATTAAGAAATGTACATCGCATGGGTGCTGGCTCAGAAACACTTAAACTATCATAAGTGCGACATAGATCAGCATCCTTCTGATGGTCTACCGGATCGGTGGGGAAAACATGTTCTAGAGCTATGGCATAGCAGTATATTCTGACCAGGTTCTCCATCATGGGTTCTACTCTCATATCCTAAGAAAACTCTGAATTTGCACCTTTCAAGGAGTTCAGATAAGGCATGAATTTGGGAATAGTCACATGATCCAAATCATGTCAACTTTGCAAAATAAACCTTGCTCATATAGAAATAGGAGTAGTTTTGCAATTGAAGGGCTGTGTCTGTTTAACTTGGTTAAAAGGTTCGCTAGAAAAAGGCTTTGGGGCTGTTCTCTTAAATAAAAAAGAAGACAGTAAATTCTCTGTGTTTGATAAATGTACCTCTGGGATCAGGATCAACTCTTTCGCATTCCTCATCAAACACTGTGTTTCATTCAAGTGATGGACAGAAATAGGATTCAAAAGAGGAAGCAGAGGAAGATCTGGAGGCAGAGGATGGACAAACAAGATGGACACAATTATATATATATATTTTTTTTTGGAAAACCTTTATTTAGTAAAAAGAAGATACAATTACAGACCTACAACCACGGAGGCTGGTCAATTACACAAATCAATAATAGCACAATAGTACACAGCTCATCAGCCGACAACCCGAGGGCCCGGCAGCGAAAAGTCACGACAATGTAAAAAGCATGTGGCATAAAGAGGATGAGTGAAAGGTTTCACATTTTATATTTTATAAATAATAACCAAAAACGGAGCACAAAAAAGATCGAGGCATTACTGTGCAATAAATTGGCTGTCTCATACGGCAGGGGGAGACGGGTGAAGGATGTGCAACACTATGAAAGAGGAGAAATCCTGGAGAGGGGGGGGGGGGCAAGGGCAGAACGATACAACACAGACATTCGGAAGCCAAAAATCTGAAACGCACAGTCAAGGGAGGTGAAGCGGATCAGGAGCATCAGTGAAAGGGGGGGTGCAAATCTCTCCATGGTACGAATTCCATTGACCCCAGATCCTACCCCATTTCTTGGGCCTTCCACGGGAGACATATACAATTTTTTCCCTAAACATGGACCAGTCCATGTTTTCTTTCCAAGTTAATAGTGATGGTGGCCTCTGAGAACCCCACAGTTGGGCTATGTCTCGTTTCGCGACCATGTTACCTAGTGTGACCCATTGAGTCTGAGCAACAGTGTAGTCATTCGGCTCCCAAACATTCAATAGGCAGCGTCTGGCCTCAGGCAGTAACTCAACACCCGTCGCCTCACCCATCACCGCATACACTCGACGCCAGAAAACCGCCACTTCCGGACATTCCCACAGAATGTGAAGGAATGTAGCCAGCATAACACAACCACGCCTACACAACCCATCCACAGAGTAACCCATATGTACCAATCGTGGACCCGTGACATAGACCCGGTGCAGTATCTTAAGTTGCACCAGTCTGAGACGCGCCGGAATCGAGACTTCTTTGGGGAGGATATCGCCGCCTGCCAGTCTTCATCGTCCAATTCCAGCCTGTCGCTGGTCCAAGCACTGCGAAGTTGTACAAGAAGGTCCGAACGGTCGTTAATCAGTTTTTTGTAAATAAGAGAGATGGTGCTGTCGGGGACGTATCCGTCTAGCACTCTATCCTCAAGGGGGGAGGACTCCGAGATCATAGTTCCAGCCGGGAAAACCGAATCGAGTGCGTGTCGGATATGGAGATAATGAAAATATTCCCTGTCACTCAATTTATACTCCCGCTGGAGTTCATCAAAGGTCTTAACTCTGCCCTTAGCCCAGAGGTCGCCCACTTTGCTAATACCAATAAGGTCCCATCTATCGAAACCCTTTGACATCCATAGGCCACCCAGTTTCTCTGCAGCGAATAAGGGGGTCGATTTAGTCAGCTTATCCGTCCATCCCGTAGCGGCGGTCGCACTTCCCCATATTCGCACCGCGACCGCGGTGGGGCCCGTCAGGTGCTTCCTGTCGGCTCTAGAATAGAGTGCTCTATTGTAATCGCCTCCGGGCGGCTGCCACCTGTCCATCTCGAATGCGGGATTCGGGACAGGACTGTACATGGCGTGATTTACAGCACTCAACT
The DNA here is from genome assembly GCF_964263255.1 of Lissotriton vulgaris. Taxonomy (NCBI): domain Eukaryota; kingdom Metazoa; phylum Chordata; class Amphibia; order Caudata; family Salamandridae; genus Lissotriton; species Lissotriton vulgaris. The sequence continues at coordinate 654,129,062 of NC_141693.1, read as the reverse complement.
GGGACACCCAGTAGTAGCGCCTGATGTCAGGCAACGCAATACCACCGTCATACCAGGGCAAAGTCAGCTTTGCCAACGCGATGCACGGTCGCCCACCCCACATCACCTTCCTCTGTAGGCCCTCGATCTCACGGAAATTGCTGGCCAGTATCAAATCAAGTGTTTTTTGGATGGCATACAAGAATCGGGGAAGAGACATCATTTTGAACAGGGCCGCTCTTCCCAAAGGGGATAGAGGCAAGCCACACCAAGCCGCAACATCCGACTTAAGCCGGGAGAGCGGAGGTAGCAAATTCCGCTCATAGCGGACTGTGGGGTCCATTGAGATGTAGATCCCAAAATACTTAAAGCCGGCTCTAGAAACAGGTATCGGGCAAACGCGGGGTAGAGAGGGTAAGTCTCCCGTGAGCGGGTAGATACGGGACTTGGCCCAGTTAATGACCAAACCAGAGTTCTTCCCAAAGGAACTCAATACATCAAACAGGACACCCAGTGACTTACGGGGAGAGGTAAGATACAGCAATATGTCGTCGGCATATAGCGATATTCGGTCCTCGAAGTCAGGGGACCATCGGATACCTTTAAGCGAAGGTTCCCAGCGAAGCCATGCGGCCAGGGGTTCAAGGGCAAGCGCGAAGAGGAGCGGCGACAAAGGGCATCCCTGTCTTGTACCGCGTCTGAGAGCAAAGGGGTCCGAAGCCCTGCCATTAACCACCACCTGAGCCAGCGGCTGCTCATACAGAAGCTTGATCCACCCAATGAATTTAGGGCCGAAACCGAACTTAGCAAGGGCTGCCCACAAATATGGCCACTCCACCGTATCGAAGGCCATCGAGGCATCGAGTGAAACCAAGATGGCCGGCTCCTCAAGAGACCCCGCCCTTGCTAAGACGCCATGAAGACGACGAAGATTGAGCGCGGTATTGCGATGGGGGATGAAGCCGGATTGGTCCGGATGGATCAAGTCAGTAATCACCGTAATCAGCCGATTTGCCAACAGTTTTGCCAGGATTTTGGGTTCTACGTTCAAAAGTGAAATCGGCCGGTACGATGAGCAGTGTTCACGAGGCTTGCCGTCTTTGTGGATGACCACAATGGACGCTAATCTCTGATCTCGGGGAAGAGACCCAAGATCTTGCGATGACGAAGATATGGCGCCATTTTGTCAGGGCACAATTTGTACAATTCTACTGGTATACCATTCGGACCTGAGGCCTTCCCAGAACGAAGTGAGCGGATAGCGAGCGCTACTTCATCGGTGGAAAATTCCGCCTCTATAAGCTCCTTGTCTGAATCCGACAGGCTAGGCAGTGCAATATCTCGAAGCAACAAGTGCGAGTCCTCTTCCGGCCTATACGAGACCGGCGCATAAACCGCCTGAAAATGCTGGGCAAAAACCTGGACTATCTCAATCGGGTCCACCACTCGCGTACCATCCACCCTCTCAACAACCGGCACCACCCGATTCAATCTATCCATTTTATCCAGCCAAGCAATCAACTTTCCCGCTTTATCACCAACATCATACAAACGCCCCTGCTGCTCACGATTCATCACCTTGGCCGCGTCAGTGACCAGCGCCCTATATTCAGACTGTTTAAGGGCCAAAGAATGTAGCCCCTCAGGTGTGACTCCAGACTCCATCCGTTCCTCCAACTCGGTGATTTCATTCTCCAGGCCCACCACCACCGCATTTTTGCGCTTTCTCGCGCTAGCAATTAGGGACAGGGTTTGGCCAAGAATCACAGTTTTATACGCCTCCCACAAAGAGACAGGGGAGGATACCGATCCCTCATTCTCAGCGAAGTAGTAATCCATACACTTCACCACCTCCGACCTAATCTTGGGATTACGAAGGTGCCAGGGGTTGATCGGAGCGATGCGACCCTCGGCCCCCATCTGTATATCAATAGTAAGCCAAAGCGGAGAGTGGTCAGAGATCCCCCTGGCCAAATGCCTGATTTCCCTTACAGAGACCATCTGCACCACTGGCACGAGGATATAGTCAAGTCTCGAGAGACTCCCATGAGCTCCCGAGTAGAAAGTATACTGGAGCTGTCCAGGGTGCAGTTGCCTCCAACAATCAACTAGACCAAACGTGTCCAGGAGACTCCCCAGCCATAGCTGTGACGCGGGCAGGGTTCTGGGGGGTTACGGTCTTCATCCCCACTGACTACAGAGTTAAAATCGCCACCCACAACCAGTATGCCGTCAGGAAACCCCAGGATCACCTTACCCAAATCCACAAATGTGGTGGATTGCAGGCCAGGCGGAACATACACAGACAAAATGGAGATCGTCTTCCCCTCCCACCGACCCGTGATAGCCGCTTAGCGGCCCCTGTCGTCCAACACTACATCATCTATCTCCAGGGGGATGGAATTTCTAACCAGGACACCTGCCCCTCTCGAACCAGTGGTAAAGCCAGAGTGGGCCACCAAACGGTAACCCCGTCTATTCAGTGCATGGCACGTATTCCCTACTAAATGCGTCTCCTGGAGTAAAATCACATCTGGGGAACAACGTTTCAAATATTGCAAAACTATCCCCCGTTTTATCCTATCACCAAGACCGTTAACGTTCCAGCTCAGCAGCACTCTTAGCCCCCTACCCCCATCCCAGCATTGAGCACTCCCCGCCCCGGAACAGGCACATAGGATAAAAGCCAGAACAAAGCGCAGCCTCGAAAAAAACAAAAAGGAAAAGACCCCCCACCACCCCCAATGAACCCCTCAAAACACCCCCCCCACCCTGCACCCCTGCGGTAGACCAGAAAGCAACCTCAACTTGCAGTGTGCCTGTCGCCCCATTAAACTAACCTACAAGAAGAGAGAAAAAGTCCCCAAAGGAGGAAGATTCCCGATTCCCCCCACCCCCGGGTATCCACACTGTAGAGCAAAACGAACACAAAGCTACTGCCATAAGTCCAGGAAAATTGGCTCGCCGGCGCAGACTTACTACTCCTGTTCTTCCAAGCCACCTTCGGCACCTCTCGAACTCTCGTTGTTGGTACGGTTTGCAGGCAATGTGTCCAACCAGCCACAGGCCACCTCGGGGCGGTCAAAAAAGAATGTACGTTCATCATATTCAATCTGCAGGCGGGCTGGAAAAAGCATGGCATATTTCAGTCCCATATCTCTGAGCCGCCTCTTCACCCCCGTAAAACCCATGCGTTGTTTCTGTACCGCCTGCGTGAAGTCCGGATAAAAACTGACTGACGCATTTTCAAACTTAGTGGGACCATTAGCACGTGAAGCTTGCAGGATAGCGTCCCTGTCCCGGAAGTTAAAAATCCTGGCTATGATAGGCCTTGGAGCGGCCCCCAGCTTGGGCTTTCCACCGGGGACTCTGTGAGCGCGCTCCACCGTGAAAAAGTTGCTGAGGCCCCTAGGTATAAGATGTTTTAAGATAAGATCTTCCACCAGAATGTTCGTAGACACATCCGCAGAGTTCTCCGGAACCCCCACAATGCGAACGTTATAACGCCTGGCCCGGCTCTCAAAATCCTCCAGCCGGCGGGCAAATAAGTCATTGGAGGTCCGGAGATTGCGCACTTCAGCTTGGAGGTCCGAGACATCTGTGGTCAGGCTTGCAGTCTTAATATCCAGGGACTTGACCTGCCCATTGGTTTTCCCCAAGTCCGTCCTAATAAGATTGACCTCGATCGCCACCGTGTCCATCTTAGCTGCAAGGGTTTCATACTGTTGACCCATAGATGTTCTAACACTTGCGATGGCACCCATAACATCTTTCAATGTCGGCTCCTCAGTTGTAGGAGGACCATCGCCGGTCCCCTCAAGGGCCTTGCTCGTTCCGCCTGGGGATCCTTTAGGACGAGTATAGCGCTCTATGGTCTGGGACTGAGGAACTCCACCACGATATGAACCCTTGGTGTTCCGTTTCTCTGCGTCCGCCTTGCCCGCCATGATGAGCGATGAGCTCCGACGGAACCGGCGAGATCTGGTCAAAATGGTCCCGTTCACGGCAGCTCGCAAAGGCGAGAGGGCTAGGGTCCAAAGCAAGCGTAGGACCGGCAGCGAGATCAGGACAGCCGTGTAGAGCGGCCGTAGATCGCCGTCAACACTGACCAAGAGCAAAACCGGAAGTACCACAGGGGCTGTTGGCATGTCACACCAGCCGTTGTTGTTCGATTGCCACCTGGGTACCTCTGGGACTCAAGTCCGAGGATGGTCTACGATGTAGGCCGCAAACTTCAAGGCGCAATAAGTCCGGTTCCCGGTGGCCAAATTCATTTTCGAAAAAAGTTTTTGAAATCAGCAGGGCATCAGCAAAAGGTACCCGTCGTCCAAATCAGGATTTGTGGCAGATAGATGCGGGAGGCGAAGAGGGTCTCGGGAGCCCTGTGCTCACGCGTCCATCTTGGAAACGCCGAAGCTCCTCCTCGCACGTTTATATTTTTAATCCATTTATAGAAAGGTCTTCCAGCAGGTTGATCAGCCAGGGTCTCCTTCATACAACACTTGAAAAGGAAGACGAAGACTTAGGGCTAGATTGAGTACTGGGTAAGCCTCTCCTACACTTAATGTTTCTTCATTCAGAACCACTGAGAGTCAGGACAACAACAAAGTAACAACAGAACAGACAGATGTCTGTGAGAAACTATAAACCAAAATGACCAATGCAACTGCTACGGAATTGCACCGCCTTTCCCTAGTCCCCAACAGCAAACATGGGCGGATTTGGGAAGGATATTCTGATCCCGTGGTTAAGATTGTGGTGTGGGCAGTTGCAGAAACATTGTTTCAGGTACGGAGATGCACACAATGTGTAAAATAACTAGAGCTGGTATGACTTGCAGTCTGAGCCAGGTTTTACAAAACTTTTCAAACCCACCACACCTCGCCCCCCCCCCCCCCTCCGTTCTCCTAGAACTACCAGAGCAGAGGAAATTATGAATATAACTGGGGGGAAAGCACATACCGTATTTCCTTGGTGTGGGTGGTATTTGAGCTCTAGATCAAACAGGGATCATTAACCCTGAAGTAATCAACACTTGTGAACCTGTGCTCAGCACCAGCTACAGAAGAACGAGCTATCACAAAGAAAAAGAAAAATGAAGACCCCTTACGGGGCAAAAGGGACATCTGTCAGGAATAGACGCAAAAGCAGGAGTTGTGGCCAGCAGAGCTTCTAAACAGTGGATGCAGATTCTTCCAAAATTATGGTTGAGATCGCCTAGAAGTCAGCATACTGGTAAAAATAGCTGTAGTACAACAAGTTGCAGTTATTTCTGGTTTCCCATGCAATAGTGCACACTTTCTAACTGGTGGTGACTGTGCAAACCATGCCAATCATCTTACACAAATTTGAAATAAATGCCAAATTTGTTATCTCCATTAAGCATATTGCTTGTTCCTCAACACCTACAAAATCTCACCAAATAATTTACAATTTTGCAAGGTTTTCTGATTTTCTGTTAAGTGTCTGTTAACAAAATGTATATAAATGAGAAGTTGAGTGTTTACTTATGATGGAGATTTGTATGAGATTACTGTTTATGAGTTTTTGCCCTTAGGGAACCTTGGGAAACCTTCCTGCACGAAAACAATCACAAGAGGCTGTTTCCTCTGTCTGTGTGTGCTGCGGAATGCAGCACACATAGAAAAAAGAAAAGCAAGGAGACATTTTAATTTCTCCTTGTTGTGCCACCCTTATGCTTCCCATGGGGAGATGTAGGATTTTGGCGCTGCCTCAGAGTTATGATTTCTAGTAAATGTGGGGCAGTGTCAAAAAGCCATGGATGTTGCTGGAAACGCCCCCAGCAACACCCATTGCTTGCCCCTTTAACACAGATAATGGTGTTAAAAGGAACAATATTTACAAGGCAGCATTAAGCCAAAAAATTGGCTTGATGCTGCCTGGTAAATATGGAGCAGGCTCCTGCACCACAGGAGATTTACTTCACGCAGCGGAGTGCTGTCTGAAACTAGAAGGATGCTCCGTTTCTGGTGGAAAGATTACCTGGATGCACAAAGATGTTTGAAATTGAAAAACCAAAATGTGGTTTATGCCATAATTTGCCCTTGTCAAAAGATCTACATTGGCAAGACGAACCAAAAAGTAAGACAATGAATCATTCAGCATAAATCACGCATAAAAACAAATACATTAACAGCACCAATGGCCTCCCATTTCAAACGAATGGGACACAGCGAAAAAGAATTCCACTAGACAGTGTTACATGCTTTTCAAGATGACACTTGAGGCGGTGATATAGATAATTGATTAGCGAGAAAAGAAGCGTATCTAATCATAAAATTTAATACAGTCTGGAGAGGTTTGAATAAAATGTCTGAAATGAACAGATTGTAATTTTTCCAATTCACGTTGAGCCTTCAGTACATGAAGAGTCCAAAATAGGAGCTTGCTTTAACACCCAAAATTCTGACTACTTCGCAGTAAGTAAGCTATGTCGAGGTCTGTGAGTTCCGACACACCCCAAAATATACTTGGTTGCCAGGTTATGCAAATAGAGTGCCCAATATATCAAAGAAAAACTCTAATGCTCTACCTGGTACAATGAAGTATGAATACAGCCTTGATGTTCTACTACACTACATCTCCCAGAAGCCCGTGGAAGGTATGGCCCACAAGAGAAACACCTTCTTTCCTCAAAACAAGATTAAAAAAACAGAACGCCATTGCATGCCTTTGCAGGAAGGCAGCTTGAAGCGGACCGGGCAAAAAACAAGTTGCAAGTAAGTGTAAACAAGTTCACAGCACGAAAACTGTGTCACATAACGAACCCTGGGCATAGTTCGCATAGTAGCGCTACGCGTAGCTACGTAAAGTGCACTTCTCACTACTCACAATACGCATAGCTAACCGAACTGGTTAGTGCAGTAGGGAACATGCTGTTCGCACTGATTGCACCGTTCTGGATGCTTGTCTGCACTGTGCAATCATTGCAAACGGCATCTTGCACAGTGCAAGAGGTCGTTTTCTGCTGCTCGAGTAGATTTGTGCTCGAGCTACAGCTTTCTCAACACGGACTGGTAGTTTCTCATCCCGAGCGGTCACGAGCATACACGACTACTCCTAATGAGAAACATGACCTCCCGCCGTTGAGAATCTCACTGGGAGGTTTATTTTCCATGCTTGTGATCGGCAACTTGATGTTGCTGATCGCGAACGAGGAAAAAATCTCGCCGGGATGATGATTTTGCTCACTCGCGGTCGCCAACTTCCCGTTGAGGACCGCGAGCGAGCAAAAATTGCCCGCTACGTGCTTTTTCACTGTGCTACGTGCAATTCGCATAGTGCGTAGTTGCGCAAACTATGCACACTCCGCGAGCGTAGCGTAGTATTCCACCCAGGATTACACATAACAGCACCCAGTAGAGCACGCCGGCAGGTCAAGAGCCTTAGCAACATGAGTTCAATGCATTGAGGTCGACAAACTAACAAAATAAGTACCAACTTTTGTTTATTTAGGAAACAATGTATTGCATAGAATGAATTTTTCATTCACACTACAAAGATGGCACAAGAGTACGTCTGGTATTATTTTAATCAGAGTTCCAGCAACAAGGGACAATTAATACGTTGCTTAAAGAGCCAACACTGATAAAAGTGTTTTGAAAGCATTTTTCTGTCAGCCAAGTGTGCTCAAACGAATTTAGAAGTAAACAAGTTCGCTATATTTCTTTTAGAAAGAAAATAGACAGAGAATCTTTAGTCACGGTAAATTCATCTAACTACGATTCTGTCCTCTAGACTTGGAATAAGTGTCCAACCAGCGACAATTCAAGGTACATTAATTGCGATTATAATTGCTGTGACTTGTCCATAGGCAACCCATGCGAGCTAAAGGTTTTGTACTCATGTGGATCCTTGTATATTCTTACAGTACCAACAAAAGGAATTCAAGGCATCTGATCTATTTTTCAACTAATGAACCACAATTAAGACCGACCTCTACCTGAGTAATTGAGAAATTTCGTACCTTCAAGGTAAATTTATACTAATGCTGTCAGATTAAAAAAATAGGAGATTGTTGAACATAGAGTTATAAAGTTTTCCCCTTTGCCCTTTCAGAACTCACCAAACCTTTGACCTGAAGAGAACCGGTAGTAGGCATCTTGGGCTCAAAACGAGTAGACGACCAGGACCAATGGGGGATTCCAGCTCAACGAGTACCAATATGGATGCCAACAAATTGTTTTCCCAAAAGTAACTATTTCTAGCGCCCATATGAGCTACATCTGGACCCTCAATATGTCCTAGTACCAAGAGCGTTCTTTGTGAATAGAGTGTTCTGGCTTCAAAAATTTAGGAATGGTGAAGACTGTAATTTTAACAAGTCTGTGCAATTATTTAAGTTTAAATGTTTTTCGCTTTATCACTTTTTGTAAACACTTTTTTTATGTTCTTCTCACAAATTATTTATTCTATATACATTGAATTGAATGTGGATACTCTTTTCCTGCATCACAGTAACTGTTTAAAAATGTTAGCAAAGTGTTTCAAATACTATTGAAATAATTTTGAAGCCATGTTTATTGAGTATTTTGTTCCTCACGTGGTTGCGAAATTCAAATATGTTTTTACTTATACGCTATACGGTATAAGTAAAAACGTATTTGAATTTCCCGACCACCACATGTTCTATTGTGTTTACAGGTGTTAAAAATTGAAGAACTGATTTAAACAAACAACAGAAAAATAGAGCGGCACTAGAGTAGTCTGCCAATTACCCCCAGGCCCCGTTGTCCTCCTCCCATTCATAACTTTTGGAGATAGCCATCTCCCAGCTAGAACACACATTTTCAATGCAAATTAGTCTTGCATATGTGAGAGTTAGAGGTACTGGCGTTGTAATGAGAATATCTTTTACCCATGTGATTTGGGTTGGAGTGGATGCATGTGGTGTGGAGTGGATTTATGTGCCTTGGAATTGTTAGCTAGTCGTGGAATGGTGTGTTTTGGAACTGTGTGGAGGGGATTTGTGTAGTGGAATTATGTGCATGATGTCTAATGGAAATATATGGATAGTATTTATGTGGTATTGAGTGTACTGGAATAATGTGGAATGGCGTTTTGTGTGGTGGAGTGGTATTTTGTGGAGTTTGATTATGCGGTGTGCTGTTGAATTATGTGGCATGATGTGGAATTCTGTGGTGTGGATTGGATGTATGTGGTGTGTTGAGGGTGATTGTGTTGTTGAGTTGAAAAAGGTGGTGTGGAATGGAAATGTGTAGAATTGAATTGTGTGACGTGGAAGTGTGTGGTGCTGAGTGAAATAATGCTGATTGGAATTATGTGGCATGGTGTGGAGTTTATTTGTGTTGATTTCTCACCAACTATTAATTAATCTATATAAATAAAAATCAAACTGTTCGTTTTTTCAAAATCTCAAATCTCCGAAAGTTCTTCACCGATTGCTTTGAAATTTTGACACAACGTTGCATGCGAATATGCAAGTGTTTTTGTATGCACAACGTTGGATTCAAATACGGGCGTGTTGAATACGTGCATGTTTTTCATCGAAAGCACAAACAGACACATAAAATGTCAATGTGCGTTTGATAAAAATCTTAAATCTACGAAAGTTCTTCATCGATTGATTTGAAATTTTGACATAACGTTGCATTCGAATACGCGAGTGTTTTTATATACACAACTTGGGATTCCAATACGGGCGTGTCGAATATGCACGTGTTTTTAATCGAAAGCTCAAACAGACACATGACAATGTCAAAGTGCATTTGATAAAAATGTTAAATCTATGAAAGTTTTTCACCAATTGATTTTACATTTTGACACAACGTTGAATTTGAATAAGCGTGTGTTTATATATATACACAACGTTGGCTTAGAATACGCGTGTGTCAAATACGCAAGTGTTTTTAATCTAAAGGACGAACAGACCCTATTGATTCGGTTGATGATCAACAAGTACAATAAACGCATAGAGACAATAGTATTGTTTGCCACAAAAACACAGCGGCCGCTGTGTATATGCACTTCCCATCCAGTGTTGTTAGAAAATCCACAGAAACAGTGCGTGTGCTTCAATTCGATTTATTTATCCATTAGAGTTCCAGCATGTAATCACGGCAATAACGGAACAAAAAACCCAACGCGTTTCGGCGATGAACCTCTCGCCTTGCTCACGGGTCTCAGACAATAGTATACATATATTAGGATGGACAGTTGGTGTCAGTCAATCAATCAATCAATCAATCACAGCATTAATATAGCGCACTACTCACCCAGAGGGTCTCAAGGCGCTAGGGGAGGGGGGTCCGCTACTGCTCGAACAGCCAGGTCTTGAGTTGCTTCCTGAAGGTGAGGTGGTCCTGGGTCAGGCGGAGGTGGGTCGGGAGGGAGTTCCAAGTCTTGGCGGCGAGGTAGGAGAAGGACCGTCCCCCTGTTGTGGCTCTTCGATGCGGGGGACGGCGGCGAGGGCGTGGCCGGTCGATCGAAGCTGGCGTTTGGGAGCGTAGAAGTTGAGGCGGCTGTTGAGGTATCCTTGGCCTTGGTTGTGTAGGGCTTTGTGTGCGTGGGTGAGGAGACGGAAGGTGATTCTCTTGTTGACCGGGAGCCAGTGCAGGTCTCTCAGGTGTCCGGAGATGTGGCTGCGACGGGGGATGTCCAGGATGAGTCGTGCTGAGGCGTTCTGGATCCGCTGAAGTCTCTTCTGGAGTTTGGCAGTGGTTCCGGCGTAGAGGGAGTTGCCGTAGTCCAGACGGCTGGTGACGAGGGCCTGGGTGACCGTCTTCCTGGTCTCGGTGGGGATCCACCGGAAGATCTTACGTAGCATGCGCAGGATGGTGAAGCACGACGAGGAGACGGCGTTGACCTGTCTGGTCACGGAGAGGGAGGAGTCCAGGATGAAACCCAGGTTGCGTGCATGGTCTGTTGGTTTGGGTGCGTTGCCTAGGGCGGGGGGCCACCAGGAGTCGTCCCAGGCGGAGGGTGAAGATCCCAGGATGAGGACTTCCGTCTTGTCCGAGTTCAGTTTCAGGCGGCTGTTCTTCATTCATTCGGCTACCTCTTTCATCCCTTCGTGAAGGTTGGCTCTGTCGGTGGCGGGGTCGTTGGTGAGGGAGAGGATCAGCTGGGTGTCGTCAGCGTAGGAGATGATGTTGAGGTTGTGCTGGCGTGCGATGCCTGCGAGGGGGCTCATGTAGACGTTGAAGAGGGTTGGACTGAGCGAGGAGCCTTGAGGAACGCCGCAGATGACTTCGGTGGCTTCTGATCTGAACGGGGGGAGGCGGACTCTCTGTGTCCTTCCGGCGAGGAAGGAGATGATCCACTCCAGTGCCTTCTCCTGGATTCCGACGTTGCTGAGGCGCTGCACTAGTGTACGGTGGCAGACAGTGTCGAAGGCCGCGGAGAGGTCTAGGAGGATGAGGGCTGCTGTTTCTCCGTTGTCAAGCAGGGCTCGGATGTCATCGGTGGCTGCGATCAGGGCGGTCTCGGTGCTGTGGTTGGCCCGAAAGCCAGACTGCGAGAGGTCGAGGGATCCGTTCATCTCGAGGAAGGCGACCAGCTGCTTGTTGACGGTCTTCTCGATGACTTTTGCAGGGAACGGGAGCAGCGAGATGGGGCGGTAGTTCTTGAGGTCGGTGGGGTCGGCTGATGGCTTCTTTAGTAGAGCGCTGAGTTTGGCGTGCTTCCAGCTCTCCAGGAAGGTGGCGGTGTTGAAGGAGGTGTTGCTGATGTCCCGCCGGTGGGGTGCGATGACAGCGTCGGCCTTGTTGAAGACGTGGTGAGGGCAGGGGTCGGTCGGAGATCCGGAGTGGATGGAGTTCATCGTGCGGACGGTGTCTTCGGTGCTGATCGGGGTCTAGGCGCGGAGGGTGGTGGTGGGGGGGCGGTGGTTCGGTTGTGGCGTGCGTTGGTCGAGTGCTGAAGCTGTTGTGTATGTCCGCGATCTTGTTGTGGAAGTAGGAGGCGAGGGAGTTGCAGAGGTCTTGCGACGGGGTGATGTCGTTGTTTCCGGCGTTGGGGTTGGAGAGCTCTTTAACGATGTTGAAGAGTTCCTTGCTGTTGTGTGCGTTGTTGTCCAGTCGTTCCTTGAATGCAGTTTTCTTGGTGATGTGGATCAGTTGGTGGTGTTTTCGGGTGGCGAGCTTGAGGGCAGTCATGTTGTCCGGTGTTGGGTCTCTGCGCCAGGCTCTCTCGAGGGCTCCGCAGTTCTTCTTGGAGCTCTTGAGTTCGTCGGTGAACCATGGGGCCTTCTTGCTGCCGGGTCTGCTAGGCGGGGTCCTCAGAGGAGCGAGGTCGTCTGCGCAGTTGCTGATCCACTTCATGAGGTTGGTGGCCGCTTGGCTGGGGTTCGCTGCGCTGGTGGGTAGGTTCTTGCTCAGGGAGGTCGCGAGCTGGTCGGCTGTGATCTTGTTCCAGCTTCTGCGTGCAACCTGTTGCTGGTGGTGGTGGATCATGGTCCTTTTGAAGCTGAAGTGGACGCAGCTGTGGTCCGTCCAGTGGAGTCCGGTGGCGTGGCTGAAGGAGATGTCCTTGCTGGATGAGAAGACGGGGTCGAGTGTGTGTCTGGCGTAGTGGGTGGGGGTGGTCACCAGCTGCTTGAGTCCGAGGTTTGCGAGGTTGTCCAGCAGGGTGGTGGTGTTGTGGTCGTTGTTGTTCTCCAGGTGGAAGTTGAGGTCCCCGAGGAGGATGTAGTCACGGAGGGGAGGGCGTGCGGGCTGACGAAGTCGGCAATGTCCTCGCTGAATTGTGTGCGTGGTCCCGGGGGTCTGTAGATGAGGGTGCCTCTGAGGGTGGTCTTGGGGTAGATGTGGACCTGGAAGTGCAGGTGCTCGGCGGGTGCGAGGGTGTCGTCGGTGCTGGTCGTGATGCGGATGGTGTTCTTGTGGATGATGGCGATGCCTCCTCCAGTCTGGTTGATGCGGTCCCTCCGGATGATCTTGTAGCCGTCTGGGATGGCGATGGCGAGGTCGGGCGCTGAAGAGGCGTTCATCCAGGTTTCCGTGAGGAAGGCGACGTCTGGGGCTGGGGTGTCGAGCAGGTTCCAGAGCTCGACGGCGTGTCTGTGGACGGAGCGGGTGTTGAGCAGGATGCATTTCAGGTGGCTGCTGCTGTTGCTCGTCTTGGTCCTGGTCGGTGCTGGGGTAGTGCAGGTCCGGATGCAGGTGAACTTGCAGGAGTACCAGCAGAAGGGTCCGTGGGTGCGTCTCGGGGTGGCTCAGTAGCAGCCTGGGATTCGGCCGGCGTTGAGAGCGTTGAGTTCAGTGGCGTCGTACGTCCGGCGGGTGGGCTGGGGTCTGCGAGGATCAGGGGTCCTGGCACTGGGTGCGGTCCAGGCGCGGACGGGCGCAGACGGGCTTACCGTTGGCGCACCTTCGGCGCTCAGTCGGCGCGCCCGCTGCGCGAGCGCATGGTCGCCATTTATGGCAAAGTGCAGGGAGGGAGGGGCAGCTGGGAGGCGGGAGCGGGGAGGAAGGGGGCGTGTCTACACTCCCCCGCGGCGGGAAGCGGCAGCGGGGAGCGGGGCGGGTGGGTGCAGGGGACAGCAGCACAGGGGGGATACAAGCACAGGGGACAAAGTGTACAGCACGGATACAGTAACAAAAAAGTCACAGATATACAGTTAAAAACGAGCAAAGCTACACAGTGGCACAGAATGCGGCAAAACAACAAGCGGGGGGCGTGGCCCAAGGGTGGGAAGGCTCAGCGATGCTGAGAGTAGCGGCAGGTGGGGGCACACGCAGCAGTTGGTGGCCGTGCGGCGCGGGGGTGTCCTACAAGTAGGTTTGCAGACAGGGAAGTGGGTGGAGGGAGTGGGGAGGAGTTGGATCACTTGGCAACATTAAGAAAGGACGCATAGAGACAATATTCTACATATATTAAGATGGACAGTTGGTGTCAGGATGGCAGACCGGGAAGTGGGTGGAGGGAGGGGGGAGGAGTTGGTTTACTTTGTAACATTAGCGCGTGTTTATATATACACAACCCTGGTTTCGAATACTTGCGTGTCAAATACGTGCAAGTTTTCAATCGAAAGGTCTAACAGACCCTATCGATTTGGTTGCGGCGCAACAAATACAAGGGACGCATATAGACAATAGTCTACATATATTAGGATGAACAGTTAGTGTCAGGATGGCAGACCGGGAAGTGGGTGGAGGGAGGAGTTGGTTCACTTTGCAACCCGAACAGACGCTATCGATTTGGTTGCTGCGCAATAAATACAAGGGACACATATATAGAATAGTCTACATATATTAGGATGGACAGTTGGTGTCATTGTGGCAGACCGGGAAGTGGGTGGAGGGAGGCGGGGAGGAGTTGGTTCACTATGCAACCCAAACAGACCCTATTGATTTGGTTACTGTGCAACAAATACAAGGGACACATATATAGAATAGTCTACATATATTAGGATGGACAGTTGGTGTCAGGATGGCAGACCGGGAAGTGGGTGGAGGGAGGGGGGAGGAGTTGGTTCACTTTGCAACATTAAGAAAGGACGCATAGAGACAATATTCTACATATATTAAGATGGACAGTTGGTGTCAGGATGGCAGACCGGGAAGTGGGTGGAGGGAGGGGGGAGGAGTTGGTTCACTTTGTAACATTAGCGCGTGTTTATATATACACAACCCTGGTTTTGAATACGTGCGTGTCAAATACGTGCATGTTTTCAATCGAAAGGCCGAACAGACCCTATCGATTTGGTTGCGGTGCAACAAATACAAGGGACGCATATAGACAATAGTCTACATATATTAGGAGGAACAGTTGGTGTCAGGATGGCAGACCGGGAAGTGGGTGGAGGGAGGAGTTGGTTCACTTTGCAACCCGAACGGACCCTATCGATTTGGTTGCTGCGCAACAAATACAAGGGACACATATATAGAATAGTCAACATATATTAGGATGGACAGTTGGTGTCATTGTGGCAGACTGGGAAGTCGGTGGAGGGAGGGGGAGTAGTTGGTTCACTTTGCAACCTGAACAGACCTTGTTGATTTGGTTACTGCGCAACAAATACAAGGGACACATATATAGAATAGTCTACATATATTAGGATGGACAGTTGGTGTCAAGATGGCAGACCGGGAAGTGGGTGGAGTTGGTTCAGTTTGCAACCCAAAGAGACCCTATCGTTTTGGTTGCTGTGCAACAAATACAAGGGGCGCATATAGACATTAGTCTACATATATTAGGATGGACAGTGGGTTTCAGGATGGCAGACCGGGTAGTGGGTAGAGGGAGGGGGGAGGAGTTGGTTCACTTTGCAACCCGAACAGACCCTATCGATGTGGTTGCTGCGCAACAAATACAAGGGACTCATATAGACAATAGTCTACATATATTAGGATGGACAAAAACATACTGTATACCCACAAGCATTGTGAAATTAAACATATTAGAAACGTGCGCTTACTCTTTTCTTTCTCTTCCATTTAATCAGACTGAGCCACAGCAACTGAGGCCAGGTACAGCTAGTTATTAATATAAGCCTACTAAATTGTGGTTCTATCGACCTTAAAGAGTTGTCTTGGACATGGTCAGATTCTAGTCAGGGATCTTAATGGTAAAGATGTCCCAAGAATGCTTTTCAATTAGCTGAGCACCCTGTGACCAATCTGAGAGCGCCTGTCATTCCTTAGGTGTTATCTCACTCAATTCAATGGCCACACTCTACCCTGTGATGATGAAAAGCCACACCATCCCAAAAGAAAGCACATCCTGCATGCAGTAGGGCAAAACCTGTTAAAGAAAATAGTGCTTACAGACTAAATAAGACATACCATATAATATCAAAAGGAAAAGGGCCAGTAGCCATGGGAGGTTTCAAATGAAGACAAGGCGGTACTAAGGAGGGACTAACAAGGCGATGAAGGAATCAGAAGCCAGCAATTACGAAGTATAACAACACAAGTCATTTAAAAATTTGGCCGGAGTGGGTGGAGCTTTCAATCCCTAACTAATACTGCTTGGCTTGCAGAGCAGCTCATGTGCGCTGCCCAGGCTCAAATTAAAAAAAAAAAAAACATTATGGTCTTTTTCCCAGCAACGCATAGTGCAAGACTTAACAGAGCAGGGGGTCTCCGTCAGTTCTTATAGCCTGTTAACTTGCTACCTTAAGTGAGTCCGTTTATAACCATCCCTAATGTTTACAGATAAATTAAAGGAATAAGGAGATTGTGAGGCCGAAGATTCGATGTCCTTCCAGTTCAACAGTCAAGATACTTGCTGTGCACACTTGACTCGGGCTCGATCTAAAAATGTACAGAGGAATGCTTGGACCCCTACCCCACCCCCTCCTACTGGGAGAACTTAACCAGTGCTTAATCTGCATCATGCAGAGCCTTGCTCAGAGGCGCAAAGGAGACTCCGCACTGCTTTCTCTAGGGTATGTATTCGACTTAAACCCTTAAGTACAAATTCCCAGGTGAAGATTCCAGTACATGGGCTCGACAGTTAAGATGTGTTGTTTTGGGTAAAGCACATGTTAACAAGTAGGCATATCAGGAAATATATCGCTTGACACTTTGTTTATGCCTGCTTTTCTTTAGCATTTGGATTTGTCGGTAAATATGAGTTTGCACCAAAACCTAAGATTTTTCATCGTCATCCCTGACAGGCCCGCTGGTTTGCATTACCAGGGTGATTTTGCAAAACGGTTTGGACGTAGCAAAAGAGTAGATTTCAGCACGACATGACTTTTGTGTTTGAAAGTTGATGCATCTCTGCTGTTTGTGATGCATTGAGATACTTTGCTTGCATCACTTAGAACTGCATAAGCGCCAGTGCAAATCCTTAGTAAATCTGTCCTTAATTTTCAGAGCACGGCGTTAGCAATGTTTGCTTAACGTCATGCTTCACCATTCCCTTGAAAATATGCCCCTGAGTTTCTTAAACATCTACGCACGTTCATTCATTTGTACTGAATTTACAGATCTCCAGAAAATGAACAGCTATATCAATCCTTCCATAGTGTGAATTTGTGATTTTCAGATCACGTATGTTTCATCGGATCTTTTACTCACTTAGGCCCTGATTAAGAGTTGACCGGTTAAGTATGACACATGCATAAACCCCTGTTTACGCACGGGTTGGATTAATGAGCTGTTAGGTATTAACTCATTAACTCATCAGATTATTATTGGATGACATAAATAACTAAACCATCGTCAGATTTCGTCTGGTCAAACCTATTGAAATTTAACAGGGGGAAACCTTACATATTTACAGTATCTTGCGGATTTTAGTGCATTAAACATAAAAAAGTCTGCATCTCAATGCCCAATAATTTATCAAACCTGATAAATAACATGCCCTGTGGAATTATAATTTAGCCCCTGCAATAAATGCCACCTATATTCTTTAATCAAGTTCTTAAACTAAATAACCCTCTTTTTGCAGTTCTCTTTGCCTGTGGCCGAACTTTTACTTTCAAGATAATACGTTGGTCTAGTCCACTAATAAGGCTGTTTCCATGTCCTCTGTTTATTTCTTTGATAGTTATTTTGTTTTTTGATTCTTTCATGCATCGTAAGTGATGTTTCCTTTTGAAGAGGTATGCCTGAGCGTTTCATCTGCCAATGTCATAACTATGCTGACCTTTTGAATTGCCTCCAACAAGTCTAATCAAGGCTTTTTGTATGCACCAAACCCATTTGTAGCTTTATATTTGAGCCTTCTGGTGTTTCTTACTGTGTCACCCTTGCCATCTGATTGGGCTTGTGCAGTTTCCACTTTAGTATGGCGGAGTCTATCATCCATTCATTGTTTTCTGCTGTGGTACCTTTTCATCAGACACCTATTTTCATATTAATTTGCATTATTTATTTGTTTAGTTCTTTTGTACTCTTAATTCCCATGATTTTCTTTCTTTCTTGCCTCAGACTGTGTGGTTATCATTTGCTAAGATCCGAGTTCGGGTCAGTGGCTCATCTTTAAACAGTTGTTTCATTGAGCCTTATTCATCCTCTTGTGGGATAGCCTGACAGCAAAATAGTGAATTCCCCGTCTCGTTTTTGTGTTGCACCCTATGGAGATTGTTTTCCTTGTATAATGCATTCATTTTTTAATTCATATTTTTTCATTCTTTTACTCATATTTTGCTGTCAATATTGTTCCTGTCTGCATCCTCAACTTTGGCCCAAAGTAAGATGGCTGCCACGCTTCCCAGATTATTTATTGGCAAAGTGAACCCATTTATTATGAGATGAAAGCTACCCTTCTATTCTACTGTTTCCTTTTTGAGTGTCTTTTAAATGGCCATGTGGCTTTCCTTGACACTTCCACAAGATTTTCTTGTCTGAGGACCAACAGCCTCCTTTAAGATGACCATCTTGCTTCCAGCAGTCTTGTGCTATGGAGCAACGGCTTTCCAAGACTGCACCTCTCTAAGGGCCTTGCTACTATTCATGTGTATTCCTTGTTGGTGTAGTGGCCCACTTCAATATAGCTACCACCCCTTGGAACTCTTGTAAAGCTAGGCAGAACTTATGTTTACATTCTCATGGGCTGAACACTAACTTTCAGCCCATCATACCCAGTGTAGTGAGCCAACCAGCCACTGCTATAATTTGTTACACATTGCACTCTCGGGGCTTGGCTCGGGTCCAAGAGTATAAATAAATGTACTATGACCACTCAACATCATTACACGTAACAAGCAGAGTGTTCTGTGTGCATTGCTACTCACTGCGTTAATATTAGGCCCCCGTCAATACTCTTACCTAATGGGGGTCCCCTCTACATTGGCAATTAGGGGGGCGACCCCTCTGCATGGCGTGACCCAACGGCTTTTAGCGCTAAGGTCTCGCAGCTGTGGGTAGTATCATGGTGTCCTGGGTGCTCAAGGCAGGCAGTGCCTGCATGTTCTGAAGAGCAATGGGCCAGTGGTGAAGTGTGGCCGGTGCAGTGCCTGACATCAGCGAGTTGAAGAGGCGGGTGAATTCCTTACATGTGGGCCGCACCCTGTTGATCCTGAGACGGATGCAGGCCAGCTGGCAGGCTGAACGCACTGCGGCCTGCAGGTATGGCCGCCATCAAGCCGAGTGCTAAACTCCAGCTGCGATATGTGGGAGAGGCCAATGGCAGACTGGTGTGGCAGCACCATGAGGACGTGTGGTGGTGCAAGAGCGCCTAGAACCGGTGAGGTGCAAAGGCCATGGAGGGCCTATTGAAATGAGTGTGGCAGTGCTGTCCCATAGATGCCGGTTGTGGCGAGGCCAGCTAAAGCATCTGAAAAGGCTATAAGATAATTATCAAGTGAATAGGCCCAAAGTGAGGAAACAAAACATCAAAAGTCAAGGACAAAAAGAATCAGGAAGCCTAGTACCCACAAGTAAGACAAGGACAGATACAGAAATCAAAGTAAAAGGACACGCAAATAAAAATACACAAAGGAGGCAACAACACTACCACGTCATTGCGTAATGACCTGTGACCACATTAGAGGTGTGGTGAAGAGTGGGCCTACGGGACACGAGCAGATGAATGCGTAGGTGGCCACACTGTGGAAGGCTGCAGAAGTGTGGGAGTCTGTGGTGTGGCTGCCTGTCAGGCAGTGAAAGTTGCAGTGCGCTGCTATTTCTGCCATGGGGTTACTCATGATGTTAGTGCAAGGACAGAATGCGGCAGAGGAGCACCAGAACACTGTTCACGCTCCACGCTCACAGCACTTCCCCCATTCAGTCAATTAGCGGACCCAGCCATGGCAGGGGGGGCTTGGGGGAGGGAGCTGACCGAAGAGAGGTCTCCTCCCCCGGGCATTTTGGGAG
This sequence comes from Lissotriton vulgaris, assembly GCF_964263255.1. Classification (NCBI taxonomy): domain Eukaryota; kingdom Metazoa; phylum Chordata; class Amphibia; order Caudata; family Salamandridae; genus Lissotriton; species Lissotriton vulgaris. The sequence goes on along the minus strand of NC_141693.1, from coordinate 654,109,329 downwards.
GGCTGCGAGGGGTTAACAAAAAGGTAGAAGTTTCTCGAATTGGGCTGGTCTAGTAGTTTTAGCCAGCCCAATTTTAAACCCTGGTGTTCCCGCCTCCTAGCCACCATTTTAGGTTTGGTGACCTGGTGGCTAGGAGGATAGTTAGCGTTTTTTGTGGTGTTCATTCTAGAGTTTTAGGTAGCCCTCTTTTGGTGTGATTTTTCCCTTTTTCATCGTCTACATGGAGGATTATCGTGTTTTAGAAGTGATGAGGCCTCTGTCCGAGGCAGGTCGCATGGACTTGTTGGTGGGAGGGGGGCCGGCGCGCCCTCTGCTGGTGTGTCTGCCGCGGTTATGGCATGCTCCTCCCCGAAGAAGAGACGCTCTGGGCAGGTAAGTGAGAGGGGCCGGTTCCGTACGAGGAAGCCGGCCCCTCCTGTGCAGGCGCGAGTGGCGGTTGGGGCGGGGGGAGCTCCGGCGGTGTCTGGCGCTCCTACAGGGCAGGTGAGTGAGGCAGGAGGCGCGCTGGTTGTCCCTTCGGCGGTGCGGGCGGGCAGTGTGGCTCCCGGTGAAGCGTTAGCTTCGAGTTTTTCAGCAACGGGCAGGCGGGGGAGGGGGGGGGGCGGAGGGGGAGCAAGAAGCGCTCCGCCTCGGACCCGTTGATTGAGCGTCGGTTGGAGCCTGAACATGTGGTTACTGTGCGAGGAGCGCGCAGGGGCTCTGTGCAATTTAGCGATTTACAAGGGGCATGCCAGGAGCAGGTTGAGCCTAGTTTAAATCCTTCAGAGCTGGTTGTGGCTGAGACACAGTTTATGTTTGATACAGGCACTCGGGTTTTATTAACCCCTTCTAGACATTTAGTGCCAGGAAAACATGTTGTGGAAAGGATAGTTCCAGGCAGGTTTGTACCAGGTGGAGTGGAGGGCTCTGGGGGTTTGGAGCCTCAAGTTGGTCATGTATTTTCTTCTCATGATGTTGGTGCTGGTCAGGTGGAGGTGGAGGGTAATGTGGGCAGCCCTTTATTGTTTTCTACTCCTGGTTCTTCTGTGGGTGCTGCATTGTCTGTGGGGGGGGGTTTCAGGGGAGAGAGAGAGTGGGCTCAAATCGGGGAGGGGGTTCGGTTTCTGGTGTTGCTTTGGGGCGGGAGGCTTCTCGGCTAGGGGGTGCTGGGTCTTTTGGGTTCATGGAGATGGATGACCGTTTTCAGAGGGAGGGTAGGGGTGTGCCACAGATGGGCCATGGAGCTTTTTCTTGTGATGTCAATGTTGCAGGTCATGTACCTGGTGCAGGGAGTTTGGGGCTTGGAGGGGCAGTGGTGGGTCATTCTGCAGGGGTTTGGCAACCTGTTGTAAGGAGTGTAGGGGGTGTTGGTTTCCCTGGCACGACGTCAGAGCATGACAGGGGTTTCAGGCAAGTAAATGGTGGGCCTGTACAGGGGCCTAGGGATGCTGTTCCATATTGGTCGGGGGGTGCAGGAGGCCCCTCTTTGATGTTTGGTTCTCCTGGGTGGGAGCATTTAGTGCTGCAGGTTTGGCTCAGCGTGGATTACAGAAGGATGGTGAGGGTCAAGATTGGCGTACAGGGGCTCCTCTTCGGGCTTCTTCTTCAGCGGTGGCGGTTGATAATTTGGATTGGAGTGAGGATGAAGAGGTGATAGGCGACTCTCCGGTCAGGGAGGTGCCTTTGAGGGGTAGTATTAGGGGGCGTTCTTTGAATAGGTTTCAGGAGATGGTTGTTGGTTCTAATTTGCAGGGGACAGGGTCTGCGTCAGGTGTGGTATTTAGGGATCCTAGCACACCAGTCCAAACTTTTTCTTTTCAGGACAGGGATAGGTGCGGCGGTCCAGACTTGGCAGGGCGTGGTCCAGTCCAATTTCGCCGAGGTGAAGTGAGGAGAATGCCTAGCACAGCCCTCTCTGTTCCACCGAGGGAACCCGCCGCGGCTAGCACACGAGGGTCCGGCGCGACCCCGCTGGCCCCAATGAATAGCAGGTCTAGGTGGTCAACCTTACCGTCGGCTATGGAGCCACAGAGTCAGCGCAAGGGGTGTTACAGGCGTGTACAGTCTGCTCCCCCTCCTGGAGGTTCTTCACAACAATTAAAATGTAATATTGTTGATACCGGGTTAGGTAAGACCCGTAGTGTGGTGTTTCCTGCTGAACTCGATTCAGTGGTCCTGGATTATGATGAAGATAGTCCTGAAGAAGGAGAGTTACGGGAGGTAGGGGGGGGAGCCCTCTCATGTGTCTAGAAGTGTTTTTCAGGCTCAGGCGGTGCAAAGACAAGTAAAGGAGAGAAGAGAACACAGCCCGTCAGTCAGGGCGCCTCGAAGACAGGATACATTGGTATCGGCATCTCGGGCAGAGCCTGCGAGAGTGGTCTCTTTGTTACCAGGTGAGTAGCTGCACAGGCCAAACCTACTATGGTGTCTGTGGGCACAGGAGGGGAAGGGGCTGTTGGGGTTGGTGAAGGGCGGTTGCTGAAGGGACGTTACGTTAAAGACAGTGCTGTGGGCACTGACGATGTTTTAGCGATAACAGGTAAAGTGGAGAGTAGTACTAGCACTGAAGCTCCTAGCGGGGTAAAAGAGCCATTGGCTAGCAAGGAATTCAAAAATAAAAAATTGCCTTATATGGGAGTCACGAAGCCTTTGGGTGCACATTTAATGTTGGCTACAAAAGAGCGTATTTGGAAGGGAGAATATGTTGAAATTCTTAAACTGCTACACCAGGAAGTCTGGTCCAGAGAAGGGTCAAAAGAAGAAGAGTTTGAGCTGGCAAAATGACTTAGAGTTCCGTTAACCATTGAGAATTGGACGGCTGCATTCCTTATTTATGCGAGTGTGTATTGTGAAAAATTTCCAGAGCGCAGCGTGTCTCTTTTTAAATACATGGATGTTATACGTAAGGCGCAGCTTACTGGGGGGGGGTTGCTTGGCCCCAATATGATGAGGACTTCAGGGCCAGGATGGCTTGGGATCCGGAGGCCAAGTGGGGGGAGCTGGACACTGATTTATGACAGCATACTATGGGATCTGCATCGGGGGGTAAGACGATTTTTACAGCCAGTGGTCTCCCCTTAATTTACCTGCCCTTTCAGGGCAAACCCACCCGGGGAGGGGTGGGGAGTAGCTCAAACACACAGTCTGGTTTTGGCACATGCTGGGATTTTAACAAGGGGTCCTGTAGTAGAGAGTATTGTAAGTTCAGACATGAATGCTCCGGTTGTGGTAGGCGGCACCCATTGGCTAGATGCTGGGATAACAAGCCAGCAGGTGGTCAACAGGGGAAACAGTCAGGTGCAGGTGGTTCGGGGACGTCCCAGCAGTTTTCAGGAGGTAGGGGATCTAGAGGTACTCAGGGTGTTGGGCCCAAGGGCTCATACGCCGGTTAAGTTGGAAAAGTTGCGCCTTGCACTTCAGGATTATGATGATGAAGCTGTGAAACAGAAATTGTTGGAAGGTTTTGAATTTGGATTTCATTTGGGTTACATGGGTTCCAGACAAAGGAGATGGTCTGCTAATTTGAAATCAGCGTCTGAGTATGGCGCAGTGGTGCAAGAAAAATTGAATAAAGAAGTGCATGAAGGAAGGATGGCTGGCCCTTTTCATGATTGGCCGATCCTTAATTTGATAATATCACCTATTGGAGTGGTCCCTAAAAAAGATCTGGGACAATTCAGGCTTATTCAGCACTTGTCATGGCCGGAAGGGTCGTCTGTAAACGATTTTATTGATCCAGATGCTACTTCAGTCTCTTATTCCTCAGTTGACGTGGCCATGTCACTTGTTGTGACCGCGGGTGCAGCTGCTGAGATGGCTAAGTGTGATATAAAGTCTGCTTACCGGCTGCTGCCTGTCCATCCGGATGACTGGTGTCTACTGGGCATACAATTTCCAGGAAAATGGTATGTGGACAAGGCATTGCCGATGGGTTGCTCCATTTCATGTGCTCTTTTTGAGTGTTTCAGGACTTTTTTACAATGGTACTTTACTCATCAGTCTGGTCACTCACTGGTAACGCACTACCTAGATGACTTTTTCTTTGTCGGGTCCCCGGGCTCCACGGAGTGCCAGTCTGCTCTGGACACTTTCCAAGGGCTTATGGAGGATCTGGGAGTTTGTTTAGCTCCCGAGAAAACTATGGGTCCTGCCACTGTTTTGTCCTTTTTGGGAATTGAAATTGATTCTGTGGCAATGCGGGCTCGCTTGCCCGAGGATAAAAAAGTGAAGATGCTGGAGTTGCTGGACACCATGTTGTCAAAACGAAAAGTGTTGGTGAGAGATATTCAGGTGTTGCTAGGTCATCTCAATTTTGCGTGTAGGGTGGTGAGAGCAGGGAGGACTTTTTGTCGCAGATTCGCAGGGCCCTTGCAGGTCAGCATTTGCCTCACCATCGTGTTTGCTTGTCTGCTGGTGTCAAGGAAGATTTGAGAATGTGGAAATTTTTTCTCTCTTCTTTTAATGGTGTACCTTTGGTTCGGGATGTTGACTTCCAGTGGGATGTGCAAATGTTTTCTGATGCAGCAGGCAGTGAAGGATTTGGTTTGTATTGGAATGGGAGATGGTGTGCAGAACGATGGCCAGATGAGTGGTTGAATGGTGGTCGCAGCATAACCTTTTTGGAGCTTTTCCCTTTACTGGTGGCTTTGACTCTGTGGGGGGAGGTCTTGGCACACAAGAAGGTGCTTATTCGTTTGGATAACATGGCTGTGGTGGAGATTGTTAATCGACAGTCCGCCAGGGATGAACAGGTCTTGAAGCTCATGAGAGTCTTCGTGCTGGGCTGTTTGAAACACGACATTCACTTTCATGCTTTGCACATTCCTGGTGTGGACAATGACATTGCGGATGCTTTTTCTCGTTCACAGTGGGGGAGATTCCGTGGACTGGCAAGGGAGGCAGACAGATCACCACCCCCGATGCCGATTTATCTGTGGCACGTAGGCAACGTCGGGTCTTACAACTGGTGGTAGGTTCTTTATCTGTGTCTACGCGTTCAGCTTATTCTCTGGCTTGGAGGGAGTTTCTGGAGTCCGGCGCTTGCAGGCGTGAGGAGGTTTGGCGTCGTTCTGAGGATGTGGTGAAATTCATTTTAGATCTCATGGATAAAGGTTTGACCAGAGTAACTATTGCAGGAAAATTGGCAGGGATAGCTTTCATGGGTAAGTTGGTTTGGGGTTATTCCCCTTCGGCGGGTGAGATTGACAGGAGAATGCTTGAGGGCTGGGCTATAGAACAAGGTCATGCCAGTAGATTAAGGGCCCCTTTATCTTGGCAGATGCTGGCTCGGCTGATAACTATTCTGCCTTCGGTTTGTACAGATGACTTTGAGTCTTGCTTATTCTCCATGTTAATGGCATTTATGTTTTTTGGAGCTTTTAGGGTTTTGGAGTTGTTGGGCTCAAAATGTAAGCGTGGAATTTTTTGGCGGGATGTGTTTTGTTCTGATGAGGGGGTGCATGTTTGGTTAGCTAGTTCCAAAACTGATCAGAAGAAGTTGGGGAAAGGAGTGTGGTTGGAAGCGCGCTCTCCTAGGATCACTTGCCCTTTGCTGTTGGCCCGGCGCTGGCGTTCTTTATCAGGGGGTGGTGATGATGCTCTTGTTTTCCAGCATATTGATAACACTCCTGTTACAGCATACCAATTTCGCATGGTTTTGCGCAAGGCATTACACCACTTGGGCCTGGATGGGAATTTATATGGTACACATTCTTTCCGGATTGGTGCTGCAACTGAAGCTTTTAATAGAGGTTGGACGCAAAGGGATATCATGAGGTTGGGGCGTTGGTCTTCGAACTGCTTTCAGCGTTACGTGAGAGGTCAGGCGGAGCTTTAACTGTGTTTTCTTTTATAGGATCTGTAGCTGGGCCCCGTGATGACAGTCTGGATAGTTGGTCATTCCTTCGTGAAATGGGCCCGAGTCCAGGCGGCGCAGAGTTACTTCGGAGAGCTTCTGGGTTTTAATGCTCGCATGATCAACATGGTTTGGAAGGGGAAAGGTGGTATGCTCCGGAGAGAGTTAATTCCATGTCTCAACAACAGTATGGTGGGCGGGCTATGTCCTGACATTCTGGTGATTCATTTGGGGGAGAACGATCTCTGTACCACTAAGGGTGTTGTATTGTTGCGAGCTATCAAGAAAGATTTGAGTCTTATTAAAGAGTTTTGGGCTGGTTGCCATGTTTTCTGGACGGAACTAGTTCCGCGTAGGATTTGGAGAGGAGCAGTAAATCCCAGAGCTGTAGACAGAGCCAGGAAAAAGGTAAATTCTGAGGTTTCCAGATGTTGCCGTTTGCTTGGTTTCAGCAGGATTTCTCATAGAGAGATTCGCTTTGAGACAGTGGAATTTTTCAGAGACGATTGTATTCACCTTTCCAGAATAGGGATGGACCTGTATTTGCTGGAGTTGCGTGAAGCTTTGGCACGATCACTGACGATGCAACGTTGAATTTTGTTAGTATCTGCTTCTATTTTCCTAGTTGGGGAGGCAGAAAGGGGGGGGTGGTGTAGTTTCCTCCCCCCCCTACCTTTCTGGGTGGCGGGGTTTTTGTTGTTTTGGTGCTGTTGATTATAAAGTTTTTGGTGAGTATTGGTCTGATTCATTGATTGACAGGTAAAGGGGAAGTTGGTCATTGCTTGACCGTTCAGGTGTTGGGGGTTCTTGACAGGGGTGAAGGGTCAGGCAGGGTTTTGGTTATCGAGGGCCTGGTTTTCATTATGTGATCGGGGTTGTTGATGATGTAATGTGTTAAGTGATGACATAATGATTTAATTGATGATGTAATGTCTATTGATAATGTTATATTTATAATGTTATTGTAATGTTTTAATGCTGTATTGTTGGGTCGGGGAGGGGCCGAAGAATTTCAGGGGAGGGGTGGGGGTGGGGTTTGTAGTTAATTATTTATTTAGTAAGGTCTAGTTTTGGAAGGCTTTGCCAGGGTTTTTATATGTTGTAATGTGCACCGGTTTCCTAATAAAGCGACCTTTTTCACACTCAAATATTTTGGTCTACTTTTCTCTCTCCCCCCTCGCCCTCCCTCCCAATGCTAAGATGGCGGTAATGGATAGGGCAGCTGGAAAACTACTTTCTTGCCACACAAGAGACTGACAGCGCTGTCAAGCTGTCCACAATGTTACACATGGTGATAGGCGAATTGTATGAACTATTCCAGGATTTTCCCAACACAGGAGATGTGCGTGACTATGATGCGGAAGTAAGATCCCTCAACAAGCATTTAAACCCCCAAATAAATCCTCATTACGAACATTTCAAGTAGGCAAGCACGTCAGCTAGAAGGGACGACTGTCGACATGTTCCTTGTGAGATTAGGCAAGCTAACAAGATCCTGTACAAGGATTGGCAAACAATTTGGAATCAGGGCGCAGTTGATTCAAGGCTGCAGGGCTTCTGGACTGCGGGCGCTCATTTTAAGACAGCCTGGCATATCTCTTGATGACATATTTATAGTAGACAGGTCCCACGAACTAGTTGACGCACAAGCCGGAGAAATGGAATCCACATTAGCTTGACGGGCCTCTTCGCCGCCCCGAGGAAGCCAGGTCAAAATCAAGGAAGGAAATGTGGAAACTATCAGGAAGTGGACTGGAAGAGCGCAAGGAAATGCCAGTGCATGTCCTGGAGAGAAAGCATGTGGTATCTGCGGAATGAACAGTCACCCACAATGGCCGCCTGGCTGTCGGAAAACCCCGCATGAGGTGTGGAAAACTAGGAGATTTCACAAAAGATTGCCTGGGCACCGCTCATACAGTCAAGATATAGGAAAAGCCAAGAAGTTTAGTTGTGTCATGCAAGTATTGGTGGAAGAAGATCAACGACAAGTAGTGTGCCAACAAATATGCCTATTGGAAGAGGATAAAGAGGAAGAAGAAGAAGTATTCACCATATCTTTCATAGGACGAGCAAATCAGAGCAAAAAGACCTCCGCCCAGGTGCAGAATAAATATTGGTGGGAATCAAGTAACCACTCTCATAGGCATGGGAGCCACTGTAAACATCCTTGATGCAGAACACTATCGCCAATCAAAGCCCTGTACAAACTGATGGCAACTAAAGAAAAAATATTCACATATGAGGAAAACACACATATTCCCTTGCAAGGGGGTTATAGAAGTGGAGGTCACTGTAGGAAGGTGGATACCTGACTATGGTTACCCCAGATTTTTTGCCTTGTGTTTAGCTGGTTTTCGACTTAGTTGGCCTGGTTCCCTGCTAATCAGGGCCCCAGGCTATCTGCTCTCTCTGTAAAATGGATTCCATGTACCCTAGGTGCATAACTAAATTGGCTTGGGTCACCTTATCAGCCCCTGTACAGAGCACTATAGGTGCCCAGGGCATAGGTGCATCCAAGGCCTACCAGGGGCTGCAGCATATCTTTTGCCGCCCCTGGCTGGCTATCCAAAATTGACACAACTGGCTGATCACTCAGCTGGGGCAAGGTGGTGTAATCACCTCTTGCTTAGATATAGTATGCCTATATCTAAACCTATCTGGACACATATATACCTATAAGTCACTCCTATGGCAGGCCTTAACAATCCTGGAGGCAGAGTGCTTGGTTTTATGTGAGATGGTGCTCTAGCATGAGCTGAGCCTGTCTGCAGCTGTAGGGACCAATTCCCTAAGCTGTTCCGGGATAATGCCATACCATATACTATTAAGTGCATTATAATCCATAGCAGTTATATGTTAACTTTGGTTTGGCTTTATCAAAACATGTCGTGTAAGGTGTCATACGATTTGGAATACTATCCCCTCGACAGTCCTGTCGACGGGGATAGCATTCCACCACTCTAGAGAGAGAAGACATGTTACTTTGCTAAAACGCGGTTGATTTTAAAAGAGCCTCAGCATCACAAAATGGACGCTTCTGCCACAGACACAAGTCTGACCTCCTGCTGCTGACCGAAACTCAGCCGAGGAGGCCTGGACAAAGGCTTTCCTGTCCCAGGGAGGTGTCACACCACCCCAGACAGGAGATAGTGGATTGTAGCAGGGAGGTTTGAAAGAAACCAGACGGTGCCTGGGGAGCACAAGGCTTCCCCTTGCATAATCCGGTCAAACCGGTTCTGAGGCACACCAGCCCCAGTCCCAGCGTGACCCTGGACAAAGGGAAAGGGGTGTAACCACCCCCTTGCTGGGTCCCACCCATAGGAAGGGACCTAGCAGGTAATCCAGCCCCCTAGATTGGTATAAGAATGGGAGCAGTGCCAACGCACTTAGATTATCCTGACTGAAATTTATGAAACAAACTCTGGACCCTTCGACATCCTACTCGACGTAGAAGACTGAAGAATCTCCCTTGTGGTCAAGGAGTGACCACCCTGTGCAAACAGGCACCATCCAGCACCTTGACGTTTGCTTTGTTGCAGTTCCCGCCAGAACTCGAGCAACAGAGTTTGACAAGACCAAGCGTGCCTGCCTTCTAACAGCCCAATCCACAGTCCCTGCAGAGCTGAGACCCGTGGAGGCGACCTGAAGCGTGGGGCCCACCATCTTGGAAAGACCACGAGATGCTGACCGTGCAGCCCACGAGTGACCCTTGAAGCTGTGCATTGGGGTCTGAGAAGCCCAAGCCCTGAGCCTCTCTTGCACCGAAGCTCACCCCTCTACACTCAGTGAGTGCTGCGTGGGGCCCTTCTGCATCTTTTGGCTCAACACATTGGCCCGGTCACTTGCCCGTTGGCTTGTGGCCCCTGTGCCGACAAACTTTGAAATCTAACTTGTGAATCTGGTTGCTCCAGACTTGTACTTGCTCCTTTGAAAAGGAGCACCCGCTCTGACCCTCCTGGTCTGAGTAATAAGCCATCTTTGAGTCCTGCGTGGGTTGCGCTTGCCAAGGGTTGGTTGCTCCAATCCGGAAGCCGACACCGCCAACAGCGAGAGCCTTTGTGGGACAGCTCGTGATCCACTCCTGGACATCCTTGGCGACCCATAGTCCACGTGGCAGCGGAGAGAAGCTTCCCAACAGCAACCTGAAAGCGCCCGACATTGCCTGGTTCCGTCCTGGTTCCACCCTGGTCACTGCTGAGTGACCTAGACTATGTCCCCTCTGCTTTCAGATCATCTTTATCTTCGATTCACCCTTGGATCACACCGGACACTTCTCGTCTCGACGCCTGCAGCATCTTCAGCTCCAAGCGCCAACAACCAGCGTGACAAAACCCGACACTACTTTGCACTTGTGCACCCGCTTCCTGTGGGTGAGGTAACTCAGCAACGCCAGTGTTCCTACACTGGTACACACCTCTAGTGTATGCGTCCAAAGTTTCATCCTGCTAGGTGAAGCGGAAGTCTTCTTTAACTATAACTTTATAACTTTTACGCACCATTGACATTGCATTGGTGTATGTGTGTGCTTTAAGCGCTGCACCCGAATCCCGCAGGCTTTTCCCGACTTCAGCAATGCTAGTCCCGACTGCTCCCAGTGATTCCCTAGGCCCTAGGCCTAACCACTATTCGATTGGTATCTCTTATACCACTTTTTTAATATATGGTTTGCGTGGCCCCTGGGCCTCATCCATAATTGTGCAACTTTCATTTGTTTAACTGTGCTTTTGTTTAAACGCTTGTGCCTCTGCACTCATAAAGAGTACAGAGGATTATTTTAGAAATAAATACATATATTTTTATATATAACTTGTGTGGTGTCCTTTCATTTGATATTACAGGATTGTGATTGGTAAAACAGCTCGCTTAACACGACCTCTTGAGTTAAGCCTTTAAGGCTGCTTAGTCCATGCTACCATTAGGATAGCTTGTCTATAAGGTTGACTTAGAACCAGACACCATAAGGGATTGTTTGGACTGATACAAGGTGGTTTCAGAATTGGAAACATCATATATCAGGCCAACTTCTCACAGTCACACATGGTAAAGTCACCTCCCAGGCCAGGGTCATGTCATACAGGACAGTTCAGGCACACTGTTGGGCTGTCACACGGCTGAGGACCTGGGATTAGTGCTGTTTGCATGACAAGTACACCAATGACATGCTGAAGAAAGCATGTTGGAATTCCCTGAGCTGTTCGAGGGGCTTGGATGTTTGAAATATATTCAGGTGAAACTGCACATTGACTGGTCTGTCAAACCTGTGGCCCTGCAAAATAGATGGGTACCCTTTCATCTGCGGCCCCTTGTAAAAGCTGAGTTGGAAAAGCTGGAAAAGGCAGTGGTAATTGAAAAAAAGGATTGCGGCCCCTGTGGGTGTCACTGTTGGTGATTGCTCCCAAACCAAAGCAGCCTGGAACGATGTAGAGAAGTGTGGCTCAGGGGTTAGAGGCGGCAGACCCGGAATCTAAGATCGGCCCTAGACCAGGGTTCAATTCCCCGCCTCGGCGGGTCTTGGGCTCAAAAATTCCACGGACTCGATAATTCTTGCTCCAGTGCCTTCTCGACTCACGGGTTCACACTCTGCGACTCTGGGCAATAGCTTGCTTAATCTCCACAACGGCCCCTCGCGGCGGGATGCCTGGCTTTCACCTTGTGGATACCCTGCGGGGTTATCTCACCGGGGAATACCAGGACGGGTTCCCTAAGCAAGCGCCGGGAAACCCACTGCGGGTAGCTGTGCGCTATATAAGCTCAAATACATACATACATAGGCTGTGTGTGGACATGCAGTTACTGAATAAAGCAATACGTTGGGAAAGGCACATTACTCCCATGATTGATGAAATTGTCACTGACATTAATGTGACTGAATAGTATTCAAAAGTAGACCTCAACTCCAGCTACCACCAGCTCATGTTGGACGAGACAAATCTTATAAGATAACCGTCTCGACACTTGTGGGGTTATGGCGGTTCAAGCAGCTTACTTTTGGAGTACCATCCGCAATTGAGGTATTCAAAGATGCCATAAGTGAAACCCTTTCGGGACTGGTAGGAGGCAAAAATATCAGTGATGACATCTTGATATTCTCACAGACTCTGAAGGAGCACCATGTGTGATTAAGAGTGACCCTACATGACCCTACATGAAGGTTGGTGCCGCTGTTCAGTGTCTAACCCAGGGTGGTGTGGAGTGCAAAAAAACGATGGATTTAGGCCCAGATCCTTGTACTGGGGTGAATGTATGACATTGTTCTACATTCTGTCCATCAACTGTGTTTTTTGCAATTTTCACCCCGAGTGTGCTGGGTATACTCAGACGTCAGAGTCCCCAGCACTCCACACCACTGGAGTCAAACTATCCAGGCTGATAAAGGCTGATAGCCAGAAACCGGTCCTTGGCTGCTTGATTCCGGTCTGGGAAAGACATGGCTTGGTAGTTCGGACTGGACTGTTCCCATGAGGCACAGGGTCAGAGCTGATTTGCATATAGCCAGTGTCTAACCCAGGGTGGTGTGGAGTGCAAAAAATCTATGGATTTAGGCCCAGATCCTTGTACTGGGGAGAATGTATGACATTGTTCTACATTCTGTTCATCAACTGTGTTTTTTGCTGTTCAGTAGGACAGCAAGAAATGGACCGCCACACATTGAACAGTAGGGTGTACAGCTTCAGCAGTATGACTTCAAGGTGATGTACCGTCCAGGAATCAATAACCCTGCAGATTATTTGTCACGTCATCTTCTGGAAGCAGACCCACAGACACAGCAAGAGATTCACAGAGCTGTTGAGGGTTTCATAAAGATGATCAGTGAACTGTCGCTTCAAGAACTAGTCAAAGCCACCACAGAGGATGAGTGTTTATGTAAAGTGAATGAAGCTTCAAGGGGACATCACTGGAAGAATTTTCTGGAAGGAGGAGGTTGCATGGCGGATGAAGAAAGAGAGGCCAGGACAGGCATTTGGAGGTGTAGGGATGAGCTCAGCGATAGCATTGAAGGGTTGGTACCACAATGCCAACAAACTGGATACTAAAGAGTCTGTGGAGGAGGACTGTTGAGCTCGCTCATCAAGGTCATAAGGGTCTGGCCAAAACTAAAGCAAGGCTAAGGGTCAAGGTGTGGATCGGATGATTGAAGAATTGGTGTGTGGGTGCCACTCCTGTCTAATTACTGGGGGGGAGCCCCTGTCTATGCCGGTAATCACAGAAAGTCCCATCACCGAACCATGGTCGTCCATCAGTATGGATGTCAGGAGCTTCCCGGAGCGCTGCCAAACATTGGTTTCAATTGACAGCCACTCCAAGTTTCCAGCTGTGCAACTTTTCCTCTCCACTGCTTTTGAATGGATCAAGACAGTAATATCAAACCTTGGGCACACACTATATACATAAACGGTTGAATTCCGTACAGTAGTAACTATTGATTTATACAGTAGCATAGAAAAGAAAGTATTGCTTCATATGGATAATGCAAACATCCTATTAATTGATGTCAGCAGAAATCTTTTATTTGAGGTTTTGTTCTCTGTTCACATAGCCAACAAGTGTATTGTTGGTTTAGCTACTTTGTCAGTGCTACAACAAGCAAAACATATAAGATTCAGGGATACAGGATACAGATCAATAGCCTAATACATTTACGCAAATCCATCACCATCACCAACAGGCATGAAAGAGTGACTGTCTACAATAGAATCATTGGCATAAATTCAATTAATGTGAATAGACATAGGCGCAACATGGTAGTCATACCAAATAGCATATCTAGGTTTTATATATCCTTAACATATAAAAGTTTGGTAGCCGAGGTATTCATGTTTATCTAGGCTTTAGAGCCTACGGAATACACACAACAGTTATGTTAAAGCTATTATTAGCATTTCGTAGTAGCATTTGTGAGGAAAGATTCAGATACAATGGATTTATGAGAGAAAGATATTACACTCAGGAGAGAGGAACTTATAGGCACCCTTATAGTCCAGTGCATTACGTATTGTGTGTCCAAGTATTAATTGATCAAGTACCTGTTAATTATAGCGCAAGGTCTATTTAGAGGCACGATAAGGCCACATGTGAAGTTATTCTGCCCAACCATTCGGGTAGATGCTAGAGGACAGTCAAATGGTCATCTAAAGGGAATCAAATTGAATAAAATTATGAGATATGTTCCTCATTGTTAATAACGGTACTAAGATCAGTGGGGCTCCAGTGTACTATAGGGTAACCAAAATATCCCCTGTCATCCACTAAGTTAAAAAACTTATTTTGCTTAAAGTCATATTATATTCTTGACTCCTTGGTGCTCACCATGAATAACAAACATCTGTTAGTCTATATGCACGAAAATATATATATGTGAAATAAAGACAAAGGGGGCAATCAGGTCTATAACAATAGATTCAAGGCAAAATTAATCCCTATGTAGAGCATGCGGTGAGTAAGTAAGCCATGACAATGATATGCAACTTAAGGTGGGAGAACATGCAAGAGCAATTAAGTCAAATGGCATTCGGTACCCTATTGCTACTCATGCCATGGAATGTCCATCAATCAATCAATATGGCTTTATTCGATCATGATAACTTCAGTCATAAAAGCACATATCAAATTCAATAAATATTAGAATAAAAAGTTAATAGTAAAAATGTACAAGTTAAAAAAAGTAAGATACCAAACACACGTAACATTAAAAATGTACATCATTTAAAATCCAAGAACATTTCAGATCCCACTGCACCACCTAGGAAGGACCCTCCAAAGGCTCTAATGACATTCTTTTCCTCTGCCACACAGCCTTTTTCAAGAATTTGATACCCTCCAGGCCACCTGCTTGTTCTCTAAAAGTTGTAAACGAACAAGAGCTGGACGGCATTGCCTAAGGTCCTGCTGTCTTAATAGAGGTACTAGACACATTTTCCTTTGTTCTGAGAACAACTTGCAAAAGAAAACTAGGTGGATAGTGGACTGCTCTGAATGGGAATCACACAGACATGTGGGTAACAATCTTGACCAGTCATTCATTTCAGGAGTAGACACCAATCTATGTACTGTTCCCAGTCTAAATCTTATCAAGAGAATTCTGTCATAGCCACTTGGGGAAAAATATAAATAAGGTTCCATACCCAGAGAAGTAAGCCTTAGCTGATGTTGAATAACTGTGTGTTTGGAGGCTTCAACTGCTACTCTCAGAGAACCCAACATTTCAAGGCCCTGTATCTTCAGGTTTTTTCACGAAATTCGAGCCATAGAGCTGAGGTTTGTATAAAAGTGTGGGTATCCAAGATCATTCATGAACCTATAAACAAACCTAAGCCAGGGAATCTTAAATGCCCCGTCCAACCTAGTACAATCAAACAGGATATCTCTATTTAAATGGGTCTGATCACTAACCCATATCCTGTGCCAGAGGAGTATTGGCTCTAGTTTGATAATGTCCGCTAGATATGGGAGACCAAACTCCTCATGACACACAAATGATGATTGCCGCGAGGGACTGAGAGAATGTACAGGAGGAAGGCATTTTCCACAATTTGTAAAGGGAAATAATTGGCGATGCCCCACTCCCTGCCCCATATATTGCTGCTGAAATACACTGAGCCTTATTATATTTGCGCTCACTAGGCGGCTTCTTGCCCAGTTTCTTCGCAAAGATAGCGAGGGCACTAGTTGATCTACTAAAGCCCAGTTCCTTCAGCTCAATTGAACGGGACCATGTATCATTCTGATGGAAAAGGACACTGGGATACAAAAAAGTACTAGTTGATGCTAACTTCCTACCATCCAGGCAGCTGTTCCTACCCGTATCCCTACAAGTCCCTGTACCACAGCTCAATATATATGTCTTGGAAAAATTAATACTGAAGCCCAAATCGAGCATAAAAGCATTAAAACTATCCAGAACCCTTTGTAAACCATTTTGTGTGCGCGCCATTAAAACGGCATCATCTGCGTGTAAGAGAGCTGGTATGGGTCTCCCACCTGCTTGAGGAAAATCTTGTCCACTCTTTAGGAGTACCTTGGCCAGCCCATTAATATATAGATTAAGAGGGAAAGGGGCCAGGACACAGCCCTGCCTGACCCCTCTTCTAACAGAAATCCTTCTGTGCAGTGATCCTCCACCGCATATCTAACGCTGGCTGAAGCTCCCTTATGAAAACGCTGCAGAAAAACAATAATATTTGGGTCCACCCCTAAGTCAGCAAGGATCTCCCATAACCTGGCGTGGATTACAGAGTCAAACGCTGGAATTAAATCAATGAAGACTAAGTAAAGTCTCCCCTTTTTGGCTCTTGTGTATTTCCCTACGATAATGGCCAGATTTAAACTCTGTTCTATAGTGCCCAGCCCCTCCTGAAACCCATACTGAAGGTCAGACAGAACGTGATTTTACGCTGCCCAGTCCTGTAAGCGCTGCAGGACGACTCAACCTGCCACCTTCCCCATGGAATCAAGAAGGGAAATTGGTCTATAACAACCAGGATCTTAACGATTTCCCTTCTTGAATATTGGAACAATAATAGACTTCATCCAGGTCTTCAGGAAGGTAGTACGATCACTGGCGTTAACCAACTGAGTTAGTAGTGGGCCCCATAGCAGGACATTTGACTTAAATAAGTCAACTGGCACCCCATCGGAGCCCGGAGCCTTACCCCCCTGGATACGAGCAAGGGCCAAGACCATTTCGTCCAGCGTTACATGAAGGTTACCATGATGTATAGATTGACCTCCCTCGGGTAGCTGCTCATCGGAGGCTGGGCCATTATATAATGCAGAAAAATGCCTTACCCAGTCTTTTTCTGGGATCATAATCTCGATGGAGGGGCCCTTAAAATCTTCCAAAAGGCCACAGAGTCCTTCTTTGGGCAGCTGCGTGAATCGACTCCCAGGCTTCCTCCCCCAGGGACCTAGGGGCATATTATCAAGGGGGTTTATCTCTACTTTTTTGGCTTTAAAAGCCAAGAAAGCGGATATAAAATGATCTCCCTATTACCTAGCTGTCGCTAACACCAGTTAGGCACAGCTAGTAGGAGATAGCGACCATCTTGGGCCCCACTTTGCATGTCAGTGATATTTATCACTAATGACATGCAAAGTGGGGGTGCCAAGATGTTAGCGACTGAAAACAGTCGCTAACATCGCTATCTCCTATTACCAACTTTTGGAGATATTCGTGCTAAGCGCGAATATCTCCAAAAGCTAACACCTGCCCTGAGCAGTTCTTAGCCATGTTATCCAATGGGAGGTGGATAACATGACTAAGAGCATTAGCTCGGTAATGCATGAATATCGCGGACTTTTCAGCGATATTCATGCTTTGCGGCTATTTTTATCGCATTTGCGTTAAACATTGGTAATACCAAGGTTTATTTGCGGTAAAAATCGCTGCAGCTCAGCGGTAAATTTTTGTCTCTAACCAAGCAATAGCGATAATTATCGCTATTGCTTGGTAATATCCCCCCTAATTCTTTCCGCAAAAGTCCTCTTATAAGATGCTCTAGCTCTCCTTACCCTCTTTCGCGATCAAGGTTGTCTATGAAGCTCTACCTTCAGATTAGAGTAAGCCTTAGTGCAAGCACTATTAAACCAGCCAAGGGTTTTCAGCCCATTACGGCATTGAACACTCAGTAAGCTACTAACCTCTTTGGTTATCTCAAGGAAGAAGTGCACTATGTCATCTGCATTGAAAAGCTCATTCAGACAGATGTCAAAGGTAGTTTTGCAGGATTGAACAACATGTTTGGTCAATGCCTCTGGGTCGACTTTAGACCAGCGAAGAGCATACACATTCATGTTTTTTCAGCTCTAAGGTACCCATCACTCGGTTTGCTTGGTTCTTCCCCACAGAGCTTTGGACAGATAAATATAACTTAAGACAAAGCGGATAGTGATCGCTCAATGCAATGCTCCCTATCATGAAGGAGAGTAAGCTCGGGGCAAGGGTATGTGAAACTAGCATGAAGTCAATGGTGAAAACAAGGCCTCTACGGTGGAAACAAGGACTCTACTGTTAAAGTTCAGGGACATAATCACTGGGGTAGGAACAAGTTAATTCGCAAATCACAGATCGTATCTGGACATTAATTAATTAGGAAGGTCCCCAGCCTTTCCATGTTAGAAATGACAGTTGAGGACCCCCTCTTCAGTGTGGGTACCACATATTTTCAAATTAGCTGATTTACGTAATGCGCAGTTAAAATCCCCCAACAGAATAATCACAGTGTCTGTAGAGCTCGAATTGCAAATAATATCCAAGGCCCCACCAATCCTTAAAAGCTCAGTCCCGCAGGAAAATTATTCTAAAAATGTACCATAAGCACCCGCTATGAGTGCTCTATGTACAATTGAATAATCTGGTAGTAGCAATCCCCAGCACAAAAAACAATCTTATCCACCATTAGCATGTTGGAAATATACATGCACAACCCTCCCCTAGGCCTTCCTCCCAAACCCTTCACCACAGGGGTGCTGAAAGTCATGCAGCCAATGATGTGGACTGGCTCCAACTCCTATGTTTCCTGCAAGCACAAGATATCAGTGCTATCTATAAACTCACACCACAATGGATTTAAAATCTTAGCCCGCAGCCCCACAATGTTCCAGGAAATGATACTAGTTTCTATCATCACTTTGTTAGAAATAAGGCTCACTGGGAGAGTGGAAGGGTGGTGACTTGCACTGTGAGAGGACCCTTCAGTAGTGCAGAGCGCGCTAACATTATTTCTCAAAACATCTATGTGGGGATTACTGTGAGTAGACTCCGTATGATTACTCGCAGTGATGGTGGGAAGTGAGTTGGTGGCAATGTTAGGGCTAGCTGTCCTACGACACTGAACTTCAGGACAAGCCACAGGCTTGCCAACCCACCCCTATTTTAGCAGACTGCGTGGGAATCGCCCGTCAGTCTACCTCATCTAAATTATTGAAAGGTGCATAAAAGTTACTAACGGGAATTGGGTAACTGAGAGGTAGTAGACGTCCACAGAAGCCCTCTGTACGGCGTTGGAAAGGTCTTACGGGATGGTAAAAGAAGCCCTATGGGACAATACTGACCCCCTGGCTTCTAACTGGCCTGTTCATATTTGTGCGGACACATGCAGGGGATGCAAAAGAAAGAACCACACAATCTCCCATAAGGGACTTGTCGAAATATCCCACCCACCCTATCCTGCGAGCCATTCTAAATTCACAAAAAAGCTTGGTTGTCAAGCCTGTTTTCCTGCTTAGATAGTGCAAAGATTTATTGCGTAAGGTAGACCAGTGTTCAGACTCCCCCTGTGAGAGCAGAGGGACATTCACAAAGACTAGGAGAACTACAGGGAACTACAGGGAACAGCATCCAGGCTTCATGACTGCATGACAGCAGTGGGCAACTGGATGGCCCAGAACTGTCTTAAACTGAACGGAAGACGGAAGTAGTACTATTCAGCAATGATGTCAGTTTCTGGACCCCGGAATGGTGGCCAGACACACTCGGTCCCCTCCTAATCCCAGTCAAAAAAGCTAAAAATTTGGGAGTCTGGATAGACAACAAGCTTAGCCTCAAGGACCAGGTGAATGCAGTGGTTTCTTCCACCTCCTCCATTCTAAAAGCCTTTAATAAAATCCTACCAATTCTGCCTAAAGAGAGTCACCAGTTAATCATCACAGCCCTAGTAATGTTGAGACTGGATTACTGCAAAATTCTATATGTTAACATCCAGGAAGGACTAATGAACAAACTACAACTTCTACAGAACGCAGCAGCCAGACTGCTGTCTGTCATTCCCAAGCATGCCTCCATCTCAGCAGAAATCAGAAAGCTCCACTGGTTGCCAGTGCGTAAACGGGTACAGTTTAAGGCTTCATGTATAGTACCCAAAGCACTTTATAAAACTGGACCAAGCCACCTCCAAAAACAATTCCAATGGTCCACACCAACAAGACTTTTACTCTCTTCAGATGCTAAACTAGTGGCCGCTCGAGCCTGCCCAGGCGAGGTCACCCCACCTACGACGCTCCTGCCTGCTACTGCCAGCACGCTGCCCTTCTGCCGGCTGCCCTGCTGACGGCTGCGCTCTTCCTGCTACCTCCGCCTTACCGCTGCCTGCCTGCCTTCCACTGCGTGCCTGGTTCCCTTGCCGCCTGTTGTTTCCCCGTGTTATTTTTCTGTACCCCTGCTGTGTGCCTGTCGCCTGGTGCTTCCCCGTTTTATTTTCCTGTACCCCTGCTGTGTGACTGTCGCCCGGTGCTTCCCCGTTTTATTTTCTGTACCCCTACTGTGTGCCTGACGCCTGGTGCTTCCCCATTTTAATCTCTGTACCCCTGCTGTGTGCCTGTTGCTGCCCCCGCCCGCCGCCTGATCTCCCTTCCCTCCGTTTCCCTCTCCCCCGCTTCGGCTGCCCTCCGGGTTGCTCTTGCCGCCTTCTTCCCGCCACTGCCCTCTGGCGCTCTGCCCCCCCTCCTGCCCATTGGCCGCCCTGCTCCCGCCACCCAGCTGAACCGCCCTCCCGGCTCCTCACTTATGACGCCCCCGGAGCGACCGCGCAGCGGACGCGCGCAGCGGGAGCGCCGACTGAGCGCCGAAGGTGCGCCTAAGTTAAGCCCGTCTGTGCCTGTCCGTGCCTGGACCGCGCCCAGTGCCAGGACCCCTGGTCCCCGCAGACCCCAGCCCGCCCGCCGGACGTACGACACCGGCCGATTCCCGGGATGCTACCGAGCCACCCCGAGACGCACCCACGGACCCTTCAGCTGCCACGCCTGCAAGTTCTCCTGCATCCGGACCTGCCTCGCACCAGCACCCGCCAAGCCGAGCACCAGCAGCAACCACCTCAAGTGCATCCTGCTCAACTCCCGCTCCGTCCACAGACACGCCATCGAACTCTGGAACCTCCTCGACACCACAGCTCCTGACGTTGCCTTCCTCACGGAAACCTGGATGAACGCCTCCTCAGCGCCCGACATCGGCATCGCCATCCCAGACGGCTACAAGATCACCCGGAGGGACCGCACCGCCAACCAGATGGGAGGAGGCATAGCCATCATCCACAGGGACACCATCCACATCACAACCAACACCGACGACACCCTGACTACCGCCGAACACCTACACTTCCAGATCCACACCGACCCGAAGACCACCCTCAGAGGCACCCTGATCTACCGACCCCCGGGACCTCGCACTCAATTCAGCGAGGACATCGCCGACTTCGTCAGCCGGCATGCCCTCCCCTCCGCTGACTACATCCTCCTGGGGGACATCAACTTCCACCTGGAGAACAACAACGACCGCAACACCATCACCCTGCTCGCCAACCTCGGACTCAAGCAGCTGGTGTCCACCCCCACCCACCTTGCTGGAGACACACTCAACGCCATCTTCTCATCCAGCAAAGACATCGCCTTCAGCCATGCCACAGGACTCAACTGGACGGACCACAGCTGCGTCCACTTCACCTTCAGAAGAACGACGATCCACCACCACCAGCAACAGGTTGCTCGAAGAAGCTGGAACAAGATCACAGCCGACCAGCTCGCCGCTTCCCTGAGCCAGCACCCTCCCGCCAGCTCAGCAAACCCCAGCCAGGCCGCCGACAACCTCACGAAGTGGATCAGCAACTGCGCGGACGAACTCGCCCCACTGAGGACCCCGCCCAGCAGACCCGGCAGCAAGAAGGCCCTATGGTTCACCGACGAACTCAAGAGCTCCAAGAAGAACTGCCGAGCCCTCCAGAAAGCCTGGAGAAGGGAACCAACACCGGACAACATGACCGCCCTCAAGCTTGCCACCCGGAAGCACCACCAACTGATCCGCGCCACCAAGAAAACTGCATTCAAGGACCGGCTGGACAACAACGCACACAACTGCAAGGAACTCTTCAACATCGTGAAAGAGCTCTCCAACCCCAACGCCGGAAACAACGACATTACCCCATCGCAAGACCTCTGCAACTCCCTCGCCTCCTACTTCCACAACAAGATCGCGGACATACACAACAGCTTCAGCACTCAACCGACGCACGCCACGACTGCACCAACGCCCCCCACCACCACCCTTCGCGCCTGGAGTCCGATCAGCATCGAAGACACCGTCCGCATGATGAACTCCATCCACTCCGGATCTCCAACCGACCCCTGCCCTCACCACGTCTTCAACAAGGCCGACGCTGTCATCGCACCCCACCTGCGGGACATCATCAACACCTCTTTCGACACCGCCACCTTCCCGGAGAGCTGGAAGCACGCCGAACTCAGCGCTCTACTAAAGAAACCAACAGCGGACCCCACCGAACTCAAGAATTACCGCCCAATCTCGCTCCTCCCGTTTCCAGCCAAAGTCATCGAGAAGACCGTCAACAAACAGCTGGCCGCCTTCCTCGAGACGAATGGATCCCTCGACCCCTCACAGTCTGGCTTCCGAGCCAACCACAGCACCGAGACCGCCCTCATCGCTGCCACCGACGACATCCGAGCCCTGATGGACAACTGAGAAACAGCGGCCCTCATCCTCCTAGACCTCTCCGCGGCATTTGACACTGTCTGCCACCGCACCCTAGTGCAGCGCCTCAGCAACGTCGGAATCCAGGAGAAGGCCCTGGAATGGATCATCTCCTTCCTCAACGGAAGAACACAGAGAGTCCGCCTACCACCGTACAAGTCAGAGGCCACCGAAATCATCTGCGGCGTCCCTCAAGGATCCTCGCTGAGCCCCACCCTCTTCAACGTCTACATGAGCCCCCTCGCGGCCATCGCACGCCAACACAACCTCAACATCATCTCCTACGCCGACGACACCCAGCTGATCCTCTCCCTGACCAACGACCCCGCCGCCGCCAGAGCCAACCTTCACGAAGGGATGAAAGACGTAGCCGAGTGGATGACGACCAGCCGCCTGAAACTGAACTCGGACAAGACGGAAGTCCTCATCCTGGGCTCCTCGCCCTCCGCCTGGGACGACTCCTGGTGGCCCCCCACCCTGGGCACCGCACCCGAACCGACAGACCACGCACGCAACCTGGGCTTCATCCTGGACTCCTCCCTCTCCATGACCAGACAGGTCAATGCCGTCTCCTCGTCGTGCTTCAACATCCTGCGCATGCTACGGAAGATCTTCCGGTGGATCCCCACCGAGACCAGGAAGACGGTCACCCAGGCCCTCGTCACCAGCCGACTGGACTACGGCAACGCCCTCTACGCCGGAACCACCGCCAAGCTCCAGAAGAGACTCCAGCGGATCCAGAACGCCTCGGCCAGACTCATCCTCGACATCCCACGACACAGCCACATCTCCGGACATCTGAGAGACCTGCATTGGCTCCCCGTCAACAAAAGAATCACCTTCCGTCTCCTCACCCACGCACACAAAGCCCTACACGATCAAGGCCCGAGCTACCTCAACAACCGCATCAACTTCTACGCTCCCAAACGCCACCTCCGATCAGCCAGTCACGCCCTCGCCGCCGTCCCCCGCATCCGAAGAACGACTACAGGAGGAAGGTCCTTCTCCTACCTGGCCGCCAAGACCTGGAACTCCCTCCCGGCCGACCTGCGCCTGACCCAAGACCACCTCTCCTTCAGGAAGAAGCTCAAGACCTGGCTGTTCGAGCAGTAGCAGCACCCCCCCCCCCCCCCCACCCCCCAAGCGCCTTGAGACCCTCCGGGTAAGTAGTGCGCTCTATAAATGTCCTTGATTGATTGATTGATTGATTGATTGATTGGCAGTACTATTTGTAAAAAAAGCCAACTGGGGGTGAAGAAGCTTTGCTGGGGGGGAAGAAGCTTTGCTGTTGGGGCCGCCAAGGCCAGGAATGGCCTCCCGATGAATCTCAGTGCCTTGCCAAGCCTACTGGCCTTCAGAAAAGCCTTGAAGGCATGGCTTTTTACAAGCTAGGCTGAACTCTTCCCGGTATCTCTTCTTTCTCACATTTGGACCCAGGAAGGATTTCAAATAGCGCCAGGATACCTTCGGGTAATAGTTTGCACTCTATAAATGTCAATAACATTAACATTATCATTAACATTGTAAGTGGTGTTGAGGTGCCGGGTTTTTAGGAACCCGTTGTGCCAGGGGAAAACACCCGAAGACCTCTTGAGTTCTTCCTGTTCTGGACCACAGAAACACAGAGTCTTCCAGGTGAAGTCAGAGATCGAGTTCTATTGGCTGCAACCAAGTAACAAGCGTCCTAGAAGTACAACAGCACTGTTTGTAGATTCTCAGGAGACTGTTCGTTTTTACAGAACCAGCCTTCTCCTTTTATACAAAAATAACAGCTGCAGGCAAGAATTCTTCAGTTTACAATACGGTCATATACATATTTCCACAATAATGAAAAAGCAAAGTCATGATGGCAAACCCACATTTTCGTATGTCCAGTTTGTGATAGATGACCCAGCCAGGCCCAGAACTCCCATCAGATATCGGTGAAACCCCAATAAAATCGGGCACCTCCTCATCGTAAAACTAGTCATAAACAAGAAACAGGGACAGGTGTGTGTATGATACAGCATGGTTTGTATGCAGTGAATGGTTTATGACATGTTGTGCCTTGATGCTATCTTACTCGGCCACTGGGCGAGGAACCGTCCGAACAGGTTTGGCTGGAGGCAGTGAAGTCAACTCGGCCAGGTCATGGGGAAGTCAGCTAAGGTGGACGTGTCCTCTCAGATCAAACTCGGCCTTAATCAATTGACTATATAAGGGCAAGCCACAAGATGGATGCCGTTCACAAAATGGAATCCGAGGGTTCGAGACGGAAACCATGATTTAAGGGTGATAGCATCACTCAAACACGACGCAAATGCATAGGGATAATGTACTAATCATTACCGGTCTGCCGACACCAAATTCGTCATGGTACGATGATATTTTGTGACACGAGTGTTGGGCCTCGGTACCATATTATAGCAGGGCCCAGAATTTTCAGAACCACAGACCCTCCTTTTGCCCTTATATTAGGCAATAACTCATGCTAATCTGAGTCTAAATCTGTATTCATGAAGTCATGGAGATGCTGCTGTAGCATCATCCTGTTGTTCAGTTCGACCCGTGACACAGGCTTCCTTACACAGGATGTAGCACAGAGGCCACATATTGTAGGAGCGCACTGCACACACAGGCAGAACAGGAACAGAATGGCTAAGATCATCCCAATGAATATCAGAGTTTTCCATCCCCAGGCAGATATCAGTTCCCAGAACCACCCCGGCAAGGACCAATCTCCTTTGTCCACATGAATGGAATCAGAGATCTTGTGCAGTTTGGAGATGGCCTGGTACACTGTTGGAGCATTATCAGGGATGAAAATGCAGCAACTGGATTGGATCACTCTATATACCCCGCCACGGTCTGCAAGTATGACATCTAGGGCAACCCTGTTCTGAAGAGTCATGAGTCGGTCCGACTGGAGCTCAGCAGTCAAGTTACTAAGTGCACCAGCCATTTCAATCACGGCGGATTCAACTACCCTCGTCAACTGGCGAATGTTCCTGCAGTTCACCATAGGCCCCCAAAACGGCAGAAAACTCTTTGCGAAGTCTCCAAACTCCTGCTCCGCAGTGTCGTCTTTACTCACGACACCCCTAACTGTCCTTGTCCGATGGTAATCTGCTTCGGCCGTGTAGGTGGGTGGCAGCAGAAACGAGACAAAACATGTGCCCGAGAAGTCAGGGGGCAACCATGTATACGCTCTGTTGTGGCAGACGAAATAGGTACCCTTAGCTGCTAGGAATGAAGGGGAGGTCTGAGATGAGAAAACATAAGTCTCAGTACAGACACTCTTCCCTAACTGGGCTCTAGGGTTTTTGCCATTTCCCTGCAGACATAGGTGACCTTGGTGGGGTACTATCCAGATTGGGGAGGATTTCTTTGCTTTCTGACTCTCAGCCAAGGAAATTCCATATTGTGTTATATTCCATCGGCTGTAAGGCGTCAATTCATCTCTGGGAATCGTTTTGTACGTGTCGACATCCCTGCTCATATTTCTAATTCCCGCCACTAGTGCCTTGTTGCTTGAGTTTTTCCCTGGGACATATGGTTCGAGGGCAAACAGGAACATTGCTCGAAGTGCCCACAGAGAACCATGGTAGCCAAATGGCAGGACAAAATATGGAATACCCTTATCTGTTGTGTGTGAATAAGTCCACATACCCAACAATTCGTGGTGTTTATTACGGACTGGTGCTGGTGTAGGAGTTGGACAAATGAGTTATTCACAAATTCTAATCTTCTGGCAGACTCGTGTTCCAGCAGAGGGTGAAAAGAATGCGGGGAGACAGTAGGAGGAGGTGTGGGCTGAGTGTTGGGTACAAATGTAACTCGAAATGTGAATAGAGTATAGCCAATCAAAAACGTCATTATGCTGCACAACATTAAAATGCATATTATTAAAAATTGTTTTCTTGCCATCACAGCGCATACTCTCTTTTCAAAGTTCATAGATCTAGCAGGTCTCTCTACCCTTGGAAACTCCATCCTCTAAGTTGCTGCCCGCGGTGGGAGATTGATTCTGCTAAGGAGTGCTTCTGTTCAGTCCAGGGTAATTGCCTTAGACCAACCAGAACTGTCGACCTAACCGTCTCCAGCTGCACTTCAAAGACTGTCAACCGCGACCCTAGCAGCAGAACCGGATGGCAGTTCGAAAATCAAAAATGAGCAAGTTTCCTGGGTGAGAGAGCTGCAGAATCAAAAAGAAAAAATGTTTTTATTTGTCCATAGTCATAGGCCTTGGCCTCAAGTTATAGCGGTTTCGACCAGGTACTGTGTGGTCTACAAACAGCAGTTCAGGCTCAGTAGTGTCCAATTGCATTGACGGTGGCACAGATCCTTGCAAAAGGTTATCACTCTCCTTTTCTGTAGCAGTTCCTTTCAAACGTGCATCACTGAAGGGTAAGAAATGAGGTACAGATTCAGTCTCTGAGTCAGCGACGCCCTCCTGGACCCACCGGTCATAGGGCAGAGGCAGAGGGATCCGTTTACAATGGATCCCGTGGATCCAGTTCTTCTTCCCTTCCACCCGAACGGCTGATCTCGTGGAAAGAAGGACGAGGTATGGGCCGGTCCACCTGGGCTGTTCGTTCTTTGTTCGCTGAAAGTTTCGCACCAGGACCCAGGTGCCAGGTTCAGTTGTGTGGCCTGGATCATCAGACGCTGGCGGAGAGGAACTGTGAACCTGTTGGTGTAAAACACGCAATTTAGTTGTCAATTCGTGCAAATAGTCAAGCAGTACAGGGTGCTCTATCTCGCTGAGTTTCTTGGGCCTTGGCACTCCCCATATAATAGCCGGGCGACCGAACACTATCTCGTGGGGGCTAAGTCCCAGTCTAGAATGGACAGTCATTCTGGTAGATAGGAGTGCTAAAGGCCATTTAAGACCTGTGCTGGCTTGGATCTTGGCCAATTTTATCTTTAGGGTGCCGTTGTAGCACTCTTCTAATCCAGCTGATTGGGGGTGATTTGCAGCGTGGAACTTTTGGTGTATGCCTAGACTCTCACACACTCTCTTCATCACTCGTCCCATGAATTAACTTCCATTATCACTCCAGACCATTCTAGGCATACCAAACCTAGGGAAAAATTCTTTGACCAGGGCTTTGGCTGTGGACAAGGCACTATTGTCCTTAAGGGGGTACGCTTCCACCCACCTGGAAAAGGCACAAACAACAACGAGTACGTATTTCAGGTTGTTGCACCTTTCCATGTGGATGAAATCGAGCTGCAAAACCTCGAACGGATACTTTGGAGGCGCAAAATGACCAGCTGGAGTTGGAGTTCCCCTACCGGGTACTTCAAACACACCATACAGTTCTAGACCACATTTTCTGCACATTTTGGGATGCCACTATTCTGCCATACTGGGGCCAACAACTTACAGATTCCTTTCACACTAATGTGAGCCATCCCATGAGCCATTGTCACCACTGTAAGCACATACGCGTCGGTAACAGCCATCTCTGATGCTCTGACAATTCGACCCAACAACCATTTGCATCCATTCTACCCTTGCTTTCTCTCCATTCATTCACCTCTTTCTCAGTGGCTTCGGACTGTATAGACTTCACACTTTCAATAGTGTCCTCACACATACCCACATCAGCAATCCATCTCGCAGGACCTACAACATACATTCGACTCATTGCGTTCCTTGCAGTCTCTTTCGCAACTTCATCTGCAAATGCATTCCCACGACCAACATCATCTTGAATCTTTTTGTGTGCACTGCATTTCACAATCGCAACTTGTAGTGGCAAGGTCAGTGACTCGAGAAGCTCGTTAACTAGCTGACCATGTTGGATTTTTGCACCATGCGATGTCAGGAACCCACGTTCACGCCACAATCGTCCAAAACTGTGAGCCACGCCAAAGGCGTACTGGCTATCTGTATACATGTTCACTCGTTTTCCTTTTGCCAACACACACGCTCTTGTAAGTGCAATTAACTCTGCTGCTTGCGCAGAATTGTGCGGGATACATGCAGTTTCTACAATCGTGTGCAATGTTGTCACAGCATATGCTGCAGTCGTATCACCGTTTGGCAACTTGAAGCATGAACCATCAACCCATAAAGCATCATTACATTCAGAAAGGGGAGTGTCCTGTAAGTCTACTCTGCCTTTTGTCTCTTCTTCTGTCCTAAAATAGCAATCATGTATTTCAACCTCATCTGTCTCTGCTGGAATGGGCAATAACGTGGCTGGGTTGAGTGTATCGCATCTCTTTATGTGTATGTGACTCGCTAACAGTTTCAGCTCATAACTTGACAGTCGAGCACTAGTTAAGTGCTGTGTCCTTGTTCTGTTTAGCAAAATGTCTACTGCATGTTGGACCCTAACGATCAGTGTATTATTCATTACTAACCCAGCAGACTGTCGAATACAGACAGCTGCTGCAGCAGTGGCCCTCAAGCAACTTGGTAATGCCTTAGCTACAGGATCTAGAGTCGCTGAAAAGTACGTGCATGGATGCTGTTTGTCCCCAAAGGATTGTGTCAGGACTGATAATGCGCAACCTTCCTTCTCATTGACATATAATGTGAAAGGTTTACTGTAGTCGGGGTTGCCCAACACAGGAGCCGAACACAATGCATCACGCAACTCGTGAAAACTCTTCTGACAATCTTCAGACCAAGGCACAGGATTGGGTGTATCCTTACAGATCAGTGCCAGCAAAGGTTTAGCCAACAGTGAGAAGTTCGGTATCCATTGTCTGCAATATGATGTAATGCCCAAGAAAGGCACGCACTTCTCTCTGTGTCCTTGGGACACTCAATCTTGCAATTGCCTGTGTTCTCTCTGGGGTCAGTTTCCTTCCCTCCTTCGATAAGATGTGACCTAAGTAGGTCACTTCTTGTTGACAAAATTGCAATTTCAAAAGAGAGACTTTGTGCTTCATGTCACATAAATGACGCAACAACGACAATGTGGCTTGCTTGCAAATCTCCTCAGTATCTGCAGCGACCAGCAGATCGTCTACGTACTGAATAAGAGTCGCACCATCAGGTAGAACAATCGTGCCAAGTTGTGATTTCAGAGCCTGACTGAATATAGATGGACTTTCACAGTAGCCCTGAGGAGCGCGTTTGAAGCGGAAGCTTCGACCTCCTAAATTGAAGCCAAAAATATCTCTGCTCTCCTCAGCAATAGAGATGCTGAAGAAAGCGTTCTTCAAATCAATCACCGAGAACCAAGTGGCTGAAGCTGGAACCATAGTCAATAGGGCAGTAATGTCGGGAACAACTGGAAACTGTGGCACAACAATCTTGTTCACTTCTCTTAGATCAATCACAAATCTGTACACCGGTGGCTGTGAAGGATCAGTACGCTTTAAAACAGGCAAAATAGGACTGTTACAAATGTTGCCTGTTGTCTCTTCAATTACATCTTTCTCAATTAGATCGTAAATGATCGCTAACAACGCCTTTTCACATTCGCTAGAGATCTTGCATTGGGGAATACGTGGCAACCTAACATTGGCTCTCAATGTTATGACATATGGCGCTATCTCCAAAAGACCCACATGATTAGAACCAGTAGCCCAAAGTATGTCCGGAAGAGATGACAATTCTGTTGGAATATTTTCCCTTTACAAATACATTTGAGAGATCACTTTCTTACCTTGGGTAAGTTGTACTCCCGAAGGAGAACAGTACAAGGTTGCATATAATCTCTTTAACAAATCCAAACCTAACAAGTTTTCACCACAACCTGTTGTAAGAATGAGGGGTGCTTCTAATTCATATGGGCCAACAGAAAGGGGCATAGGACTAGAAATCGGGTTTCTAACCGGGGCGCCAGAAAAACCTACTGAAACATTCATTTCGCCAGACAAAGGTGCGCCAGGAAGTTTTGAGTGCATAATAGAACTTTTTGTAGCACCAGTATCCAGCAGAAAAGGTTCTGACACACCTGATGTAATCACCTCAACGTAAGGTCCATTCTGATCTACTGGAACTGAAACAACTCCCTCTCTTTGTCCATGGCTGTCCTAGCAATCATTACCCTCATTCTCGTTTTCTGCATAATAGTCATCAGCATAGTACTGAGCTGACCTAGAAGATGCATTATTCTGTTGGTCAAAGTTGTTCATGGAATTCTGAGGTGGAAAAGAAGTAGTATTCAGGGGGAAATTCCCACGGCCCCTACCCCTAGGAGCCTGTTGAACACCTCTACCTCTTGCACTAGAAACACCATTTAAACGTCGCAATAAAGCTGGACAACTATTCTTGAAATGACCCTCTTCTTTGCAATATGCACACTGGTTCGGACCATACGGTAAACGCGTTTGAGAAGACTCATTTCTTTGTGAGTTTCTCGAATACTGCTGTGGTTGCTGATAATCGGGGCTGACTAGCAGTGCGAGGCGGATAGTTTTCAAATCTTTAGTCTTTTTGTCTGCTTTCTCTAACTCGTCTTTGCGCCTATTTTCGTAGTACTGGGCTGTGGCTAAAATCTGCGCTGACGTGGAAACAGCCCAAGCACTCTCTGAATCTTTCAATTTACTACATAGTTCAGGAAGCAGATTATGCACGAGCTTGTCTACAAACAATCTTTGACCACCCTCTGTAGCCATATCCTGACCACTATGATCGACGAAAGTCTCTTCGAACCTCGTGAAAAAGTCAGACACATTCTCATCTTTCTTCTGCTTGCACGCAGACAACTTGTCCCAATTTACACGTAATTCAGGCATTAAAGTTTTCATATATGTGATCATTCTACCAGGAAGTTCTGCTACCAAAGGCTCGGGTTTAGAGCCACCAACTTGTCTAGCATCAGCAGCAGTAATAATAGCCCATGTGTCACCTAATTTTTGATCATGATCTGCATGACGAAGCTCACTCCATAAAGGCTGTGGAACAACATTCCCAAACAACATATCTACATCTGCTAAATTCATTATACATGAGCTGGCAGTCTGTAATAACTCCTTATAATATCCTGCAGGATTTTTACGGGGATCAGGCAATGTCTGCTTGAGTGCTAAAACTTCAGATCTTTTCCAGGGGACATGTACCCATACACGCTGGAAATGTGGCAGAATTGCTGGGTTCGCATTTGCGTCACCTTCCCTCCAAACTGGAGGAACCTCTCTCATGGGGTACTGCCGCGCCTTTTTCCTACCTGACATGTCATCCTCATACAGTGATCTAGAGACGTTTCCCTTACTCCTATAAGATAACAACAGATCTATCGCTCGTTCAACATCGGCACCTACAACCATGCCTTCATAAAACTTGAATCGCATGCGGAATAATTCCTCCATTTTGCATTTTGGATAATTTTCTTGCAAATCTTCGCAGAGATACACACACATCTCTTCGAATACATATCTCTGAGTGGGTGCGTCCCACTGACGGAAGACTTCCATAACAGATTGAACGTCATACTTTACAGTATCGGTAACCCATTTACGTGCTAACTCATTCAGCACTACTCTTTCCTGATAATCAGGCAGTTGACTACGCAACTGTCTACGTCCTGTGTTAGGGGTCGTCTTAGGCGACCC
This sequence comes from Lissotriton vulgaris, assembly GCF_964263255.1. Lineage (NCBI taxonomy): Eukaryota > Metazoa > Chordata > Amphibia > Caudata > Salamandridae > Lissotriton > Lissotriton vulgaris. Next base: position 654,077,521 of record NC_141693.1, on the reverse strand, counting down.
AAAAAAAGGTGAGAACAGACCAGTGACAGTACTTGCCACTCTCTGTCGAACAGAAGGAGAAGCAGGTGGAAAGGCAGAAACGTCAGAAGAGCCAGGCTGATGAAAAGCAGAAGTCGAGGCAGTGGCAGAAGAAGTCAAGGCAGTGGCAGAAGTAGTATCATGATAAACAGTTGGAGCAGTAGGCAAAGTCGTTGGAAAAGTAGATGGAGTATGTAGCAAAGGCGGCGACCCTTGAGAGGGCTGCGCCGGAGAAGTAGGAACCAGCTGAAGAGGAGCTGGTGCTTGTGCAAGAACTGGAGTTCGTGCGCCGGGGCGCGGTATAACAAAACGCTTCGGGGGTGCAGTAGCACTTAATGCAGATGGGGGTGGGTGAACTCAGTAAGTGGGACATTAATGGATCCTTCTCTGATGTCCTTTTTGAACCTTGTCCTTCATGTGGCAACATTGGGTAGCATTTATCTACTGCTAACTTCTTGCTTCTGAGCATTTGTTCACTCTCTTGCTCTTCCTCATTATCCCTGTATGCAATGGCTGCTTGCACCATTGACATACCTCTTTTATTTTTCTTTGCTAATTTCATTTCTTTCTGTTTGCCTTCTTTGCGCCACAAGCGAAAAGAGTCAAACATCGCCGGTCGTGCTTTCTTCTTGAAAAGTTTAACCTCTAGATTATCTAGTATTTCTGCATCAAAGCTACCATATTGGGGCCATTTTAAAACACCATCTTTTCTGGTGTATTTTATCCACACTTCACTATATGTGATAGGGCCTACTCCGTGCTTCACATAGAGCTCATATGTTGGAGTTCCAATCGGAGGATCCGGACACGAATCCTCTAATCACGAGTCCTTACTACAACCAAGACAAAACAAGTTTCCAAGTCTGCTAAGACCAGGTATCTTCGCTCACTAGTCTAGCTTCAAACTTCAAAGGATTATCGAATACGATATTTTCGTGAATACACGAATCCCTTGGTTTTGGCGCTTGCAAGTTCCAATCAAGGTGTATCTCAAGGATACCAAAACTAAGAATCAAACTAAGGACTGGGAGACGCTCCACTTATACTTAACTGAAGTATTGAAGATCAATGACGTCACTAGAAGACTCACCTTTCGTTTCGCTCTACCAAGGATCACTGGGTCCAAAACAGGGCGATAATCAGGGCAGCAGTCCTTCGTAGCCTTCGGGACACGGGGAATCTCGCAGCAAAGACCTTCGGAACCACGTCGACATACAGGGGTCGCTGAAGTGGCTTGATACCGCCCCGAGTTCGGCACCAACTGAGGTGCCGGGTTTTTAGGAACCCGGTGGTGCCAGGGGAAAACACCCGAAGACCTCTTGAGTTCTTCCTGTTCTGGACCACAGAAACACAGAGTCTTCTAGGAGAAGTCAGAGATCGAGTTTTATTGGCTGCAACCAAGTAACAAGCGTCCTAGAAGTACAACAGCACGGTTTGTAGATTCTCAGGAGACTGTTCGTTTTTACAGAACCAGCCTTCTCCTTTTATGCAAAAATAACAGCTGCAGGCAAGAATTCTTCAGTTTACAATACGGTCATATACATATTTCCACAATAATGAAAAAGCAAAGTCATGATGGCAAACCCACATTTTCGTATGTCCAGTTTGTGATAGATGACCCAGCCAGGCCCCGAACTCCCATCAGATATCGGTGAAACCCCAATAAAATCGGGCACCTCCTCATCGTAAAACAAGTCATAAACAAGAAACAGGGACAGGTGTGTGTATGATAAAGCATGGTTTGTATGCAGTGAATGGTTTATGACATGTTGTGCCTTGATGCTATCTTACTCGGCCACTGGGCGAGGAACCGTCCGAACAAGTTTGGCTGGAGGCAGTGGAGTCAACTCGGCCAGGTCATGGGGAAGTCAGCTAAGGTGGACGTGTCCTCTCAGATCAAACTCGGCCTTAATCAATTGACTATATAAGGGCAAGCCACAAGATGGATGCCGTTCACAAAATGGAATCCGAGGGTTCGAGACGGAAACCATGATTTAAGGGTGATAGCATCACTCAATCACGACGCAAATGCATAGGGATAATGTCCTAATCATTACCGGTCTGCCAACACCAAATTCGTCATGGTACGATGATATTTTGTGACACGAGTGTTGGGCCTCGGTACCATATTATAGCAGGGTCCGGAATTTTCAGAACCACAGTGTAGCTTACGGCGTACAATGAAGTACCTTTGGGTCCATAGCTCCCCCCCCCGCTACCCTCTGGGGTCCTAAGTCCATGTAAGACGGTGATCCCAGAGTCACCTTTTGTGACGGCTGTTGATTGGAGGTGGATGTTAGATTGGCAGGACTCGGCTTGCCCTGCTGCCGGTTATAGTGAGTAGGGACCGGGTGACCTGCCAGAGTTTGGGGAAAAACACCTTCAGAAACAATACAATCTAGGTTTGGTTGCGGGCTGGCACAAGTCGGGCCCCTGGGGTAAGGAGGACTGATTTAGTGCTCTGGTCTGGGGAAGTTTACGCACAGAGGCATCCAGGAGACTGGGTTGCACCCTAGAGACATATTGACTGGGACCTTGTGATGTTACAGTTGGAATTTTATAAGACTTTCAAGATTCGCTAATCTGTCTTCAATTTTTTATTTTATTTTATTTCTTTATTTCGGCCAGTTTGGCCATAAAAGACACATGTATACATAGTAAAACAGAGGGTCATAGCAAAATACATACACCAACACTTTAAAACAATGAGTTTAAAATACAGTACAAAATTAATTTTCAGCCTCCTCATTTAAACACATTTCATTTTAACAGCTGGATTTTTTGAGCATATACAGAGGTCCTACTCAGAGTATCTGACCAAGTTTCCTGCGAACAATATACACAGAATAGAGGAACCTACTTATACTGAATACGATAAACTGGGTTGTATTAGTTTTTATAATCCTGTATGCTGTAGAACAAGATCTAGTTCCTAGGAGAGTGCACATGGGTTTTAACCATCTCTTTCGAGCCTTCGAGTAAGCTTTGCATATAAACAACATGTGGACCTCATTCTCCGTACAGGAATTTGAGCACATAGAACATATCCCACTTTTGCCATACAGGCATCCCATCTTTTTCTTTGACCAGCGTTCTGTATTGGAGTTCAACATAAGGATCCCATATCTGAATTTCAAGAAAAGGGACTTCGCAATAGGTGGCTCTATTTCATCCAAAAAGGATTCAAAGCGGGGTTCATCTTTAAAGGATAAAAAATCTTGAATTAAGGACCCAGCTCTACTTTCATGTACAAGCCTATCAGTCATATAAGACCAAAAGGCTCGTTTAACTATGGATTTAGCAAAAGCCGGTAGATTATCAGGATTCTCCCACAGCGAGTACAGGCCCAGAAGTCAGAACCATTTTTTGATATGCACAAGCCATTGGATAGAATTAAAAGAGTCGAGATTCAGTAGTTCTCGAAGGCCGTTTCTATATTCAAGCAATTCTGGGGTAGACCATATCCTAATCCAAAACATTAATGGTTTTATGATAACAAAGTAATCGGTTCTTTTAAAATTCAAATCAAGCTGGAGATGAATTAAAGGTGCACTGTTCGGGACCCTTACAATAGCTCTCATAAATTTATTGTCCAGGCTCTGGAAGCTATCCCTGGCCCAAGGTCCCCATATCTCCGCCCCATACAAGACGGCAGATTGAATTTTAAATTTAAAAAGTTCAAGAACAGGAGTTACACTCTTGCTTGTACTGGCATTCAGTCTGCAAATGATTGGTTTGACGTTGTGAGCATATGACACCTTACTTTTCTCAATTTGGGCCTTCTGACTTAATTTTGAATCAAGTACTACATCCAGATAAGAAAAGTTTTCCACGGTTCCTAACGTCTGGCCATTCAAAGTCAGGATCCCTCTGTCCGGTTTGCTGGGATTCAGTGCCATATATTTCGTTTTATCAACGTTTATTTCTAATCCCTTGGTCACACAGTAGCAGCTGAAGGAGTTTAGGAGTGCCTGGAGGCCCTTCTTGGTTTGGGATATTAGAATGGTATCATCCGCGAAGAGCAACGCAGGCACCCTCTCTCCATTAAGCTGTGGGGAATCGTTAATGCAACCATTCAAATAATCAGGAACATCATTGACAAACAAGGAAAATAAGGTGGGGGCCAAGACGCATCCTTGCCGAACCCCACGCTCAATGGGAATGTTACGCGTCAGTTCACCATTTGGACCCCACCTGATGTTAGCATGGTTTCTAGCATGCAACTCGATTATTTGAACCAAAAGACACCCTGGCAGACCAGCTTCGCTTGAAGATCTCCAGAGCAAGTTGCGGGGGACAAGGTCAAATGCCGCTCTCAGATCTACGAAAGCTACATACAGATGACCTTTCCTAATGTGCAAGTACTTCCAAATTATACAACAGAATCTGAAGATTTGATCTATGGTACTGGTCTTGCTCCTAAAGCCTGCTTGGAATTTAGAGATTATTGTTGATTCCTCCAGCCAATCATTAATCCGGAATAATAAGTGTTTGGCATAGAGTTTTTGCAGGGTGTCCATTAGACTAATTGGTCTGTAGTTTGAAGGTACAGATCTATTCCCCTTTTTGAAGATTAAAACAACTTCTGCTGCACGCCAGCTGTCTGGAAATTGACAACTTTTAGACAAAACATTAAACAAGCGATTTATATAAGGAGCCCATACTTCAATGTCATGTTTATATAGATCGCCCGGTATTTTATCAGGGCCAGGAGCTTTACTGTTTTTTAGTTCATTAATTGCCCTTTTTGTTTCCTCCAGTGTAAAGTCAAGGGATTCAATAGGAGGAGGGAACCATGGTATCTCATCAGCACCACCATCGTATTGTTTATAGAGGGATGTGAAATGAGTCACCCATGTCATTTCATCTAGAAACATGTCCTTCACGGCTCTGCCTGCATGCCCCTCGTTTGCGACCAACCTCCAAAAGCCAACATTGTCATTTGATTTTGCAGCAGCTAACATTTCAGCCCAGATCGATTCTTCCCATAGTTTCTTTGCTGTTTTTTGGGCGCGCTTATATGCCTCCCTTGCAGATTTGACTCCATCCTTTGATTTACTTTTGATAGCAAGCAAAAGGTGTCTCTTGGCCAACCTACATGATTGATCATACCATAGTTTTCCGTGGCATCCTACTCGTACATTTTGTTGCTTTTTCCTAGGCATTTTTGACAAACAAGTTTTTAGTTCATTGAAAAAAATAATTATGTAGTTCGATGAAGTGATCAAAGTGGTCAGGTAAAAAAGATTGTCCAGCTATAGGTCCAAACATTTTCCCAAAGAGCGAATATACCGATGCTAAGGCCTTACCATCAGACAGAATATAGGGCCATTTTAGTGCACGTCTATTGTTATTTATGTGTACCTGCTCACACATTTTGCCAGTAGCAATCTCAGTTGATGTAGTGGCTGGATTGGCAGGAATATCACTAAACATTTGTGCATCGATATAAAGTTCTAAGGGATAGTGATCACTTTCCTCCCTACTTGCCACTTTTAAGTCAATCAAGTAATGCCAAATGCTTAGTGAAACAAGTATGAAGTCTAGGTTACTATTGGATTTCGCAAAAGTTGGTTGTTTTGTCAAGTCGGAAGGGAGGCGGCCATTGCATGCTCTGAGACCATGATCTGCAGTTAGCCTTAACAGTTGGACGGCCAGAGTAGAGCACTTAACACAGTTTGAAGTCTCAAGCTGGGGGATTTTATACGCTTGGTCTTCGTCCTCAAAGACATCAATGATCCCAAGAACCGGTTCAAAATTGCAGTGTAAGTCGCCTCCCAAGATTACCGGAACATCACCAACCACCTTTTTCAAAAAGAGATCCAGTGTTTCCAGAGTGGGTGAGACCTTGGAATGGCCAAGGGGTCTATTATAGACATTGCCAATGTAACATTCGTTCCCCTTTGAGGTTACAACTTTTAAAGCCAGGATATCAGGGGTTCCTGTGTCTATAGTTTCGACCCTTATTGTCAGGGTGACTTTGAGCCATATGATCAATCCCCCTGACGGTCTCCCCCTGTCTGACCGGACTGCCTCAATGCCATAGGTTTTGTATCCGATCCTGTGCGGAACATCCATCGCCCATGTTTCTTGCAATAAACAAAAGTCACTAGAGTCAACATAATCAGCCCATTCTGGATCTTTCAGGTTTTTACCGACACCAGCAATGTTCCATGACACGATAAGCAGCTGCGGGGTTAGACCACTACTGGAACGGGTGCAGTCATCAATGGCCGGCATTAATACCAATTGATGATTTACACTACCTAGCTGTAAGTCGACGGTTTGGTTCTCTGCCTCGGTGATCACAGCTCTTACTACAGTATTAATTCCCTCATCAAGACAACCCTTACCCAGGTCATGGCATAATTTATTAGCTACTGAAGACCTTTCCTTATTCTGATGGTCCCACATTCTGCTACTAGTCTTGACTCCCACTCCCTTGCTATGTGATATCTTGCTTTTATTAGCTCTGGGATAAGAATTCCCATCGCCAAGTGTACAGTAAGTGTCATATAGCTTGGGGATACAGTTTGGCATAGTCTCAAGTCAATCAACAGCATCTAAGCAACTGTACCTGTTAAAGGTGGGAATACCATTCCACATATTGCGATCAGCCTGTCTGGCCAAATTTGGTACAAAACCGTGGTGCTGTTTGACAATATTCCAGTTGGACCCATATTGTATAGGCCTAGGTGGGGGATAAAAAAACGATAAGGGCCTAGCTTCAATGGGTGATGTGTCTCCATATGATTTCCATGTGCAAATCTGATCGGCACTATGGGGTTCCTCAAATGAAATAACTATACAATCACCCGCAATTGATTTAGCTATAGGTCCTACCCATGGTACCCTGCGAACCATAAGGATTTTACTTTTCATATGGTTTGGAATGGGTTTGTTTGAATTTAACCAATAGATCACCTTGTTTTTTAGGGATTGAAAGTTCTCTTCGTATTGGTTTTCCAGTTCAGGTACCCCGGTGAGAACAATTACAAAAGGGCTAGCATCAGGGGGCAGATCTATATACCCACCTTTAAAGTTGTTATAAGCGTGGCCTGATTGATAGTTAGATATGTTTGGTCTGTTGGCAAAGGATCTATCAGCCAGAGGTTTGTTAATGCCAAGAGTAGTGTGAGTATTGGCGGGTAAATTGGATGAGGATTTCTGCGGAACGGGAATATTGGGGATAGAAGAGTGGGTAGTGGCAACGTTTGCCAACTGCGACTTTTTGCTTTGAACAGGACCCTTCGACGAGGGTTTACTAGTGGTGTTTACAGATGACGAGTTCAAAGGTATGGGATTTGGTTTTGCTGTGGTATTTGTTATCAATTTTGTATTTGTGTTTTTTACTGCTCCCTCTTTTTGCTGCTGTGCACTAGTTGGATTTGTGTTCAGGGGTACCACAGGGGCAGTAGTTGGTGCTTGCATAGAAATTGTAGGTATGTCAATGCAGTTAAGACTTAAACTAGATAACGTTATAACACTCTTCTCTACCTCGAGTAGCTGGTTCTCGATGCCAGTTAACCTGATTTCTAACGGCCTGAGTAGTTTCTTAAGCGTCTCCCATACCAGTTTTAAGAACTCTTCCCTCTCCCCTTCTTGTTCTACCATGGATATGGAAGTTTTCTCACCCTCATTAACAGAGTGGTCAGCCATTAAGTCCGAGTTTAGTTCCTCTATGCTATCATTGACACTGTGCGGTTGGAAGCGTTTGGTCAGACCCATTCTTAGCAACAGTTACAATAGTTGTTTGTGAGGCCCCCCCTGTAATGCATTGGCTTGAAGCTACCTTTGCCTTTTTCCTAGCGTACATAGATACATGTTTCCGTTTTCTCTTTTGTTTTGGTAGTGCCTTGACAATCCCCTGGTTTTTATTCGGATCTGCTTCCCCCAGCACCTTTTCCTTCTCATAATTTTTGGTATCCTCAACAATCTCTATCAGTGGATCTGGAGATGGAATACTTTCAGACACGACACTGATAGATAGCTTTGGGGGGATTAAGTCATGATTGGTAGCAGGAGTTGTTTCCTTAGGGATAGAATGAACCTCGGCCAAGGTGATAATTGGTGTGGGGCCAGTAGTGCGCTCAGGAGTTTTTGAGGAGGCAATGCTACCTAAGGAAGATTTTTTCCTTAATGCTAGTTCGGTAGAGAGCCTTCTTGCAGACTCTAGCTCCAAGGACACTCTGTGCTGGAGTTTGGTTATCTCATTATCAATCGAAAGGCTAGTCCTTGTAATGAAATCGTCCAGGGTCCCTGTAGCCTTTTTCACAGACTTGGTGGCCTTACTCCGAGTTTCGCGAACAGACATTATTTAGACGATAAGTAGGATTTAGTGAAACAAATGTAAATCTAGGTATCTTACATATACAGCCAAGAGGGATGGCCCGGTCCGGTCTTATTCGGTCTGGAATGGCCTGAAACGCCCCAGTCTTTGCCCAGTCTTCGCCCGGGCTGCGTCCCGCGCTGCGGGAGTTAGAGGTTATGATATAGGAGGCGTGAAGGCCCGGGGGCAGGCCAGCAGGGAGACCGGACCGGAAGCTGGTCGTCGGTCTTGCAGGGACTTCTGGGTATTGAAGTCCCCGCACGCTCGCAGCCCCGCCGAAGCCTCACACCCGGTGTTGCCTTGCCGCCTTAATCAGTGCTCCTTCGGTGTTGAACCCCGTGACCTGCAAGGCGAAGCGGCACCCGCGGAGCGGGTGCGGCGAGGGGTTGGTTGGCGCGCTGATGCGCTGGAGAAAGTGCTGCTATGCCTCTGTGCTTCAAACAGGGACCTGCGCGTTGCAAACGAGTAAGTGTCCCACTCTTTGTTGGTCTGGAAAGCTTTTTAAAGATCCTCAGTAGGGCGGGGGCGGGCCAGCAGGGAGAGCGGACCGGAAGCTGGTCGTCGGTCTTGCAGGGACTTCTGGGTATTGAAGTCCCGCACGCTCGCAGCCCCGCCGAAGCCTCACACCCGGTGTTGCCTTGCCGCCTTAATCAGTGCTCCTTCGGTGTTGAACCCCGTGACCTGCAAGGCGAAGCGGCACCCGCGGAGCGGGTGCGGCGAGGGGTTGGTTGGCGCGCTGATGCGCTGGAGAAAGTGCTGCTATGCCTCTGTGCTTCAAACAGGGACCTCCGTGTTGCAAACGAGTAAGTGTCCCACTCGTTGTTGGTCTGGAAAGCTTTTTAAAGATCCTCAGTTCCAGCAGGGAGAGCGGACCGGAAGCTGGTCGTCGGTCTTGCAGGGACTTCTGGGTATTGAAGTCCCCGCACGCTCGCAGCCCCGTCAAAGCCTCACACCCGGTGTTGCCTTGCCGCCTTAATCAGTGCTCCTTCGGTGTTGAACCCCGTGACCTGCAAGGCGAAGCGGCACCCGCGGAGCGGGTGCGGCGAGGGGTTGGTTGGCGCGCTGATGCGCTGGAGAAAGTGCTGCTATGCCTCTGTGCTTCAAACAGGGACCTCCGTGTTGCAAACGAGTAAGTGTCTTCACTTTTAATAAGGGTGGCTTTTAAAGGGCTCACAACCACTGTAAGGACTTCCTCGAACTTTTGCCAGAACTTTCACGCACATGGACCTGTAGGCCGATACTAACCGCCTCTGGAGGGGGTGTGAGCATAGGAGGCAACGTTTGTGGTCCAGTATTTATTGTGGGTTCCAAGGGGATGAATTGTTTATTATTATCTTGCCTAATATTGGCGATGGTCTTCCTTTTCTTCCCGGGAGGTTTCATTTGAGATGGTTGGGTATTTTTATCTTTTTGGGCCCTAGTAATGATTTTAGGCCTCACACCCTCCTTAATTGTTTCCTTGGAATCATGTGGAAGAATTACCAGTGATGGGGGTACAGATATAGGAGATACCATAGGAGAACTTGTGGCAGGTGAAATTAACTTCCTGAACGTACAAAGGAGGATGTAATTCTGCTACCATAGGTTCGAAAGACAACCTTTGTTCTGTTAGAGCTATTTCGTGCATTAGTACTGACTCGACCCAGGGCCGGACTGGCTATAGTGGGCACCGGGCAATCCCCCGGTGGGCCGCACGGGTGGAGGGCGGTTTTGGGCCCCTGGGGCCCGTTTTTGTTAGAGGGGCATTTTTGCAGCATAACTGCAAAATCGGCCTGTAACAAAACCAGCCGACAATCGGCCCTGGCAAAGAGATCGGTGGCACCCCCAACCCCCCAGGGGGGGAGGGGTGGTGAGCACTTTGCCAGGGCCGGTTTTGCACGCTGGCTTGTTCCGAGAAAGTCTGTTGATGTGTCAAAAGGCGTTAATGGCTCTCACAGGCCCAGCGTGGTGATGCCCCTGCGTCAGCAGCGCCCAGTAGCAGCGTTGATAATACGGCCGTCAGCATTTACACAAGCAAAAATATATTCAAGGTCTGCTTGCGCCTGAACGTGACGTTGCTATTGGCAAACTTGTGAAGGTAAAAAAAAAAGTAATAAAATAAATAACAAACACAAGCTGGGCCAATAATGCGAAACTGCACCACCTTTCTCAACATGAAGCTTGGAGGTGGGTAAATAGAAATGATTGCACGTAGCGCTCATGGAGAAGGTAAAGTCGAACACTTAGTGCAGTGTATATTTTTTCAATGTTTGTGCTCGTTATTAGTGTTTACCTTATTTTTACTGTATTCCATAATTCACTACTCTCGAAGCAGCTCAAATCCTACAGGCTAAGTAACAGCAAGTGGGACGAAACATGCCTGTGGTTGTTGAACACTGTTGAAACATCCATTTGTGGAGGAATTAAATCTAGATTTTGAAAAAACTTGGCAGATAATCCCTTACTGCATGGGTATCACGGTGAAGGAAAGTGTATCCCGTTCAGATCTTGCACTCCTCCAGCAATCAGGAATGTTGCTTCCACCCACCTTTGAATCAGAACCTTATTGAACCTGCCGACCCTGAGGGATTTAAGTGCCTTGCCGCCTCACTGCTGTCCGTGTGGGGAGATTGCCGGGAGATCTGCATCTGGGCATTTGGTCCCCCCGCCGCCACCTACAATCCACGGCCGCCGAGCGGGGGGACTACAGCTCCCACAATCCCTCCAGGCCCCGCCCATTGACGCTGGTAGCCGCGCCCGGAGGCGCACAAAAAGACCAGAGCTCCGTAAAGGAGTGGGAGAGCCTTATTGAACCTGCCGACCCTGAGGGATTTAAGTGCCTAGCCGCCTCAACTGCTGTCCGTGTGGGGAGATTGCCGGGAGAGCTTTATCTGGGCATTTGGTCCCCCAGCTGCCGCCTATAATCCGCGGCCGCCGAGCGGGGGGACTACAGCCCCCACAATCCCTCTAGGCCCCGCCCATTGACGCTAGTAGCCACGCCCGGAGGCGTACAAAAAGACCAGAGCTCCTCCCTCTTCGCGGGAGCGCCGGGCTAAGCCCGGGCAAATGACGGGCCCTCTGTGGCCCTCAGAGGCCTGAGGAGACCGGACTGGACCACCCCTCTGTCAACTGCTAACAAAGACTGGGGCCTCATCGTGAGTAGGCAGAGTTGTTGTGCCCATTGGACTAAGCAATACTAAGAGGGTTCTGTGAACAGTTATCGCTGTTATCGTTGCCGTTGGGTGTACTGTTATTTGACATTATTTGATCTAAACTATCCCAGTTACATTGTTCATCACCGTTGTTAATATGTCGGCAAAGGGGGTCCCCAAAAATGTTATCTCCAAAACTATGACTCTCAAGGGGACAATTGATCGTTATTTAACCTGGGCTTCTTCTGCCTTAGAACGGGAAATTGCTAGAGCAGAACAGGGGTTATCTTTAGAAAATCTACCCACCGTGTGCCCATCAGTAGGCCCTTCTGATTCAACACAAAAGTCACCATCACAGGAGGCTATTGAGCTTAATGTTTCTACCACTGACAATAGGATCATTGTGGATATAGGCAGACCTCTACTAACATTACCAATAGCCCCAACTCTACTAAGGGGGATTCAATTGTTATTCTAAATGTCCCAAAATCCCCTGAGGAATGTTCTCATAGAACACCAGGCACTCCCCCTAATGATGTTAACATTAATACTACAGTAACAGAACAGTTGACAGCAATAAAAAGGAAGCGTAGGGGTGCCAAGCATGGGGGAAGGCTGGCTAAGCAAGCCAAACTGCATCATAACCCCCCAAAGCTCCTACTATGCCGCCGAGAACAGAGAGGACTATTCAAAGCCCGCATGTGTCTCATTCTACTTTACAATCCCCTCTTTTGGCTCAGATTAAAGATATAGTTAGGTCCCTAATTTTCCCATTGGTTGAAAGACTCAAGAATCTAAATGATATGGTGGGACAAATTAGGGACACAACTGATGCCAACAATGCGGAAATCAAGAAACTGGTACAAAATAGTTGTATTGATGTTCACATATCATCTAGCTTGCCTACAACTAATGTTGTTAAACACCCCAATTTAAGTCAGCTGGTGGCTACTAGACCTACACATCCAAAGGTGCAAGAATCAAACAACCATAAGGGTGTTACTCCTCTACCAAATACTACTCCCGTAAAGATCACGCCCAATATCCCTAATTACTTAGAAACTTGCGATAATGGGCAAAGCAATAGATTTAATACTAGAATTGATTTACCGCCAGAGGCTGCCCCCTATGTGTGCATCCTCTCGGGGGTCCCTGAGCTAACCCATGGGAAAACAAAGAGCCAACAAGAACTAAGGAACAAAGTTGCCTTTTGGCTTATTAAAAACAGACCTCTCCCCTCTAGTATTGATGGGCGAATTTTAAATGTTAGAAGGGTTGGGTGGCTTGGACAAACAACCAAAGATATACAGGGGAACTTGGTCATTGTTAATTTCAAGAGTACTAGGGTGATCCCATTCTTGAGAAGCTGGCAACCACAAATAGGAGACGGTTGCATTGTAACATGGGAACTTGCTGATTTCTACCCCAAAGTACGATCTACACCACATGTGAGTACCAGGGCTAATATGTTATTACCCCCGGGCCCTGCAAGTCTGCTCAATAGCCAACCGTTGATAACTTATGGCAGATATGCTTCACTGTCTCGACTAGATGAAAAAGATTGACATAGTGTTGTTAGAAATGTATCTATCTCAGAGGCTGTCAGGGGTAACATAATAGATGTGAAAGCTTTAGCGACCCTACCACCCTTATTTAGCCCAGGGTCTAGTGTCGATTCCAACTTGTGTTCCCCTGTAGTTAACATATGTCCTGTTCCATTGGTCAATATACCCAGCCTGACTATGACTATAAATGACCATTCACCGGCTATGTTATATACTAAGGTTGCAGGCTGGAATATAGCAGTGCTTGAGCCTAGATTGTGTTTACCAGATTGGGTGGAATTTATAGATAAAGGTAATGTTTGGTCCTTTCAGGAAACCTGGGCGGAACACCTGTATTTCGTGTCGGCTTCCAAAATTTCTATAAGCCAGCATCAAAAGGTCATAGAGGGCGCCCTGTAGGCGGCCTGACAACATGGGGCCACCAAACAGAAGGCGTAATGGCTGAGGAAGTTACAATAGATAGCCCAGATGTATTAATTATTAGGATCCGGTCTACTAAGGGTCTTAACATCCTGCTTGTTAACATCTATGCTAGGGGTTTCCAGGGTGGGAAAGTTTCCCCAACTTTTACACACTTTCTCTCTAAAGTACCAGATGTGGGGTATAAGATTGTGGTGGGAGACTTCAACACCTGTTTTGAGCCACTGGGTAATGAGGACAGCATACTTACTACGGTAGAAGATATGTCGTGGGGAATCCCCCAGTTAGAATTGCTACCCATAAAAAAGTGGTAAAAATCTGCTATGTATATTAAAGGAATGTGCCTAAATCTAGGATTAAGGGCAGCAAATGGTAGGGTGAAATCTGACAGGATGGGCAGGCATACCTTCAACAACGGCAGACACAGTAGCCGTATTGATTACATCTTGATTGACGTGAAGCGGTGGTCTGCCATTGTTGACATGGAAGTTGTGGCCAGACCTGAAAGGGATCACGGCCCGCTAGTGTTGGCCGTACTGGATCATAGTTTCCAGGGGGGCCCGAGTGATGACTGGAATGCTGTCCAAGCTCAGGTATGTTTAAAACATGATATGAGAAGGGTTAGGTGGCCTAAGGTTGCTGTTGATGAAGTAGCCAGAACAGAGATAAGACTCCTAGTTTCTCAAACATTGGAAGTACTAAATAATTGTGGGTCACAGGACATGATTAATACTAAAATTCTAATTGTTCACAGCGAACTATTCCAAGGGCTTAAAAAGATATTTACTAAGAACATATCCAATCGGGGCAGTAAAATCAAACCAAGCATTGTTACTTGGTACGATGAGATGTGTAGGCAGTCCCAAGGAGAACTGTTCTTTGCAATAAAATCTAAAGCTCATAGTCAAATCCGAATCTGTACAGCTGTTAAAAAATGCTAAAATAAAATGGGATGAGGAACGCTGGAAGGCTCTGACTGAGGCATGTGGTGGTAGAAATATGCAACAGTTCTGGCACCTTCTTAAATGGGGTAAATGCCAAGACGATCGACCAAGCTCCTCTTTTGTGGACCAACAGCAATGGGTACACTTTTTTGAAAATCAGTTCAGGATGATTAATGATGCTGTGGCAATTTTGCCCCCCCCCCCCCAAATCCTGATGAGCCGCTTATATTTACCCATTCTGAGGTTAAGTATATTATTAAATCTATTCCAAGTGGGAAAGCTCCAGGCCCTGACTGTATTCCGGCTGACCTGTTTCATCAGGAGCAGGATCTCTGGGTGCCTTATATTACCATCCTGGCTAATGCCCTAGCATCTGGTGCGCAGGTCCCCGATTCTTGGTACGGGGCAGAAATTTTACCCATTTATAAGAAGGGTGACCGTTCTGTCCCGTCCAATTATTGGCCGATCAGCCTCATAGATGCGGTGCAAAAAATAACTGCCCACTTAGTCTTGGGACGTATCCAGTTATGGAATACCAAATTTGATATTTTGACACCATTGCAGGCGGGATCCCACAGCCATGTGGGCACAATCGACCAAGCATTCCGGTTTGTGTTGCTTTACTGGAAATCAGTTTTTATTGGAGGGGGCAAACTATATGCGGCCTTTGTTGATCTTAGGTCCGCTTTTGACCTTGTTCCGAGGGAAAAGCTGTGGGAATGTTTACTGAAATTGGGTATGCCAACTGAACTGGTGAGGCTCTTGGTGAATCTTCATACCCAAACATTCGCACAAGTACGCTGGGGCAAACCTGGAGAGGTGACTGAGAGATTTGCAGTGGCAAAAGGTGTAAGACAAGGGTGTGTATTGGCCCCTACCCTCTTTTCGTTATTTATTAACGGGGTCACAAATTACTTTTCTAATTACCCTACAGACGCCCCAACCCTGGCAGGGATAAAGATACCACTCCTCATGTTCGCAGACGATACGCTGTTAATATCGAAAACGCGACAGGGTCTCCAGTCGGCCCTGTCTAGGTTTGAGCTGTTTTGTCGGGAGCATGAGTTAGAGGTAAATGTATCCAAAACTAAGTTCTTGGTTTTACGTGGGAAGAATTCTGCCACAGCCAGGGTAACAATGGGTGGAACCACCCTTGAACAGACCTCTCTATTTACTTACCTCGGCGTAACCTTTAGTGAGAATCTCAGCTGGGTCCCGCAGATTGATCTTCTAGCCTTAAAACATGCTCAAATTGGTTGAGCTCTACTCAAAGAACACAAAAGCTTCTATACAAGGCCTATGTCTCCCCTTATGAAAATGTATGGTTCCAAAATTTTACCCTCTGTACTGTACGGTGCAGAGTTATGGGGTTTTAGTAATTTAGATCCCTTAAAAGTGGCCCGAAACAAATTCCTTAGGGCGGCAGTAGGATTACCGCAATCCACACCACGTATACCCCTTCTTTATGATCTAGGGTGTCAACCAGTGGAGGATATAGCAAGATACAGACCCATAGCGTTCTGGCTGCGCCTGTGGACTACGCCAGAACTTACGCTTTATGCGAAAGCGTGTCTGGAAGTTAAGGACCTCCAGGGTTCCTACAAGATAGGCTGGTTGAGAGACTTAAGATCCTCCCTATATGACATGGGGCTGGGGGAATTGTGGTCTAACCCGGATACAGCTACTTTTCCTATGAAAAAAGTGCTGAGAAGCATATACTGGGAGTTCACCGTTTGCAAAAGGCGTTCCATAATGGCAGATGGTTCTCTTACGGCATCCTTTGTGTTAGTGAAGGATTCCAGCCAGCTGGAAAATTATTGGGATGTCATTACTAGGCCTATGGACCGTAAATTATTCCATCAACTTAGAGTAGGGTCACTTCCGCTTAGGAGCCTAACCAGGTCATGGAGCCATGGTGGGCCAGGCGACTGCCCACTGTGTCTAGGGTTGGCCGAAACAGTTGATCATCTCCTATTTGTCTGCCCTTTTTACAATGCACCAAGACAAAAATGCTTACGCCCAGTATGTAGAATACTGGGTACACGTTCAGCAAAAACAGCCAGTAGAATTTTAAAAACAGATACATCACCACTGGTTGTAATTGGAGTGGCGAAATTCCTGGGCTCGGCATGGATCCTACGGGCAAGGCTGATCAAGTCTCTTTCGACTGCTGCGTAAACTGTTAGTTGGAACAGCAATTAAACTGTATTTTAACTGGATTTTTATCATGTTAATGAAGTCCGATGCCCGTGATTTAATACTATTCTTAGCTTGTTCTTAATTGTACATTAATTTATTGTCTTAACACACTGCACGCATTTTTTATCTGTACATTTTATCTGTAGTTTTGATACATTACTGGTTATGTAGCATGTTGAGTAGCATGTCTTTTATGATGAAATATCGAATAAATACTTCTTTGACTTGACTTGACTTGAATCAGAACCTCTGTTTTTCCCTCACAGGCCCTTTTTTAAAGAAAGTAGAGTCAGTGCCTCATTTATAAGCGATTCAAGTAATATCATTACCTCACAGGTAATCATAATATTAGTGTACATTTTCCTTTTTCTTATCTAGACAGTAAACTTTGGAACTCTCTGCCCCTGTCTATAAGATCCCAATCCAGTCATACTCTCTTTTTGGAGATCGCTAAAGGCATTGCTTTTTGCCACCTCCTCTAAATTATTTAGTTTTCCTTTGGCTGGTGTCTGAGGTCTTCGCTAGCGCCAAGGCACTTCGGTAATCGCACGCTCCATAAAACCTTTACTTACTTACTTTGAAATGGAGAATAACATACAGTAACTGTATTCCCCTCTTGATTTCCACATTTAACAGTGCCAAGTTGGCAAAATCTATTTGTTAGCACTAACAGGTAAAATATCTGCAGTGAAGTTGTATTAAGACAAAGCAGTAATGTAACTTGAAATCGAAATAAAGTGTTTAATACTTGGCAACCTACTTATTGCTCACAAATAAAAGAATAATTTCACTTCAAATTCAAAAAACTTCTAAGGCAGGGTCAAATTGGTTTCTTTCCTCCATGAAAGGAGAGTGTTGGGCTAGATGAGTAGGTGAATGAACATGGAACAGAGCTGTGGGCACTATTGCAGGTCTTCTCTAGAATGAATGAATGAATGAATGAATGAATGAAAGGACATTCATAGAGTGCATGGCTACCCGGGGCCCTCCCAGCGCTAGGCAGAACTACTCAAGATGTAGATAGAGCTGGAGGGTTTTTGTGAGGAGGAGGGTTTTCAGCTGTTTCCTGAAGATGACATGACTGGGTTGGTTTCGGAGTTGCTGAGGGAGGGCGTTCCACAGTCTGCCTGCGTTCAGGGAGAACAGTCTGTCGCCACTCCTGGCACCAGCTATTCTGGGGATGGCGAGGAGATGGAGTCAGTCCAAGCGCAGTGTTCTCCTGGCCTTGTGAGGGTGGATTATGGCTGAGAAAAGGGGCGGCCCTTTGCCCTGGAGAGATTTGTGAATGATACAGAGTGACTTAAAGCTTATTCTCTCTTTCACGGGGAGCCAGTGAAGGAGGCGCAGGGCAGGTTTGGCCGATGAGATTTTGGGTGTGCCAGTAAGCAGTCTGGCTGCCTAGTTCTGAATGGTCTGTAGTCGGTTGATGACCAAGGTAGGGCACCCAGGCAAAGTGCATTGCAATAGTTCAGTCTTGAAAGGATGATAGACTGGAGCATGTTTTTTTTTAGCTCGGGGGAAAGCAGGGGGAGGACTTGCTGTTCTAATGAGGCCGAAGCATGTTGCCACAGTTTTACTAGCCTGTGTTTGGAAGGTCAGTTTGTTGTCTAACCAGATGGCCCGTTCTCAAAATTGCCCAGGGTCATGATCTCGGTCTTTCCACCATTCAGTTTCAAGTGAGAGGACCCCATCCTGTTTACAACTAGGATTTTAGGGTGGAAGAGTGAGGAGTAGACTGATTCAGGGCTACCACCAGCTGTGTATTGTCAGAATAGGTGACCATATGGATGCCGAATGGAGCCGTGATGGAAGCTAGTGGAACCATGTACTGTAATGATGAAATGTCCACAAGAGATGATGTAATTTAGAGATGCTTTATTCCAAGTTATGTATAGAGACCCCACCAGGAGCAACCAGCATGGTGCTCAGCCCAGCCAACTGTAAACTTACAGGCAGAACACCAACATTCTGAAAGGTGCATCACATGAACATTCCAATAGAGGTAGAGAGGGATAGCATAGAGAATACCTATATACTACATTATCCTCTCTCCTTAAACAGAAAACAAAAAGCTAAAAACAGCAACGGAGAACAGGAGAAAATGAAAGCAAGTAAATTGAGCAAAAGCGGAAAAAGAAGAACATTAAAATGGAAACACCTTTAAAAAGAGAACAAGAGAGAAGAATGGAAAAAAAACGTATAAACAATCCACCCATCTTACACCATATAAACCATCCTCTCTGCTTACAGAACTTTAAAAGGAAGGAAACAATGGAAAGCAATAAGAAAAGAGACAGAGCAATAGAAACCAACATTTCAAGAACAAGGAAGAGGAGAAAGAGTAGAGGTGAAACCTCATCTAAACACTATTACCTCTAAGCTAAATACAATGACGTAATGCAAGAGATAACAGTGCAAAAAGTTGCAATAAAAATACGTAAAATCTAAGAATATTTAGCATAGAAAGCATAAAAGCACATAAATAGAGAAAACATAAGCTAAAAATGTGGATGTAAAACTAGACTCTTAATAAAAATAGGTAAACTAGCAAATGTGAATAAAAACACAAAATATGTCCTCGTCGCCAATATGTAATGATGAAATGTCCACAAGAGATGATGCAATTTAGAGATGCTTTATTCCAAGTTATGTAGAGAGACCCCACCAGGAGCAACCAGCATGGTGCTCAGCCCAGCCAACTGTAAACTCACAGGCAGAACACCAACATTCTGAAAGGTGCATCACATGAACATTCCAATAGAGTAGAGAGGGATAGCATAGAGAATACCAAGATACTACAATAACCCATTAATAAGAGTGGGGCTCAGCGACGAGCCCTGTGGGATGCCGCACAGGAGGGGGTGGGGGTTGGAGCTCCTGCCATCTTCGATGACCTGGAACGTGCAGCCTTCCAAGAAGGAGCTGAACCAGTTCAAGGCAGGCCGGCAATGCCCAGCTTGCCCAGCCGGTGAATCAGGACTTGGTGGTTCAACGTGTCGAAGGATGCGCTTAGGTCCAGATCCATGCCAATACTTACTCTTGGTCATTAGAATTTGAGTATAAAGATGAACAGCCGCAATTGGCAAGCTTGCATGCGAGTGAGCACATTTCAAAATCAATTTCCACCCACTTGTTTCGTTCTCTGACTGCAAAGAGATTCTGGGCCTTTTTATGAGCTGGGAGACAACGAAAACCCTCCAATTTCAAGAGGAAACTCTAAGCTCAAAATTGTAATCCTCCGGCTGAATTTCCTTCACAATGGGACACTTATTGAGGAGAAAGATTCTGTAGGCGGATTTTACTCCATATTTAGAAATGAAAAGACTCCAATTCCTGGAGAGAAGTCGCAAAAATTAGAGTATTGTCATTTCCCTCCATCATAGCCTGCTCTAGATTTTGTTGCATGCACGACATCTGTCAAAAACTCTACGTAGAGTGGCCAGTAAATTTCCTGCATGAACCATCCTCTAAATCAGGCTAACTGCCTAAAAGCTGAGGAGGAATCCCAAGGAGGGCAGTTGTTTCAAAATGCCATCTCGTATGTGCCCTCAGGATGGACATCTGAAACCTCTCATCCGTAGTGCTCAGGTCATTCATTATCGATTCCCTCTTTAAATGCTGAATGACTGCGACAAAGTGACAATGATCTACTCCAGTGTTGTCATTGTCACAGAACATATCTACATTCTCTCTATTTATTAGGATTTTTTATATAGCGAAGCTGCACCAAACGATAATAGAGCACTTTACATGATACAGACTGGTATATAGGTCAACCAGCATGAGAACATGTTACCTCAGTAGGGGTGAATTAAAACTGGACCTCGTCAACTGAGAAACATTACAAAAACGAGGTAGTGAGGTGAGGTTGTTGCATGGCCGGACTGGCCGTAGCGGGCATCAGGCGTTTCCCCGCAAGGGTGGGGATTGGTTTTGCAGCGGCGGGGCTGGTTTTGAAGGGGCCACTTTTGTTACTGGGGACTTGTATTGCAGTGGGCTGCAATATCGCCCCCAGTAACAGAAGCAGCAAGCAAGGTTTTCAAACCTCCTAGGGCCAGTGCTTCCCCAGGGGCTGGTCTGACAAAATTGCCAGGGCTGCTTTGGGTTCCCAGTCCGGCCCTGACTCTGCCAGGTATAGAAAAGCATCCAGGGTACCCACCACCCCCTTCCCTGTGAGTGACTTTCTTTTTGTCATAATATAGGACCCCTAATTATATACAAATGTATGGATACAAATCTGCTACGGCTAGAAAGTTTTAAGTCCCGGTCACGAAATTAATATACTTAAGAAAATAAAGCACGTCAAAGTCTCACCAGTTGAGTATGCAGGGTACAAAGTGTCAGTGGGGAGACCCTGCCCGGTCTCTTACGGCCCCTGATGGGCACAGATGGGCCCGCACTTGGTCGGGGATTCGTCCATGCTATGTCCCGCGCCACGGGGGGAGAGGCATCGCTTTATGCACGATGACCACACCCCTCCTCACTCGCGGCAGCTGTGTTCAAAGAGTTGCACCCCGGGAGTTGGAGTCTGCTCCCAAGGTAAAGACATGAAACTCAGGAGGCGGGTGGATGATGGACCCTGGGACTTCGTCCCAACAGGCAAGACCCAGCCGCTACACAGGACAGGCAGCGCCCACTAAGATCAGCAACAGGCTCAGTAAGGCTGGAATGTCCATAATAACAAGGACATATGAGCTTCAGATTCTTTAGCATAGATCATGCGACTAGGGACCCACGTGGAGGCAACAGGAAACTTTGCTTATGAGGGAGAGAGGCAAGGTGGATACTAAGATTGAGATCTGTGGAAAAGTGGGTTAAATATTGACCGTGATCTGCAATATTTCCTTGGTGACTGAGTAAACCATTGCTGTAACCTGCACCGTATATGGGACATGAATGCCAACATGTGCTCTGACACACTCAAACATGTGCCACTCACTTGTCTCTAAAGAAGTTCACCGCTAGATGCGCTGAGGACGGAGCCAAGGTCCGTTTAAAGCTGGAAGGTGCTCGTTTTCCCTGTCTGCTGCCTCCCCAAGGACTCGCTGGTGTGAGCGAGCTCTGCAATCGGCAGAGCCAGCCCAGCGCTCCCAGCTGGAGTCCTAGGGTCAGAGGCTTGGACTGAAGGCAAAAACTACTATCTGCAAGCCGGGGGACTGCGAGGACCAGCAATCTCTAGGTTGCTCAGCTGGTTCCTCTTCCCCCGGCGGACACGCCCACGGACACGCCCACCGCCGAGCCATTCTTAACCTTTCGTGACACCCGCTTCGCGGGTGCCACTCACTTGTCTCTAAAGAAGTTCACCGCTAGCTGCGCTGGGGACGGAGCCAAGGTCCGTTTAAAGCTGGAAGTTGCTCGTTTTCCCTGTCTGCTGCCTCCCCAAGGACTCGCTGGTGTGAGCGAGCTCTGCATTCGGCAGAGCCAGCCCAGCGCTCCCAGCTGGAGTCCTAGGGTCAGAGGCTTGGACTGAAGGCAAAAACTACTATCTGCAAGCCGGGGGACTGCGAGGACCAGCAATCTCTAGGTTGCTCAGCTGGTTCCTCTTCCCCCGGCGGACACGCCCACGGACACGCCCACCGCTGAGCCATTGTTAACCTTTCGTGACACCCGCTTCGCGGGTGCCACTCACTTGTCTCTAAAGAAGTTCACCGCTAGCTGCGCTGGGGACGGAGCCAAGGTCCGTTTAAAGCTGGAAGTTGCTCGTTTTCCCTGTCTGCCGCCTCCCCAAGGACTCGTTGGTGTGAGCGAGCTCTGCAATCGGCAGAGCCAGCCTAGCGCTCCCAGCTGGAGTCCTAGGGTCAGAGGCTTGGACTGAAGGCAAAAACTACTATCTGCAAGCCGGGGGACTGCGAGGACCAGCAATCTCTAGGTTGCTCAGCTGGTTCCTCTTCCCCCGGCGGACACGCCCACGGACACGCCCACCGCCGAGCCATTGTTAACCTTTTGTGACACCCGCTTCGCGGGTGCCACTCACTTGTCTCTAAAGAAGTTCACCGCTAGCTGCGCTGGGGACGGAGCCAAGGTCCGTTTAAAGCTGGAAGTTGCTCGTTTTCCCTGTCTGCCGCCTCCCCAAGGACTCGCTGGTGTGAGCGAGCTCTGCAATCGGCAGAGCCAGCCCAGCGCTCCCAGCTGGAGTCCTAGGGTCAGAGGCTTGGACTGAAGGCAAAAACTACTATCTGCAAGCCGGGGGACTGCGAGGACCAGCAATCTCAAGGTTGCTCAGCTGGTTCCTCTTCCCCCGGCGGACACGCCCACGGACACGCCCACCGCCGGCAAGCACATAATCACCATCACTTCACCCGCGACGCGGGACGCGCGCGGGCGAAGACCGGGCAAAGAGCGGGCCGTTTTGTGGCCGTTCGGGGGCCGAAGGAGGCCGGGCTGGGCAACTCCTTTTTCGCCCTAGGTATAAGATCTACTCATCGGTCCTCGCCTACTTCATCGGAGCCAGTAAGCCCTGTTTTGTATCTTTTTATTTGGGGATTATCAGTCTTTGCCCTAATTGGGGTCACTTATCATGCCTCCTGCTAAATCTGTAAAACCTTCGAAAAACTCTGTACAAACTCTTACAGCCATTGATCGCATGCTGCAGAGGACCATAGGAGCTGTGACAACAGTCATAAAACAAACTGAAAAACGTTTATCGCTACCTGCTGGAACATTACCCCCTCTGTCCAGTACTATTTTACCTGATATTACTAACATCTCCCAGGATTCGTACCTTTTGCCATCCTTTGTTTCGCTTCCCTGTGCTCCACATACCCTATTGGATCCACTCACTCAAGACCAACAAAAGGAGGCCAGTCCTCTGGATCTTCCCTCTCTTCACTCTACGGCCTTATCTTTTCCTTTGATCGATGATATCCTGGAATCTGTAGATTCTGTAAATAAAATTATTTCCCCGCAAAATCCCTCAGTTACGAAAGCAATGCTGGGAGATATCAGCATCCCCTTCCAGCTACGTGATCAAACCACCTCACCTTCCCCCATTATAGACTTAGTAGGGAGTGAGACTCAATCTCAGGAGCGCGGCCCCCAAAACCTATCATTGCAAAAGCAGAAAAATAATTCCACTACTACAGCTGTAAATACCAAGAACCCTCCCCACTCCAGAAAGAGGAAAAGGGTCATAGAAACACATCAAGGTAGAAGGGCCAAATCTAGTAAGAAAATGGTCCCTACAAGTAAACCCAATAAGAATACAGTAGAAAAGCCCAACACCAATAAAATAAACATCATTAATGATCCATCAACACAATCCGCCCCAATTAAAGAGCTGGTAGAGAAGTTCGAACACTTGGTCACTTCCTTAATTTTACCCCTAGTTCATCGCTCAAAAATTATCACAGAAAAATTGGGTGAATTAGAAGTCACCACACAAACTAATGTGGAACTGACCAGACAACTTGTGAATCAGAGAGACAAGACCACAGGAGTCAGGAAACCCAATACGACTTTAGCCCCCACCGAGAAATCTGCTAGACCTGTGGACAAACCAGGGACGAATCAACAAAACTCTAACTCCTTAATTCAAAAATCTAGGTCGACCCAATTGCAATCAGGTCAGCTTCAAACCAACAACAGTAACTTAATTAAATCATCCGAAGGTTCGATTAATACAGGGGAAAAAACCAAAAGAGCAGACCCCGCAACAAAAAATCTTAATAAAAATCCTAGAGACGCCCCAGTCCCTAGAAATAACCCCAATGCGGCAGAATCTACAAACACTGGGTCACCTCAAACATACAAAGGAACTAGACCAAAACGAGAGATACAAATTACTCTTCCACCGGAATCGGCCCCATTTGTGGCCATTCTGACCGGGGTCCCTGAGCTTCTACCGAATCAGTTCGAGGACTATGGGAGCCTCAAAAATAAAATAATATACTGGCTTAAAAAAAATCGTCCTTTGCCACCAAATATAAACGGGGATATTCTCCATGTCAGAAGGGCCAAATGGCTGGGTCTTAGACCAAAAGACATCAGTGGGGATGTCATAATCATCAATTTTAGAGACTACAGAGTGATGAAATATCTAAGAGAGTGGTATCAGGAGAGAGATAACCTGGGTATCCAACTTCAGGAATTAACATACTTTTACCCTAGGTCTTTGGTAGCTATTAGGCCTCAGCAGGAATTTACTCAGTGGAGCTATCAGAGGCACCAGAGACCTCAACATGAGGATTACTATTATTCATTATCCCTATCAAATAGATATCAGGCATTGATGGGAGCAGATCTCTTAGACTGATGCACCCAGGGATCTTCCTCCCCTATATCTAGTCCTGAATTACATTCACTCATTATAGATCCCCAAACATCAAGTCAATCATCATTATTATTGGTGGCAAACTTAATCCCTGAACCGGGCACCCAGGATAGGGGTATAGACCCACCCCAAACCTCTCAAAATATCCCGTCCCATTTGGAATGCACAGAAAGCCAGATGTCTGTAGTTTCATGGAATGTGGCAGGTTTAGTAGGAAAGATTGATGACATACAATGGCAGGCGATCACAACAGTTCATCCTGTGATCGCGATTCAAGAAACATGGGCTACTGAGGCATTCCATATCCTGGGCTATAAAACTTTCTTTACCCCAGCTATAGCCAGCAGGAGAGGCAGGCCAAAGGGAGGCCTAACTATATACACATCTATAACCTCGGGCCCAGTAATTCAAAAAACACTTCTGGACGATAACTATTTTCAAATTCTTCTTTCCATATGGGGTTCTCAGAAAAATCTATTAATTATAAATTTTTACAATAATATCCCCCCTCTGGAAGTGGAAAACGTGCTTAAGAAACTGGATTCCACTCTTAATGGTATTGAAGAGTCATCAAAAGAGGATATGACAATTATATGGGTGGGGGACTTTAACTGCTCCTTATGTCCCTTGAGCACAAAGGGGGTGTGCGGTTGGGAGGGCGACGAAGAGGCGATGATTTATCATCACTTCTGTCATACAAAATTTGGAGATCAGATGAATAGGATCATGGGGCACTACTCCTTGGCTTTTACAAATGAGCTCTGTACTCCACCTAAACCGTTCACACCTACCTTTAATGGAAGAGGAGCCAACTCAATAATCGATTTTGCCCTATTTTCAGCACGGTATTCAGCTCAGGTAATTGATTGGCGTACTCTCGATTCACCTATGAGCGACCATTTTCCCATCCTTTCTATTTATAATTTCAAACTTAGCAACCAACTTCATCCTCCTGGCAGCTGTTATGACGTTACCCCGATTTTAGGTCAAAAAAATGGGTTTACAATCAAATGGGAAAAGGTAATCCCAGAAAACTTTAATAAAAATCTGATAAGCTCCACCCTGGAAGATTTTAATATCTGTTTATCCCTAGATGAGGACCCACTAACTGTCCTTAGATCCTTTGGTAACATCTCAGGTAAAATTAAGGATATCCTTGTAAGAACCCAATCCAACAAACAAAAAGGTCCTTTCGGGTGGTTTGATAAGAAATGCAGAAGTGCCCTTACTGCATTAAAAAATATCTTGCACTGTAGCTCATCTACGAGAGTAGAGATCAGAACTGCGAGACGGAACTATCGCCTTGCCTTAAGCTCTAGGAAAAAAGAACTGAAATTAAAAGCGTGGGCTAACCTGCATGAAGCATGTAACAAAAGGGACAACGTTGCCTTTTGGAAGGCCGTGAGCGCTCCATTCTACCAGGAGCGAGCGGGCCCCTCAATAGACAACGCAGTCTCTGCACAGGAATGGGTCCAACACTTCCAGAAACTTTATAGCTGTCCTGTCCCTACTGGTGAGGATCACACGACTACAAGATCTACAAATGTAATAGAGGGTTTTAGCTATCCAATAGATATTTCCTTTACCCTAGAAGAAGTTCAAAGAGCTTTAAAAGAAAGTCCAGCGGCAAAAGCGCCAGGACCAGACAAGGTCCCAATAGATGTTTTTAAAAATCTCCCTGACCTTTGGGCCCCAATTTTAACAAACGTCCTTAATTCCTCTAATAAAGTCGGATTCATCAAAACCTGGCAAGAGGCTATCCTGGTCCCTATACACAAAAAAGGGGATAGAAATGATCCTGCCTGCTATAGGCTCATCTCGCTTTTAGATGGCCTAATGAAAACAGCAGGCAGGATCATTCTTACCAGGATGCAGGAGTGGCTCGAAGAAAAAGATATCCTATCTACAATGCAGTACGGCTTTACTAGAGGAAAGGGAACAATTGAACAAGGTTTAAATCTTGCCCTTATTATGTCAAAATATGTTCATGCCAAAAAGGTTAATTTGTACATAACATATGTAGATCTCAGTTCTGCTTTCGATTGTGTGAGGCATGACATCCTGTGGCAAATCTTAGAAGATATCGGTCTAGATAGCAGGATCAGAAACTTTATTAAAGAACTCTACTCGGGGGCTGGTGCGCGGGTGAGGTTCGGCAAGGGAGGCAAATGTTCTGATTTCTTCCCTATTCGTAGAGGAGTAAGGCAGGGGTGCATTCTTGCACCCCTGCTTTTTAATCTGTACATAAATGATGTGGGAACCTTGCTAACAGAAAAGTATAATCACTATCCAGTGATCAAGGGAAAACCCATACCCATACTCCTCTACGCCGACGATGCGGCTATCTTGTCACAGACTAAGAGAGGCCTACAAAACGCAGTAAATACATTCTCTGAGTACATGAATAAGAGGGGTTTATCTATAAATGTGTCCAAGACTTTCACCATGTCCTGTGGCCCAAGGAAAATCAGAGCTCCATGTAATATAAATTTGGACAATAAGTGTGTTGAATTAGCAGACATTTTCTGTTACCTTGGGGTTCATATGGACAGACAAGGTAATTGGAAACCAGCAGTGAAAGCAAGAGCTTTGGCATTCACCAAAGCAACGGGAGCTCTCCTCAACTTTGCGAAGAAGATTGGATCAAGGCCACCAAGGGAACTTTTACAAATTTATAAATCTAAATGTCTTTCCATTGGCACTTATGGGGCTGGGTTATGGGGGATACAGTCTGTGGAAATCATCCAACGAATAGAGAACAAATTCTTAAGGTATGTCTTGGCAGCGCCGCCCAGCACATCAATATATGTCCTGCATGCAGAATTGGCCATACAACATATCTCTGATACCATTAAGATGGCACCAATTCTATTGTGGCATAACATCTGGACCAACCCTGCCACAAATCTCAACAGAGCGGTAGCAGAGGACTGCCTGCAGTGCTGCGGGGTAAAAAACATCATGTGGCTTAATTACGTTAAGAATCTGTGCTTTGAAATCGGTTGTCCAGAATATTTCTCTAACCCAGCCACCATGGACTCTATCTCCAGACCCGCGCTAAAGAAAATACTGACTGAACATTGTGAATCAAACAGATGGAAAACCCAAAGGGTCAAGA
Organism: Lissotriton vulgaris; assembly: GCF_964263255.1. Classification (NCBI taxonomy): domain Eukaryota; kingdom Metazoa; phylum Chordata; class Amphibia; order Caudata; family Salamandridae; genus Lissotriton; species Lissotriton vulgaris. The sequence continues at coordinate 654,049,528 of NC_141693.1, read as the reverse complement.
TGTCAGTCTGAAATCACGATGAAGTGACACTACATAGAAACATCCAGTTGTACCTTACTGTTGACCAACCCTTTTTTTATCGTAGAATATTAACATCTTTCCGATTTGAAACATTTTTCAGACTTATTACTCTCCCAAGGTGTAACGACTGGTCCAAAGATAAACTAATTTGCCCCTGTGATAAGTTGTCAGTTCAATCTAATATTCACTGCACTTTATATTGCACTTTATACGCACTTCCAAGGCGACAAATATTACGGCCCCTTTTGTTAAAGTGGGGCATAAGAAAATCGAGAGAAGCTTATAATAAATTGCGATCCTTGGAAGATTACTATACAATTAATACTGTAATGATGTATTTAAGAGCAATAATGAAATTCAGGCGGGACATTACGCTAGAATAAGTAACGTTATATTGATGATATAACGGTTCTGACCGAGGTTAGGCTCTATTTATTATTGAATACCTAATTCCCACGTGTCGTTCCAATATTATTGTATACATGGATTTTTAATACTGGTTTCTTTTTTTTTTTTTTCGTTTTTTTTTATTGTAGCAAGAATGAGTTTTTTTGCTTTGTTGATTGTATGTATGCTTTTATGAATTGTTTTTAACATTTCGAATAAAGCTTTTGAACTGAACTGAACACTCAAACATGTGTCTGTTTGTGGTATCCCTGCTACTGAAATATACTGATGTTTATTACACCAACCTGTAAGCAGTGTAAAAGAAATGATGTACTCTAACTATACTTACATTTTGCATATGTTCTTTTGCTCAAATCCTGTTGGAGATGTCACTATTCTAATAGCATCAATTTGCCCTCTATACCTGTCTCCGTACTCAAATGACCTTTACTGTCTACTTGCCTTAGCCTACCTGTCCACATAGCCTTATTTATGCACTTTTTAAAGAAAGCTTACTTTTCCCTTTGGAGGTTTTGAGTTAGTACACAACTCTCATACACAGGGGAACTAAGTACTCTACCTCCCTCTCTAACTAAATCATCACCATATGTAGCAGTATATGCAGTATTCATTTTATCACGCCAGTACGGCGTTTTGGTTAAATCCGAACACCGATTTATACATGCTATGCGAAATGTGTATATATATATATATATTTATATATATTTATATATATATATATATATATATATATATATATATATACATACATATATATATATACGTAGATATATGCATTTATCACTCAGTTATGGTGTATAAACTACCATCCGACTGTAACCTTTTCTGTTGGTCACCTAATACACCTCTCTTATTTCTTTGACCTCCAGAATACCTGGCCAATTTCTATACCCTCAGAAACATATACACATCACTCCAATATGGCACCCACCAATGGAAGTTAAGGAAGGGTACCGCTAATACTCTATTAGTTCGTCTTTTCCTTCTCTTCACATATACACGTGAAGATAGACACGCCGCTGAACACCAAGGGGTCATGTTATGAAAAGAAGCCTGGAGGTGAGCAGCACTACTATGCTCTATTTCTTCACCAGTACCGTATTAAGATTGTACTATTATAGTTTTGAGTTTTACTTTGTAGGCACCGTTCTCAGACCCCGGTGCCATCTTGTCCTTTATACGCTGGGACTGCGATAACTTACCTTATCCTGGTGAGTAGTTTAAACAGCTTTTTAGTTTAATTTCCTTAACTCTAGCTAGTGCGAGACAGAATTAAAAAAAAATATGTTCTTTTATAACTTATTTAAATGTTGTATCCCAACCCTCTTTTTTTACTTCCCGACCTTTATGCTACCGAAGTTATAGCACATTACCCTTTTACGTTGGGACTGCTTCAACTTACCGAACTCTGGTGAGTTGTTTTACGGGTTTGGGTACAATTACCGATTCTCTGTTGTTGCAAGACAGATGGCTAAAATACTTATCCTAAATGTCGCACAACGACTCTTTTTCACCTTAAGATTTCAATACAACGGAAGAGAAAGCACATACCCTTGGATTTCCTCTCTTCTTGCATATTTAACTATGAGGACTACAAGAGAAACTTCGGTAGTGAGTCACATATCATTGGCTAGCTTACTCGACGCATGCTCTACATAGGGATGAACTTTCCCTTGAATTTAATATTATAGACCTGATTGTCCCCTCTGTCTTTTCCCACATATATATTTTCGCTCATATAGATTAACAGATGTGTTTTATTCATGGTTAGTGCCAAGGAGTCAAGAATATAATATAACTTTAAGCAAAAAAAATCTTTGAACTTAGTTCATTACAGGGGATATTTGATTACCCTCTAGTACACTGGGAGCCCCACTCGTCTTAGTCCCATTATTATCAATTGGGAACATATCTCATAATGTTATTCTATTTGATTCCCTTTAGATGACAATTTGACTGTCCACTAGCATCAACCTGAACGGTGCGGCAGAACTACTTCACAGGTGGCCTTATTGTGCCTCTAAATAGACCTTGACCTTTAACCGACAGGTACTTGATCAATTGGTACTTGGGCACACCGTAAGTACTGCACTGGGCTATAAGGATGCCTATAAGATTATTTCTTTCCTTGCCACTCTCCTGAGTGTAATATCTTTCTCTTATCAATCTATTGTATCTGAATCTTTTCTCACAAATACTACTATGAAATGCTAATAGTAGCTTTAACACAACTGTTACGTGTGTATTCAGTAGGCTCTAAAGCCTAGATAAACATGAATACCTCAGCTACCAAACTTGTATATGTTAAGGATATGTATAACCTAGATATGCTATTCAGTATGACTACCATGTTGCACCTATGTCTATTCACATTGGATACATTTATGCCAATGATACTATTGAAGACAGTCACTCTTTTACTCTTGTTGGTTATAGTGATGGATTTGCCTAAATGTATTAGGCTATTGTTTTTGGGAGATCCTGTATCCCTAATTTCTTTGTTTTTTACTTGTTGCAGCACTGACGAAGTTACTAAAACGACAAAACATGTATTGGATACGTGAACAGCGAACAAGATCTACAAATAAAAGATCTCTGCTGATAACAAATAATAGGATCTTTGCATTGTTCATATGAAGCAACACCTTCTCTTCTATGCTACATTATAAATAAATCATTACTACTGTATGGAATTCAGCCGTTTATGTATATTGTGTGTGACCAAGGTTTGCTATTTATGTACAGGGCTCACTTAGAGGGGGTCTCACCTTAGGAGCGTATGGTAAACACTACTATCTTGTGTGCACCACTCTAAATTATTTCTTCTCAACTAATTGTGTCTTACTATCAGTTGACTTGAAAGGTAGGAGCGTATTTGCGTTCCTTGCACGGACCCACAGCGTTATCTTTTAAATTGATAGTTGTTTTCAGTTTTTCAACAAAATAGTTCATATCTTCCACAAATTCTTCATAGCTTCATTTTTTTTTCAGATGTTACATCACACGTGAGACAATATGTCTTTAAACGCTTCTAATGCCTCTGATATGCCCATCCGAGCCTTTCTCTGGGCACGACTCAACACATAAAACATCTTCAGAAGCGGATTTTAAAATACCCAATGCATTTCGAGCTGTAAATGAGCTCTTCTTCAAGGGTTACACTAAAAATAAGAAAATCATTTAATACATTACTACTACCAAATCTTAATAACAAGGAAACTGCATTTTTTAGATATTTAAATGCCATGTCTCGTCTTATAACCGACATTAAGGCGACGTGTTCCCTCTACAACCGTAACATTCTGTTACCCGCTAAATGTTCTGAAAATCCCATAATTCAAGTACTTAACATTGCGCTTTCTGTCCTATCAGTGCAGTTGTTAAAACCCCCCAACATTCTGAACCGACATCAATCTCCTATGTTTCAATGCCCTTGTCGCAATGTTCACCCTGTTTTTCGCATACCTTCATATTTTCTCGTATCTGTATTCCTGGGCTTTTCTCGCGAGCAGAAACTGACTAACTGATCTTTCGGAGCTTTTAAATCTCTATGTCACGCCGCCTCCTCTCCTCGTGAACCAATAGTGAATCAGCAATCATTTATCTCCCAAACTTTGAACTACCCTCCCCACAATGCAATGTATTCGTACGTGCTTAATTGCGAACTTCATCTCCAGCTCTATCCATTTTCAATAGTTAAACAATCCCTCCAGTTAATATCCCAGACATTTACCATATTGCTCCACCCTCCCCTCAATGGTATGTATCACGCTGCTCAAAACATGCTGTTATTCATAAATTCGGATTACAATTTTCATACACGGTTGTACACAAAACATGATCTGCAGAAACCCGAATCTTCCATGGAACTGCCATTTTGTTCTCATGCTGAAATGTACAGCTCACGTGTGAAGTCATTCGTGTGCATTTTTATCCATAATTTGCTATGCTCTTACGGGTGCAACAGATGGTCGGGGCAGAGTCCATACGTAATTATCAATTGTACATGCTTCTGTGCACACCATGTTTCCTTTCTAAATTTTCAACGTACTCATCGTAAACAAGCTAAGCGTGCCGCTCGGCTGCGTGATCCGCCCTGGTTCACGCTTGCATAACTGACTTGAAAGGTAGGAGCGTATTTGCTTTCCTTGCATGGACGCACAGCGTTATCGTTTAAATTAATAGTTGTTTTCAGTTTTTCAACAAAATAGTTCATATCCTCCACAAATTCTTCATAACTTCATTTATTTTTCAGATGTTACATCACACGTGAGACAATATGTCTTGAAACGCTTCTAATGCCTCAGATACTATCAGTTGAGCATCAGCTTCTACTCCTCAAATTTACCCAGGCGATTTAAGTATGAAACTAGTGCTGGACAAGATTTTTGCCATGTTAGGGTTGTCGGAGGAGATCAAGATGGACAACCGCCCACGCTTTCATGGTCAGGAATTTAGAGACTACCTTCAACATCTAAATATCAAACACCGGAGATAGACCCCCCGGTGGCCTTAAGCCAATCGGGAGGTCAAAAGATTCATGGGAACCTTTTACAAAGCGCTCCGGATTGGAGATGAAAGGATGCCTTCATCAATTTTTGAAGACATACAGACAAATGGCGCATAGTACTACTGGGTAATTATGAGGAGGCTAGTACATGATTATGTTCCGGTGAGTGCCAAGTGGGTATCAGGAGATTGGGATATTGCGGCTGCACAAGCCAAGAAGAAAAGAAACAATGACATGGCCAGCAGAAAAAGGAAAGCTAGCAATTAAGGAATCCAACCAGGAGACCATTTGGTAATCAAGGACAGGCATCCAGGAGTGAAATTTAGAACATTGTTTGAGCTCAAACTATGGGAAGTAGTTAAAGTGAAAGGTACTTTATTACTGTCAAAAGAGGAGACTGTGTGCTGTCAAGGAATGCTTCCTGGTTCAAATAGATTACATCAACTCATGATCTTGGTAATGGAATGGGCAATCTGACACTTCCGATGGAGCCAAGTCTTGAGGAGGATGAGCTTCATGCCCAGTCAAGGAGGAGATGGCATGAATGAAGAGTTTCCAGAGGAAGCTAAAGCAAAAGTCCTAGTCCCTCAGTCATCGTGCCCAGGACTGAGGGAGCATCTGCCACCCAGCCAGGATATCCCTATCGGTTAGGAGAGAACCCCTGGACTAGCCAAAGGCTGAAAGATTTTGGGTTCTGAGAACCATGGACGATACATGAATCCTGCTTGGTACACCTCGTATTCTGGTCTGGGTGGGTTAATGTACTTTTATTATTATCAGTGTTATTAAAGGTTATGAGAGATGTAGTGAGCCACCTGGCCGTAACTATAATTTGTTACACATTGCCCTCTCGGGCCGGCTTAGGCCCAATAGTATAAATAAATGTGCTGTGACAGCTCAAGGTCATTATATGTAACCAGCCGAGTGTGTTGTGTGCATTGTTACTCACTGCATTAACATTAGGCCCAATGGTAAAACTGTTACCCGAGGGGGTCCCCTCTGCACTCAGTGGCCCTTTATCATTCTTTATGCACAGCATCCTTTGGCAAATGCCACATCTGCAGGTACACATGAAGTGGTTTTATTTTTGCTGATAGTTCTGCTTTTTAGATTATATTCTAGGATGTTTTCGTATGGTCCTGCCATTACAGCAGCATTTCATGCAGCCGCTGGTGTCAGTCAGTCCACTCCCAGCACTATTTCTGTCCCATAGGTGGAGTATAGCACTCTGCGACACCACTGGACCCACTCACCATAACTGATACCAGATTCTCTCATCAACTGGTATTGGGTGCCCCACTTGTGCTGACATCAGATTAATGTTGCAGTGCACCAGAATTTATTTGTTGACTGATGTCTGAGTTTCACTTCATATTTTGTTGTGGGAGAAATGAGCTTACATCTGACTGAGGTACCAAACCTTTGCTGGTTCGTACCATGTAAGCCCTGCCGCACTTCTCCTCTTGCTAAATTTCTCCTCTATAATTTGCAGTCTGCTGTGTATTGGATGTTGAAACTTATGTAGCACTTAAGGGAGGTGCAAAGCCCTGAGCCCAAAGAAAAGGGCTGAGTTACGCTGAGTTTCACTTTAACTGTGCTTCAAGAGCTCCACAAAAGGCAAAGATACAGACCTCAAAGGTGCCATTAGGATATAGAAAGACGGAAAGATCTGGGGATCAATCAGCAGAACATCGTCATAGCAGCACAGAGTTGAAGTCCAAGAGATTGGTGAAAGGGATTGGGCATGCAGCCACGGCAAGAGGAATGCCTCAACCATGACACAGCAGACCCGAGGGCAGCGAGAACAGAGAGACTTACCACTCCCCAGGAGCAGCAACAGAGCATGAGCAGCTGCAGGCTGATACTACCCAATTTAAAGAGGCTCACCGGTCACCTGGGGCCCCGGAAGGACCCTACTACTGTTAACAAGGCTTGGAGCTTAAAACCTCAATGTACACCATAAAGGAAAATACACCTAAGATCAGGCCTGATATTGCTTACCTCTGGCATAACACAGCCTCTTCCAACTCTCGCTTGTTAGCAACTGAAGACACGCTAATAAAAAGTAGTAAACACAATCACCACCTCAACTGATTGGGAGCAAGTTCACAGGAATATTCATCCCAGACTCACAGAGTTGGAAGACAGAAACAGAAGAGAAGAGACAGCTTGTGCTTTTCTCAGATCCCTGAGAAAACAGAAAAAAATGACATGATTGATATCCTGAAAGTCTTTCTTCACAAAATAACTGGCGTCATTAACCCACCCCTAAAATTCAAGAGAGAGCATAGGGCCCAATCGTGGGCTGTGGGCAAGAACAATACTCCACAACTAATCCAGTCTGTTTTCACAAGCAAGTGCACAAAGTGCTCCAAATAGCAAAACATAGAGGTGTTTTTCTGCACAGCAACTTGAAAATCTTTATTATCCAAGATTTTTCTAATGACTCTTTGCAGAAACTGAAATATCTCCTTGCCCGGTAACCACATTTCAGAAAGATAGAGATCCCTTATGGACTTTAGGAATTAGCAACATGATCATAAACCATGAACAATGCACAACAGATTTCTCAGATCTGGATCAAATGGACAGTTACCTGGATGCGTTGGAATATGCAGAAATGATACCTTGCAGCAAAGACATGCCCATCCCACTTTTCCCCTCACTACCAGCGTAACCCAACTTGAGACTGCAATAACTGAACAGGAGACAGGACTGACTTGCAGAGGTTATGCCTTATGAGGCATCAGGAGAAAAGTACAAACAACATACTCATTGGAAGAACCGAAAAGGTCAGGCTGCCACCCTTCACATCAGAGACCAAGAACTTAATATGTGGAGTTCCACAGGGATCAAACCCTAGCACCGCCCTTTTCAACAGATAAATGACACTGCTCACCAACATCATGTGATCACAAGGCACCATATCCTACACCGATGACACCCAACATCATCTCTCTGACGGACAAAACAACCACCACCTGAACCAACTTCATCAACTGCATGACCATGATAGCTGGCTGACGGTGAACCTACTGGGTGCAGCTCAAGTCCAACAAGACAGAAGTACTGGTCTTTGACCTCAAAACCTCCCTATAAGACTCCACCTGGAGGCTGTCAGAGCTTGTCCAACACCCACAACCACAGACCATGCAAGAAATCTAGGGATCTTTCTAGATGAAAAGCTCAACATGATTGCTCAAGTCAACACAGTGTGCTCCTCACCCCCTGCTTCCACATCCTACACATGCTGTGAAAGGTCTTCAAACGGTTGGCTCAGAACACCAGATGGACTATCACACAAGCACTCATAACCAACAGGCTGGATTACTCTAACCCACGCTTTGATGGAATTTCCAAACCACTCCCACACAGACTCTAGACCATCCACTGCAAAACTCATACTTAACCTCCCATGCCCACCTACATCACATTCACACCGCACCTCAGGAAGCTTTACTGGCTCTCCATTCATAATCACAGCCACTTCAAACTTCTCACGTACACAAAAAAACCTACATGACACAGGACATGAATACCTGAACAGCTGCACACACTTTCATCAACCCACCAGGCACCTATCCTTTGCCTCACTCAACTTCATCTATTTAACGTTCTTGTAGATGTTGACCCTGGTGTGCTTTTTTTACCCGAAACCTGGCTTCATGATGGGTCCACATCTAATGTGTTCGCTGGACTTCCTGAAAACTTAGCGCGGCTAGGTATAAATAGACCCCGTAAAATAGGTGGTGGTATTGCCAATGCATTTAAGAAACTCTACAATTGTTAAATTGAGGAACTCCTGATTCCTAACTGCGAAGCCTTGCTTTTCTCCATTCCATTCACCCCTAAATTCACCTTCTTGGGTGCTCTTATTTATCGCCCCCTGGGCCTTCTAACAACTAGGGATCTGACCTCGCTGACTCACTGGCCCCCATAGTTAACGGGTGGCCAATTTCTCTTTGCTTGGTGACCTCAACTTTCAACTTGAGGACCCCACCAAAAAAATCAGCATTAGCTCTCATAGAAGACCGGAACACTCTTAACCTTCAGATTCTTAACTACTCACCTACTCACTCAGCAGGGCACCTTTTGGACCCTGTTTTTTCCAATCTATCAACTCTGTCTGTTTCACTGCCTATTCAACTCAGCTGGACTGATCCCTTTGCAGCTCATTTTATTATTAAATCCCTCCTAGCCCCTCCTACTTGATTAACTTTAACACAAGAATCCAGGAACTGGTCCAAACTTGATATGTCGTTGCTAATTGAATAGCTCCTAAACAAAATCCCTATCCTCACATCCCATCCTGACCCTGACCAACTGTCTGTGCATCGTTGTCTCTCGAAGGCTATTAATTCGACCCTTCATCTATTAGCCAAACAGCAACTCAGAATGCACACTCTTGCCCCTTGGTTCACCGACTCTCTCAAACAAGACAAAAAATGCTGCAAAATCCTAGGGAGGCAGTGGAGAAAGCACTATGCGCCAGAGGCTGAGCTAGTTTACTTGGCAGCAATGAAAAAAATACCATGCTCTGTGTAGATCAGCGTGCACCACCTTCTTTTGCGGAAATGATCACAAATTCACAGCACTGCCAGAAAACCCTGTTTAAAGTGGTGAAATAACTTTCAGCAGCTAGTACCTTTCTGCCCCCTCCCTCACTCACGCTACGTCAGTTTAATAAACTAGCAAATTTTTCCGTAATAAGGTAGAGTCTATTCACCCCCATCTTGATTCAGACTCTTCAAATCAAGGTAACTTTACCTTCCCTGCTCCATCTTATGTTGATCAGGCTGACACACTTTCCCAGGCTTCCTCGCCTGATGAGTCTCAACAAATCAGGGCCTGGCTCCCGCTGGACTTGCCACTCTTCAATCATTACTGGGAACTGTCAAGTCTGGCTACCCACTTAACCCTCTTCCTCCATCCAAGCTCAGGCTTCTGGACGAGTCAGTCCTTAGCGTGATTCTTAATCTTCCCAATACCTGTGTTAGCTCAGGGCACGATTCACAGAACTGGAAACATGCTCTCATGCTTCCTTTATTGAAAGAAATCTGTCTTACTCCTCTTTGCTGGTCAAATTATCGCCCTATGTCCCTCCTTTCTGTTTTCTCTAAGGTTCTGGAAAGTCAGATCAATGCCCAACTCTCTGCTCACGTGGCAATTCACAACTTATTGATCTGTCACAGTCTGACTTCTGATCTGGCTACAGCACTGAATCGGCTCTGCTTGGGGTCACTGAATATCTCTTCTCCCATTCCATAAAATAAAATCCAGTGACTTTATCTTCTGGAGTGCCGCAGGGCTCAATTTTAAGCCCTTTGCTTTTTAACCTCTATGTTCTCCCTTTGGCGGACATTGCGGAGAAGTCGGGACTTACTTTTTTTTCCTATGCAGATGATACCCAGATCATCTTTTCTCTCTCCACCGCTCAGCATCAGGACCCTTCCCTGCTCCAGCTAGGACTGAGTAATATATTTTGTGGATGTCCAGAAATGCCTTGAAGCTGAATGGTACAAAAACAGAGGTGCATATTCTCCCCTTTTTGGGGAAGGATCCAGTATGTAGGCCTTGGAGTCTCAGACACCCCTTTGAGAGTGCCCACTGCGTTTTAGGGAGCCTCTTGCAACAGAGATGGGCAAATGATACCACTTCCCCTGGGATCACAGTTTACTGGACTTTGGACGCAGCTCTGACTCTTCTACCGGTGTGTGTTCCTGTCACCCCCCCCCCTCTTTCCTTGCTGTGTTCTGTCACCCTCCCCTCCTCTTCCCCTCCTCCATTCTCACTACTTCCCCTGCTCTTACACCCTACTCTCCTGAATATTTCCCTGGGCCTGCTTTTTCCCTTACGTATATGTCCTTTTTGTTTGTCTCAACCTTACTTGTCTCTATGTTGCCAGGCTCTAATAACTGTGTAACCTTTTTTAACAATGGGACCTGCAATTATGGTCTGATACTCATGTAAAGCGCACTGATACCTTCGGGTCTAGCCAGCGCTATATAAAACCTTTAAAATAAATAAATAAATAAATCCAGTCCCTGAAGGAAGTTGTGAATGATGGAGCTATGTACTGTATATTCATTTCATCTCAAAAGACTCTAATAGATGCCACCATCAGAGATATCAACCCATCCTTGACAGAGAAGATAGATGCAAATTATTGGGGATTGGTTTGGATAATTAACTGCACAGAGTGAGCAGTAGGGTGGGTAATGTTTATTTGTTAGGTGCAGGTTCCCAGGGTGTATGGTGAGAGCTCCAACTCTGAGTTTTTTTTTGTTATAGGCTGTTCTCTCTCTCTCTATACTTAAAGAAGTGTGGTACAAGGGCCAACAATCCACCAGTCTCTCCCTGGTTTAGCAAGGTTTATTGTGCTGATTACTATATACCCAGTTAATGCTTAAGTCCATTATTGTTAGACCTGTCAGCCCTAGGGTGGTCTTCGCCCGAACATTTTGTCTTCACCAGTCCCATTTTTTGCTGATCTAATTTTTGCTGGCCTTAGGACTCTACACACTTTCCCAGTGCTAACCAGCACTAACATACTTGTGCTCTCTCCTTTGAACATGGTGGAATTGGGCAATACCCAATTGGCACATTTAATTTACTTGTAAGTCCCCAGTAGAGTTGTACCATATGTACCCAGGGCCTATAAATTAAATACTACTAGTGGGCCTGCAACACTTATTGCACCACCTCCTTAAGTAGCCCTTCTAAACATGTCTTAGGCCAGCCATTGCAGCTTATCTGTGTGTGGTTTCAAACTGCCATTTTGATCTGTCAAGATAAGCCTCTTGCCAGGTCAAATCATCTTTATAATACATAAAAGTCATCCCTAAAGTAGGCCCCACACAGCCCCAAGGGCAGATTGCAGTGTTTTTAAAATGTTGAACATGTACTTTTAAGTTTCACATGTCCTGGCAGTAATCAACTCTTAAATTCATTTTCACTCTCTGTCTCCCCCATAGTATAAAACTGCTTTGCCTTATAACATTTAATAAGTGATAACCTTCAATTGATAGCATTACAGCCATCACTCTTTTGTATACTTATTTTGTCACCCCTTACTAAGTGGGACGGGTATGCCCAGATGTGGGTCCCATGCACACTGTGTCAATGAAACCACGGTCTGTCCGGCTGTTGAGTCCATAACTAGTGCAAAGCTGGTCCTAGGGTTGCTTGTGTTCTGGTTGAGGGAGGACCTGGCTTGACATATTGGGATGGACTGTTCCTGTTGAAGCAGGGTCAAGACTGACTTGCATATATCTAGGTCCAAACTGAGGTGGCATGGTGGGAAAAATAACTATGGATTGGTATGCGGCCCGAGTGATTACCAGTGGCTGAGATTAAGTCAAGCTTTCCATCCATCACTGTTTTGTATACTTAATTTTAAAAAGTTTGCATTTTCTTGTGCCAACCAGCTGGTGTCTTCTGCCTATATACTGGGTCACATGACTTGGTGTAGTTGGCAGGTGGGGATTACACAAAATGCAATCATTCTAAGGGCTGTCCACCATCATAGGTCCTGACTGTATCCCTAGTCTGACATTCCTAAAACCTCTAGGATCAGCTGAGCATGGTCCATAGAATACATCCTCACCATGACTTGTTGATTGCTTCAGTGAATGTTATGGGGCTGATGCACCAAGTATAGCAGAGAAATATCCTATCATATTTGGAAACACTAATCCCAGATACAGCCGTGACATAAAAGACACACCTTTCGGCTATTGAAAGTGACATGTTGCAGAGGGAATGGGTGGGTATGATATACTACTCTAGTTAAGACATCAAGACGAGAGCACAAGACACTTCCTCCAAATGGTGGTGTCGCAATACTGATTAAGAAAGTGTTCCCATTATCAGTCACCATAACCTGGTGGTCACTGTGGGGCATATTACCGTGAAATAGCGATATTTATCGCTAAGCAGGGTTAGCGGCAATAATTTTATCGCCGCGCTTCGAGGATTTTTATCGCTGAGATACCTTACCATTATCAAGGTTTATCTCAAAAGCGATAAAAATCATGTGAAATGCATGAATATTGCTGAAAATTCAGCGATATTCAGGCATTAGCAACCAAATGCTCTTAGCAATGTTACCCACCTCTCATTGGATAACATGGCTAAGAACTGGTCAGAGCAGGTGTTAGTTTTAGGCGATAGCGGGAATATTTCCATCGCTACGCCTGTGTTGGTAATAGGAGTTAGCGAGGTTAGCGACTGTTTTCAGTCGCTAACAGTTTGGCACGCCCACTTTGTATTTCATTAGCGATAAATATCGCTGACATGCAAAGCGGGCCCCAAACCGCTCGCTATCTCCTAAAAGCTGTCGCTAACATTAGTTAGCGACAGCTTGGTAATAATGCAATAGAATTATCGCCGCTTAGCGGCCGAAAACGGCCACTAAACCTGCGATAATTCTATATTGCCACCCTTGGTAATATGCCCCTATGTTTTTATCAAGGAAAGCATACATCCGCAGGAATATATACTTTGTTCCATTTGTGCCCCCATAAGGAATAAAACCACATTCTTTAGCGATATTACTAGAATGTTGCTGTCTATCCACCATGCAAGAGTTCTGATGGGTGGGGACTGGAACTTATTGCAGCACCCACCTTTATATAAATCAGGTCATGTAACTTTAACCCATTCCAAAAGCCGACACCTACTTAGAGACCTCATACAAGACTTTTCTTGCCTAGTTCCTGGGAAGATCGAGCACCAGACTGAATAGGATTACACTTTTGCACCTTGTGCCCTAGGGATTTCTACCTGTATAGATTTTTATCTATCTGAATTGTTGGCCAGGGTCAAGCTCACCTCCATCTTTTCATGCAGTGTGTCAGACCACACTGCAATACATATCCATATTTACCTTATTTTGCTAAAATACCAAGGAATATTCGAGGCTAAATGTCCACTAGAAGCTTCAATTTGACAGAAAACGCTTGCAATCCATATTGCAAAATTAGTTAGGGGCTAACACGAGCATGGTAACTTCCCTCCTAGACATTATAGGTGACAGAGAAACCCTTCATTAGAGGAGAAGTAGTCAGGGACTCTGCAACAAGAAAGTAGACTGACCTTATTAACCCCTTAACTGCTGCCGTCGGCCAACGGTCGTCACAAGCACTACCTCCCCAGTGCTGCGCACGACCGTTGGCCGTCGAGCCAGCATTCGTTCTTCGAACGTTCAGCACTGGGCGCTGAATGTTCGAAGCTCTGATGAGGTTAAAAAAGAAGATAACAGATCTAAAAAATAAATGCAAAACAGATCACTCCTAAGCCATGTTGGGATATCTAATCAATACAAAGTATGAGCTGAATTCCCTGCTCACGTCTTTATCTGCGAAGGCACTCTTTCACCTATGCCAGTGCAAAGAGATGAGAAGAAGGGCTGCCTTTTAGCTCTCCAACTGAGACAGCGAGAAGCTTGGCACACAATCCCAGCAATAAAAAACAGGGATGGGGAACTACCAACAAACCCCATGGAAATTCTGACAATCTTTAGGGATTTCTATCAGCTGATGAACATGTCTGGATGTAGTGACTGCCAGACACAGGAAGATCAGCTCACCCTCCCTTCATTTGCAGAAACTACCCTCAGACTTAGTTCAGTCCTTAGAAGCAGAAATTACATTGGAATAAATAGGGTTGATAATTGATACTTTCCTCATGGGTAAAGCTTCGGGATTAGATGAATTCCCTTATAATTTTATAAATCCGACAAACGAACCGTTGTCCCACTTCTGCAACAGAATTTTGCAGGTATATCACCTGACACAACACCCCATCAATAATTAGATGCTGCCAAAATCTCTCTTATTTTAAAACCAGACAAAGTCCTGCTGCAATGCAGAAGTTATAGACTAATCTCACTAACTAATGCAGATATCAAAATCTTTGTGTAAGTGTTCACAAACTGCCTACACTGAGTGCTACCGACTATAATTCTCCCAGAACATATCTGTTCTGTCTCTCACCACTCCTTGGCAGTCCATCAATGATCACCTTCTTCCATTTTTTGGCAGGTGAGACATGACAAGCTGAAAAAGTTAGTGCTATTCCTATAAGTAAAGAAAGCATGCTTAAGTTAAAGTATGATATTGACATGAGTAGGGACCAGAGGCGTTTTTTTCTCTAACGTCAGATGGCTAAATTCCAACCCTACACTAGTAGTGCCTTATAACGTCTATATATTTTCCTCAATGGATTTTGGATGGGGAATATGACCGGGCTGCCCCCTATTGTCCCTGCTATTCATCTTACTGTTAGAACTGCTGGCAATAACGGTCTGAAGAAGTCAAGAAATCAAATGTATACAAACTTCAGGTGAAGTTATTTACACAGACAATTATTTTGGGACCATGACTCACCAAGATAATTCCACCTCAGCCCTCATAAAAAGTATTTCAGAATTCACCACCTTTTGTGGTTACTGCATCAATTGGGGCAAGTGCAAAGTTCTCCCAATAGCCTGCTGTGTGGTTTCTACTAATTCAGTAAGACTGAGCATTTGAACAACATAATCATCAAAACTCTGGGGGTTGGGCCCACTCAAATCATTAGAAAATGTTGACCTACTTCTTGGCTATCTCACAGTGCACCAAGTGAACCTCTAAACCTTACGAGGGTTAGGGTATTGCCTGAAATCTCAGAACATGACAGCCCTAATTCCCCCAAGGAAATCATGGAAATAGATCTACCCTTTTGTTATTAACTCAGGCATGCCCAAAGGGAGACACAATGAATATACAAATTGTCATTTCAAACATTTATTGAAGCAATTGGATTCTTGTGTAAAATATGTGTGCTGCAATTATGAGTAAAATAAAGCAGAGCGTAGTAACCAGCATTATGAGAATGGTTAAAAAGATAAACAATTTAACCATTGTGCATTTACATTGATTATATGAATATGTATAATTGTACTCCTACCTAGCAATGCCTAGCCTAGAGATCATAGGGTGGATATGGCTCTGCCAGATACCTTAGAGTGGTTTAACTCCCCATTTACCTGCATGTGTGTGTCATCTGATAACCAGGCTGGTGCTGAAACGAGTCCCATTCCTCTCAGGATAGTGATGTGATTCAGCTGGGCTAGAATTCAGGCATGCAAATACTTCGACAATCCATTGAAATGCTCCTCTGCCTAAACAAACGGTTGGTGCAGTTTACATAATAAAACTGAGCTCATTGGTACTGTGCCTGAGTTCTGGTCCGGCCGTCATTGTTGATTCCATCCAGCCGGAACTGTTGCTGAACAGACAACCACAAAAAATGCTAGTATATGCAATGTACTGGGTCATTAAATAGGATGTTCTAAGGTATGATAATGTGTCTACAAGCAAGTGTAATTGGGCAAATCTTTTCTGAGTACACTATCTCATGTTGGCGTGCAAGCAAATGTATGCTAAAAGTCATTGTTTAGAAATATGTCAACTTTAAATATGAACATGTAAAATAAAAGTGTTTGTGCACATGGTCTATTTAACTTCAAAACAGATCCTTGTGACAAGTGTAGCATCACATAGACACCTCTAATTCAGTGGAAAGAATGCAGTTTGACATATTTTGGAATGTATACAAATAGAGCATTGCAGAAAATAGTGCAGGATTATTTAAATGCTTTGTTAGATAAAATACAGCTGATTGTACTTTGATTATCCCTTCTACCTCTGGGGTAAGGTCCCAAACAAATCCACATTATGCCCTCACTAAATTATGTGTTAGCAGTGCAACCATTTTAATTCCATGCAAGCCTGATTCACATGCTAACCACAATATGGTAGAACCTTATAGGCTGTCCCTCCAAACGGTCCATCTCTGGTGTCACATACATACTCCTCTATATATACGAAACAAGGTGAGAATTGATAATGCTATATTAGGCAAACACAAAGGCCTGAGTTTGGTGTATACCAAAGACTGTTGACAGTCTGAACCGATCAATCTCGTCCCCCATGCAACAGATGCTTGGCACAAAGTATCCAAGAAACTACCAGTTAATAGAAGACTACACAAAGGGTCACAGCTGTGGGCCAATGGGAAGATCTGCATGGGGAATGCAGAGCAGCTCTGGCCTGATTTCAAGACCAAAGGTGTCTTCAAATTTATCATATATTTATGGGAGACAGAGTTAAGTAGTTTGCCAAAATATAATTCGATTTCAGTCTCTTCATACATCAATTTGGAATTATCAATGTCTGAGACACTGCATGAGAAAAATCCTTGAAACCAGGCATATAATTCTCCCAGAATCCCTGATCTTAAAATGTTTCATAACTTGGGAAACCAACAAAGGGGCAGCATCCGGGCAGTATAATACACTGACAGGTCTTACGTTCCCATGCCCTATAGCCAGGGAAGTCTAGAAGTGGCGGTCTCAAAGTCTCATGATTATTTAGAAGCAGACTTGTCTAGCATTCTCCAGTCGGATGATAAGAACCTACTAGAAGTCTGACTGAAGTTTACATATTACAAAACTTTTCCATACATGGCTGTGATCCCCACGTGGACTGGAAGTTCTTATCCTCAGTAATAATAATATGAACTGTTGTAGAGGTTTGATTTATACCAGGGCTGGACTGGCCATAGCGGGCACCTGGCATTTCCCCGGTAGGCTGCTAGGGTGGGGGCCGGTTTTGGGCCAATGGGGGGCCTTTTTCGGCAATACCAGCCCCCTGTAACAAACTCATCCGAAACCGGCCCTCGCAAACTGCTCAGCTGCACTACCCCTCACCTCGAGGAGAGGGGGGAGGCTGAGCAGTTTGCCAGGGCTGGTTTCTGTTCCCAGTTCGGCCCTGATTTATACTGTGACATAATGCACATATTATGGGAGTGCATTAAAAGATATTGGCAGGAAATATGTTGCATAATAATCTATCTTTATCAATAGCTAAATAGTTGAATATCAGAGCACCGGATACCTCTAAATTACACCTCGAAGGAGGAGATGTATAACAACTGCTCTTGTAAAGGCCAAAATCTGCATATGCAGACTGTGGAAATTGGACAAATGCCTTACGACTGAGACTTATCTTTAAGAATATATCATGTGGAATCTTGTGAACAGGTGATCTACTGGCTCAGTGACCACAGCAATAGTTTGAGGAGATTTGGGAGAAACTTTCTTTTTCATTGAGACACTTGATAGAACACTTTAAAGGATTCTACATCAGACTTTTATGGGTAGAAGAAAGTGGTGGGGGGACTTGAGTATTCTGAGTTAGGGGTGGAGCAGAATTTGTGTAATCGCGTTACGCAAATCTCCGCCAAACAGTAAAAAATCTCTCCGAACACGCAATGCTTTTTTACTGTTTGCAATCGCTGCTTGCGGAAAAATATCTCGCGAACACGCATTTGAGAACGCAAATAAGCAAAAAATTTCCCAAAGTCGCAGAACGCAGAATTTTGGGCAATTTTGCATTTTCCGCAGAACGTGAAATTACCCAAATTCCGCAAACGGAACGGAATTTACCACCCAGGCCTAATTCTGAGTACCTTCAAAAGGACGGGGGACCCCACATCAATATAAGGCAGGTCGACGGGGAAAGAAACAGAATCAAACAAGGAGGAGAACCTGCCTTGTAATTTCAGAAAAGTGGCCTATGAAAGGTCCAAAACTCTTATAACACTCTGAACCCAAGCGGATATCTCAAAGATAGAAGGACAACTATGTATTAACAAACATTTTTATTAGAAATTCATTTTTTCTTTCTTTTTCATTTATTTTTAGTGGTAAGAACAAAACATATTCAGAAGAACATTGGCAAACCAAAGCCCATTCTGAAAAAGACCTGCGATGGTCTGTCTTAGAAAGAATTCAGACACCACCTGGGGGAGATCCTACCTCTCTTAGAAAAAAACGAGAGGTGTTCTGGATTTTTTACCTCAATAGTGTGACCAAAGGCCTAAACGAGGAATGCCCGTGGGCCAATGCCCTTACTTAGATCCTTGGTTTGAGCCTATCCGGCACCCTACCCGGACTCGGCACCCATGATATGAACCTGTACTGATCCCGATACTGATTTTACCCCTTTCATAGGCCACTTTTCTGAAATTACAGGGCAGGTTCTCCTCCTTGTTTAATTCTAATTCTGAGTAATAAATGTTGAATATATATAGTTCTGACCCAACCTTTGTATTTTTTATGTTTCAATATCTCCTTCTTTCTTCTCCCAACCTTTTATTCAATTACTTTTCTTTATGAGTTGTCATGACTCTAGTTCCATATAACATTCTTATGAGGTGTTCTTCGGAGTAACTGGATCAATACTTAGACAGAATATCAGAAACACACATATTGTGGACTAAAATATTGTGTCAAGAATATCACGACAAAAATATTGTGATGTAAAGTTTCTATAGGTAAGTAAAGCTTTACTATATATAACTCCATATATATATGTATATATTACCTACTGGCGGTCGCCAGTAGGTATATATAGTTAGGATTTTTTCCCTATGGGATTTCTGAAAATTCTATGTCTAATAACTTTGGCGTTTGTGGACGGAATCGGCTGAAATTTTCAGGAAAATGGCACATTTTGTTTCTGAGCAGCCCCTGAAAATTTGGAGGGGGGGTTGGCAAGGGGGGGCCGAGAAAAAAGGGGGGTCCCAAAACGCGTTTTTCCCATGTTAATTTCCATAGGGCGGTTGGCCTCACTTTTAGCCCGAACGGCTGAATGGATTTCCACCAAACTTGGCAAAATTGTAGGGACTGTTAGCCTGATGTGCCTTTGCTAGGTCTTAATATATGTGCTTCAGTGGATTTTGAGAAATTAACGTTTAAAACAAGATATATATCTGTAACAGCGTTCCGGGCAGCGATCTGGTTAGCGAACTTTTCGCGTATCGGAACTTTGCGATGCGAAGCTGATTGGCTCTCCGGTGTCTGTCAACATTCTAAACAGTCCGGTGCGGCCGCCATCTTGTCTCTCGGTAGGAACGAGAGACAAGAGGAGGCCAAAACAAAGGGGGAAATTACCATAAGGGGGCATAGTAGATCCTCGTTGACCCCCTAGGTTTTATGTGGAGGTTTTAAAAGGGCCCAGGAGGGTCCAAAAAAAAAAATTTTTTTTTTTTTTGCGTGGTAAGCGCCAAGTTCGCGAACCGGAAAGCGTTCTGGGCAGCGAACTATAAGGATAAAAGAATGATAGACTTATCTAATACTGTATGTTAATTATTTGTTGTTTTTGTTGGTTTTTTTTTGTTTTGTTTATTTTAAATGTTTAATTTTTATTTTGATTGTGTGTCATAATTCATTAAACTTTTAACATTCAATAAACATATAAAAATAAATAATGTGTCAAACAATTTTAGAATTAAGAAATTAAAATTTATTTTTCATTTTGTTTTTCAAAATTTAAAAGAAAATCTAAAAAATCCTGATCATTTTTTTCTTCATTTTTTAGAAGAAAATCAACAGCATCTACGCATTGGATAAGTTCATCATTTATTGTGTTGTCGAAGAAATCCATGTTATTTTGTGTTTCAATTTTTTCTTCTGATTCACTTTTTATGTTGATTTGTTGATCTTCCATTTTCAATTCTGAAAAATGAATTTTTAAAAAATATATCAGTACAGAAAGGACATTGTTGGGTTTCAGTACAGATTGGCAGTTTGGTTATTTATAAAGTGTTTTTTTCACAAAGAAAGGTGTCGCCTGCAATTAAGGTCTATTGCAGGGGGCCCCCTTCTTGGGCGTCCCATGGATGGTGTCAGGAGGTATAGGGGAGGGAGAAGGAGACGCTCCCTCAATTGCAAGGAGACCATTCACAGGCACTGAGGGGGCCCATTGTCCAGTATTTTTGCGCCCCCACAGTTTTTACTTTTAGACCACAATCAATTCTCACACCTATGAAGGTGTGAGATATGCGTGTGGATTTAAAGTTAAAACTGTGGGGGCGTCAAAATGCTGGACAATGGGGCCCCCTCAGTGCCTGTGAATGGTCTCCTTGCAAGGGGTCACTTATGGTCTTGGAAATTTCTTGGAATGGCTCTGCCATAACTAAAACAGAGTAGTCTATTTTTTTCAATAAGTATTACAGAGTGATGGAGTATAATTCTCAGAAAATGTTTTACTAATTTGGTTTCAGTACAGAACAAATTTAAGTTTTATAAATAATATCTTACCTTTGAAATATAAGTTGAAGTTATCAGTTGATTTTTTGTTGTGCACTTCACGAAGTAGCAGTCAAAATGGCTGTGTTTCCTTCTCTTCCTTTATATATATTCAGGTATATAACCAATCAAATGTCAGGTAATAAAAGTTGAAAATGAAAGTAACATTTTCATTGGTTGTCAATTCCAACACTTCAGATGTGTTTTGTGAAGAAATTTACCTCACGGTACTTAGAGAGGTCTACAGGCTAAATGGCTAAATGAAATTTCAATCAAATTTGTGAGAATGAAAGGGATTGTTATGTAGTATGAGCTAATCTATATTTGGTGAGAGTGTCTCTAGTCGTTTTTCTGTAAATTACTTTCCCACCTTTTTTAGGACCGCTTTCCGGAAAGCGGCCCGGTTAGCGAACCTTAAGCGTCACGGGAGTCCACCATTTTGTGTTTCGGTTGCATTAAGATACAAGATGGAGGGCAAATAATGTTTAGAATGGGTAGAAGGGATCATGGTAGACTTATCTTAACCCCCTAGGTTTGCAGAGGGTGGCTGAGGAGGCTTATATGTGCGGAAAAAAAAACATTTTTTTAAAAAAATCCGCGAGGTTAGCTTTCGGTTAGCGAACCGGGTAGCGCTCCGGGGAGCGTATTTTGTGGAAAATTAGTGAAAAAAGTTAGAGAAAAATAATAATTGTGAGTGATTAGATGTAGGGTAGCTCTGAGAAGAGCTTTTGGGTTTATGGTACATTTAGGTACTTATAAGTAGGTACCAATGCACAGTCTTAAATTCAGAATGAAAATTCTGTTGCCCTCATCTGAGAAGTGAACTCCATCTCCTCTGTAGATATCTTGCATGTAGTAACGCAAGTTATTGTTGTACAGGGAGCCCATTCCATGGTCTCTCATGAAAGCTGAAACAGATTTGTTTACATGCTTCCTCGCTTTCTCAATTTGTGGAGAAAATTGGTTGGACCACCTCCATTTCTGTCTTTGGCATATATTGGAATATACCAAGGCAGTTTGAGGAAAAAGTGCCATAATTGCTCAAAGGTGTCCTTTAAAAGCATTTCCAGACCTACCCCTGTCAAAGTGCCCAAATCATTACCTCCACAGTGCACAATTAACAGGTCAGGTTTTGGCAAATGCAGAAAGGTTTTCACCAATGGTATCAATTGGTGACATTTTAATCCTCTTTGGCCCAACCACTTAATTTCCACATCTTGTAAATTGAGGTTAGGTAAATTTCTGTTCTCAGCATACCTTTGAGCCCAGTGGATGTAACTATGTCCAACAATCCAGACGTTAAACATGGTTGGAGAAGGTTGTGCTGCAGTCAGATGAAGTGTGGTAATGAAAGGGCAGTTGAAACAGTAGGAGTTTGTAAAGAAAAAAAACTGAGGGTTTCCAATGCTAATGATTCATTAGCAGTGATTGGTGCATTTCCATTTCTTAAAACAGAAAGTTAGGGTGCATGGATGTGTTCTTTGAAAGATGTAATTTGAATGGTCAAGGAAGAAACATTTAATGAAAGATTGCACTGGATACGCAGGTGCACTGAGAGTTCAGAGTTCAATTGAAACATTGTTGTGTGAATTTGCAAACATGAGAGGTCTTCAAGGAGGTGGTTGCTATGGAAAAAAGGCAGAGAGGGCAGAGGGGGGAAGGGTTTTGATTTGAAAAAAGTGAGGGAAGAGTTATGATTGGCTAATATGAGAGATATGTGAAATGAATATCTGTATTTCTGTGCTTTGAATAGCTGCAGCCTCTGGAGTGCATCCTTTTTCTTCTGCTGAAGACAATTTGGTGTATTTCTGAGACTGTTTTGAAAACTCAAAAAGTATTTGCTAAGGTGAGAAAAGATTTATTTAATTTAGATAGAGAATAGTATGATTTAAGGAGAAAATGATGAAGAAAGCTGTGTTTTTAAAATGTGGCTTTGTCTCTAGTGATATACAAATAGATTTTGTTTCTTTGAGAAATTGTAATTGCATATTCGGTGTAGCATTCTGGCATGCAGTAATACAAGTTATTGTTGTACATGGAGCCCATTCCATGGTCTCTTATGTAAGCTGAAACAGATATGTTGTTTTTAAAAACGATTTTTGAAATCACTTACATTTCTGGATATGTACTGCTAGAGCTTCATAGGTTGTTTTGGGTCATATTTATAAGGCATTTGAGTGTCTTTGATGTTATTTTTTCTTTTTTAAATGGAAAGCATTCCTCATTTGGCAAGTGTCTTGTAAATACGCTCCCATCTGCGCTTGGCAAATTTAGATTTTGATTATGGGAGTTACATAGTCATGTTAATAATGTTCAAAAAATGGTGCTAGGGCATTCCAGAAAACGCTTTCATGTCTCGCAAGGACATTTTCAGTCATTTCCTCTTGAATGCAGGTATACAATTGATTTATATGCTGTGTTTAAAAACGATTTTTTGAAATCAATTACATTTCAGGATATGTCCTGCTAGAGTTTTATAGGTTGTTTTGGGTCATATTTATAAGGCATATGAGTGTCTATGATGTTATTTTTCCTTTTTAAATGGAAAGCGTTCTTGATGGTGCAAGTTTTTTGTAAATACGCTCCCTCTTGCGGTTGGCAAATTTAGATTTTGATTATGGGAGTTACATAGCCATGTTAATAATGTCAAAAAAATGGTGTTAGGGCATTCTAAAAAAACGCTTTCATGTGTCTGAAGGACATTTTCAGTCATTTCCTCTTGAATGCAGGTATACAATTGATTTATATGCTGTGTTTAAAAACGATTTTTTGAAATCAATTACATTTCTGGATACGTCCTGCTAGAGCTTCATAGGTTGTTTTGGGTCCTATTTATAAGGCATTTGAGTGTCTATTATGTTATTTTACCCTTTTGAAATGGAAAGCGTACCTCATGGGGCAAGTTTCTTGTAAATACGCTCCCATTTGCGGTTGGCAAATTTAGATTTTGATTATGGGAGTAACATAGGCATGTTAATAATGTCCCAAATATGGTGTAAGGGCATAATCAAAATCTAAATTTGCCAACTGCAGGTGGGAGCGTATTTACAAGAAACTTGCCCCATAAGGTACGCTTTCCATTTAAAAAGGAAAAATAACATCATAGACACTCATATGCCTTATAAATATGACCCAAAACAACCTATGAAGCTCTAGCAGGACATATCCAGAAATGTAATTGATTTTAAATAATGACTTACTTCATTGGTAGGCTTTCTCATGTATGTATGTATGTATGTTTGTTGTAAATACGCTCCCACCTGTGCTTGGCAAATTTAGATTTTGATTATGGGAGTTACATAGCCATGTTAATAATGTCCCAAAAATGGTGCAAGGGCATTCCAGAAAACGCTTTCATTTGCTATGTTAAATAATAAGTAGGGCATTAAGTTTTTGATGACTGTTATTCATTTACTGTTTGGTAATAGTGGTTATTAACATTTTTTTTGTTATATTTTTCCACAGATTCAACTGCAGATTTTTTCCTATTTTGAAAAATGCCTACGAAAAATAGAATTAGAAAGGCTAGAAAACGTCAAAGACAGCAGGATGATGTTTCATTGCAGCAGTCCTCTTCCCCAAATACTTATCAAAACACCAAGAAAGCTCCGGGTAAGAGCACAAAATCATTCTTAAGAAATATTTTTAGAAAAAAAAGTATTTATTCCAAAAATGTTTCAGTTCAGAAAAAAAAATGCAATTTAAATGGAAAGGAAAGACCCATCAAAAATGTTAGTGGTAGAGGAAGAGATAACTCTGTGCATGATAGTAGAAGGAAACAACAGTTTAGGGACATTCGAAAACGAATGTTCCGTAATAGGATAATAGTTAATTTATTAAAAAATATTGACAAAGGCCAACAGAAAGTGGCATTTTATAAGAAGAAGAAAAATGTAGAGAAAATTATTGATCATGCTTTTGAAATTAAGCGAAAGTTGTTTATTTTGGTAATTAATAGAATTAGGAAACTAAGCAAGGTAATTTCTGATTTCAAAACAAAAAGTAGATGGAAGAGAGTAGTAAATCGTAGTAACTTTTGTGAAGTTTTTTCCGGAGAATGGATGCATAGTTCAAGTTGTGAGGCATTTTTTAATGAGGAGAGTTATTTTCAGGATAATAATTTGGAGTTTGCAGTTGACACCAGTGGTCGAGCTTATGAAGTGAAGGATGGTTGTCCAGTTGAAAAAGAAAAACTTGTGACAACAGAGATAGAAGAGGCGCTAAGTGATGAGGATTTAGGAAGACGTCCTAAGGGTCCTGTGTATATTTGGAAGTGTAGTTCTATTTGCAGTGTGCGACAGGTTTCCATCAATTTGCTTTGTGATTTTATACGGACATTTAATAAGAAAAGTTTGAAGCAAAAAATGAAGTTGTTGCAAGATTTAGATCCTTGCAGAGTGAGACAAATGACAGGTTTGCGTGGTCATTCACTGGCTTGTCTTTCCAGGAGAGTATGCCAGAGTGTTTTTCATCATTTCAGGATGCTAGCAGTGCATCATAATAAAGTGAGGAAATTAGTGAGAATGTTGTATTATGCTAAGAGTCCAGCACTTATGCTTAAACAATTATGTGCTGCTCTTTTGCATGGTTCTGAAATAGATGTGAAGAATATTTGTGAAGAAATTGAGTTTTGTTACTTTGGTAGTAAAGATGAGAATGTTGAAATTGATCCAGAAGTAGAGGGTAATGTTGAAGATAATGTACAGGTTTCCAGTACAGATAATTTTCAGAAGGAAATTGCCACGTTTCAGATGAAATCAAGTGAGAGGCCTAATTTCACTTGTGTGTGTTGTCGACGCACTTATTACAAGAATCAGATTAAGTTAGTGGATTTATATGCAAAAAGTGAAAGGGAAAATAATAGTGAATGGAAGGATTTTGCCACATACTTGATGGTAGAAAATTATTTTGATTTGGGATCGGATCAACGTGTGTGTACTTATTGTTGTAATAAATTAAACCAAAACCAGATGCCTGCTAGGGCAGTTCATAATAATCTGGAATTGGTTGAGATTCCTTCTGAATTGAAGGATTTAAATACTTATGAATCTATTTTGATTCAAAGTATCCATCCCTTTCAGGCTATTGTAAGAATGGAGCCAAAGACAGGGAAGTTGCCTCCAGCAGATTTACAGAGAGGATTAAAGGGAAGAGTTGTTTATTTGCCTCTAGATTTGAACAAAAACATTAACACAATTGGAGTAGAAAAAGTGGAAGAGGAACCTCTGGTTATCTTGGTTAATGGGGTTCCGACAAAGAATAAGAAAATATGGCAAGATTTAGTGGATGTTAGGAAAGTCAAAAAGGCAACAGTGTATTTGAAGAAAAATAATAAGTACTATAAGAATGTATATGTTGCAGAAGAGGAAGTAAGTGATGAAGAGGATAGCGATTTGTGTGCTGGCCAAATTGAGAAAGTAGAGGCCTCTAAAAGTGAAGAAATATATGAACATTATAGTGTTCATCCTTTGCATTCCAAGGAAGTCATGGGGAATGCTATTGAGTTGTTTCAAATGAAACAAGCCAAAGGGAGTCCCATTAGTGTTTGGGAGGAAAGTTTGGAAGCTCGGTGTTTCCCACAGCTATTTCCCACAGGTCGAGGAGGAAGATATGATGAGCGACCTCATCAAATTCCTGCATCTGAATACCGGACTTTACGATTGTATGCAGAAGATCCTAGGTTTCGTCAATGCATTCCCTATTTGTTTCATCTCCTGTTTGAAAGCGATCTGTCTGGACTGTCATATGCAGTGAACCACATCTTAAAAAGTGGTATACAGATGCGAAATATCTCGGCAAGGGACTTTATGCATAAAGTCAATGTCCAAGACAGTATTTTGGATTCTCACTTAATTAATCTCATGGCGTGTCAGCGTGGTACTAATGAGTACTGGTACCGTCGTCATGGTGATTTAAAATGTATGCTGAGGAACTTAGGAACTCCGACATGGTTCCTCACTCTGAGCTGTGCCGAGTATGGCTGGGAAGACTTACTTGAATTTCTACGAGAGGCAAATGGAAATATTGAAAACATTGAATTCAAGACACCTGGAGAACTGTGTTCTTTGGATCCAGTGAATGTATGCAGGTACTTCAATCATAGATTTGAAGCTATGATATCTTTCATCACAAATAAGAAGAATCCACCTCTTGGAGAGGTGTTGGATTTCTTCTGGAGAAAGGAGTACCAAGCAAGAGGTGCTCCTCATATACATATGTTGCTGTGGATCAAGGATGCACCTAAATTTGGAACAGATTCGGATGACTTAGTGATGAATTTCATAGAACAGTATTCTTCGTGTGATGTTCCAAACGCAACGGAGAAGAAAAGCCTAAGAGAACAAGTTCTACGTTTCCAAAGCCATCGTTGTGGAAAGTACTGTCGTCGTAAATTCAGAAACAAGGACAAGTTCTACACCAAATGTCGTTTCAACTTTCCACGACCGGTGATTTCTAAAGGAAGAGTGAACAGTTTGATGTCTTCACTGCGACATAATGTGACGAGGAAATCACCCAAAAATACATACAATTTGAAAAGGAACGAAGAGTCCAAGTACATCAACGACTACAACCCAGTGATTTTGTCCATGTGGAATGCTAACATGGATATACAGTTTGTGGCTGACAACTGTATGGCTGTGGCTCGGTATGTGACATCTTACATCACCAAAAAAGAAAAGACAGAACTCAAGGATATGTGGGAGGACATTTCCCATGAAAAGAGCCTCAGCAAGAAGTTGTACAGTTTCAGTCTGAAGATGTTGTCGCATCGAGAAATCGGAGCTTACGAATGTTCTGATCGATTGTCTTCAGCAAGTCTCTATGCCAAATCCAGGAGTATCGTTTGGGCGAGTCTTGGTCTTGCTGCAACGCGAAATCGAGTTCTAAAACCTGTCCGGGAAATTGAGTATTTGGCAGAAAAGGAACCAAACAGTACCGACATTTTGAAGACCAACATGTTGGATACATATTATCCAAATCGAAGCAGTCACCTTGAGAATGTTTGTCTATATGAGGTTCTACAAAGTTATATATTCAAGAGGAACATCAAAGAAGATATTGAGAAAGGAGTGTATGCTGTAATTGGAAGTGAGGGATGCCTGGTCAAGCAAAGAAAATGCCAATTAGTAAACCATCGAAAATTGAGTGGCGAATCTCCAGAAAAAAAGGAGTTCTTCTATTTAGCACTTTTGCAACTTTTCAAGCCGTGGCGTGCAGAAGAGGAACTGCTTGGAGATTTCCTCTGTTACGAAGACTCTTTCACTGCTGCTAAGGAGACCATAGAATGTCCTGCTTTTCACAAATATCAAGAAATGCTAACTTTGGAAATTGAGCAGGAAGCAACGATTGCTGCCGAGATTGCCAGAGACAGTTCTCAGGACAGTCAGAGTTCTGTTTCATTGAGTCAAGATCCACTTGGAGGACCTATTATCGAAAATGAAGCTGCCACTGCTATGAATGAAGTGGAAAGAGCCATGGCACATGCTCAGGAGGATTCAGTTAACTTAGAAGACTTGGAAAAACAACTCAACGTTGAGCAGAGGAAAATATATGATGAAGTTACCAAGCAAATTGAGCATGGATTAAGTCATGAGAAGAAAGAGTGCTCATGTACATCGTTGAAGCCTGTCCGACTGTATGTGAGTGGAGAAGCGGGAACTGGAAAAAGTTTCCTCATTAAAGCAATTTCTTGTTATTTGCAGGAAAGGACTGAGTCTTCGCTGTCTTGTGTTGTCACCGCTCCTACTGGACTTGCAGCACATAACATTAAAGGTATTACTTTGCATCGTCTACTGATGCTGCCAGTGGAGCATGACAACAAATTACAATACCACAAGTTATCTGGGGATGCTTGCTGTGAAGTTTCAAGAGTCTTGAGGAAAATGAAACTACTTATCATTGACGAAGTAAGCATGGTTTCCAATGTCATGCTTGCCTTTGTGCATTTGAGAATGCAAGAAGTACTTAAAACTGATTATGATGTGTTATTTGGTGGCAAACACATCATTGTTTTCGGAGATCTTCTGCAGCTGACACCAGTAAAAGGTCAACCTGTGTTCAAAATACTCACGCATGAAGATACCAGGAAGTGCCTAGGGAGCATTGGCAACGTCAATATATGGTTAAACTTCAATTATGCTGAACTGCATGAAAATATGCGGCAGGCGAAGGATGAAGATTACAAGAATATTCTACAAGATATTAGAATTGGAAAAGTGACCGAGCATTGAAAAGAAGCTTTAAATGCACGATTACTTTCAAATTTATATCCCGAACAAGAGATTGTGCCTGAGAATATTTTTCAGAAAATTACTGATAAGAAATCCGGAATATGTTTGATGCCAACTCTTGCAGAATGTGCCTTCTTCAACAACAAAATGTTGAATTTAGAAAAGCAAGAGATTGTGAAACTTGAAGCTATTGACAAAATAGAGCATATGGGATCAACAATTATTTTGTCAGAGAATTTGAAATCAAAATTGGATTCATTAGAGAAGACTATATCTAAAACAGCGGGTTTTGAAAAGACTTTGAATGTGTGTTTAAATTGCCGAATCATTTTGAGAAGGAATTTACATGTTGAAAGAGGTCTGGTAAATGGATCAATGGGTAATGTTGTTGATTTTGAGAAATACAGAAATAGAGATGGAATAGAATTTTTAAAAATAAAATTTGATGGCATTGAGGAAGTACAGCTAATTGGTCGTTGTTCTGCTAGGTTTTTGCTTGTTAAAGACTTATATGTTCGCCGTAAACAGTTTCCTGTTTGCTTGGCATATGCGGTGACAATCCATAAATCGCAAGGTTTAAGTGTAGACAGTGCATTGGTGAATATTGGCAGTTCTGTGTTCAAGGAGGGTATGGCATATGTGGCATTGTCAAGAGTTAGAACTTTATCGGGATTGTACTTGATTGACTGTGATGTCACCAACATTTCTGCGGATCTAGATTGTGTTAAGGAATACAATAGGTTAAGAAGAGAGTATGCGCCACATTTGCCTCAATATCCTTTGTTTGAGAAACGTGTGGTAGGCCGGAAACGTAGAAATATCAGTAATAGTAGGGAGGTTGTAGCAAAAAGACCAAAAGTCAATGAACCGAAAATTGTTAGTAGAAAAAAAGTGGATTCTGTTGAAGATGTTGTCGGTTTTCAATTTGAAAACAGTTCTGGTGTCAACTGCTATGCAAATGTAGTGGTTAATGTTCTCTTTTCGCTAGAGAGTTTAAAAGAACAGATTCTGTTGAATTCGGAATAAATTTTATGCTGTTTGTTGAATTCTGTTTTCGAGAAATGTAGCACTGATCGAACAAAAGTAGAAAGTGTGTCTGAAGTTCGTTATCTGTTAGATGAATGTTCAGGTCAAACAGACTTCTCTGAAAATAATCAGCAAGATTGTCAGGAGTTTTTAATGTATATGCTTGATGTATTGCAAGATGAGGGTGTAGATGTAGATCACCTGTTTGGGCTTTCTTATCAATGGCAGCATGACTGCGAGAACTGTAT
Organism: Lissotriton vulgaris; assembly: GCF_964263255.1. Classification (NCBI taxonomy): domain Eukaryota; kingdom Metazoa; phylum Chordata; class Amphibia; order Caudata; family Salamandridae; genus Lissotriton; species Lissotriton vulgaris. The sequence continues at coordinate 654,018,946 of NC_141693.1, read as the reverse complement.
GATATCAAGTACTACTAGTGTAGACTCAGAAAGATTTATATATTTAACTTTGCCAGACAGTAAATCAGTCTCCTTTAATAAACTAGTAAATGCAGCGGATCACAACATGGAGTGTAGCCAATGTAAATCTGAAATGATGTCAACATTATTTATACGTAGATATGGCCAGTATGTCATTTTAATGATCCAACGATGTAGGCCTGATGGATCAAAATTGTCAACTTTAATAAAAAATTTTGTGGCTTCTCAGCTGTCAATATCAGGAAGGACTTTTGTAACTGTAGCAATTATCTATCACGATGGTCCTTCAACAACATCAGGACTTTATACAGCTTATTTAAAGTCTCGAAACGGCTGGTCATTCTGCAATGATTCCGTTGTAACTTTTAAAAAAAAATTGCTGTTTGACCTTAAAAATTCTTACCTGGTGTTTTTAAAACCAAAATTTTAAGGAAAGAATCTCGGGATTTGCTCTAAGGAATTGCAAGAGGTTCATCAAGTAGAGGGAATGTAAGTCTGCAATGCTGTCTAGATTATTGGTCCAAAACTTTTAATTATAATGTCAATTTAAAAATCCAACTATATAAACCTGATGCAAGTAAGTCTGCTTCATAGTAAGCAGTATCAGTGTCATAGGAAAAGGAGAACATGACTGACAAAGAAGGGTAAGATATTAGTAGTCCAGGATTGTGAAAATAATCTTAAATGTTTTCTTTTGGAAAGTTGCGAAAATAGAAAATGACGGGATTTCATTGGAAGAATTACAAGACTTGTGAATCGCTGCAACATGATTTGGCCTAGTGGAAACATGTGGTAGAATGTGAGAAGTCTTTTCTTATATGTGATATGTTTTTCAAAACGATGGAGGTTTTCTTTCAGAAAGTGGCGGGCTGAAAATATTTATAGCACAACAGAGTGGACGCTGTTCATAGGACATCATTTGACGTCATTAAAAGTAAGTTAATTTTAAGGAGTTTTGAATTCAGATTTTTTAGGTTGTATGGGTTTTTTAAACACAATCATTTTGATTGTGTTTTTTTTTTCCCGCTGTTACATGATGAATACCTTCAAGTCACTGATTTAAGTGAAATTTGATACATTCTGAGAACAGCAAAAATAAACCATTTAACATGTATAATTAATATTATGCTTTTTGTACTTATGATATACATTTAGAAATGTGAGGTACATATGGAGAAACTGAGTCTTCTGTAAGTGTCAATTTTAATGCTTACAGTGCTGTAATTCTGGGTACTGTTTTTTTAAAAAAAAAGAAATAGGCCTCACCTCAGAGAAAGCACTTGAAAGCACACATCTTATTTGCATCCTGAAACAATCATTTAAAATGTTAGACACAATTTTATGATGGCTTTACATCTTTTTGGCGCTGCTATTGCATCACTATTGTGAGACATCAGCAGTGCAAAAGAAGCACCATGTTCCAAAATAGGCCTCAGTTCATCAGCATGAAGATACTGTTTGTTTAAAATATATATCTTAAGGATTGTGTAGGGGACGTAGAGAAGCAGTGGCTTCTGTAAATGTCAAAGTTGTTCAAAAACTGTTTCTTCTTCAACGTTTTCCCTTTTCATTGCTAATTTTTGAATACATGTTTTAATATTTTTGGAAATGTTTGTTCTCTCTTTTACAGATTGCAAGTATGAAAAAATATTTTAAAAAGGTAACAAGAATTATAAGGTAAATGTTTTCTACTCTTTTTACCCGCAATGTACTGCTGATGATGTCACTGACCATGTCATGAATGATGTAATAAGAGGACATGATTTACTTCATTGGTAGGCCTTCAAATGCATTATCTGCTCTGTATTCTTCAACAAGTGTAAAATTGATCTGTAACCCAGAGTAGGTCTCACCTTAAACAAACCTCAGGAGAGATCACACCTTATCGTCATCCTGAATTAATAAATAGATCTATTAAATAGTATCTCTGGTTTACTCCCTATAGCTGTCTTTCTTTTATCATTACTGTCTGTTTACTTCTCTTATAGTAACTCTTCTTTTTTTTAAAAAAATATTTTTTTGGTTCGCTTCAAGTTCGCGAACCGGGCAGCGAACCGGAAAGCGAACCAAAAAAATTAGAGCTTGCCAGAGTGCTAAACATTCTAGCAATTTTATTTGAAAGGGGAGGTAGTTCTGAAAAGAACTTTTTTTTTATGTTTTTGTTGTTTTATGTTTTTTTTTTTTTTTTCTGAACATTTTTTGTTTTTTTTGTATTTTTAGAACAGTTTTATGTTTTTTTTGTGTTTTTCATAGAGGGGAAACAAAAAAAAAACAGGTATTGAAAAGGGCTCAACAGGAGCAAAAAAAAAATTACTGTTTGGGTGGGTTAGGGCACTTATGGTTTTCAAACACCAAGTTCATTAAGTTCACGCTCATGTTCCCACAGGAGATCAGAGCACCACAATACATGCACGTTAACTTCATGTCCTTGAAGTTTGGCTGGATGTTTGGCACAGTTTCCTGTGCCTCTCTTCCAGTCAAAGATATAGTTGAAGTGGATCTCGCCACAGGAGTTGTCGGGGGATTGTCTTGAAGATCCCTTAGCTCTGCTCGGCTGTAGTTTAAAGGATGCCACCTGGCCATATGGCGATGCATAGTATAGTTGCCCATACTATATTTTTTCTCAGTTCCTCGAGATAATCTGTATTTGCAGATTCGGCAGGTGGCATACTTGGCATTAACCTTCTTCTCCCCTGCAGGGATTGTGAAAAACTGCCATATAAAACTTATTTTCCTTCGGGAAACACGGGGCAACTCCTCTACAAATTCAGGTTCATCTTCTTCTAGGTCCTCCTCTTCCTCCTCTGTGTTAGAGATGTATTGTGATGCTGGTCCTCTCTTGTCATGAGGAGGTTGAGGTGGTGGTGGGGGTCCACCAGCTGAAGCAACAATAGAAGCCATTGCTCTAATATTTGAAAATGGTCTTTCTCTCACCAAGATGAAAGTCAGAGTGAGGAAAGAAGGAGGGGTTTACATGATTTGGGAAAAGCAAAAGTTCTGAACCAATGAAAAGTGTTATTTTTAGGTCACATGACCTACTCATACATCATTTGGAAACTAAAAGTGAAATGAACCAATGAAAAGTTTGATAAACAAGTCACATGACCTGTTCCGCTTACGTTACGCGGTGCGCGCCGCGTCCCGGATCGTTTCCGGTTCGCGGTCCGGAGCACTTCCGGGAGCGCTAACGCGGCGCGTCATAAGACGCATTACGCGACAACGTGATACGTCGCGCTTCCGCGACGCGTCACAGTTGCGCTAACGAAACGTTTACCGGTTCGCGGACTAGGTCGCGGCATCAAGATGAGCTAACGGAAAGCTTCCCGGTTCGCTTACCGGAAGCGAAGAAAAAAAATATTTTAAAAAAAATTATCAATAAACATCTAAAATATATTTTGGGATTTAAAGAAGGATACATTTTATAGCTACAGATGTTAGCTTTTAAAAAACCAATGAAATTCACAGAAAAAACCAGAGGTTATAGACCATATATAGTTAGGAATTTGCATTTACAAAACCTTGAAAATTCACAGAAAAAACCATAGGTTATAGACTATATATAGTTAGGGATTAGCATTTACAAAACCTTATTTTACTCGCATAAAACCATTGAAATTCCATATATAGTTAGTTGCACTAACTATATATCGCGCACCCGCAATCCACTGCTGATGATGTCACATATTACATCATTCATGACATGGTCAGTGACATCACTGATGACATCACTGATGACATCTCAAATGACATCACTGATGACATCACTGATGACATTATCCAGTGACTGTATGTTTCTGTAAAGTTAAAATATGTCTTACATATTGAAGAATGAGTGGATGTATAAGTGTCTGGATGAAGGATTTAGTAGGTGCATGACTGACTGTATGAGTGAGTGATTAAATGTGTCTCACTGAGTGCATGAGTTAGTGACTAAACTGTCTTAATTTGTGCATCATTATGTCTGTTGTTCTGTAAACTGCTGCATGTGTTCATCAGTAGCTATATGAGTAACTATATGGGTTATTGATTGGTTGCCCAAGTATTTGTATGGGAGACTGAGTGTGTGTGTGGGTGGCTGGGAGGTGTATGACTCTGTGCATAGATGTGTGAGCAGTTGATTTTCTAGATGTATGGGTTCAAAAGAGCATGTGGAAACAGCGGTATGGGCGGTTGACTGTGTGCATGAGTGTATTGGTGAGTGAATGGATATCTCAGTGCTACATGTCAAAGTAAGTACATATGTAAAACAAAGTACATGTGAGAGTTGACATATATAAATAACTGTGCATAAGAGCAAGTGAATGTGTGAGTGGCTGTATGGATCATTGTGAACATGTATCAGGGATTGTATAAGAGAGTAAATATGTGTTAGTATATGTTTGAATAAGTAAGGTGTGTATAACTGTATAGTTGAGGAAATGGAGGTGTGATTGATTCTTTGCATGACTGACTAGGTGTGTGAGTAACTCCATGGATGAGTGACAGTCTGTGAGTGTCTGTTTACACTGATTGTATCTAAGGTTATATTAGAGTCTGAAGAGGTTCATCGTATTATCACATGAATGATATCATCAGTGATGTGATCAGTAATGTCAAATGAGATGTCATCAGTGATGTCATCAGTGATGTCATTTGAGATGTCATCAGTGATGTCATCAGTGATGTCACTGACCATGTCATGAATGATGTAATATGTGACATCATCAGCAGTGGATTGCGGGTGCGCGATATATAGTTAGTGCAACTAACTATATATGGAATTTCAATGGTTTTATGCGAGTAAAATAAGGTTTTGTAAATGCTAATCCCTAACTATATATAGTCTATAACCTATGGTTTTTTCTGTGAATATATATATATATATATATATATATATATATATATATATATATATATATATATATATATATATATATATATATATATATATATATATATATATATATATATATATATATATATATATATATATATATATATTACCTACTGGCGGTCGCCAGTAGGTATATATAGTTAGGATTTTTTCTCTATGGAACTTTTGAAAATTCTATGTCTAATAACTTTGGCGTTTGTGGACGGAATCGGCTGAAATTTTCAGGAAAATGGCACATTTTGTTTCCGAGCGTGCCCTGAAAGTTTGGGGGGGTTTTGTCAAGCGGGGGCCGAGAAAAAAGGGGGGTCCCAAAACGTGTTTTTAACATTGAGTTTTCCATAGGGCGGTTGGACTCACTTTTAGCTCGAAGGATAGCGTCCCGGATAGCGCTCCAGTTCGCGTACTTTTCGCGTAACGGAGCTTTGCGAAGCGAAGCTGATTGGCTCTCCGGCGTCTGTCAACATTCTAAATAGTCCGGTGCGGCCGCCATCTTGTCTCTCGGTAGGATCGAGAGACAAGAAGAGGAGAAAAACGAAGGGCGAATTTAATGAAAGGGGGCAAGGTAGACCCTTCTTGACCCCCTAGGAATGATGTTGGGGTTATTAAAGGGTCCCGTGGGGCAAATAAAAAAAATTGATTTTTTGCGGAAGAAGCGTTTTCTGGTTCGCGAATCGGGACGCGAAACGGGAATTCGCCATTTTGTGTTTCGTTTTAATTAAATTACAAGATGGAGGAAAAACAATGTGAGAAATGATAAGGGGGTACGGGAGACGTATCCTGACCCCCTATGTTTTCTGAGGGTGGCTGAGGATGCTCATATATGTTGATACTTGTCTTCCAGCGGCTGCGCGTGAGCGTTTTCTTTTTTTTTGTTGCTGCGTGACGTCTGTTAACGTTCGATTCGAAGGAAATCAGGAAGTGTTGACCGCCATTTTGACACTGCGAGTAAATATATTGTTAAAAATAATTGTTATAAATTAATCCGTATTGATAAACATTGTCTGCGCCATCTTGCTTTTTTTCCAATGCCACACTTTTGTCGTGCACGGCAGCCATTTTAGATGCCTTGACCAGACCCACTCTCTGAACGCCGCTGATCCTCAGCATGGCTCCCCACCCTCGCAAGCATCTCCCCCGCGCACTGGTCACCCCCGCTCTCTGTCTTATGCATGGGCCATAAACCTCCCCCCATCTGCGCTGCTCTTCCCTGAGAATCACACCCTGTGCCCGCCCGACACCACCCTTTCACCCTATTCACTACCGCACCCTCTGACACTCCTCTTCCTCTGTGTCCGATTGTCCAGGCCGGTCCCAGGCTATCACCTAGCCCTGCGGATGTAGTTTATGGCTCCAACTGTAAAGAATCACCCCTCTTCAAAGGAGTTGCTGTAGATCAAGGCCCCCACCCCATAAGATCCGTCACACCACACGCGTTCCTACTATCTGATAACGATCCTGTATTGTGATTGGGGAGGGGATTCTCACTGTAAGGGTGTGTGGGACCGAGCCTGAAGCGGAAGATTCCAGGGATGCCATTTTGTACATCAAAGTCTTCACAATTATGTGTCACATAAAAAATATATAGCACTCCAACAAAGTAGTAGGATTATAACACTTTAATAACTTATAAATATATACATCACAACAAAAACAGAAAACACCTTAATTTTTTTTTATTAAACCAGAAGCAACAATGGTCAGTAGCGGTCTGTTGTGCGAATAGTTCCAAGGCAGCACAACGTGCTGAGTTCTGGACTGCACCCAGGTGAAGAACCATCCCTTCTTTAAACCCCATGGTGACCAACTATAGTTTATTCTCTATTTCGTTCCCTTGCCATAACAAAATAAAAGTCTTGGGTTTCCTTGTGTTTCTTAATAGCATTGGTGTCTGCACACTTCTTTGTCAATTCTGTGAACATGACAGCTGCTTCATAGACAGACGATATCTTTGTTAAGTCATTAGTGTTAAGTGTGTCTGAAACTACAGTGCCCTTCTGTCAGTAGCGGTCTGTTGTGCGAATAGTTCCAAGGCAGCACAACGTGCTGAGTTCTGGACTGCACCCAGGGGAAGAACCATCCCTTCTTTAAACCCCATGGTGACCAACTATACTTTATTCTCTATTTCGTTCCCTTGCCATAACAAAATAAAAGTCTTGGGTTTCCTTGTGTTTCTTAATAGCATTGGTGTCTGCACACTTCTTTGTCAATTCTGTGAACATGACAGCTGCTTCATAGACAGACGATATCTTTGTTAAGTCATTAGTGTTAAGTGTGTCGGAAACTACAGTGCCCTTCTGTTTTACTTTCCTCAGACACTACAGAGTATTGTGTGTTGTTCTTCTGAGCGACAATTATTCCAGAGGTTTCAGGTTCACTTGTTTTGTCCTGCAGTGAGTTAACAGCTTCAGAGACTTCATGTTTATTTGCTATGTCCTGCTGTGCGTCAACTGCTTCAGAGACGTCAGCCTCATTTGTTATGTTTGACTATATCCTGGACTTGCCCGGCCGCGCCCAAAATGGCGCCGGTATAAATGGGACTCGTAACTCCTTGTTGTGTACTGGTTGCCCAACCTTGATATCATGAGATACGTATGCAGTTTTGAAGCACATGGCGAGCAGGGACGAGAATTGATTGAACATTTTGACATCCCTATTGATATTAAGTTCTGATGTGTTATTGATTACTGTACTATTGAAAGTTCGAATTAACGTCACCCATGGTACTTGCCCGCAAATGTATATCTAGATAATTTTATTGTAACTGGCCCTGTCGTACTTTAAATATAAAATGTACGTCCACCGATTCCGTAAATGGTAGACACCTTAGTTCTTGCAATCTAATGGGTCGCCCGTTACGTTCTTCTACAGTGTAAATGTGCCCTCATCATATACGATTCCAGTTTGCTCCGTTGCCGGCCCACGTGGTTATAGGCCCGTATTTGTATACTGACATTTTCACAATAAAGGTTTTTTTAAAAAAACATGGTAGTAGTACCTACATTGGTAAAGTTTTGAATAATAGCCACTGTTTTTGAATCAGTAAAAGGCAAGTGAAATAAAGCAGTCCAATTACATGACTGTTAAAAGGTATAATACGCAGGAACGCAGTAAAGATAAATGGGCAAGGGCTGTTGTGTTTTCTACTCCTGCAACATAAAGTGATCGATAAGAATCTGATATTCATGCCTATCAGCGACTAAGACAGCAGGCCGAGCCTCTTTTGCTCAACGGCTCCCTCATGGGACAAAGAAACGCCCTTTTTCTCGAAAAAGGAATATTTTACTTGCAGGACAGTTGTAAATTTCCTGGGAAAATACATTAGCCTGGAACATTGTAAGTGATAAACTGTAAATGCATCTGGGTCCTTTGCTTTACAAGTCAGAGTGAGAAAAAAATAGGTGGGGCTTTCATCATTTGGGAAAAAAAAATGTTCGAAAGCAATGAAAACCGTTATTTTTAGGTCATATAACCAAGCCTTTCATCATTAGAATAACAAAAGTAAAATGAAACAATGAAAAGTTTTATTACAAGTCACATGACCTGTTATGCTTACGTTACGCGCTGCGCGCCGCGCTCTGGATCGTTTCCGGAAAGCTGCGCCTTGCGCACCGGAGCACTTCCGGGTGCGCTAAGGCGGCGCATCATATGACGCATTACGCGACAACGTAAAATGTTTTTACCTACCACGTACTTGACATTTTACAGCATTTGATATTTGCTATTAAAAAACCATTGAAATTCACTGAAAAAACCATAGGTTATAGAACATATATAGTTAGGAATTAGCATTTACAAAACCTTATTTTACTCGCACAAAACCATAGAAATTCGCATATATAGTTAGTTGCAATAACTATATATTGCGCACCCGCAATCCACTGCTGATGATGTCACATATTACATCATTCATGACATGGTCACTGACATCACTGATGACATCACTGATGACAACATCCAGTGACTGCATGTTTCTGTAAAGTTAAAATATGTCTTACATATTGAAGAATGAGTGGATGTATAAGTGTCTGGATGAAGGATTTAGTAGGTGCATGACTGACTGTATGAGAGAGTGATTAAATGTGTTTCACTGAGTGCATGGGTTAGTGACTAAACTGTCTTAATTTGTGCATCATTATGTCTGTTGTTCTGTAAACTGCTGCATGTGTTAATCAGTAGCTATATGAGTAACTATATGGGTTATTGATTGGTTGCCCAAGTATTTGTATGGGAGACTGAGTATGTGTGTGGGTGGCTGGGAGGTGTATGACTCTGTGCTAGGATGTGTGAGCAGTGGTTTCACTAGATGTATGGATTTAAAAGTGCATGTGGAAACAGATGCATGGGCGGTTGACTGTGTGCATGAGTGTATTGGTGAGTGAATTGATATCTCAGTGCTACATGTCAAAGTGATTACATATGTAAAACACAGTACATGTGAGATTTGACATATATAAATAACTGTGCATAAGAGCCAGTGAATGTGTGAGTGGCTGTATGGATCATTGTGAACTTGTATCAGGGATTGTATAAGAGAGTAAATATGTGTTAGTATATGTTTGAATAAGTAAGGTGTGTATAACTGTATAGTTGAGAAAATTGAGGTGTGATTGATTCTTTGCATGACTGACTAGGTGTGTGAGTAACTCCATGGATGAGTGACAGTCTGTGAGTGTCTGTTTACACTGAGTGTATCTAAGGTTATATTTGAGTCTGAAGAGGTTCATCGTATTATCACATGAATGATATTATCAGTGATGTGATCAGTAATGTCAAATGAGATGTCATCAGTGATGTCATCAGTGATGTCATTTGAGATGTCATCAGTGATGTCATCAGTGATGTCATTTGAGATGTCATCAGTGATGTCATTTGAGATGTCATCAGTGATGTCACTGACCATGTCATGAATGATGCAATATGTGACATCATCAGCAGTGGATTGTGGATGCGCGATATATAGTTATTGCAACTAACTATATATGCGAATTTCTATGGTTTTGTGCGAGTAAAATAAGGTTTTGTAAATGCTAATTCCTAACTATGGGGTCGATTAGGATCGCGGACGGACTTGCGTCCGTCCGCGACCCCAGAGCAGGAGGGAACCTCCGCATGGCATGCGGAGTTCCCTCCTGTGCAATTAGGATGTGACCGCCACCCTGGCAGTCACATCCTCTATTTTTAACATTGCCGCGGTGCAGCTTCAAGCTGCACCCGCGGCAATGTTAAAAATGCACGCATTGCATTTGCATGCAGAAAGAGGCAGGCACCGCGCGGTGCCTGCTGCTTTCTGCATGCAAATGCAGGGGGGTACCATAGGTACCTCCCATGTGCACCCCCCACCCCCCCTTCACCTAGGGGGCCGGCAACGGGCCCCCGCAGTGAAGTTCCGTATGCTTTTCCGCGGCGGAAAACCAGCCGCGGAAAAGCATACTTTACTGGCCATCCTAATATGGTGGACGGTGTCTGGAAGACGCCGCCACCATATTAGAGCTTTTCCGCCGCAGTTGTAATCCGACCGCGGCGGAAAAGCTGCGGACGGAAACCAGGACCCACCAGCCATCCTAATCTGGCGGTGGGTCTTTGGTCAGTCCGCTGCAGATTTTCCGCATCCTCGGGGCCGGCGGTGGCTTCCGCCGGCCCCGAGGATGCGGAAAATCCGCAATCATAATGACCCCCTAAATATGGTCTATAACCTATGGTTTTTTTCAGTGAATATATATATATATGCACACACACACACACACATATATGCAGGTATATATATATATACCCGCAGAGTGCTCCTAGTGCTCCTTTGTCCCTGGTGGATGTTTGCTGAAAAATAATATTACGTAATTGCCACTTATCATGAAGGAGGTACCTGTCCTGCAGAGTGTTCAACAGGAATCACGTGGCTTTTGTGGAATGATTACTTTAAGGACTGTTAGAATCACTGCCAACTAAATGAAAGGCATGCCTGCTGACACAAGGTTGGAACATTACTAAATGTTTAGGGTTGGTTACTAAAACTGGGCCTTTCAGGTACGTGCCCTATCGTGTTAGAAAAACAGCTGGACAAGGTATGCAAATCGATATTGCTTGAGCCTGCAAATGTTGAAGTGGATAAAGGAGAACTGTAATCACACAATATGACAGTGTGTCAAATAGTCGTGCCATATATGAGATCCATTATAGTTTAAACATCACTATATAATGCAAAGCGGCACACGTAATGCCATTAATAAAATGAACAAATATAAAATTCAACACACTGTGATGCTAATGTTACCAACTTGAATAACATCACTCCACTTTCTCTTGCTAGGAGACATCAACCAATGGGAATGAGAACAGATGATATTAAAAAGGCTCCCAACTGATACCAATCTTGTTAACCAGTAATGAGCAAGGCAATGTCGCCGAAACGCATCTACTTGGTTATAATAAAGAAATTTGGAACCCGCAGAGAGCTTCTATGACCCTGATGGATGTTTTTTGAAATATATATATATTCATGTGATCAAGGCCTTTGGAAGGTCGAAACTCATAATGGCGGTTGGTGCAGGGCACACAGCAAAATAAAAAACAGCACCAGCAAATTGGGTCTGCATCGTCTTTTTCCTGGGTTAAGGAACGCGTGTGTGAGACAAGGAATTTGTATATATATATATATATATATATATATATATATATATATATATATATATATATATATATATATATATATATATATATCAAACGATAAATGGTCTCCCACAAGCTTCCTTCTGTTGCGGAAAGAGAGTCACAGACCCAAACTTTGTGGCAAAAACAATTTATTCTTATATTAGCCATATGACACGTTTCGGGCAGTGAAATGCCCCAGATCACTTTGTGAAAATGTAGTCCGCCTTTAGTTTTTATCTTGCATTGTGGTATACACCCATAATGGAAATAAACAAAATGCTTGTGTGTAACTTTACAGTCAGTCATTTTTTTTAAATCTGCTAATTTATCCACTACAACCAATATGTAGATACTGTGTGCCACACTTGTATAAATTAATGTTGCACACAATTATATTGATGAAATTAAAGCTGTCACAACCATATTGCATCATGTTGAATAATACAATATATAAGCTTAATAGCTTAAAATCACATTACAAAAAATATTCAATTTCAAATGTAATAAATAAAGTTTAAGCTAAATATTAAAATCCAATCTATAAAATCAGTGATAAAAACCAACTGATAAACTCATTACTGCATAAATGCTGAGAGGGATATAAACATTAAAACTATGCAAATGCACAGTAAACAATCTCACTTAATGTTGAAGATTCTATGATGGTTATTCACTAGGCACAGATACCTACGTCACAGGTCATGTTGTTCAATTGTATCATGGAGCCAAATTCCTATTACTGCATAAATGCCAGACCTAAATTAATACACATAAATATGCTACAAAGAAGCTATTTATTTGAGACATGGTATTATGTACTAATTACAGAAAGGAAAATGTGGATTAAAAACTCAGACCTGAGTGACTATATCATACTGTAAGTTACGTGCTCCCTAAAAAGTGCTATGTGCTAGACAATACAACTTTTAAAGCTTTACTGTTATGTTTAAAGTGCTAGTGCTTAAACAAGTTGCAATTACGGGATAAACTAACAATCAAAAGATAAATAAAAAGGAGGGGGATAGCAGCGGGAGAAGAGTATTGTTTCTTTTAGTTGGAATATATACATAGATATTAAAATCTAAAATCCTTTCTTGCAGCTACATGGCTTATGGACCCTATATATGCTATACTCGCGCTTACATTACATATTTAAATATCTGATTTGCAGTACTAGCATATTTAGCATGAGTTTCTGGTCATATATTACAGGGGAACTGTAGGCCTTAGTCATTGCTGCTGGAATGTGTGCTAGAACCAAATTAAATATTGTAATATACAATTACTGAAAATTATAAAAAGTTATGCAAGTCTTCAGTATGGTTCAGCCCTTTTGGATGTTTGCTGTCTAATTCTAGAATTATTTGAGATTCCAGTTGCCGTAATGAACATTCTCTATTACCCCCTCTACGTGGTTTAGGAACTGAATTGATTACATAGTAACTGAGGCATTTGAGGTCATTGTTATGGGTTTGTTTGAAATGCCTGGCAACTGGATATGAGACATCTTTGTTTACAATTGCTCGAATGTGCTGCCAAATCCTGACATGCACCTGTAGCTTCGTACTTCCCACATATCTCAATCCACATGTGCATGTCAGGACATAAACAGCAAAATCAGTCTTGCAGTTGTAGTTACCTTTGATCATGGCAGGTTCGGCATTAAACGGAGTCTTGTAACTAGTGGTATTAACACCAAATTTACAAGCTCTACAGCTCGAGCATTTGAAAAATCCTTGTCTCGGCTGTAACCATGTTTTGCCTAAATGAATCTCTGGGCTGTTTTTTACCGGTTGAGTCCTCATAGATGTACCTTTCCTGAATGTAATTGTAGGATTGTCTGGCAGGTTCGGTGCTAACGAATATATATATATATATATATATATATATATATATATATTACCTACTGGCGATAGCCAGTAGGTATATATAGTTAGGATTTTTTCTCTATGGGACTTTTGAAAATTCTATGGCTAATAACTTTGGCGTTTGTGGACGGAATCGGCTGAAATTTTCCAACAAAATGGCACAATTTGTTTCTAAACAGCCCCTGAAAATTTGGGGGGGTTTCGTCAAAGGGGGGCCGAGAAAAAAGGGGGGTCCCAAAACGCGTTTTTCCCATTCATTTTTCCATAGGGCGTTTGGCCTCACTTTTAGCTCGAACGGCTGAATGGATTTGCACGAAACTTGGCAAAATTGTATGGACTGTTAGCCCGATGTGCCTTTGCTAGGCCTCAAGATATGTGCTCCAGTGGATTTTGAGAAATTAACGTTTTAAAAAACAGATATATCTGTGACAGCGTCCCGGGTAGCGCTCCGGTTCGCGAACTTTTCTCGTAACGGAACTTTGCGAAGCGAAGCTGATTGGCTCTCCGGTGTCTGTCAACATTCTCAACAGTCCGGAACGGCCACCATCTTGTCTCTCGGTAGGATCGAGAGACAAGAGGAGGAGAAAAACGAAGGGGGAATTTAATGAAAGGGGGCAAGGTAGACCCTTCTTGACCCCCTAGGAATGATGTTGGGGTTATTAAAGGGTCCCGTGGGGCAAATAAAAAAAAAATTAAAAAAATTTGATTTTTTGCGGTAGAAGCGCTTCCCGGTTCGCGAACCGGGTCGCGAAACGGGAATTCGCCATTTTGTGTTTCGTTTTAATTAAATTACAAGATGGAGGAAAAACAATGTGAGAAGTGGGTATAAGGGGGTACGGGAGACGTATCCTGACCCCGTATGTTTTCTGAGGGTGGCTGAGGATGCTCATATATGTTGATACTTGTCTTCCAGCGGCTGCGCGTGAGCGTTTGTTTTTTTTTTGCTGCGTGACGTCTGTTAACGTTCGATTCGAAGGAAATCAGGAAGTGTTGACCGCCATTTTGACACTGCGAGTAAATATATTGTTAAAAATAATTGTTATAAATTAATCCGTATTGATAAACATTGTCTGCGCCATCTTGCTTTTTTTCCAATGCCACACTTTTGTCGTGCACGGCAGCCATTTTAGATGCCTTGACCAGACCCACTCTCTGCACGCCGCCGATCCTCAGCATGGCTCCCCACCCTCGCAAGCATCTCCCCCGCGCACTGGTCACCCCCGCTCTCTCTCTCATGCATGGGCCATAAACCTCCCCCCATCTGCGCTGCTCTTCCCTGAGAATCACACCCCGTGCCCGCCCGACACCTCCCTTTCACCCTATTCACTACCGCACCCTCTGACACTCCTCTTCCTCTGTGTCCGATTGTCCAGGCCGGTCCCAGGCTATCACCTAGCCCTGCGGAAGTAGTTTATGGCCCCAACTGTAAAGAATCACCCCTCTTCAAAGGAGTTACAGTAGATCAAGGCCCCCACCCCATGAGATCCGTCACACCACACGCGTTCCTACTATCTGATAACGATCCTGTATTGTGATTGGGGAGGGGATTCTCACTGTGAGGGTGTGTGGGACCGAGCTTGAAGCGGAAGATTCCAGGGATGCCTTTTTGTACATCAAATTCTTCACAATTATGTGTCACATTAAAAATATATAGCACTCCAACAAAGTAGTAGGATTATAACACTTTAATAACTTATAAATATATACAACGCTCCAACAAAGTAAACACGTTAAAATAAAAATTTAAAACAAAGCAACAATGGGCTGCTGTGAGATGGCGTCAGTAGCGGTCTGTTGTGCGAATAGTCCGAGGCAGCACAACGCGCTGAGATCTGGACAGCACCCAGGTGATGTCCTTTACTTGCCGCACTGGTCTTGGCATCCTACAATGCTGCGCCGAAAAACGGCGTGGGGCGCCCCGGAGGGGGGGGGGGAGGCGGCGTGAACGGGCCTCCCCAGGTGGAGGCTCCTCTGCTGCAATGGGGCACCCCTTTAGCGTTTCAGTTGCCATTCAGCGGTTTTCCGCCCGCTTTTGCTGCACTGTGCCTCGTCAGTAGCGGTCTGTTGTGCGAATAGTCCGAAGGCAGAACAACACGCTGAGATCTGGACGGCACCCAGGTGATGTCCTTTACTTGCCGCACTGGTCTTGGCATCCTACAATGCTGCGCTGAAAAACGGCGTGGGGCGCCCTGGGGGGGGGGGGGGGGCGGCGTGAACGGGCCTCCCCAAGTGGACGCTCCTCTGCTGCAATGGGGCGCCCCTTTAGCGTTTCAGTTGCCATTCAGCGGTTTTCCGCCCGCTTTTGCTGCACTGTGCCTCATCCGCCATTCAGCTGTTTACCGTCCGCTCTTGCGGCTACAGCGTCTCGCCCACCATCCAGTTGAATTGCGCCCACTCTTGCTGTGCAGCGATAGGCGGCTGCCACAGGACTCTTAAAATGGCGGCCGGCTCTTCGGATTTGGGCCTGGTCCACTAAAATGGCCCTGGGACACCTTGGAACTCAGACGCTTGTCTGCTAGGGCTTGGGCCCCATTCTCGAATGCGTCCCCTCAGCCTTGAAGATTCTACAAAAGTCTTCGGGGCCCCCGACTCCCGCAGGCTTCCGGTGGGGAGTGGCTGCCATGATTGCTTGCGGAATGGCCACGACGGAGCTACGAGATGGTGGTGCTCTCATGCTGACGCCAGCTTTAGTCTGAAACATCCAGAAACACTGTAGACTATCAATTCGATGACTTCCGGTGGAGCCTCAACCTGACCCGGTAGGGAAGAACTTGCCCTCCCCTCTTTTGACTGATGGTTCTTGTTGCCTGTCCCCTCTGTTGTCATCTAACGGAACCTTTTTGGATTGCCGAGTGAGAAAAAAAAAGGTGGGGCTTTCATCGTTTGGGAAAAAAAAATGTTTTAATCCAATGAAAAGTGTTATTTTTAGGTCATATGATCAAGCATTTCATCATTAGGAAACCAAAAGTAAAATGAACCAATGAAAAGTTTTATAAACAAGTCACATGACCTGTTATGCGGCTTTGGGCTATAAAAAGCCTACAAAATCCGTTGGCCTGTGAGGCGGCGTCAGTAGCGGACTGATGTGCGAATAGGCCGAAGGCAGCACAACGCGCCGATATCCGGATGGCACCGAGGTGGTGTCCAGCAAGTTGCCGCACTGGTGTGGCCATCCTACAATGCTGCGCCGAAAGACGGCGTGGGGTGCCCGGGGGGGGGGGGGGGGGGGAGGCGGCGCAAACTGGCCTCTCTCGCCTCCCCAGGTGGAGGCACCTGATGTGCAGTGCGGCGCCCCTTATCGTTTCACTCGCCGTCCAGCAGAGTTGCGCCCGCACTTGCTGCTACAGTAGGCCGAAGGCAGCACAACGCGCCGAGATCCGGATGGCACCGAGGTGGTGTCCAGCAAGTTTCACTGGTGTGGCCATCCTACAATGCTGCGCCGAAAGACGGCGTGGGGTGCCCGGGGGGGGAGGGGGAAGACGGCACAAACGGGCCTCTCTCTCCTCTCCAGGTGGAGGCACCTCATTTGCAGTGGGGCGCCTCTTAGCGTTTCGCTCGCCTTCCAGCTGAGTTCCGCCCGCTCTTGCGGTACAGTGACTTACCCTCCATCCAGCTGAGTTCCACCCGCTCTTGCGGTACAGTGACTCACCCACCATCTATCTGAATTGCGGCTACTCTTGTGGAGCCGGCTGCAACAGGACTCTCAAAATCGTGGCCAGCTCTTTGGATTTGGGCCTGGTCCACTAAAATGGCCCTGTGACACCTTGGAACTCGGACGCTTGCTTGCTAGGGCATTGGCCCCATTCACGAAAGCGTCCCCTCTTTTGACTGATTGTTCTTGTTGCCTATTTCTTCTGTTGTCATTTAACGGAACCTTTTTGGACTGCCGAAAAGGGTTCTGGTCCGACCGCTGGTTGGTAGAGACATTTTGACTATATCCTGGACCTGCCCGGCCTCGCCCAAAATGGCGTCGGTATAAATGGGACTCGTAACTCCTTGTTGTGTACTGGTTGCCCAACCTTGATATCACGAGATACGTATGCAGTTTTGAAGCACATGGCGGCGGGGACGAGAATTGATTGAACATTTGGACATCCCTATTGATATTAAGTTCTGATGTGTTATTGATTACTGTACTATTGAAAGTTCGAATTAACGTCACCCATGGTACTTGCCCGCAAATGTATATCTAGATAATTTTATTGTAACTGGCCCTGTCGTACTTTAATTATAAAATGTACGTCCACCGATTCCGCAAATGTTAGACACCTTAGTTCTTGCAACCTAATGGGTCGCCCGTTACGTTCTTCTACAGTGTAAATGTCCCCTCATCATATACGATTCCAGTTTGCTCCTTGGCCGGCCCACGTGGTTATAGGCCCGTACTTGTATACTGACATTTTCACAATAAAGGTTTTTAAAACAAAACATGGTAGTAGTACCTTTTTTGGTAAAGTTTTGAATAATAGCCACTGTTTTCGAATCAGTAAAAGGCAAGTGAAATAAAGCAGTCCAATTACATGACGGTTAAAAGGTATAATACGCAGGAACGCAGTAAGGATAAATGGTCAAGGGCTGTTGTGTTTTCCACTCCTGCAACATAAAGTGATCGATAAGAATCCTTTGCTTTACAAGTCAGAGTGAGAAAAAAAAAGGTGGGGCTTTCATCATTTGGGAAAAAAAATATTCGAAAGCAATGAAAGGTGTTATTTTTAGGTCATATGACCAAGCCTTTCATCATTAGAATAACAAAAGTAAAATGAACCAATGAAAAGTTTTATTAACAAGTCACATGACCTGTTATGCTTACGTTACGCGCTGCCGGGAAGCTGCGCCTCGCGCACCGGAGCACTTCATATGACGCATTACGCGACAACGCAGGTCCAGAATATAGTCAAAATGTCTCCACCAACCAGCGGTCGGAACACAACCTGTTTCAGCAGTCCAAAAAGTTCTGTTAAATGACAAGAGAAGGGACCGGCAACAAGAACTATCAATCAAAGAGGGGAGGGCAAGTTCTTCTCTACCGGGTCACGTTGGGGCTCCACCGGAACTGATCGAATTGGTAGTCTACAGTGTTTCTGGATGTTTCAGACAGAAGCTGGCGTTAGCATGAGAGCACCACCATCTCGTGGCTACGTCGTGGATATTCCGCGAGCAATCATGGCAGTCGCTCCCCACCGGTAGTCTACGGGAGTCGGGGGTCCCGGTGACAGTTGTAGAATCTTCAAGGCTGAGGGGACTCTTTTGGGAATGGGGCCCATGCCCTAGCAGTCAAGCGTCCGAGTTCCACGGTTGCCCAGAGCCATCTTTGCAGGCCAGGCCCAAGTCTGTGGAGCCGACCGCCATTTTGTGAGCTCCGTAGCAGCCGCCTGTCGCTGTACCGCAAGATTGGGTGCAATTCCGTTGGATGGCGGGTGAGACGTTGTAATAGCAAGAGCAGGCGCAATTCAGCTGGCCGAGCGAGGCACTGTGTCGCAAGAGCGGGCGCAAGTCAGCTGGTCGAGTGAAGCGTTGGGGTGTAGCTGAGAAACCTCCACCTGGGGGTTGGGGGAGGCTCGTTCGCGCCGCCTCTCCCTTCTACTGCACCCCACGCCGTCTCCTGGCGCAGGTATATGTGATGGTCGGACCAGGGCACCGCAGGACGTGTCTTCAGGTCAAACGGATTGTGGGACAAGGTGTGGAGCAGGCGCAATTATCTCGGGGGCCTCCGTCAAGCGGTTCAGGGAGGCACCACATCACATTGTTTTCCAATGCAGTCAGGTCCACAAACAGCCCCCACTTACTTTGAGAATAGTGAAGCTGCAGCAGGTGCAAATAAGCTTCAGACAGTGTTACAAGCGCTGCTCGGAACCCTCAACTATGGCACCCAACATCCAGGACTTATGCCATTTGTGCAAGGCAGTGACATCGAAGCATCTCAGGGACCAAGCAACATACCATATCCAGAGTCCTTCCCACAACCTCTGCCTTCCTTCTTACCTAGTTATTGTTCTTTCACTCCCACTCCAGGCTTTTAGTCTGTGGATGGAAAACCCTGAACCTACACTCACCTATGAAAATCTTACTATTGATGGTTTATTTTGAGCCCAAAATACAAAGGCTTGTTTGGATCGATGTTGCAGCAGGCTGCCATGTAAATAGTTATTTAATAAAACGTTTTACCCTGTTACTTTGCTGGTGTGTTGTATATATTTATAATATTTGCATAGTGTTTGTCTTTATTTTGGGTGGGGTGGGCGGCGGAGCCGTTCTGTCTTGCAGCCATCAGGGTGTCGAGCTCAGTTCCTCTCACTAGTTTCGTATTTGTCATGAGGGGTTGTTCATAATGTTTCTATTTTAGCGAGGTCAAAAAGAGATGCCATTAATGGCCTACTGATTTTGCTTGATTCCTTTTGTTTTTTAACGATTCTTCACTATCTGCAAAGACTAAACAGAGTATTGCGACTCTGTGCTTGTTTGTAAATAGAGAATGAACCAAAGAGAACCAATTCCAAAACAATAAATGCTAGGATAACAATCAATCAAATGGAGAGGGAAGCAGGCACGACGGATTACAACGGGGGCAAAGGCCTGTGTTACCTACCCTTCACTATCTGCAAAGAGAGAATATTCCTAAAAGAAAAGAGGAGGGGGGGCAGCGTTCAAAGCACATCAGCGTGCATAAATACGAAAATGTTTTTACCTACCACGTACTTGACATTTTACAGCTTTTGATATTTGCTATTAAAAAACCATTGAAATTCACTGAAAAAACCATAGGTTATAGACCATATATAGTTAGGAATTAGCATTTACAAAACCTTGAAAATTCACTGAAAAAACCATAGGTTATAGACCATATATAGTTAGGGATTAGCATTTACAAAACCTTAATTTACTCGCACAAAACCATTGAAATTCGCATATATAGTTAGTTGCACTAACTATATATCGCGCACCCGCAATCCACTGCTGATGATGTCACATATTACATCATTCATGACATGGTCAGTGACATCACTGATGATGTCATTTGAGATGTCATCTCAGTGTGTTGGAGAAAACATAGCTGCCTGTTGTTAAAAAACTGTCTACAGGCTTCCAGACCTAGGTGTTGCGGAATGCTAGTGTACAGACTGCACACATCTAGGCCCAGCATGAGATAGTTGGGGGACCATTCAATGTCATTGATTTGTCTTAAGAAATCACTTGTATCGCGAACAAATGATGGAAGTGCTTGTACCAGAGGTTGTAGAAAATAATCTACGTATTTGGACGTATTTTCTAGAGCACTACCACAGGATGACACAATTGGCCTTCCGGGAGGCCTTTGGGCATCTTTATGTAACTTTGGCAGCAAGTACATTACAGGGAGTTTGGGATATTTACAAGCCAAGTATGAGAATTCGTCAATACTCAATATGCCATGATCTTTCCATTCAGTGATTTGATTAGCTACACATTGCATTGCTTGGTCATATTCAGTTCTAGTGGTTTTACAGTACCTATTGGTATCAGATAGCTGTGAGTGTCCTTCTAGTTTGTACATATCAAGCTCCTTATACACCGATGGCACGAGTCACTCACAAGCTGGTGCTGTTGCGCGGCGGTGCCCCGCGTCAAAAATAATTGCTCCAATTCCTCTAGGATACCCAGCTGGGTCAGAAGAAAATACAGCACTCACGGGGTTATCAGCAATCAGCAAAGGATTTATTCACAGAACAAATGCGTTTCGGGAATGAATCCCTTCGTCAGTGTTCACATCTGAACGCGCTGCGCGGCACCATTATTTGTATTCGCTGGGGTCATTGAAACAAACAACGGACATCAGCAAACATTTGCGCTTGCGCGCCATCTTTGAATGTGCATTTCATTTCGCTTTTACAGTGATTGTTTCAGTAAAATTGTTCCAGCATTTAATCACGCCGTGTATCGGCTAACACAATGAATGTAGATTAGTGTTACAACAATAATGAGGACTTATAGGTATTATTTGCCTGGACATCACTTTTCTGAGGATTAGACGCTACAAAACTATAGCGTCTCCATCGATGTACGTGTATCATACATTTAATTATGAATATATGTAGGACAATTCCTCTCCCATATTCAGACCACCCGGTGCCCTGCTCTCCAGATCAATTATGTATTTTCTTCTGACCCGGCTGGGTATCCTAGAGGAATTGTAGCACATATATATATATATATATATTACCTACTGGCGGTCGCCAGTAGGTATATATAGTTAGGATTTTTTCTCTATGGGATTTTTGAAAATTCTATGTCTAATAACTTTGGCGTGTGTGGACGGAATTGGCTGAAATTTTCAGGAAAATGGAACATTTTGTTTCTGAGCAGCCCCTGACAATTTGGGGGGGTTTCATCAAGGGGGGGCCGAGAAAAAAGGGGGGTCCCAAAACGCGTTTTTCCCATGTTAATTTCCATAGGGCGGTTGGCCTCACTTTTAGCTCGAACGGCTGAATGGATTTGCACGAAACTTGGCAAAATTGTAGGGACTGTTAGCCCGATGTGCCTTTGCTAGGTCTCAATATATGTGCTCCCGTGGATTTTGAGTAATTTAGGTTCAAAAAAAGATATATATCTGGGCGGAGCCTAACCACACATCTGATCTGATTGGCTGTCAGCACTTCATCCAAGAAGTGTTGGCAGCCATCTTGGGACCAATATACATGATAGCACCTCATTAAAAAGCATTGTAGTTAATAGAGGGTTTTAGGACTTTAGTTACATTATAAATCATTTGTTGATGGTACCATACTCGTTTTAGGAATTGTGGTGGGTTCTAAGGTGATTTTACCATGTGAAAAAACCTTCTGCTGTGATATCATGAATATTGTTTGAAAGAAAACTAATATCTCATGATTTTCCCACAGTGGTTTGGAAGGGGATCTATAAGCTAAACTGAAAGCATATTTTCTGTTAATTCACATTATCTTTCTCAGTCATGTGAAAATGAAGTCTGACATTCTCAGTAAAACATGTACATCCAACAAGGACAGAGACTGTCAGTTGATTCCTTTGTGTTCTACTGCAGCCTCCTAGAGTGTTCTAAAGAACAACTAGAGCGCTAACAGTCCTACTTATTACAAAGGTATGGCACACCTGAAGCCATCTTGATTGGAATAAAGTGGTAACTCTTAAAACATTTAATTTAAAAAGAAACAACATGAGGGGGTATATTTTGCCATAGAAAGTATGATTAGTGCTGCAGAATGAAAAATTAGGGCACATTTTGAGTGACTTCTCAAATCCTTTTCTATTTCATTAAAACATTCTGACATGCAGTCTCCCAAAATGGCCACCAGAGACAAAAGAGCCCAAATGTAGCCCAAATATCACCCAGATGTAGCCCAAGTATAGCCCAATGACAGAATGTCCCAGAGTGTTCTAAAAAACAACTAGAGCGCTAACAGTCCTACTTATTACAAAGGTATGGCACACCTGAAGCCATCTTGATTGGAATAAAGTGGTAACTCTTAAAACATTTAATTTAAAAAGAAACAACATGAGGGGGTATATTTTGCCATAGAAAGTATGATTAGTGCTGCAGAATGAAAAATTAGGGCAAATTTTGAGTGACTTCTCAAATCCTTTTCTATTTCATTAAAACATTCTGACATGCAGTCTCCCAAAATGGCCACCAGAGACAAAAGAGCCCAAATGTAGCCCAAATATCACCCAGATGTAGGCCAAGTATAGCCCAATGACAGAATGTCCCAGAGTGTTCTAAAGAACAACTAGAGCGCTAACAGTCCTACTTATTACAAAGGTATAGCACACCTGGAGCCATCGTGATGGGAATAAAGTGGTAACTCTTAAAACATTTAATTTAAAAAGGAAAAAAATAAAGAACAACTAGAGCGCTAACAGTCCTACTTATTACAAAGGTATGGCACACCTGAAGCCATCTTGATTGGAATAAAGTGGTAACTCTTAAAACATTTAATTTAAAAAGGAACAAAATGAGGGGGTATATTTTGCCATATGAATTATGATTAGTGCTGCAGAAAGAAAAATTAGGGCACATTTTGAGTGACTTCTCAAACCCTCTTCAATTTCATTAAAAAATTCTGACATACAGTCTCCCAAGATGGCCACCAGAGACAAAAGAGCCTAAATGTATCCCAAATATCACCCAGATGTACCCCAAGTATAGCCCAATGACAGAATGTCCCAGAGTAATCTAAAGAACAACTAGAGCGCTAACAGTCTTACTTATGACAAAAGTATGGCACACCAGAAGCCATCTTGATTGGAATGAAGTGGTAAGTCTGAAAACACTCAATTTAAAAAGGAACAACATGAGGGGGTTAATTTTGCCATAGAAAGTATGATTAGTGCTTCAGAAAGAAAAATTAGGGATCATTTTGAGTGACTTCTCAAATCCTCTTCTATTTCATTAAAAAAATTCTGACATGCAGACTGAAACATGCACTTTGAATACCAGCAGCAGACGTCCCTGGTGAGCAGTAGCTTTACTACAGTGATCTAATGTGCAACTAGAGTGCTAACATTCAGAATTTATGGCAAATGTGTGACACATCTGAATGCCTTCTTGATGGAACCAAAGTAAACAAGCATTGAAAATGCAATAGATCTCGCCCTCGTTTAAGTTAAAGCCATTCTGTTTGTAATGAGGTGGCTTTTTAGCTTTGCTTTTATTAGTGTTTTTTCAACTTTCATGTAAATAACATGCATCTGTATGCATATAAGTATATGTATGCATGCATTTATGTTTGTATTTATATAGATATACAGATGATATATGTTTATATATGTATGTATATATATATATTCACTGAAAAAAACATGGGTTATAGACCATATATAGTTAGGAATTAGCATTTACAAAACCTTGAAAATTCACTGAAAAAACCATAGGTTATAGACCATATATAGTTAGGAATTAGCATTTACAAAACCTTGAAAATTCACTGAAAAAAACATAGGTTATAGACCATATATAGTTAGGAATTCGCATTTACAAAACCTTATTTTACTCACACAAAACCATTGAAATTCCATATATAGTTAGTTGCACTAACTATATATCGCGCACCCACAATCCACTGCTGATGATGTCACATATTACATCATTCATGACATGGTCAGTGACATCACTGATGACATCACTGATGACATCTCAAATGACATCACTGATGACATCACTGATGACAACATCCAGTGACTGTATGTTTCTGTAAAGTTAAAATATGTCTTACATATTGAAGAATGAGTGGATGTATAAGTGTCTGGATGAAGGATTTAGTAGGTGCATGACTGACTGTATGAGTGAGTGATTAAATGTGTCTCACTGAGTGCATGGGTTAGTGACTAAACTGTCTTAATTTGTGCATCATTATGTCTGTTGTTCTGTAAACTGTTGCATGTGTTGATAAGTAGCTATATTAGTAACTATATGGGTTATTGATTGGTTGCCCAAGTATTTGTATGGGAGACTGAGTGTGTGTGTGGGTGGCTGGGAGGTGTATGACTCTGTGCATAGATGTGTGAGCAGTTGATTCACTAGATGTATGGTTTCAAAAGTGCATGTGGAAACAGCTGTATGGGCGGTTGACTGTGTGCATGAGTGTATTGGTGAGTGAATGGATATCTCAGTGCTACATGTCAAAGTAAGTACATATGTAAAACACAGTACATGTGAGAGTTGACATATATAAATAACTGTGCATAAGAGCCAGTGAATGTGCGAGTGGCTGTATGGATCATTGTGAACTTGTATCAGGGATTGTATAAGAGAGTAAATATGTGTTAGTATATGTTTGAATAAGTAAAGTTTGTATAACTGTATAGTTGAGGAAATGGAGGTGTGATTGATTCTTTGCATGACTGACTAGGTGTGTGAGTAACTCCATGGATGAGTGACAGTCTGTGAGTGTCTGTTTACACTGATTGTATCTAAGGTTATATTAGAGTCTGAAGAGGTTCATCGTATTATCACATGAATGATATCATCAGTGATGTGATCAGTAATGTCAAATGAGATGTCATCAGTGATGTCATCAGTGATGTCATTTGAGATGTCATCAGTGATGTCATTTGAGATGTCATCAGTGATGTCATCAGTGATGTCACTGACCATGTCATGAATGATGTAATATGTGACATCATCAGCAGTGGATTGCGGGTTGCACTAACTATATATGGAATTTCAAGGGTTTTGTGTGAGTAAAATAAGGTTTTGTAAATGCGAATTCCTAACTATATATGGTCTATAACCTATGGTTTTTTTCAGTGAATATATATATATATATATTAAACACACAAGAGTTGCCTCGAAAGATGGAGCCCACACGGGTGACTTTTCCTGCATCTCTTTAATGAAAAACTGTGAACGCCGATATTGCACAGCCAGCAGCACAATCTTGAAAAGTCAATTTGCCGACGCGTTTCGGGCTCCTGCCCTTCGTCCCAGGCTGACTTTGGAAATGAGCACTCGCTGTGTCGAACGCGCTGAATTAATACATTACCCGCCCCAGTGGGCGTGGCTGCGCCTGCAGCATCCTAGTAACGGTAGTTCAATGCCTGTATTCCTCAAGTGAGTTACAGCGACTGCTCATTATGTAATGTCCATTAAAATCCCAAGTGGGTGGCTGTTCTGTACTGTGCAAACCACTGCGTCATGGTGACCAGTTCTCAAGGCAGCACCTCGTCCCCACAGCAGCCGCCGGTTTGACGCTGCCAAGGTCCACAATAGAGGCGGGGCATCCATCGCGGCATATTTATATATATATATATATATATATATGTATATATATGTATATGTATATATATTACCTACTGGCGGTCGCCAGTAGGTAGTTATAGTTAGGATTTTTTTCGATGCAAAATCTCAAAATTCTATTTGGAATAACTTTGGCGCCGGTTGACGAATCTGCCTGAAAATTTCCTCAAATTTGCCTTGCGGGGCTCCGGTTCTTCCCTGAAAGTTTCGGGGGGATTTGTCTTGCAGGGGCCAAGATAAAAGGGGGTCCCAAAACGTGTTTTCCCCATGTTAATTTCCATAGGGCGGTCGAACTCACTTTTAGACCGAACGGCTGAATGGTTTTACACCAAACTTGGCAAAATTGTAGGGACTGGTAGCCCGATGTGCCTTTGCTATGTCTCAAGATATGTGCTGCAGTAGATTTTGAGTAGTTTAGGTTAAAAAATATATATATATCTATAGGTGCGCCCCGGTACGCGCACCGGGGAGCTCACCGGGCGTGCTACGCGACTTGCGCACGGAAAGCTGATTGGCTCACGGGTGTCTGTAAACATTCGAAACAGTCCGGAGTGGCCGCCATCTTGTGTCTCGGTAGGATCGAGACACAAGAGGTGGCAAAAAAAAAAAGGGGAAATGACCATAAGGGGGCAGGGTAGACCCCCCTGACTCCCTAGGTTTGATGTGGGAGCTATATTAGGGTCCCGCGGGGCAAAAAAAAAAAAAATTCGATTTGCGCGTGGGGAGCACCCGGTATGCGCTCCGGGGAGCGGACTGAGGAGTGTAGCATGGGGAAAACCCAGTTTATTCACTGTGTCACCTCTACGACCCTTTCTTGCGTCAATACGTCCCTTTTGCATACATTACACCTGACGTAGGTATAATGTGGCGCAGGGGCTTACAAAGTGATGCATCTACCTAGATGCGTCACTTTGTAAATATGACTGAATAGGGTGCATTTTCTACAGCACTGGTGCGTCACAAAAAGTGACGCTCCGGTGGCGTTAAAGTGACGCATGGCCTCATAAATGAGGCCTTCAGTCTTCTAGTCATGCGTCATATTAAATTTATGACGTATTATGTTGGAAGTTCTTACAGATACGTCAGTATTTCAGACGTATCTGTAAGCGCAAAAGTGATGCATTGCTGGAGTGTGTCTCAAAAATGATCCAACTTCAGCAATGCATCCTTTCACATGGGGCCAGGCCCCATGTGAAAGGGCCTGCACGCCTGCTGTGAAACAGGTGTAAGATTTGGACGCAACAGCGTCATAAAAGTGATGCAGTGATATCTCATAGATTTCACTGCGTCACCTCTATGACCCTTTCTTGCGTCAATACGTCCCTTTTGCATACATTACATCTGACGTAGGTATAATGTGGCGCAGGGGCTAACAAAGTGACACATCTACCTAGATGCGTCACTTTGTAAATATGACTGAATAAGGTCCAATATTTACAGCACTGGTGCGTCACAAAAAGTGGCGCACCGGTGGCGTTAAAGTGATGCATGGCCTCATAAATGAGGCCTTCAGTCTGCTAGTCATGCATCATATTAAATATATGACATAATATGTCGGAAGTACTTACAGATACGTCAGTATTTCAGACGTATCTGTAAGCGCAAAAGTGATGCATTGCTGGAGTGTGTCACAAAAATGATGCAACTCCAGCAATGCATCTTTTCTTACCCTTCCACACCCCCGTTCCTTTTCATCATTTTCTTTGAATATCCACATTCCCCATATTCACTCTCCTTCTCCTTACTTTCCTTCCCAACACTCACCTTCTTTCAGTCCCCCTACTTCAATTCCTTTCTCCTCTCACACCTTTCTGTTCTTTCTTACTCATTTTCCTTTCCATTATCAATGCACTCCACTTCACTTACTCTTTTTCATTTTTTTAAGAATATAGCTCTTTGATGAGAATTGGAGGTAGTTCTGAAAAAAACTTTTTTTTTCTTCTTTTTTCTTTTTTTAGAACAGAAACAAAAACAGGGAATGGAAACTGCTCAACAGGAGCAAAAAAAACAAAAAAAATTAGGGCTGGGAACGGCAGCGATGGTTCTCCAATGCTCGAACCATGAGCAGGACACTTTGCTCCCCAAAGGTAAGGAGTTGATCGCAGTATCTGCATTTCAGGACACCTTTGTTGAATGCAGGTTTAATATTTGGAACCAGCTCCTGCTATCGCCCCCTCACAGAAGTAGTTGCTCCTCCGGTGGATGTAGAGGCCCCATCACTGGAAACCTCTTGTACCAGAGCCCTGACACTTTCCCGGGCAAAATTCTGGGGGTGCCTCCTCTCCACATAGCGTATCATTGTGAAGTTCCCAAAAGAATATTTCTTTTTGGGGTCACCACGTGACAGGACTTTTTTGCAGATCCTGCACTCCACTTTTGGAGCATTCACCTTTTTCTGTCCATCTGGTATGGAAAAAAAATTCCAGATGAAATGCTCTTTCACCTTTGGCTGAGGAGGCTCTTCATCGATGAATTCAGGCTCATCTTCACTGCTGGATGGTCTGGCAGCCATGATTAACCAAGCAAGATCGAAGAGAAAAAAAGGCAGGTCTTTCAGTCACAAAAGTGAAAGAAGAAGTTAAGGAAATGGGTTGGGATTTCATTCTTTGTAAAAAAAAAACTGTTAGCAACCAATGAAAAGTGTTATTTTAAGGTCACATGACTTGATGCGCTGACGCTGCGCGCACCGGAGCGCTTCCGGGTGCGCATACGCGGCGCGAACGTAGGTGCTTCCGGGGCACATACGCGGCGCGAACGTAGGTGCATACGCGGCGCGAACGTAGGCGCTTCCGGGGCTCATACGCGGCGCGAACGTAGGCGCTTCCGGGGGGCGCTTACGCGGTGCGCCGAAGTGACATTGTGATAGTTTCACGGAAATGCAAAATTATTTTCATTTCCTTATTCAAAAAAACAGTTTTTATATGTATGGTACTAAATGTCTTGCGTTATTATTTACTTTTCATTCATATTTTTTTACACGAACGCAAGTAGCGCTCTGGGTGCGCATTCCGGAGAGCTTACCGGTGCGCGGACCCAGAGCGCCCCAAAAAAAAATTATTAATTTTTTTTTTTTAAATATAATTATAAAAAAATAATACTAATTAATACTCACACAAATCAGCAAATTAAAAAAAAATCGTAGGTTACAAACTGGATATAGAAAGGAATTAGCATTTAAAAAACCTATGAAATTCACTGAAAAAACCATAGGTTTCCCACCAGTTATAGTTAGGAATTAGCATTTAAAAAACCTATTAAATTCACTGAAAAAACCATAGGTTTCACACCAGTTATAGTTACCTGGAAATTTTACTGACATAAAACCATTGAAATTCCCACGTTATAGTTAGTTGGACTCACTATAACTTGCGCGCCTGCAATGCACTGCTGATGATGTCACATATTACATCACTCATGACATGGTCAGTGACATCACTCATGACATCCCTGATGACACCATCCTTGTGACAGAGTGACAGACCTCCTTTCAGTGTAATGTAACCCTTAAAACACATATTCAAAAATAGAAATTAACATTTTCAAAAAAATTGAGATACCCATACCAGTTACAACAAACAATTCAGTAATTCCACCGTCTATATACAAATCCACTCATTCACCAACAGTTCTATATAGTCACTCATACATATACTCACTCATCATATGTAGTGATACACCTATACATCCTGTTACACACCAACAGTCATCCAAAAGTTACTCACACACATACTCACACATGCAAATAAACTATTGAACATCCATTTATTTGCATATAGAACTATACACACACTACCACTTTACTTCTATGGAAATTTACACATACTTACTCTCTTAAACAATCACTTATAGAAACACATACTTATTTAAACAGGAACTCTTACAATCTCTCATTCTCACATATACTCACTTATATACATCAATACTCACATATACTAGATTAAAACATATGTAGTTACTGATAAAGACACTAGTGAGACAGTCATTCACTCACTAACACACACATATACACACTCATCCACCCATACAGTCCTGCACATATGCTGTCTTCAAAACACATACAAACAGTGAGTCAGTCACCAACCCATGCAGCCACTTATACACAAAGTGAAACACTGATACATATATTTCAATATTTAAAAGTTACTCGCTAATATATGTATTCACTAAGATACACTTAATAAGGCAGTTAACAAATCATTTTTTTTTTAAAACATCCATTTACACACTTATTTAACCATTTATTCTTCCATCGACCTTTACAAATACATATATAAAACAAATTTATTTTTCAGAAAGACAGACATTCACTGGATGGTGTCATGAGTGATGTCATGAGTGATAGAGTCACACACCTCCCAGCCACCCCCACACACACACTCACTCTCCCATACAAATACTTGGGCAACCAATCAATAACCCATATAGTTACTCATATAGCTACTGATCAACACATGCAGCAGTTTACAGAACAACAGATATAATGATGCACAAATTAAGACAGTTTAGTCATTAACCCATGCACTCAGTGAGACACATTTAATCATTCTCTCATACAGTCAGTCATGCACCTACTAAATCTTTCATCCAAACACTTATACATCCACTCATTCTTCAATATGTAAGACATATTTTAACTTTACAGAAACATACAGTCACTGGATGTTGTCATCAGTGATGTCATCAGTGATGTCATTTGAGATGTCATCAGTGATGTCATTTGAGATGTCATCAGTGATGTCATCAGTGATGTCACTGACCATGTCATGAATGATGTAATATGTGACATCATCAGCAGTGGATTGCGGGTGCGCGATATATAGTTATTGCAACTAACTATATATGCGAATTTCTATGGTTTTGTGCGAGTAAATTAAGGTTTTGAAAATGCTAATCCCTAACTATATATGGTCTATAACCAATGTTTTTTCAGTGAATATATATATATATATATATATATATATATATATATAAAAATAAATATATCAATTCGCAAAAGCGCCGGTGCTCGTATTTCTTCAGTGAGCTGCCACGACATTCCCATTTCATCCAAAATTAAAACCACTGTGAGTCTGCGCAGCCAGGCACCTTCTCTCATTGCTGAATTTTATCCTCGAACAACTGGCACTGTTTTCCATACCACATGCGTCATTAGGCGTCTCCGTGGTGGGCTACTCGGAGCCCCAGGGCTCCCAACCGCGGCTCAGGCAGGACGCTTAACATCAATTTGCAAAGGCGCCTGTGAAGGAAGGAGCCCACAGAACAGGTAAGTCTCTGCCACAATCTTTATTCGAAGCAACAACAAGGAGAATGAAAGGCTGCAACAAGTTCATCCTGCCGACGCGTTTCGTGCATAGCGTACTTCATCGAAGGCAAACGGACTTCAAAGGCATCATCATGGCAATTTCAAGCACCGCAGTTAAATAATGAAAGTCCCGCCCCAGTGGGCGTGACCACATCGTGGCCTGATGGTACTTGTGGTGCTCGTATTTCTTCAGTGAGCTGCCACGACATTCCCATTTCATCCAAAATTAAAACCACTGTGGGTCTGCGCAGGCACCTTCTCTCATTGCTGAATTTTATCCTCGAAATGGGAATGTTGTCACGTTGAGTTTATGGTGTAATAAACCTTACTTTACAGACTAACTTCGTGAGCTGTGGTTCTTTGCCCGAGCGCTGGTCGGAACGCCGTTTCGGAAGAATATATATATATATATATATATATATATATATATATATATATATATATATATATATATATATATATATATATATATATATATATATATATATATATTCACTGAAAAAACCATAGGTTATAGACCATATATAGTTAGGAATTAGCATTTACAAAACCTTATTTTACTCACACAAAACCATTGAAATTCCATATATAGTTAGTTGCACTAACTATATATCGCGCACCCGCAATCCACTGCTGATGATGTCACATATTACATCATTCATGACATGGTCAGTGACATCACTGATGACATCACTGATGACATCTCAAATGACATCACTGATGACATATCAAATGACATCACTGATGACATCACTGATGACATCTCAAATGACATCACTGGTGACATCACTGATGACATCATTCATGTGATAATACGATGAACCTCTTCTGACTATAATATAACCTTAGATACAATCAGTGTAAACAGACACTCACTGACTGTCACTTATCCATGGAGTTACTCACACACCTAGTCAGTCATGCAAAGAATCAATCACACCTCCATTTCCTCAACTATACAGTTATACAAACTTTACTTATTCAAACATATACTAACACATATTTACTCTCTTATACAATCCCTGATACAAGTTCACAATGATCCATACAGCCACTCACACATTCACTGGCTCTTATGCATAGTTATTTATATATGTCAACTCTCACATGTACTGTGTTTTACATATGTACTTACTTTGACATGTAGCACGGAGATATCCATTCACTCACCAATACACTCATGCACACAGTCAACCGCCCATACAGCTGTTTCCACATGCACTTCTGAACCCATACATCTAGTGAATCAACTGCTCACACATCTATGCACAGAGTCACACACCTCCCAGCCACTCACACACACACACAGTCTCCCAAACAAATACTTGGGCAACCAATTAATAACCCATATAGTTACTCATATAGCTACTGATCAACACATGCAGCAGTTTACAGAACAACAGACATAATGATGCACAAATTAAGACAGTTTAGTCACTAACCCATGCACTCAGTGAGACACATTTAATCACTCACTCATACAGTCAGTCACGCACCTACTAAATCCTTCATCCAGACACTTCTACATCTACTCATTCTTCAATATGTAAAACATATTTAAACTTTACAGAAACACACAGTCACTGGATGATGTCATCAGTGATGTCATTTGAGATGTCATCAGTGATGTCATCAGTGATGTCACTGACCATGTCATGAATGATGTAATATGTGACATCATCAGCAGTAGATTGCGGGTGTGCGATATATAGTTAGTGCAACTAACTATATATGGAATTTCAATGGTTTTGTGTGAGTAAAATAAGGTTTTGTAAATGCTAATTCCTAACTATATATGGTCTATAACCTATGGTTTTTTCAGTGAATTTTCAAGGTTTTGTAAATGCTAATTCCTAACTATATATGGTCTATAACCTATGGTTTTTTAAGTGAATTTTCAAGGTTTTGTAAATGCTAATTCCTAACTATATATGGTCTATAACCTATGGTTTTTTAAGTGAATTTCAATGGTTTTTTAAAAGCTAATATCTGTAGCTGTAAAATGTATTCTTCTTTAAATCTTAAAATATATTTTACATGTTTTTTATACAATTTTTTAAAAAAATTTTTTTTTGTTTCGCTCCCAGTCCGCGAACCGGTCAGCTTCCCGTTAGCTCAATTTAAAGCCGCGACTCGGTCCGCGAACCGGTAAACGTTCCTTTAGCGTAACTGTTACGTTAGAATGACGTTTTGCGTTGTCGCGTAATACGTCATTTGACGCGCCAAGTTAGCGGACCCGGAAGCGGACCGGAAAGCGGAGCAAAGCGCGAAACGTAAACACAGCAGGTCATGTGACTCGGTAATAACACTTTTCATTGGTTCATTTCACTTTTGGTTTCCTAATGATGTAATACTAGGTCATGTGATCTAAAATTAACACTTTTCATTGGTTTAGAACTTATACTTTTCCCAAATGATGAAAACCCCTCCTTCTTTCCTCACTCTGACTTTCATCTTGGTGAGAGAAAGACCCTTTTTCATAGTTGAGCAATGGCTTCAGTAGTTGCTTCAGCTGGTGCACCCCCACCACCACCTTCACCTCCTCATGGGAAGAGAGGACCACCTGCTGAAGTAATAATACAACAAGAAGAGGAAGATCAGGAAGAGGAGGAAGAGCAGGAAGAGCCAGAGTTTTTGCCAGAGGAGCCCAGGAGGTATAATCGTAAAGAGAACTACATTTGGCAATTTTTTTAATTTCCTGAAGGGCAAAAAAAAGTGAATGCACGCTATGTGTTTTGCCGTATATGCGATGATAGACTGTCAAGGGGGACTGATAAAAAATACAGCTACGGCAATTACACTATGCATAGGCATATGAGTAGGTGACATCCAAACAACTATAGTGCTGCCCAGCTACGTGATGAGCAACAAAATCCCCCTGCGATGGCAAGAAGATCGGTTGTTCAAGAAGTGTCGGGACCAGAGGCGAGGGAGATGGTCCCAAACATTCAAATGAACTTTGGGGAAGTGAAGCAAGTGTGCGTGCGCTGTAACCAAATCATTTGCTACAGAGAAAGTAGCATTACTCTAATTATGAAAGCTATTAACAATCATGTTTGCCCGAAACGCCCCAAACAATAAATTCTTCTTTTTTTCGTTGCTCCTGTTGAGCCCTTTTCAATGAATCGTTTTTGTTTCCCCCCTCCCCCCAAAAAAACAAAAAAATATCAAAATGTTCAGAAAATACAAAAAAAATAAAAAAAATGTTCAGAAAAATAATAAAAAAAATTTAAAACAACAAAAACAAAAAAAAAGTTCTTTTCAGAACTACCTCCCCATTATAAAAAAATTGGTAGCATTTTTGAAACTCTGCCAACCTCTATTTCTTTTAGTTCGCTTCCCGGTTCGCACTCCGGTACGCGAACCGGGAGCGAACCCAAAAAAATTTTTTAAAAAAAGAACAGTAAGTATAAGGGAAGGAAACAGACAGTTATGTTACAAGAAAGACAGCTATAGGGAGTAAACAAAAGATACTGTTACCCGCAATCCACTGCTGATCATGTCACATATTACATCATTCTTGACATGGTCAGTGACATCATCAGCAGTGGATTGCGAGTAACAGTATCTTTTGTTTACTTCCTATAGCTGTCTTTCTTGTAACATAACTGTCTGTTTCCTTCCCTTATACTTACTGTTCTTGTTTCAAAATTTTTTTGAGATCATTCAGAAACAGTAACATTAATAGAGACAGAATGAGTGAATAAGAATGAAGAAGTATGAGAAGAGAGGGACTGAGAAAAATACTGGAAGGAGTAGAATAATTAAGTAATAGAGAAAGGAATGAGGGAAGTAGCAAATGCAGGAAAGTAAGGATTAAAGAAATGAAGCAGTAGAACTGATAGATGTTAAATGTGATAGATTAAATGATTGATTCAGGATGACAATAAGGTGTGGCCTCTCCAAAAGTTTGTTTAAGGTGAGGCCTACTCAGGGTTGCATATCAAATTTATGCTTGTTGAAGAATACAGAGGAGATAATACATGTGAAGGCCTACCATTGAAGTAAAACATGTCCACTTCACTCTTGAACAACGGCCAGACCTCTTCTGTGTCCATAGACAGACCTAAACTTCATCTGCACAATGTCATTCGTAAACTTAGAAAACACAAGTAATGTAATTGAAAAATGTGGAGTTTCTTTTGCTCATTTCACAATCACATCACCTGTGTTGCCTTTGCTTAGGTATCTCATAGTGCAGATGTAGTCCAGCATATGAAACAGTACCCAGAAGTGCAGCAGTCTATGCATTAATACATGTGAAGGCCTACCAATGAAGTAAGTCATGTCCACTTATTACATCATTCATGACATGGTCAGTGACATCATCAGCAGTGGATTGCGGGTAGAAAGAGTAGAAAACATTTACCTTATAATTCTTGTTAACTTTTTCAATTCTTTTTTCATACTTTCAATCTGTAAAAGAGAGAACAAACATTTCAAAAATATTAAAACATGTATTTAAAAATTAGAAAAGACAAGGGAAAAGGTTCAAGAACAAACAGTTTTTCAACAACTTTGACATTTACAGAAGCCTCTGCTTCTCTACGTCCCCTACACAATCCTAAAGATATATATTTTAAACAAACAGTATCTTGATGCTGAAAAAGTGAGGCCTATTTTGGAACATGGTGCATCTTTTGCACTGCTGATGTCTCACAATAGTGATGCAATAGCAGCGCAAAAGAGATGTAAAGCCATCATAAAATTGTGTCTAACATTTTAAATGATTGTTTCAGGATGCAAATAAGATGTGTCCTTTCAAGAGGTTTCTTTGAGGTGAGGCCTATTCAGTTTTAAAAAAAAACAGTACCCAGAAGTGCAGCACTGTAAGCATTAACTTTGACATTTACAGAAGCCTCAGTTTCTCCATATCTACCTCACATTTCTAAATGTATATCATAAGTACAAAAAGTAGAACATTAATTATACATGTTAAATGGTTTATTTTTGCTGTTCTCAGAATGTATCAAATTTCACTTAAATCAGTGACTTG
This sequence comes from Lissotriton vulgaris, assembly GCF_964263255.1. Classification (NCBI taxonomy): domain Eukaryota; kingdom Metazoa; phylum Chordata; class Amphibia; order Caudata; family Salamandridae; genus Lissotriton; species Lissotriton vulgaris. The sequence continues at coordinate 653,982,493 of NC_141693.1, read as the reverse complement.
AAGGTATTCATCATGTAACAGCGGGGAAAAAAAAACACAATCAAAATGATTGTGTTTAAAAAACCCATACAACCTAAGAAATCTGAATTCAAAACTCCTTAAAATTAACTTACTTTCCATAACGTCGAAGGATGTCCTATGAACAGCGTACACTCTGTTATGCTATAAATATTTTCAGCCCGCCACTTTCTGAAAGAAAACCTCCGTCGTTTTGAAAAATATGTTACATACAATAAAAGACTTCTCACATTCTACCACATGTTTCCACTTGGCCAAATCATGTTGCAGCGTTTTACAACTCTTGTAATTCTTATAATGAAATCCCGTCATTTTCTATTTTCGCAACTTTCAAAAAGAAAACATTTAAGATTACTTTCACAATCCTGGACTACTAATATCTTACCCTTCTTTCTCACTCATGTTCTACTTTTCCTATGACACTGATACTGCTTACTATGAAGCAGACTTACTTGCATCAGGTTTATATAGTTGGATTTTTAAATTGACATTATAATTAAAAGTTTTGGACCAATAATCTAGACAGCATTGCAGACTTACATTCCCTCTACTTCATGAACCTTTTGCAATTCCTCAGAGGAAATCCCGAGATTCTTTCCTTAAAATTTTGGTTTTAAAAACACCAGGTAAGAATTTTTAAGGTCAAACGGCAATTTTTTTTTTAAAGTTACAACAGAATCGTTGCAGAATGACCAGCCGTTTCTAGACTTTAAATAAGCTGTGTAATGTCCTGATGTTGTTGAAGGACCATCGTGGTAGATAATTGCTACAGTTACAAAAGTCCTTCCTGATATTGACAGCTGAGAAGCAACAACATTTTTTATTAAAGTTGACAATTTTGATCCATCAGGCCTACATCGTTGGATCATTAAAATGACATACTGGCCATATCTTCGTATAAATAATGTTGACATCATTTCAGATTTACATTGGCTACACTCCATGTTGTGATCAGCTGCATTTACTAGCTTATTAAAGGAGACTGATTTACTGTCTGGCAAAGTTAAATATATAAATCTTTCTGAGTCTACACTAGTAGTACTTGACATCATACAGTTCTCGCAGTCATGCTGCCATTGATAAGAAAGCCCAAACAGGTGATCTACATCTACACCCTCATCTTGCAATACATCAAGCATATACATTAAAAACTCCTGACAATCCTGCTGATTATTTTCAGAGAAGTCTGTTTGACCTGAACATTCATCTAACAGATAACGAACTTCAGACACACTTTCTACTTTTGTTCGATCAGTGCTACATTTCTCTAACACAGAATTCAACAAACAGCATAAACTTTGTTCCGAATTGAACACAATCTGTTCTTTTAAAGTCTCTAGTGAAAAGAGAACATTAAAGACTACATTTGCATAGCAGTTGACACCAGAACTGTTTTCAAAATGAAAACCGACAACATCTTCAACAGAATCCGTTTTCTTTCTGCTTACAATTTTCGGTTCATCGACTTTTCGGCTTTTTGCTACAACCTCCCTACTATTAGTGATATTTCTTCGTTTACGGCCTACCACACGTTTCTCAAACAAAGGATATTGAGGCAAATGTGGCGCATACTCTCTTCTTAACCTATTGTATTCCTTAACACAATCTAGATCCGCACAAATGTTTGTGACATCACAATCAATCAAGTACAATCCCGATAAAGTTCTAACTCGTGACAATGCCACATATGCCATACCCTCTTTGAACACAGAACTGCCAATATTCACCAATGCACTATCTACACTTAAACCTTGCGATTTATGGATTGTCACCGCATATGCCAAGCAAACAGGAAACTGTTTACGGCGAACATATAAGTCTTTAACAAGCAAAAACCTAGCAGAACAACGACCAATTAGCTGTACTTCCTCAATGCCATCAAATTTAATTTTTAAAAATTCAATACCATCTCTACTTCTGTATTTCTCAAAATCAACAACATTGCCCATTGATCCATTTACCAGACCTCTTTCAACATGTAAATTCCTTCTCAAAATGATTCGGCAATTTAAACACACATTCAAAGTCTTTTCAAAACCCGCTGTTTTAGATATAGTCTTCTCTAATGAATCCAATTTTGATTTCAAATTCTCAGACAAAATAATTGTTGATCCCATATGCTCTATTCTGTCAATAGCTTCAAGTTTCACAATCTCTTGCTTTTCTAAATTCAACATTTTGTTGTTGAAGATGGCACATTCTGCAAGAGTTGGCATCAAACATATTCCGGATTTCTTCTCAGTAATTTTCTGAAAAATATTCTCCGGCACAATGTCTTGTTCTGGATATAAATTTGACAGTAATCGTGCATGTAAAGCTTCTTTCCCATGCTCGGTCACTTTTCCAATTCTAATATCTTGTAGAATATTCTTGTAATCTTCATCCTTCGCCTGACGCATATTTTCATGCAGTTCAGCATAATTGAAGTTTAACCATATATTGACGTTGCCAATGCTCCCTAGGCACTTCCTGGTATCTTCATGCGTGAGTATTTTGAACACAGGTTGTCCTTTTACTGGTGTCAGCTGCAGAAGATCTCCAAAAACAATGATGTGTTTGCCACCAAATAACACATCATACTCAGTTTTAAGAACTTCTTGCATTCTCAAATGCACAAAGGCAAGCATGACATTGGAAACCATGCTTACTTCGTCAATGATAAGAAGTTTCATTTTCCTCAAGACTCTTGAAACTTCACAACAAGCATCCCCAGATAACTTGTGGTATTGTAATTTGTTGTCATGCTCCACTGCAGCATCAGTAGACGATGCAAAGTAATACCTTTAATGTTATGTGCTGCCAGTCCAGTAGGAGCGGTAACAACACAAGACAGCGATGACTCAGTCCTTTCCTGCAAATAACAAGAAATTGCTTTAATAAGGAAACTTTTTCCAGTTCCCGCTTCTCCACTCACGTACAGTCGGACAGGCTTCAACGACGTACATGAGCACTCTTTCTTCTCATGACTTAATCCATGATCAATTTGCTTGGTAACTTCATCATATATTTTCCTCTGCTCAACGTAGAGTTGTTTTTCCAAGTCTTCTAAGTTAACCGCATCCTCCTGAGCATGTGCCATGGCTCTTTCCACTTCATTCATAGCAGTGGCAGCTTCATTTTCGATTATAGGTCCTCCTAGTGGATCCTGACTCAATGAAACAGAACTCTGACTGTCCTGAGAACTGTCTCTGGCAATCTCGGCTGCAATCGTTGCTTCCTGCTCAATTTCCAAAGTCAACATTTCTTGATATTTGGGAAAAGCAGGACATTCTATGGTCTCCTTAGCAGCAGTGAAAGAGTCTTCGTAACAGAGGAAATCGCCAAGCAGTTCCTCTTCTGCACGCCAAGGCTTGAAAAGTTGCAAAAGTGCTAAATAGAAAAACTCCTTTTTTTCTGGAGATTCGCCACTCAATTTTCGATGGTTTACTAATTGGCATTTTCTTTGCTTGACCAGACATCCCTCACTTCCAATTACAGCATACACTCCTTTCTCAATATCTTCTTTGATGTTCCTCTTGAATATATAATTTTGTAGAACCTCATATAGACAAACATTCTCAAGGTGACTGCTTCGATTTGGATAATATGTATCCAACATGTTAGTCTTCAAAATGTCGGTACTGTTTGGTTCCTTTTCCGCCAAATACTCAATTTCCCGGAAAGGTTTTAGAACTCGATTTCGCGTTGCAGCAAGACCAAGACTCGCCCAAACGATACTCCTGGATTTGGCATAGAGACTTGCTGAAGACAACCGGTCAGAACATTCGTAAGCTCCGATTTCTCGATGCGACAACATCTTCAGACTGAAACTGTACAACTTCTTGCTGAGGCTCTTTTCATGGGAAATGTCCTCCCACATATCCTTCAATTCTGTCTTTTCTTTTTTGGTGATGTAAGATGTCACATACCGAGCCACAGCCATACAGTTGTCAGCCACAAACTGTATATCCATGTTAGCATTCCACATGGACAAAATCACTGGGTTGTAGTCGTTGATGTACTTGGACTCTTCGTTCCTTTTCAAATTGTATGTATTTTTGGGTGATTTCCTCGTCACATTATGTCGCAGAGAAGACATCAAACTGTTCACTCTTCCTTTAGAAATCACCGGTCGTGGAAAGTTGAAACGACATTTGGTGTAGAACTTGTCCTTGTTTCTGAATTTACGACGACAGTACTTTCCACAACGATGGCTTTGGAAACGTAGAACTTGTTCTCTTAGGCTTTTCTTCTCCGTTGCATTTGGAACAGCACACGTAGAATACTGTTCTATGAAATTCATCACTAAGTCATCCGGATCTGTTCCAAATTTAGGTGCATCCTTGATCCACAGCAACATATGTATATGAGGAGCACCTCTTGCTTGGTACTCCTTTCTCCAGAAGAAATCCAACACCTCTCCAAGAGGTGGATTCTTCTTATTTGTGATGAAAGACATCATAGCTTCAAATCTATGATTGAAGTACCTGCATACATTCACTGGATCCAAAGAACACAGTTCTCCAGGTGTCTTGAATTCAATGTTTTCAATATTTCCATTTGCCTCTCGTAGAAATTCAAGTAAGTCTTCCCAGCCATACTCGGCAAAGCTCAGAGTGAGGAACCATGTTGGAGTTCCTAAGTTCCTCAGCATACATTTTAAATCACCATGACGACGGTACCAGTACTCATTAGTACCACGCTGACACGCCATGAGATTAATTAGGTGAGAATCCAAAATACTGTCTTGGACATTGACTTTATGCATAAAGTCACTTGCCGAGATGTTTCGCATCTGTATACCACTTTTTAAGATGTGGTTCACTGCATATGACAGTCCAGACAGATCGCTTTCAAACAGGAGATGAAACAAATAGGGAATGCATTGACGAAACCTAGGATCTTCTGCATACAATCGTAAAGTCCGGTATTCAGACGCAGGAATTTGATGAGGTCGCTCATCATATCTTCCTCCTTGACCTGTTGGAAATAGTTGTGGGAAACACCGAGCTTCCAAACTTTCCTCCCAAACACTAATGGGACTCCCTTTGGCTTGTTTCATTTGAAACAACTCAATAGCATTCCCCATGACTTCCTTGGAATGCAAAGGATGAACACTATAATGTTCATATATTTCTTCACTTTTAGAGGCCTCTACTTTCTCAATTTGGCCAGCACACAAATCGCTATCCTCTTCATCACTTACTTCCTCTTCTGCAACATATACATTCTTATAGTACTTATTATTTTTCTTCAAATACAATGTTGCCTTTTTGACTTTCCTAACATCCACTAAATCTTGCCATATTTTCTTATTCTTTGTCGGAACCCCATTAACCAAGATAACCAGAGGTTCCTCTCCCACTTTTTCTACTCCAATTGTGTTAATGTTTTTGTTCAAATCTAGAGGCAAATAAACAACTCTTCCCTTTAATCCTCTCTGTAAATCTGATGGAGGCAACTTCCCTGTCTTTGGCTCCATTCTTACAATAGCCTGAAAGGGATGGATACTTTGAATCAAAATAGATTCATAAGTATTTAAATCCTTCAATTCAGAAGGAATCTCAACCAATTCCAGATTATTATGAACCGCCCTAGCAGGCATCTGGTTTTGGTTTAATTTGTTACAACAATAAGTACACACACGTTGATCCGATCCCAAATCAAAACAATTTTCTACCATCAAGTATGTGGCAAAATCCTTCCATTCACTATTATTTTCCCTTTCACTTTTTGCCTATAAATCCACTAACTTAATCTGATTCTTGTAATAAGTGCGTCGACAACACACACAAGTGAAATTAGGCCTCTCACTTGATTTCATCTGAAACGTGGCAATTTCCTTCTGAAATTTATCTGTACTGGAAACCTGTACATTATCTTCAACATTACCCTCTACTTCTGGGTCAATTTGAACATTCTCATCTTTACTTCCAAAGTAACAAAACTCAATTTCTTCACAAATATTCTTGACATCTATTTCAGAACCATGCAAAAGAGCAGCACATAATTGTTTAAGCATAATTGCTGGACTCTTAGCATGATACAACATTCTCACTATTTTCCTGACTTTATTATGATGCACTGCTAGCATCCTGAAACGATGAAAAACACTCTGGCATACTCTCCTGGAAAGACAAGCCAGTGAATGACCACGCAAACCTGTCATTTGTCTCACTCTGCAAGGATCTAATTCTTGCAACAACTTCATTTTCTGCTTCAAACTTTTCTTATTAAATGTCCGTACAAAATCACAAAGCAAATTGATGGAATCCTGTCGCACACTGCAAATAGAACTACACTTCCAAATGTACACAGGACCCTTAGGACGTCTTCCTAAAACCTCATTACCTAACACCTCGTCTGTCTCTGTTGTCACAAGTTTTTCTTTTTCAACTGGACAACCATCCTTCACTTCATAAGCTCGACCACTGGTGTCAACTGCAAACACCAAATCATTATCCTGAAAATAACTCTCCTCATTAAAAAATGCCTCACAACTTGAACTATGCATCCATTCTCCGGAAAAAACTTCACAAAAGTTACTACAATTTACTACTCTCTTCCATCTACTATTTGATTTGAAATCAGAAATTACCGTGTTTAGTTTCCTAATTCTATTGATTACCAAAATAAATAACTTTCGCTTAATTTCGAAAGCATGATCAATAATTTTCTCTACATTTTTCTTCTTCTTATAAAATGCCACTTTCTGTTGGCCTTTCTTAATATTTTTTAATAAATTAACTATTATCCTGTTGCGGAACATTCGTTTTCGAATGTCCCTAAACTGTTGTTTCCTTCTACTATCATGCACAGAGTTATCTCTTGCTCTACCAGTAACATTTTTGATTGGTCTTTCCTTTCCATTTAAATTGCTTCTCTTTTTCTGGACTGAAACATTTTTGGTAGAAATACTTTTTTTACTACAAATATTTCTTATGAATGATTTCGTGCTCTTACTCGGAGATTTCTTGGTGATTTCACAAGTTTTTTGGGGAGAGGACTGCTGCAATAATAGATGATCCTGCTGTCTTTGACGTTTTCTAGCCTTTCTAATTCGATTCTTAGTTGGCATTTTTCAAATTTTTAAATGATCTGCAGTTGAATCTGTGGAAAAATATAATAAAAAATGTTATTAACCATTATTACTAAACAGTAAATGAATAACAGTCATCAAAAACTTAACACCCTACTTATTATTTAACATAGCAAATCTTTTGCACCACCACTGCGTCACAAAAGTGACGCACAGTGGTACAAAACAGGCATACACCTATCATAAATCTCTCCCTAACATTTTAAATGATTGATTCAGGATGACGATAAGGGGCCTCATTTATGAGGCCTTGCGTCAGTTTTGCGCTGCGGATGCGGCACTTTTTGTGACGCATCTGCGGCGTAAAACATGCGCCTTGTTGCGCCATATTTAAAAAGTGACGCATCTAGGTAGATGCGTCACTTTTTAAACCCCTGCGCCACATTATACCTGCGTCAGGTATAATGTATGCAGAGGTGGCGTTCCCCCGCAAAAAGCCTCGTAATAGTGACGCAGTGAAATCTATGAGATTTCACTGCGTCACTTTTAGGATGCTGTTGCGTCAAAATCTTGCGCCTGCCTCACAGCAGGCGTAAGGCTGACGCAAGCCCTTTCACATGGGGCTTTCCCCATGTGAAAGGACGCATTGCTGGAGATGCGTCACTTTTGTGACACACTCCAGCAATGCGTCACTTTTGCGCTTACAGATGCGTCAGAAATACTGACGTATCTGTAAGTCCTTGCGACATGATGCGTCATACATTAAATATGACGCATAATTGGTGTCGCAAGGAGTGCGCAGTGAAAAGTGACGCATCGCTGTTTTCACGCAGCGATGCGTCACTTTTCATAAATGGGGCCCAAGGTGTGGCCTATCTAGGGGTTTGTTTGGGCCCACATCTTTGGACTGGGGTGAATGTGTGTCATTGATCCACATTCGGTCCATCACCTGTTTTGTTTGTTTGAGGTGAGGCCAACACACGGTTGCAGATGAGATTTTTGCTTGTTGAAGAAAACAAAGGAGATAGTACATGTGAAGGCCTACCAATGAAGTAAGTCATGTCCACTTCACTCTTGAACAAAGGGCAGACCTCTTTTGAATCTGTGGTCACACCTAAACTTCATCTACACAATGTCATTCATAAACTTAGGAAACACTAGTGATGTAATTGAAAAATGTGGAGTTTCTTTTCCTCATTTCAGAATTACATCACCTGTGTTTCCTCATTGACTTAAAATGTCCTTAATACACATGAAAGCGTTTTTTTGATTGCCCTTGCACCATTTTTGGGTCATTTTTAACATGGCTATGTAACTCCCATAATCAAAATCTAAATTTGCCAAGCACAGGTGGGAGCATATTTACAAGAAACTTGCCCCATGCAGAAAGCTCTTCAATTTAAATGGGAAAAATAACATCATAGACACTCAAATGCCTTTTAAATATGCTCCAAACAACCTATGAAGTTCTAGCAGTACATATCCAGAAATATAATTGATTTCAAAAAAAGTTTTAGAACACAACATATAAATCAATTGTATGCCTACATTCAAGATGAAATGACTGAAAATGTCCTTGAGACACATGAAAGCGTTTTTTTGAATGCCCTTGCACCATTTTTGGGACATTTTTAACATGGCTATGTAACTCCCATAATCAAAATCTAAATTTGCCAAGCACAGGTGGGAGCGTATTTACAAGAAACTTGCCCCATGAAGAACGCTTTCCATTTAAAAAGGGAAAAATAACATCATAGACACTCAAATGCCTTATAAATATGGCCCAAACAACCTATGAAGCTCTAGCAGTACATATCCAGAAATGTAATTGATTTCAAAAAATCGTTTTTAAACACAGCATATAAATCAATTGTATACCTACATTCAAGAGGAAATGACTGTAAATGTCCTTAAGACACATGAAAGCGTTTGTTTTGATTGCCCTTGCACCATTTTTGGGACATTTTTAACATGGCTATGTAACTCCCATAATCAAAATCTAAATTTGCCAAGCACAGGTGGGAGCGTATTTACAAGAAACTTGCCCCATGAAGAACGCTTTCCATTTAAAAAGGGAAAAATAACATCATAGACACTCAAATGCCTTATAAATATGACCCAAACAACCTATGAAGCTCTAGCAGTACATATCCAGAAATATAATTGATTTCAAAAAATCGTTTTTAAACACAGCATATAAATCAATTGTATACCTACATTCAAGAGGAAATGACTAAAAATGTCCTTAAGACACATGAAAGCGTTTTTTTGAATGCCCTTGCACCATTTTTGAGACATTTTTAACATGGCTATGTAACTCCCATAATCAAAATATAAATTTACCAAGCACAGGTGGGAGCGTATTTACAAGAAACTAGCCCCATGAAGAAAGCTCTTCAATTAAATAGGGAACAATAACATCAGAGACACTCAAATGCCTTATAAATATGGCCCAAACAACCTATGAAGCTCTAGCAGAACATATCCAGAAATGTAATTGTTTTCAAAAATCGTTTTTAAACACAACATATCTGTTTCAGCTTACATGAGAGACCATGGAATGGGCTCCATGTACAACAATATCTTGTGTTACTGCATGCCAGAATGCTAAACCGAATATGCAATTACAATTTCTCAAAGAAACAAAATCTATTTGTATATCACTTGAGACAAAGCCACATTTTAAAAACACAGCTTTCTTCATCATTTTCTCCTTAAATCATACTATTCTCTATCTAAATTAAATAAATCTTTTCTCACCTTAGCAAATACTTTTTGAGTTTCAAAACAGTCTCAGAAATACTCCAAATTGTCTTCAGCAGAACAAAGAGGATGCACTCCAGAGGCTGCAGCTATAGAAAGCACAGAAATACAGATATTCATTACACATATCTCTCATATTAGCCAATCATAACTCTTCCCTCATTTTTTTCAAATCAAAACCCTTCCCCCCTCTGCCCTCTCTGCCTTTTTTGCTTAGCAACCACCTCCTGAAAGACCTCTCATGTTTGCAAGTTCACACAACAATGTTTCAATTGAACTCTGAACTCTCAGTGCACCTGCGTATCCAGTGCAATCTTTCATTAAATGTTTTTTCCTTGACCATTCAAATTACATCTTTCAAAGAACACATCCATGCACCCTAACTTTCTGTTTTCAGAAATGGAAATGCACCAATCACTGCTAATGAATCATTAGCACTGGAAATCCACAGTTTTTTTTCTTTACAAACTCCTACTGTTTCAACTGCCCTTTCATTACCACACTTCATCTGACTGCAGCCCAACCTTCTCTCACCATGTTTAATGTCTGGATTGTTGGACATAGTTACATCTACTGGGCTCAAAGGTATGCTGAGAACAGAAATTTACCTAATCTCAATTTACAAGATGTGGAAATTAAGTGGTTGGGCCAAAGAGGATTAAAATGTCACCAATTGATACCATTGGTGAAAACCTTTATGCATTTGACAAAACCTGACCTGTTAATTGTGCACTGTGGAGGTAATGATTTGGGCACTTTGACTGGGGTAGGTCTGGAAATGCTTTTAAAGGACACCTTTGAGCAGTTAATGGCACTTTTCCCTCAAACTGCCTTGGTATATTCAAATATATGCCAAAGACAGAAATGGAGGTGGTCCAATCAATTTTGTCCACAAATTGAGAAGTCGAGGAAGCATGTAAACAAATCTGTTTCAGCTTACATGAGAGACCATGGAATGGGCTCCATGTACAAAAATAACTTGCGTTACTACATGCAAGATATCTACAGAGGAGATGGAGTTCACTTCTCAGATGAGGGCAACAGAATTTTCATTTTGAATTTAAGACTGTGCATTGGTACCTACTTATAAGTACCAAAATGTACCATAAACCCAAAAGCTCTTCTCAGAGCTACCCTACATCTGATCACTCACAATTATTATTTTTCTCTAACTTTTTTCTCTAATTTTCATCAAACTACGCTCCAAGAGCGCTACCCGGTACGCGAACTGGAAGCTAACCGCGCAAATTTTTTTAAAAAAATGTTTTTTTCCCGCACATATGGTCCTCCTCAGCCACCCTCAGAAAACCTAGGGGGTCAAGATACATCTACCGTGCCCCCTTCTACCCATTCTGAACATTATTTGCCCTCCATCTTGTATCTTGATTCGACCGAAACACAAAATGGTGGACTCCCGTTACGCTGCTGGTTCGCGGACCGGGACGCATACCGGGAAGCGGTCCAATAAAAAAGGTGGGAAAGTAATTCACAGAAAAACGACTGGAGACACTCTCACCAAATATACATTACCTCATACTACATAACAATCCCTTTCATTTTCACAAATTTGATTGAAATTCCATTTAGCCATTAAGCCTGTAGACCTCTCTAAATACCGTGAGGTAAATTACTTCACAAAACACATCTGAAGTGTTGGAATTGACAACCAATGAAAATGTTACTTTCATTTTCTACTTTTATTACCTGATATTTGATTGGTTATATACCTGAATATATATAAAGGAAGAGAAGAAAACACAGCCATTTTGACTGCTACTTCTTGTTGTACATTACATTTGAATAGTTACTAAACACTTCAACTTGTTTGTGAAGGTAAGTTGTTATTTTTAAAACTGAAGTATATAGTGCACTATAACTTAATATGGTAAACTTTTTCTGATAGTTATATACTATCCCTCTGTAGTAGTTATAGATTTAGATAGACTTCTCTGTTATAGTTATGGATGGAGTTAGGCTTCTCTTGGTTAAATCACATACACTTTTTTATAGTCCTACTTCCACTCTGATACTATACACTGCCAAAAGATAAATTCACTGATAAAAACTGCCTATCTAAAATTAATCCCAACAGTGCCCTATCTCTAGTAATATATATTTTTTTAATCCAAATTTCAGGCAAAATGGAAGACGAGCAGCAAGTTCAATTTAAAATTGTACTGGAAGAGAGCAGCCAAGGAAACATTGATGAATTTATGGATGAAAGTAGGGACCAGGAACTACTTCAATGTGTGGAAGCAGTGGATAACCTGCTTAAAAATGAGGACATTTTACACCCTCATAGACTTCAAAATATATTCAATGACAAATATGAAATTTCTGACAATGAAATGTTAGAAAATTTAATAAATTATGAAACACAATCAAAATAAAAAAAAATGCTTAAAAAATAAATAAAAAAAAATAATCAACAAAATCAACAAACAATTAACATACAGTATTTGAAAAGTCTATCATTCTTTTTTCCTTATAGTACGCTGCCCAGAACGCTTTCCGGTTCGCGGACTAGGCGCTCACCACGCAAAAAAAAAAAAAAAAAAAATATTTTTTGCCCTGCTGGGCCCTTTTAAAACCTCCACATAAAACCTAGGGGGTCAACGAGCATTTACTATGCCCCCTTATGGTAATTTCCCCCTTTGTTTTGGCCTCCTCTTGTCTCTCGATCCTACCGAGAGACAAGATGGCGGCCGCTCCGGACTGTTTAGAATGTTGACAGACACAGGAGAGCCAATCAGATTCGCATCGCAAAGTTCCGTTACGCGAAAAGTACGCGAACCGGAGCGCAGCCCGGAGCGCTGTTACAGATATATATCTTTTTTTGAACGTTAATTTCTCAAAATCCACTGAAGCACATATATTGAGACCTAGCAAAGGCACATCGGGCTAACAGTCCCTACAATTTTGCCAAGTTTCGTGGAAATCCATTCAGCCGTTCGGGCTAAAAGTGAGGCCAACCGCCCTATGGAAATTAACATGGGAAAAACGCGTTTTGGGACCCCCCTTTTTTCTCGGCCCTCCCTTGACGAACACCCCCCAAATTTTCAGGGGTTGCTCAAAAACAAAATGTGCCATTTTGCTGAAAATTTCAGCCGATTCCGTCCACAAACGCCAAAGTTATTAGACATAGAATTTTCAAAAATCCCATAACGAAAAAATACTAACTATATATACCTACTGGCGACCGCCAGTAGGTAATATATATATATATATATATATATATATATATATATATATATATATATATATAAGATTCAAAACGGCGTTCCAAGCGCGCACTCAGGTACTGCAGAAATCCACACTAGAATGCAGGTCTGTCAAACAAGTAGGGTTTATTCACGCCATAAGCCCTACGTGACGCGTTTCATGGAGTGCGAAACGCGTCACGTAGGGCTTATGGCGTGAATAAACCCTACTTGTTTGACAGACCTGCATTCTAGTGTGGATTTCTGCAGTACCTGAGTGCGCGCTTGGAACGCCGTTTTGAATCTTATATTGAGCACCGGATACCTCACCGGCAGCGCGCCACCCCCACTGGACGAGGGATACCCCATTGAGGTGATCGTTGGATTTCATATATATATATATATATAGATATATATATATAGATATATATATATATATGCAAAGCAAAACGGCGTCCCAAGCGCGCACTCAGGCACAGCAATAACCACACCAACAAATCGGGTCTGCCAACAAGTAGGGTTTATTCACGCCATAAGCCCTACGTGACGCGTTTCGCACTCCGTGAGTGCTTGTTCACACAATAGTCCTCAAAACAATTGCTGTATTTACCGTGTGTGCATACTAAACATCAAAGATGGACTCACACGCCTAACCTTAGTGTTGGAGGCGCCATCTTTCAGTGGGTTTACCTGAATGGTAAATACGACATATATACAAATTCTCACTTGTATTTATAACATACAGTAATTACCTGTTATATACAACTAAATTAATGTACATGTGCAAAGATTCACATTTTAAAGTCGTTATCACATTGCGGCATTATTTACAATAAATGTACATTGGCCTGGACTTATGTTATAATTCATGCATATAGTCCATATTGCGAGGTGTATTTTGCAAATAATTCCGAAACAAACCCACTCGAACTGGCTTAGAATGTGGACCTGGTGATTGGGTTATCCAGTCACGTGCTTGTTATGTTAGCGCGTGATTGGCCAATGAAACCCCCTCGATCCCACTCGAACTGACACAGAATGGAGACCTTATGGTTCAGTTATCTAGTCACGTGCTTGTTATGTTAGCGCGTGATTGGCCAATGGAACCCCCTGTGGTTCCCTTGGTAACTGACTAGCTTGGCAGTAAACAATATTGTTGTATTGTGACCCCGTAACTACGCTGGGCTGCCAGGAGGAAAGCTCATGGGTATCTAAGTATCCCTTGGATAGTGGGTATGCGAGAGCAATTGTATATATCTGATTGAGGTCCATACTACCAGTTCCCTTGTTAGTGGGGAAGCCACCGGACACCAGCTATCAAGACAGTCCCGGTCAAAAAGTGCTGGCACAATGTATAAATGTTCACACAGAGACAGCAGGATTGAGAACTATGTTGAGGATCTGCATTGAAAAAACCCAGTTCCAACCACCAAAAAATAAAGTGCACTGCGATTCAACAAAAGAAATATAAAAACCATACTTGAGCTGAAGAATGGAGAAGGCCAGTGTTGAAAGGACTGGGTTGCTGAATTCGTGGACCTGAGACATAGTCCCAACCTTTCAACCTGTGGACGGAAGCATATGAGGACTAATGTACTGTTGAAATTAAGTTATCACATTAACTTTAACAAAATATCATTCAAGATGTAAATGTACATTATATTCCTCATCGAGGTTATGTCCTTTCGGAAAACGGGTGCAGAGACCAATGATATATTTCGACTCTCTTTGTCTTAGTCTCAATGCTCGGTTGCCACCTCTAATGGATAAGATAACTTGTTCAACAATATAGTACCTCAGAAATTTGGCATTGGAAAAATGATGACTTTCGAAATGTCTGGCAATGGGATATTGCTTGTCTTTATTCGTTATTGCCCTGGTATGTTCCAATATCCGTTGTTTGGCCATTTTTGTGGTGCTGCCCACGTACTTGAGTTCACATGGGCATACAAGGACATATACCACAAATGTGGTAGTGCAGGTCAAAAATTGTTTGATGGTTTCCATCTTGTTAGTACTAGGATTCCAGTATTCTTTAACCATCTGACTGTTCGCACAGGCTTTGCAATGCCCACAAGGAAAAAATCCAGGAAGATCTATTCCCCGGGGTATGATGTCACTGATTAAATTGTGTACAAAGACCTCCTGATCAACCAAAGGAAAGATGATGAAAGCATTGAGGATGAAATGGTCACTCGCATCATCCTTGACTACAATGGCAATCATAAACAAATAAAGAAAAGTATTGCAAAAAATTGGGACATTCTGAAGAATGATCCCATAATAGGCAATACCATACCATCCAGACCGAGTATCACCTACCGCAGGGGCCGCAATCTCAGTGATCTACTAGTACACAATTTAATCAGTGACATCATACCCCGGGGAATAGATCTTCCTGGATTTTTTCCTTGTGGGCATTGCAAAGCCTGTGCGAACAGTCAGATGGTTAAAGAATACTGGAATCCTAGTACTAACAAGATGGAAACCATCAAACAATTTTTGACCTGCACTACCACATTTGTGGTATATGTCCTTGTATGCCCATGTGAACTCAAGTACGTGGGCAGCACCACAAAAATGGCCAAACAACGGATATTGGAACATACCAGGGCAATAACGAATAAAGACAAGCAATATCCCATTGCCAGACATTTCGAAAGTCATCATTTTTCCAATGCCAAATTTCTGAGGTACTATATTGTTGAACAAGTTATCTTATTCATTAGAGGTGGCAACCGAGCATTGAGACTAAGACAAAGAGAGTCGAAATATATCATTGGTCTCTGCACCCGTTTTCCGAAAGGACATAACCTCGATGAGGAATATAATGTACATTTACATCTTGAATGATATTTTGTTAAAGTTAATGTGATAACTTAATTTCAACAGTACATTAGTCCTCATATGCTTCCGTCCACAGGTTGAAAGGTTGGGACTATGTCTCAGGTCCACGAATTCAGCAACCCAGTCCTTTCAACACTGGCCTTCTCCATTCTTCAGCTCAAGTATGGTTTTTATATTTCTTTTGTTGAATCACAGTGCACTTTATTTTTTGGTGGTTGGAACTGGGTTTTTTCAATGCAGATCCTCAACATAGTTCTCAATCCTGCTGTCTCTGTGTGAACATTTATACATTGTGCCAGCACTTTTTGACCGGGACTGTCTTGATAGCTGGTGTCCAGTGGCTTCCCCACTAACAAGGGAACTGGTAGTATGGACCTCAATCAGATATATACAATTGCTCTCGCATACCCACTATCCAAGGGATACTTAGATACCCATGAGCTTTCCTCCTGGCAGCCCAGCGTAGTTACGGGGTCACAATACAACAATATTGTTTACTGCCAAGCTAGTCAGTTACCAAGGGAACCACAGGGGGTTCCATTGGCCAATCACGCGCTAACATAACAAGCACGTGACTAGATAACTGAACCATAAGGTCTCCATTCTGTGTCAGTTCGAGTGGGATCGAGGGGGTTTCATTGGCCAATCACGCGCTAACATAACAAGCACGTGACTGGATAACCCAATCACCAGGTCCACATTCTAAGCCAGTTCGAGTGGGTTTGTTTCGGAATTATTTGCAAAATACACCTCGCAATATGGACTATATGCATGAATTATAACATAAGTCCAGGCCAATGTACATTTATTGTAAATAATGCCGCAATGTGATAACGACTTTAAAATGTGAATCTTTGCACATGTACATTAATTTAGTTGTATATAACAGGTAATTACTGTATGTTATAAATACAAGTGAGAATTTGTATATATGTCGTATTTACCATTCAGGTAAACCCACTGAAAGATGGCGCCTCCAACACTAAGGTTAGGCGTGTGAGTCCATCTTTGATGTTTAGTATGCACACACGGTAAATACAGCAATTGTTTTGAGGACTATTGTGTGAACAAGCACTCACGGAGTGCGAAACGCGTCACGTAGGGCTTATGGCGTGAATAAACCCTACTTGTTGGCAGACCCGATTTGTTGGTGTGGTTATTGCTGTGCCTGAGTGTGCGCTTGGGACGCCGTTTTGCTTTGCATATTAACTACCGGATACCTCACCGGCAGCGCGCCACCCCCACGAGACGATGGATGCCCCATTGAGGTAATCTTTGGATTTATATATATATATATATATATCTATATATATATATATCTATATATATATATATATATATATATATAATCACGTCATGTGATCAAGGCAGGGATCTGCCGAAACGCGTCGTGAGGATTTTGGTGGCTTTTAAGAAATAAAATTCAAAGCACTAAACTGGGTCTGTCTTGTCTTCTATGCGAATCCGGCTGGAAGTTGCAATTGGAGCGAGCCTTGTCAAAAATATATATATATCTATCTATCTATCTTCAAGGTACTTAGATGTGAAGCTAAGAAAAGTAAACCTGTACTTACATATTTACATTTTTGATATTTTGCTTCTCGATATTTTTAACGTGATCTTCGGTAACACAATATTTATGTTCTACATCAGACATGTAGGGCCATTGGGTCATTTTCTTGCTTACATTGTTATGAAGAAAGTCTAAGAAACAGCGGGACCTGGAGAGGGCTGTTGGGCCATGACTGCACCGTAATTGACAGACTCAGTTCCTCAAGGATAGCTCCATAAAGCAGTTATAATTTGTCTGTGTTGGACTTGGTCCTTTTTGCAGGGTTATCCCCAAACTTTTTGCTTCTTCCTCCTTTATTTTCCTGACCTGTTGCTATTGGCTTTAGGACTCTGGGCACTTTCCCACTACTATCAGTGTCAAAGTGCAAGTGCTCCCTGTGTAAATTGTGATTATAATTCGTTCTCATATTTGATTTACTGGTACGCCTGTAGTAAATGGCACTGGGAGTTCCAGGGCCTGTAATTCAAATGCTACTAGTGGGCCTGCAGCACTGATTGTGCCACCCACACGAGTAGCTCTGAAAAGGTATTTCAGACCTGTCACTGCAGTGTCTGTGCACAGTTTTTAATTTCCATGTTGACCTGGCAAGTACACATTCTCGCCAGGCCCTAGCCCTCCCTAATTTACATGTAAGGCATGGTAGGCCCAAGGTACCTCCCTGGGCAGGGTGCAGTGTATGTGAAAGGTAGGACATGTATTGGTGTGTGTGATTTGTCCTGATAATAAAATACTGCCATTTTCTTTTTTCACTATCAAAAGGCTATCCGTCTCATAAGATAGAATGAGGGGTACTTTGTTACATCTTATAGGTATAACTTACGATTTGGGACAACATAGAGAAATAAAGTTTAGGTTCTCTGAACCCAGAATTTAATAAGACATCTTTTAGTAAAGTTGTTTTTTAAATTATGTGTTTTAAAATCTCACTTTTAGAAAGTACTACAATGGGGAGTTTGGCCCAGCTAGGGACAAGGGAAGGGTAGGGCCAGAAAATGTGTACACATATAGGGAGCCAACCCTCGTAGCAATTTAAAGACGTATCTAGAATTACTGCTAGGATCAAACAATAATTTACTAATGTATGATCTTTTTAATTACATTTTCTTTGAAAAAGATTCAAAGCTTTTTTTAAACAAGTCACAAAAAAGGACACAGTATGATCAAAGGACATTCACTAACAATATAATCTAAACCATATTAAATTATTTACACTTGACAATACAAATACAACATTTGACAAGAACTTTTCAAAGAAAAAAGAAATAATGACAGAAAAACAAACAGTGCTTTCTTTTGGGATGTGTAACAGTTTTGCATGATACTATATCTCACACATTAACATTTGTCACTCCTACTGCACCTTAAGCTAACAAGTACTCAGTGTTATAGGGAAAACATTGGGAGATTCCTAGAGAATCCTGGTCAAGGGGTGTATCTAATTATGGTTGCACCCTCAGATGGAAAGGAAATAAATTCAATACTCCTCAATGTTTGACAAATTGCCAACACGTTTCGAGTCCCGGGCAATAAGTACAGGGGCTCTCATCAGGGCTTCTTAATTTTAAATGGATGGTGTTGTCTGTAACAAACAAATATGCAAAAATGGGCTATGAGTCAGTCATTCTAAGGGCTCCCACCCCAATAAAGGTTCTGACAATATGTTAAATGTAAATGTTACCCAATCTAGAGGGCTGGTAGACAATGCTTCCGCTCGATTTTCATTTGGGGCATCGGCACAGCAGATTCTGTTGGAAACAGAATCAACTCATTACCTCTACGTCCCTCGTCCTCGACCCAGTCATAACACATGAGGTATTCCACCCGACAGGAAACAAAACAGGAAACGCTTTTTAGACTCCACCCACCCTCCTGTCAGGTGCTATAACACACCTCACCACCAGAAGCAAATCCTGTTTTGTTCCCTGTCGGTTGGATACTGATGGGTGACGCTTGGGTGAGTGCCAGGCACTTACCTGCTACGACTGTCCTGTGGTTTCCTCCTTCGCTGGGCCTTGGGGGTGCTCGTGGACCTCCGTGGGACCTTTTGTAAGACGGGCTGCTGGGCTTCTTGTGCTTTCTTCCTGGCGGGGGCCCTGGGTTGCGGGGCTTCTCGGGTCCCTGTGAATTTCCTTTTTCCCCTGGATTCCTGGAGGTGCGCTGGGAGTGGACACTTTCTGAGGGGCGCCCCGGAGCTTTCTGCCCGTTTCTCTGCTGCATTTGAGGGCTTGCTCCGGTGGGCTGGCTGCTGCTGGGAGGGGCAGGCTGCTGCCCCGCGAGTCCTGCCTTTGCCGGTGTTTGTGGGCGGGACGCGCTCACCTTGGTGTCTTCAGGGACGTCCTCCCTTCTGTTGAAGCTGCCCCTGGATGGCGGGCGCCGGTTCCCTGGAGTTTCCCAGGCCTGGAGATGTCGGGAGTCGGCAGGGAGCCGTTCCCGGCTTTGGCTCCTCAGTTTTGCCTGGGCGGGCACCCGGGTGGGCTCCGGGTTCCCTGCCTCGTCTCCTGATTGACTGGATGGCTCTTAGCGATGACGTCATCGTCTCCTTTCGGCCTGTGTGACTTTGCTGGATTTCCTTCGCTGGCCACTCCTGGGAGCCTGGTTTCTGCCCCTCCTTCTTCGATCAACAAGGCTACAGCTGTGGGGTGAGTGTTTTCCTCCTATTTATGGCGGGAGTTCGGTTTCTCTCCTGTGACGCTTATGGTGATGCTGTGCATTTCGTGTGGCTGTTCCTGTGTTTCGTGGTGATATTACAAATAATGGGGAAAGACCACAGGAAGAGAAAGCATGTCTCTCCTGTTAGGTCGTCATCCTCCTCCTCCTCCTCCTCCGACAGTCGTGATTCTGCGCCTGATGGTCGGAGTGCTGGTCTGGGTGGCTCTAAGCGGCTGAAGCGCCTACTTTTGGAGATGCTGTCCAGTCTCAAGGCTTCCAAGAAGGGTGCGGGGGGTCGCTCTGAGGCGGCTGCCCCCCTGTATTCGGATATTTCTTCCTCCGCTTCCTCTGATGAGTCTACTTTGGGTGCGGTGGATCTGCAGGGCAAGTACATTTCGAGGGAGCTGATACCTGATCTGCTCTGCCATGTTCGGGAGAATATGGGTTTCCCTGTGGAGTCTGTGCCCAGTACCTCCCAGGAAGCTGTTCTACCGCAGTTTCGGAAGCCTGCGTCCTCTTCTATGCCCGTCCACCCATTTGTCATGGATGTCCTCCTTAAGGAATGGAAGGACCCAGACCATATTTCTATGCCCAGATTCATGTCTAAGTTGTATCCTTTGCAGGATATGGAGGTTGCCCTGCCTGATTCGGTGCAGGTGGATTCTGTGGTTGCTTCTCTGGTTGGTCGGCCTTCCATGGCTGATGATAATATCCTGAAGGATGGCGTTGATAAAAAGATTGACTCTGCTCTGAAAAAGTCCTATGCTGGCTCTCACCTGGCGCTGCGGTCAGTGGTGTATGGTGCATATGTTGCGCAGTCTTTGCTGGCTGACTTCAAGACTTTGTTCTCTGCTATGCAGGAGGGGATCAATTGTCGGGAGTTGCTGGAGTCTATGGAGCGTCAATCTGAGTTCCTTTCGGGCATCGCCTTTGACTCGGTCAGGGCTTCTGCTCTGTCTTGTGGTTCCTCGGTTGCTGCCCGTCTGAACTTACTTCTGCGTGGTTGGAAGACGGATGCTGCGCAGCGTTCTATGGCCTTAAGGTTGCCGTTTTCTGGTACTCATCTTTTTGGGGACGCCCTGGAGGTCAAGCTCCATAAGGTCTTCAAGGAGAGGAAGCATTTGTTGTCTTTCTGTCATACTCCTTCTCAAAGGGGGTCCTCCTTCTCGAATGCCAGGTCCTTTCGCCAGCCTTCCAGGTTCCAACAGTCCTCTTTTAAGGGCCAACGTGGTGCTCGTAGGTCCTTTCCTCGGAGATTCCAGAAGAAGCCCCAGCCGGATGGTGGGTCTGGCGCTCCTCGCTCCTGACTACTCCGTTCCAGTGCCCGTTCTCACTGGTGGTCAGCCCGTGGTTGGTGGGAGACTGCGGCTGTTCCTACATGCTTGGCTGCTGACGACCTCGGACCAGTGGGTGCTGGATGTTCTTTCCCGGGGTTACCGGATGGAGTTCCTGTCCCCTCCTCCTCCCTCGGGTGTGGTGGTGACCTCTTTGCCTGCGGACCCTGCTCGCCGTCTAGCGTTGCTGGAGGGTGTTCAGTTGCTGTTCGACAAACGGGTGATTGTCCCGGTTCCCCCCCTGGAACGTGGACTGGGGACTAGGGGCCCGATGTAGGTAAAAGGGATTTTCCGATTTCAAAATACCGAGGCGGGCCGAATCGGTATTCTGAAATCGGAAAACGAGATGTAGCAAACAAACGGCGAAATAATAGCGAATCGGTCGGCATCGGTAATGTGAATCGGTACGTACCGAATCGGCACGGACCGAATCAGAAAGTACCGAATCGGCTACCACCGATTCGGAAATAGCCGAATCGGCTACCACCGAATCGGAAATAGCCGAGTCGGTAAAATCCGATTCGGCTATTAACGAATCGTAGGTATGAAAACACACCCATGGCCAAAAAGCCCATAGGAATGCATTGAAGAAACCGAATCGGTCAAATCCGAATCGGACAATACCGAATCGGATTTTACCGATTCGGTAATATCCGATTCGGTAAAAGCCGAATCGGCAAAAGCCGATTCAGCCAATGAGGTGGCTCCCCTCCCCCACCCAAACATGGAGTGGCAACCCTGGCAGGTGCAGCTAATTAAGAACTTTCTGGAGAGCCAGCCTGAGCTGAACACTCACAGTTAGCAGCAGTGGGAGTAGGAGGTAGTGAACTGTTCTGATCAAGATGGCACACCAGAGTGAGAGCCAGAAGTCCACCCAGAAGAGGAAGCCTAAGTTCAGCAGCATC
This sequence comes from Lissotriton vulgaris, assembly GCF_964263255.1. NCBI lineage: Eukaryota > Metazoa > Chordata > Amphibia > Caudata > Salamandridae > Lissotriton > Lissotriton vulgaris. The sequence goes on along the minus strand of NC_141693.1, from coordinate 653,960,186 downwards.
GAGCTGCAGGTGTTGGTTGAGGAGGTGGTGAGGGTGCACCGGCAGCTATTTGGAAAGCTGTCCCTCAATGTGCCAGACAGCACCAAGAGGAGGCTCTGGAGCGAAATCGCCCAAAAGGTGAATGCTGTGGGTGTCACCCCCAGGTCCCTGGATGAGCTGAAGAAGCGTTTCTATGACATCCACAGCCTGACCAAACGGAAGATGGCAGAGATCCAGAGGCAGGCTGGAGGCACTGGTGGAGGCAGGAACCCGGCGCCACCCCTCACAGACCTCGAGGAAATGGTGTCCACCACCATTGAGAGGGAGAGCGTAACCGGAATTGGGACCCTGGACAGCTCAGCCAGAGCTACAGCTACAGGTAAGAAGCATGCGCATCATGACACACCCTACCAGACACCTCCCCATTAGACACAATGCATAGCCAAACCCCAGCACAGTACTGTAACCAACATACAAGAGACAAGCATCATGGTACATGTAGTCAGCAGAAGTTAGCAAAATATGGCAGTGCAGAATCACAAGACAGGAAACAGTGGAACACATTCTAAGGAGATGCAAGGACATGTGGAATGCTTTAATTGTACTGACTGTAATACATCGGCACTCAATTTACAAATGCTTCTTTGTACCTAGGGGCACCATCAGGCGGACAAACAATGACAACAGAGGCAGCAGCACCATCTACCACTGCACTCGCAGGGCCGAGCACCAGTCAGGCTGCCGAGGAGGAGGAGGACGAAAACACCATAGGGCTTGGTATAGAGGGAGACCTGGTAATAGACTTTGAAGCACTGCACTCCCCACAAATGCCGAGCACACCCCCCTTGCAGTTCTCCCCAGAGAACTCCCCGACAAGGGACCTCCTTCCACCTACACCAGCTCCTGCCACGATCATGGCTGTGGCACCAGTACACCCTGTCCTGGGAGCAGGGGCTCAGGCCCCGGCCAGCACCACACCCCCACCAGTGGCACCCCAGCCCACCCAGCAGGCCGGCAGCAGCAGTACCCGGCGCCGTGCCATTCCCACCACTGCAGCACCAGCACCGGAGGGCAGTGTCTTCCTGGGCCTCGAAGGTAATATGGTAAAGATCCAAAGGCAGCAGGCGAAATCCATCATGGCCTGCCAACGCCAGCTCCTGCAGCACAACCTGCAGATGGGGGAAATGGTGAAAGGATTTCAGGCCTTTGTGGATTCAAACAAGGAGGTAGCAGCAGGTTTAGGCAGGCTAACCACTGCAATAACCCAGTTATGTGGCAGACTGGAGGAGCATGAGCTGGTGCGCAGGCGGGATGCCCGGGTGCAGAACCGCTCCATGAGCCGCCTTGCTGCTGCAACGGCACAACTCTGTCAGCGCAGTGCCAACATGGAGTCTAGTCTCACACAAAATACGGCAGAGATAACAAGGGGAATGGCCCGCATCACGACAGCAATGGAGGCCATGATTATCTCTAACACTGCCGCAAATCCTGCCCTGGACCTGGGGGATGCTGGGGACAGCAGCAGCCGCAGCAGCCCGGCCAGCGCTGCGTCAGAGCCACGCAGGAGCACCAGGCGCTCCGCAGATGCCGCTGGTCATTCTGAGGGGGCTGAGGGACACCCCAGTGGGGCTGCCAAGCGCTCAAAGAAATAGCCTTGCAAGGGCGGGTGAGGCAACCTGGACCTTAGACTTTTGTTTTCTTTGCTATTACACCTTTTTTGTGTTGCACATCAGTGCAGTAACTGTGTTGCAACAGTATTAAAAATTGTTTTTTCACCACAACCATTTACCTGTCTTTGCATCTGTACTCACTCAGAAATAGTTTTCTGTAATCTCCTCACGTCTGTATCTGCCATCACTTGGCGTACACACCCCAGCTGGCTGTGTCGGTGGCACAGCTTCGTCGTCGTCATGGTCCTCGTAGTCAGACAACTCCACCTCAGTGCCCTTCTTCACCGCAAGGTTGTGTAACATTGCACATACAGCTATGATCTTGCAGCAGGTGATGGGGGTATACTGCCTTGCACCTCCACTCTTGTGCAGGCATCTGAATCTACTTTTCCAGATGCCAAAGGTCCGTTCGACGACATTCCTTGTGCGTATGTGGGCCCGGTTATACCTCCTTTGGCTGGGGGTGGAGGGGTTGAGGTAGGGGGTGAGTATGAATGAGCGGAGGGCATATGCACTGTCGCCTGAAAGAGAAAGGGGTAACATTACACACATGCATACATGTATTCCACCTAGCTACTGTGTGTTATGGGGGTCTGATGATGTGTCTCACCTAGGAGGTATCCTTCACCAAATTCGCCAGCCATCAGCCGTGCATAGATGCCGCTCTGTTGGAAAATATAGGAGTCATGGGTACTCCCTGGAAATTTTGCTACCAGGTCTGTGATGGTGCACTTCGCATTGCAGATCACCTGCACGTTGATGGTGTGTGTAGACTTCCGATTGCGGTATATGTATTCTGTGTCCGCTGGTGGGCAAATCGGAATGTGCGTGCCATCTATGCAGCCAATGATTTGGGGAAATTGTGCCATCTGGTAGAAGTCAGCTTTAGTTTGTAGCAGTTCTGCGTGGGTTGCAGGGAAAGAGATGTATTGGTCCATCCTGTGTATCATGGCGTCAAGGAATGTGTGGAAGAACCTTGACAGGCTGCTCTGGCTCACCCCTCCTGCCGCTGCAACTCCACTTTGATAGCTGCCAGACGCAAGCAGGTGTAGGCTGCATAGCACCTGGACATGTGCTGGGATGGCGTGTGCCCTTGGGGTGTGGTGGTCCAAGAATGGTTTGAGGTCCCTGATGAGCTCAAGTATGGTGTCAGAGTCCAGCCTGTATCTCTGTAGGATCTCTGCCTCTGTGAGCATGAACAGGGTTATCCTCTGTCTGTAGACCTGTTCATTTCTTAGCCATTCCCTCTGTCCTTCCTGCTGTAGCCGTAGCCGCCTCGCAATGACATAAAAAGCTGCCATCCTGCAAGTTGCAATGCATTTTGGGGCTGTTTATATGGGTTGGAGTTGGTTACCACCTGATTGTAATCCATGGTAAATACCGAGTGAATTCTACCGAATTTGAGCCGATTTCGGTGTTTCTGTGCCTCCCTACATCTCCCCATCTGTCGGAATCGGGGAATTTCCCGATCGGTGAATCATACGAATCGGTATGTTCTCCGATTCGGCTCATGTCCGATTCGGTGTATCTACCGATTCGGTACATGGACCGAATCGGCTTCATTCCGATTCGGTGTGTCTACCGAATCGGTACATGGACCGATTCGGATAATTTCCGAATCGGTGTCACTACCGATTCGGTACATGGACCGAATCGGTTATTTTCCGATTCGGTGTCACTACCGATTCGGTACATGGACCGAATCGGTTATTTTCCGATTCGGTGTGTCTACCGATTCGGTACATTGACCGAATCGGTGTTTGCATCCGATTCGGTGTGTTACCGATTCGTTACATATCCGATTTTCGGTATGTACGTATCGGATTCTTTTCCATTCGGTACTCATTCCGAATCGGTTTTCACTCCGATTTTTATTTTTTTTTGTTCCCTACATCTCGATGGCTGTTTACCGATCGGTAAGGGCCAAAAATCGGTATTTTCGGCCGTTACCGATCGGTAACGGACTACCTACATCGGGCCCTAATTCCCTTGTTTTTGTGGTTCCGAAGATCACGGGGGTTCCGTGTTGTCATCAATCTTCGGGCCTTGAACTTACTTGTTCAGAAAATCCCATTCAAAATGGAGACGTTGCAAAAGGTGATTCCCCTGATCCAGGAGGGTTGGGTGTTCACGTCGCTGGATCTCCAGGATGCCTACCTGCATGTCCCGATGGCGTTGGAGGATCAGAGGTTCCTGTGCTTTTGCCTGGATGGTCGTCATTAGCAGTTCTGCGTCCTTCCTTTCGGTCTCCGGTCCGCCCCCAGGGTGTTCACCAAAGTGGCTGCTCCTTTGGTGGCTCATCTCCATTACCTGGGGGTGTCCGTGTTTCCGTACCTGGACGATTGGCTGCTGCAGGCTCCATCTCCGGAGGTCATGTCCCACCACCTTTCCTTGACCATGCGAACGCTCGAGGATCATGGCTTCCTTGTCAACGTGCCAAAGAGTCACCTGGACCCTGCTACTCGGAGGACCTTCATTGGGGCAGTGTTCGGCTCTGTGCTGGGCAAGGTCTTTCTCCCGGAATCCCGGATTCTACTCCTACAGTCTTTACTGAGGAGGTTGCTTTCCAAGGTTTCGGCTCCTCTCCTGCAGTGGCTGGTGGTTCAGGGCCACATGTCTGCCACTGTGTTCACGGTGCCCTGGGCCAGGGTTCATCTTCGACCTCTGTTATGGCATATTCAGCGTTGGGTGCCCTTTCCTGTCCAGGACTTCTCGATTCCTGTTCCTGTGTCTCCAGAGTTGGTGTCTGCTCTCCAGTGGTGGCTGGTTTCTTCAAATCTGACAAGGGGCATGTGGTTCCATCCTCCGCCCCCCTTGGTGTTGATGACGGATGCCAGCGCTTTTGGTTGGGGTGCGACTCTAGGCCCTTGGGCGGTGCAGGCGCGTTGGCTTCCTTCGGAGTCGCACAGTTCTTCGAATTGGAGGGAGCTGTCTGCGGTGGAGAGGGCTCTTCGCCTTTTCAAGGATCATCTTCTGGGATGCAACGTGTTGGTGAGGTCGGACAACACTGTGACCGTGGCCTACATCACTCACCAGGGCAGTACCCGCTGCCTTTCCCTGAACTTGGTGGCGTGTGCGATTACGAGTTGGGCCGAGTGTCATCTGGTGGCCCTTTCTGCTCAGCACATCCGGGGTGTGGACAACGTGGTTGCAGATTCCTTGAGTCGGCGGTTCCCGTCCTCTCTCACCCTGTGTCTGTCCCTTTAGATTTTCCGGTTGCTGTGCCTGAGGTTCGGGACTCCGGTGCTGGATCTGTTTGCCCCACGGACAGATGCCCTGCTTCCTCTGTTCTGCTTCAGGTCTCCGGAGTCGGGGGCTTGGGGAGTGGATGCCTGGGCCGTCCTTTGGCCTCCTTGGTTCCTCTATGCATTCCCCCCTTTCCTCTGATCCCTGCCTTCTTGCTGAATGTTCAGCGGGTGGGGGCTCAGGTGGTGGCTGTTCTGCCTTATTGGCCTCGCCGCTCCTGGTTTCCTCTGCTGCTGAGTCTGGCAGTGGGCCCTCCTTGGAACCTGCCCCGCTACCCGTCTCTTCTGAGTTCCCCATCAACCTCCCTGTTGGTCCCTCTCACCTTGGCGGTCTGGAGGTTGAACGGCTGTCTCTTGGTGTCCGGGGTTTGCCTGACCACCTCATCACGGTCATGCAGGCTTCTCGTCGGAAGTCCACTCTTTCATCCTATTCCAAGCACTGGGTTTCCTTTTCTTCTTGGTGTGCTTCCCTGGGCCTGTCCCCTGCCTCCTGTGATGTTTCTTCTATTCTTCAGTTTTTTCTGGATGGCTTTCAGAAACACTATGCTTTGTCTACTTTGAAGGGTCAGTGGGCTGCTATCCGGGCCTTTTGGGATCCAGCTTCTCTTCTGCCTTCGGACGGGTTGTTGGTTTCCCGTCTGTTTCGGAGTTTCTCTCTTTCTGCTCCTTCGGTCCGCTCCCCGGTTCCTCCCTGGGATCTTTCTTTGGTTTTGGGTGCCTTGCAGTCCCCTCCCTTTGAGCCTTTGGAGTCCGTGGCCTTGAAGTTCCTCTCTTTCAAGGTGGCCTTTTTGGTCGCTGTTACATCTGCTCGGAGGTTGGGCGAGCTTACGGCGTTGCGCTGTTCTCCCCCCTTCTTGAGGTTTCTGGACGATGCGGTGGTCCTTTCTTTGGACCCCGGGTTTTTGCCTAAGATTCGTTCAGGTTTCCATTCCTCCCAGAAATTGATTCTTCCTTCTCTCTGTCCTTCTCCTTCCTCGCCTTCTGACATCTTGCTCCATTCTTTGGATGTGAAGCGTGCTTTGTCTGTTTATGTTGCACGCTCTGCTGGGTTTCGGTCTTCTGACTCCCTCTTCGTAACCTATGGTTTGGCTGGTAGGGGAAAAGCTGCCTCTCGCCTTACTTTGGGTCGTTGGATCAAGGCTGTGATCTCTTTGGCTTACCGGGGCTCTGGTTTGCCTTGCCCGTCTGGGGTTCAGGCGAGATCTACCAGGAGTGTTTCTGCTTCGTGGGCTGCTTTCCATGGAGTTCCCCTTGATGAGATTTGTAGAGCGGGGACATGGGCGTCCAAGTCCACTTTTGTGCGACATTATCGCTTGAATTGTGCTCTGTCTGGCCGCCCTAATTTTGGTTCTGGTGTGTTGCAAGCTGTGGGGGTCCCCCCCCCCGTTTGATTCTGTTTGTTTCTGTTTATTATTAAACTCTGTCTTGCTGCACTCCTTTGTGTCTGTTCTGTTTTCTGTATATGGTGTGCCAAAGGCCTTTTTTTGGGGTTGCTTTGGTATGCCTCATGTGTTATGACTGGGTTGAGGACGAGGGACGTAGAGGTAATGCTTTGATTACTGGAGGTAATCCCCATTACTCTTAGTCCTACTCGTCCTCAACCCAGTCATACAACCCGCCCGCCCTCCCTTTCCAGGCCTTTGGTGCTTGGTACATCAGGATTTGCTTCTGGTGGTGAGGTGTGTTATAGCACCTGACAGGAGGGTGGGTGGAGTCTAAAAAGCGTTTCCTGTTTTGTTTCCTGTCGGGTGGAATACCTCATGTGTTATGACTGGGTCGAGGACGAGTAGGACTAAGAGTAATGGGGATTACCTCCAGTAATCGTAGCATTCGTTAGCGTTGTGGTTATTATACTTCGCATATTTGTAAGGGCACACATTCACATATATCCCAACTTTTTTACCACTTTTGAAGGCGAAGAAGTCTCTTTTTTTGGGGGGTGCACTACATGAATGTACCTACAAAATAGATTGTATTATAATCATGTTGTTTTCGCCGTGGTACGGATTTGAATGATCTTTATACATTTTATTAAGAAGTGACATACCTGGCGTTAGTTCCCTCCGCCTGTGTTGTTTAATAGCCTTCTGACACTTGCAGCGCAGCTGTAGCCTCTAGATCACGCTGTAGAAAAAAATTGGTAACAGCGCCTATTAGCTGGATCTGTGCTTGAGTTCGAAAAGGGACGATAACCATCAAGCTCATTTACAGAACAGCCCACTAAAGAACAAAGCAAACATACCTTTTGCTAGCGGGACACGCACTCGATGCGCTTCCTTGCTAAATGAGCCTTTCACACATCTTTCCCGAACTGCTGGAAAGGAAAGAGAATGAAAATACGATTGATGTGTGTGACCAAAGTTTGAGATATTTTTGTATAAAGTTATGGTGTCGGCTCCTACCTTCTCATGTATTATTTCGCGATGCAACACAGCTTCCTTCCGATGTGAATCACGGAATGGTGGCAGCGCTAATGTGACATATCAGAAGTGTACTTGGGGATTGTAGTTAGAACGAGTTAGCTAATCAAGTTGTTCGAACATCATAGTGGTTTCCCACAGCCTAAAGCAATGCATTGTGGAATACGTGGTCTATTATAATTATTGCCCCTTAAGCACGAATTGCTGCATAATGCTGAATCTATTCTCTAAGGTGTTTTTGGGTATGAGGGTAAGGGAATTGACCAATCGATTGGCCAATAGGCATTCTACAAATCATGATGGTGCATTCCAGTCTATATAGTTTGTAATATTTTAAATATTGGTCTTTCGACAGCTCAATCATGTTGTTCAAGCCATTAGCGACAGTAATAATGCGCAAACTAGTTATGGCTATTGAATCGTTTGGACATCTTAGTAGTTCGCATCAATGCAAATAATACATAGTGATATTTATGATTTATTGTGATGATAAGCTTTTTAGCCGAGTGGAAGCTTTGTACAATATCAGCTCTATGTGACGTATTTGGGAAGTGAACTCGAGAAATTAACCAATTCAAGGATTCCAGTGACTAATCAGCACTCTTCAGTCTCCATGGTGCATTCTGGTGTATGCAGTTCTAAAATACTAATCATTAAACCCTCGGAAGCTCAGTCATGCTATTCAAGCCAGTCAGTACACTATTAAATTTTAGAATCAAGTAAGCTTCTTTTTGAAGCAAAGCATTTTCAGTATCAAACAATCGCTGTGATGTGTTGAAGAACACCAATACAGTCTATTTGAATTGGTGATCATTATGCAATTTTTCAACAAAATGCGCAACCATGGGAGCAGTCATGATTTTCTTCTTAATTCAAGACCGGTGTTGGGTAATTCTTGTGTTGATTTGTTGGTTTGTCTTCCCGATATAGGTCTTTTGGCACGGACAAACAATTGCATAAACTACGTTTTTCATTTTACAGTTGGTAAAGTCTGTGTGTTTCCATTTGATCGTATTATGAATAAACTTGGTACCTTCAATTGTTGTGGTGCAGGCCACACAATTTCCACGCTTCCGATGACCTTCGATTGGTTTTAAATTCCAATGCGAAGTGAGGTCATTCTTCTTTTTTTGGAGTGAACTGTCAGCTTGCACAATTTGTTGTCCTATGCTTTTATTTTTCTTCATCGCGAAAAGGTATTTTTAAAAGAACATAATAGATTTTCTAGCAAATGCCAGTTTTTCAGAATGATCTGCTTGAATTTGTTAGTGTCTGGAGTAAATGTAGATACACACACCAGTTTTTCTAGGGCAGGTTTTTCTTCAGTCTGTAAGAGAGTAACCCGGGGATATATCTAGCTCTTTTGGTTGAATGTTTGAGCAACTTTTTGGGATACCCTCTCTTGGTCATTTCATTACAGAACACTTCAGCGTGCTCTTCAAAGTCAATGATCAAAGAACAATTGCATTTAATTCTTAATAATTGCCCATAGGGAAAGTTGTCTTTGAGACTTTTCAGATGAGCACTTGTCTGGTGTAAAATTGTGTTCTTGTCTGTCTTTTTTCAATAAAGCGACCTCTTAAGTTCCTTCTCAATCGGGAAGGTCTCGACATCTAAGAAGGTCAATAAAGTTTTTACTGTAGTCAACAGAAAACTTTATGGTCTTTTTGTGACATGTTTAAAAAAAGCTCTGAATCCTTTTATTAGAAAATGTAATTAAAAAGATCATACATAAGTAAATTATTGTTTGATCCTAGCGGTCATTTTAGATATGCATTTAAATTGCTGCGAGTGTTGGGTTCCCTATACGTGTGCAAACTTTTAGAAAGTAGGCATTTTCTTGTGTAACCACTCTGTATGCCTCTGCCTGTTTGTAGATTGACTGTCTGGGATGGGGTGACAGGGTCTGGTGATGTGCATTCACTGTAGACAGCCACTGGGGGGATTGAGGTGTGCCTGGCCCTTCCTGGATGACTCAGAGCTGAGCTGAATAGGATTTAGAGTAGTGGGAGGAGATTCCCTTGCACCTGAATAGAACCTGCCTCCCTTTCACAATGCTGTCTCCACCCCCTATGGTCATATTGCACCAGTGAGGACAGAACTGGTTTTGACTGGGCTCAGAGACCGTTGTACAAAGAGAACAAAGAATAAATGGGGTATAAGTAGTAGATCTTAAACCCCAGATTACTTCTGGACTCAAGAAGAACCTTTGCCATGTCCAGAACCTTTGCCAAAGGGAGGAGGTGAAGAGCTGTGAGGAGGAGTACTGCCCCTTTGCTCTGTGCTGTGTGGGGTTGGTGGGCAGTTGTTGTTTCTACCAAGGAAAGGACAAAGACTGTAACTTTGCTGTAACCTGCTTGAAGAAGACCTCCAAGGACCTCTGTGTCCTGGCCTCCTTTTCTGAAGTCTCAGGGACGAAGATACTTCACCCCTGCTCCCCTGAACTCTGTTGCTGAGAGTTCTGACCAGCCAGGAGGTGCCTATTCCAGTTTTGGGCCTCTGGAGGCTGCCCCTGCTTCTGGGAGCTGAAAGAAAAGAAGAACTGAAGAAATCAAAGCATTGCTCTTCTTGCAGCTTTTTTCCGATGCAGCACCACGGTGCGAGACGAATCTCCACGCATCGCCGCACTACTGCAGAACCTACGCAGCACCTGTCGCAGCTGCAAGAACAGATGCATCGAGAGATCGCGGCTGAAGAAACCGGTGCAGTGCCCCTCGATACCACTGCATCAATCGCCGATGCATCCCGCATGTACATGCATCGCACCTGTGCATCAATTCTCCCTGACGCATCACCTGTGGACCAGAACCGTCTTGGAGTCGATGCATCACTTCCCCATACAGACCGGAATTGATGCATCACTTCTCCTGCGTGCAGCAGAACTGTTGCATCGCCTCTCCAAGGTCTCAGGAACTGACTCAACGCTTCCCCTCTCTGCAGCTGTTTGGCCTTGTGAATTTTGACACATCTACAGGTATTTTGTGAGAAATTATGCATCCATAGGATTCTATGGACCAAGTTGCTAGAAACCTTTGACAAGTTATATTCTTAATACATACATGTTGTTTTTTTGTCATTTTGGACTTGTTGACTGTAGATAAGTATACTTCATTTTTCTAAACTCGTGTGGTATCCATTTGTGGGGTTATCACTGTATTACTGTGTGTTTTGAGTACAAATACTTTACACATTGCCTTTGGGATAAATCTGTCTACTCATGCCAAGCTACTCAGGGGGTGAGCAGGGGTTATCTAAAGTGTGTATCTCCCTTACTCTGACTAGAAACAAATGTCCCCATTTGGACAAAGCTGCCTACCTCTGCCAATTAGATGCCCCCATTTCTAAAAGTCAGTGATAAGTGGCAACGTTGTATATTTTTTCTTGCAGTAACAATAGCACTTATCTTGGAATCTTTCTTTCATTAGAAGCCAGTGGGGTGTACACAGGGCAGTAGCTGGGCGATCCTTCCTCTTGAGTTCTAAAAGTGTACATGATGCTACTCTCTGCTGCCTATGCAGCCAATATAGCAGATAGCCTTGGAATCTTGCATATTCTACACTGGCACCATTTAGTCTTGAAGGCATTAAAGCAGGCACTGTAGAAAGAAAAATGCCCTCTCAGAGTTCTCAGGTTTATCACATTTGATTTCAAAATATTGCAAACCCATGTTTGTGGCACATGCTAAATACCAGTCCCGAATTCTGTTTAGAGGATCTCCCTTAGCCAGTATATCCAAGATACTTCTGCATTTACAATCTTTAGTTTAGAAGGGGTGATATTATTTGGAGGCACCTATCGAGCCTCAAGAGGTTGGGAGAGGAACTAATCTCTGTTGTGAAAAATATATATATATATATAAATGAAAGTATATTATGATTCAAGAGGAGGGTGTTATCTCTGCTGATCCTAAATTCTGCAGCGGAAGGGCTGTGAGAGTAGAGTCTGCTGGATCTAAGTGAGCTGGAGGAGCAGTTGTTGAATTTGCTCTGTGTGTGAGGGTGTCAGAGTAATTTGATGATGAAAGTTAATGCCAAGTTTTCCGCACCAAGGAGAGGTCTGGAGTTAAGAAATGCAAATGTTGAATGGAGAGTAATGTAGCACGATTTATAAAATCATAAAACACAACACATTTATAATCTGAAATTACACATTGCACGTTAGACACAGTGACACAAGAAACTGAGACAAGTGTAGTAGAAGCACCGTAAAAGCGTGCTTTAAACTTGAGTTGAAGAAAAAATGCATACAAGATAATACTAATACATATAAACTAAGTTGCACTAATGACTTTCTAAAGTACATATTGTTTATTAACATATATTGATGAAAATGTTGATGTTAAAAGAAGTGGCCTAGTGTTTCAAATGCTTTCTGTTGAGAGTGCCCCAGTTAGAAAAGTCACTGCAAAAACATGTAGAAATGAAGTAAAAGCTTGAGTCTTAGCATAGTAAGCCTAGAGCTCCTATAGTTCATGAAAATATCAAATCGATTTTTGTAATATAACTTTAGAAAAATATGCACTTTTATGAATATTGTCAAATGTTGTGGTAGTAGGTATTCCGAACGTTATCTATTTTGATGTAATAATGACTGGTGGAAATTCTGCATAATATTTTATGAATTGATTTAAATTTTGCTATGTATGATATTGGCATAGAGCTAATTAAATTTAAACGTGTGAGGCGAACTCAAAGACATTTTCAAATTGCTTTTCTCTAGTGCTGACCTTTACCCTGACTTCATACAATAGTTCATTTTCTACTAGTGAAATGTTGCATTATTTATCGTGTACATGTGTACACCCTGACGTTCCTGAATGTTTCTTCAACGTTCACAGTCAAATATTCCAGTGGGAACAGGATTGAAGCTGTTACATTAGAATGCAACTTTTTATTTTCTTTCCATCAATGTTAGAACTATGTGGACTGTTGAATCTCTAATTTCTCATGAATACCATGAGAAAGCTTCTCAATGTTTCAAGTATTTCAGGTGACATTACGGGATTTCCGTCAAACGATGGTCTTTCGATGGTGGTGTGATGCCACCTCATTGGAACAATCATAAAAACTCTATAAATGAAGAAATCTCAAAGGAAGGGTAGCGAATTAGAGACAATAATATGCGGATCAAATTTTGCAGAACTTTCTTTTGCTTTTGGACTGCCTTGCTGATGCTACAGTTGGTAGCTGATAAACTGAACCTTCTTTGTTGAACCATTTCCATAATTTTCATTCTTTTATTTCTTGTTCATGCCAATAAACTCGCCCTTGATGAACTTTAATTTTAAACCCTTTCCCCATCTTCATAGGACTTTTGCTGTTAGACAACAAACTATCCTTCTGCCTTAATGGTAGTAGGACTCTGTATCTCAGTGAAACTGATTTTTATAATAAGAACCATCCAATAGGCTAAATGTTTGGAGTTTTTATATGACCAGTGATATTCTTAACTGAACTTCTCAAACAATTGCTCATTGCAAAGAACCTTGAATCTTTAATACAATATCTAAGTTAAGCAAATACTTGTTTGATTCTAATGTTGAATCCTATTGATTCTGCCATTTAAACTGTGCTGTTTGACTTAATATGTTGTAGGGTGAATCAACGAGCTGTGACAGAATATCTGGTGTTATTTCTTCTGTTTTGTGTTGTTGTTGCAGAGCTTTTGGTCTGCATTTTCCTAACTTGACCTAACCTGTTTATGAGGTTGGGCTTCCTGTTGCTATCCTTTATTTCTACAGTGTGGTTTGAGAGTGGTGTACTGAAATCTGATTTTAGATTTTGGAGCTGCCTGTCAATTAAAGGTACATATGCATAGCTAATGGGGTGTTTGGTTACCTTAATTTCCACCCGTCCTATGGGTGGAGAAAGGTTCATCAGAGGATCATTGCCTCTGTGGAAAAATGAGAGTGCTGTATACTGTGTAATCGTAAAGGGCCCAGAACTGCTAGAATAGTAAGTGATAATTAGCATATAAGAATTTTTTTTACCACACTTTATGCTGCAACAAGAGTAAGGGAAAGACCTGTTCGGAGGAATGTGATACTCTAGTGTGGGTGAAACCTAAGTTGTTTAAAGTCACTGTATGCACCTTTGTGGTGAACATATGCCTACTGTATTTGTAATTCCTGTATGTTAGTTTATGAAGGGTTTAGTAGCTCTATAATTGAGTCAGCTGCGTGAACATAGTTTGTGCGTCTAAATTAATATGTATTGTAGCAGCCAATATCATCTATTTATTGTATTAAAGGAAGGGGATGTGTTGTATCCTGGCAATGTAATGCTTCCACTGCTGGATTCTAGATATTTGGAGACCAGGAGACTGGCAGTTGCTGAGGAGCTGTTAAGTTCAATGGGATCGTAAGTTCAACAAAGCTTTTAAATCCCGCTTTTGTCAAACATCCATCTAAGCAAAGCCCCAACCAGGTGCCGCTTATGTGTATGAAGGGCAGGCAGTCGGTGTTATCCATCCTGCCACATCTATACATGTACAAAGGTATTTCACCCTCCTTTGAGTCTTATTTTGAATTCATCTATGGAGAATTGACTTATTCACTATGAACTTGTTTTTAAATAGTGGATACTAGTGTTGCTTTTTATGTTTCAAAGGGCCGGATGCATCAAGCAAAAAAATAGCGAGTCCTTATTTGCGATTATTAAGGAATCGCAAATAAGGACTCGCTATTAGCTATGCAAGATGAGGATAGCAAAAAAATAAAGAATCGCAAAGTAAAACCTCCATTCTCGCATTTTGCAATCCCGCTATTTGTGATCTCGCTATTTGCGAGATACCTATTTGCGAGATCGCTAATTGCGAGATCGCTATTTGCGAGATCGCTATTTGCGAGATCGGGAAAACTACAGAGTCGCATTGGGAGCAGGCTGATGACCTCACAACCAGGAAGTCAATCAGCCCATGCTGCCACCTGTGCACAGAGGAACTCAGAGGCAAAAGTAGAGTGCTGGGGGAGAGAGCAGAAAACACAAACTGGTGTTTGCTGACAGGTGGAGACAGCCAAAATGTCCCAAACAGCAACAGAAGAGGGTGCAGTGGCCAGGAAGAGAAAAATAAAGTTCAGTGAGAGGGAACTTGAGAACCTCATTGAGGAGGTGACAAACAGCCATGACAAGCTTTTTGGGACGCTCTCACGAAAAGGACCTGAAGCAGAAAAAAGAAGGATCTGAAACAGGATCAAAAACAAAGTGAAGGCTGTGGGGGTGACACACCGCAGCATAGATGATTTAAAGAAACGATGGTACAACCTGCATAGCCGTGCCAAGGAACGGATAGCGCAAAGACTGAAGGAGGCGAAGATGACAGGAGGAGGAAGCTCAACAGTCCTAGACAACACAGCCCTGGAGGACCTGGTTGAGGGCACTATCCAGCCTGAAGAGGTGGTGGGAGTAACACAGCTGGATACATCTGGGGCGGCCAGTAGCACACAAGGTAAGATGCATGATAATCAACATATCAATGTACATACTGATCGTACCCAATGGCACAGACAAAACGCAGGGCCCCAGTTACACCACTGCAGCCAAAGGGGACCGAACAGGGACCTGAAACTGCTCCTGAGACAAGCCGTCCAAGTGTGAGCCACACAACTACACCTCAGGCACATGTCCGGCTGGGAATAAGAAGCAGACCAAGGACCCATTTCGGGGCACAGGAGGCAGGAACTCCCAATGTGTGTGGTGGCGGGTAGTCACAGATGTTGCAGGTGCAGCGCCTGCAAGCGAGGCATATGGGAGCCATCAACCTGCAGATGACAAAAATGATCAAAAACATATCAGTCATGGCCGAGAGTGTGAGGGAACTAACTACTGCACTTGTGGAAGCAAACAGACAATCAAACAACACACTGCAGGAGGTGGCCTGTGTGATGCAGGAGGGACACAACACACAGAGAAGGAGGCATCACAAGTTTGTGACCTGCATGGCTGGCTATACCAGGTCTAACAACAAGATTTGCAACAGCATTGCACAGCTGTCATGTCGGTCGGTGGAAATGCAGATTGATATGGGCCATTGTTGTGGGGATGTGTCCAAAGCACTCGGCCAAATGACCAGTGCCGTTGAACTGATGCAGTCTAGTACTGGTGAGCACAGCAATGTTAGAGGGGAAGAGGGTAGTGAGGCATCCAGCCTAAGTAGTATCACAGCGCAAGTCACCACTGACAGGAGGTGCAGCACCCGTAGACCAACATCTCCCGCTGCATCTGGGAATGTAGATGCAGATGCAGGTGAAAGACGTTTGAGTGTGAGAGGGAGGAAACGCTAAACATAATCCGAATGGTGGAATTCATCATGGTGACGTAACCATGTCCAAGACATTCTTTGTGACTGTACTTCAAGTCATTTAGGTGTCTCATTTGTCCTTTAGTGCATGCAGTTAATGTGCTAATGGCCACCAGCTATGTTTAAATAAACACCCCTACCACTTCACGTGCTATTAAATACTTTTCTCTTTTCTTTTCCTGCAGTTAAGTGTTGTGTCTCATCATTACATACCTTAGAAATAATGCTGGGTGATGTCTGTACGTTTTCTTTGCCCCTCCGCTGAACTCGCCTAATGGGCCCGGCGTGGGTGTGCTGGGGGTTGGTTGTCAGATTCCTCAATGGGGATACCTCTCCTTGTTGCTATATTGTGCAACATTGCACATGCCGCCACTATCCTACAGCATGTTTCCGGCTTGTACAGCATTGCTCCTCCAGTTTTATGCAGGATGCGGAAGCAACTCGTGAGCAATCCAAATGTCCGTTCGATGACATTACGTGTCCTGATGTGGGCTGCGTTGTACCTCTGTTGTTGTGGGCTGGCTGGGTTCAAGTAGGCACTGTCACCTACAGGGTTTCAAGAAAAGTTTTAGTGTCAGGTATGCATTGCATTTCATACTTCATTGATGAGTCTTGTATTAAATTTACCTAGCAGGTGTCCTTCGCCAAATTCACTCCTGAGCAGACATGTGTGCATGCCACTATGGCGAAAGATGTAGGAATCGTGGGTGCTCCCAGGGTATTGTGCTACGAGGTCAGTAATTATGTTTTTCGCATTGCACACTGCTTGGACATTTATTGAGTGATATGCTTTCCGGTTACGGAAGATATACTCATTTCCTGCTGGGGGACATATGGCTACGTGGGTGCAATCTATGCATCCGATCACGTGTGGAAACTGGGCAACTGGGTAGTAGTCCTGTTTAATTTGGGTCAATTCCTGTTGGGTTGTGGGGAAGGTGATGTGGTTGTGGATCAAAGCCATCATGGCGGCCAGGAAGGATTTGAAGAACCGCGAAAGGGAGTTCTGTGATACCCCTCCAGTTTCTGCCACTACATCCTGAAAACTACCTGACGCAAGTAGGTGCAGGCATCATAGCACCTGGACATGAGTTGGTATGCCCTGGGTCTAAGTGTCTGGCGCTGAAATAGTGGGGCCAATTCATCTATTAATTAGTGAATCATTGCAGCATTCAGCCTGTACTTATCATATATTTGCTCAACAGTTTGTCCCAACAAAGTGATGCGCAGGCGGAAGATTCTCTCCTGGATTCTCCTTCTGGGCTGGCCTGCAGCAAGTATTCTCCTCCTCCTGGCAAACATGTAGAGTGCTGCCACTGTGAAAGGCCACTATGGCCTCATGGGTCAGTTTAAATAGGCTTCAGATGATTTGCAGGTGAGTAGTTTTTTTTTTTTTTTTTTTTACCTCCTGGTTGTGATTCCCCTTAATCTGCACTTGCAAAATTGCGATTTTTGAAGAAATCGTTATTTGCAATTTTTCATGCATTGTATTGCGATTTTTTTTGCGATTCCTTATTTGCTATTGCATTTTGGATTTCTCGCAAATATGGAATCGCAATTTCACTTTTCCCTATTTTAGCGAATCAGTATTTTGTGGGATTGTTCTTTTTGGTTGATTCATTGGAAATTGCTAAAAAGCGCTCGCAAATATCTAATCACTATTTTTGTGAGCACTTTTTGGTTTGATGCATCTGGCTGAAAGTGCTGTAAATACAATTCCCAGGTGTATGATATTCATGTTATCTACTTTGGATGGATGAAAGATTGAGCTGGTTTATCAGAATTTGAACTTGTGACCTGCAGGTTATTCGAAATGTCAACAAAGAGTGACTTACTAATGTCACCAAAGAATGGCTTATTAGGGAACCTATCTTACCTACAATGAGATTTAAAAAATTCAGTCATGCACATGATAGGTTGCACCGCATTAAAAATATATTAAAATAGACATTGCAGTTTTCTTCCCCAAGAATATAATTGTAAATTTAAATACTGCATTAGGCCTACTTAATTAAAACAAATATTACGGGATAACAGTGTATGAGAGATCTTTCAGTTAAATGGATTTTTTGTGGTTTGCTTCTAATTGATTATGGGAAGCACATGTCTGTGATGAAACTAAAAACACAATCTTTAGGTTAAGTGGCTTCTAAAATGTGGCTACTGAGTAGAATGCAACAGCTCTCAAAAAATAAGCCACATTCTCAAAACGATTCTGCATTCAACCACTTTTCAATTTAATTAAATTGTAATTTATTGTCTGTTTTGACTGTGCCCGTGCAGTGACTATTATGTGTAGAGGTTCAGGCGCCCATGAGAGGTCAGCTTCCTCGAAAAGTGAAGAGGAGGCTAATGAGTGATAGAATTCTTGTCCAGAAAAAGCTCATTCGCTATGTTCATAGTAGAGCTGATAATCATCTAACGTTGCTTGGCTTGTAACAACGAGGAGCGAAGTCCTGATAGTGCAACTCTACATGCTTATAATTAATGTTTCATGTTTTGAAAGGAAATAGCTAAACCCTGCTTTTTAGACTTTTTTTCTTTCTTATTGCAAAAGAGAACAAGGCTGGAGGCACAGGGAATATTTGAGAGGAGGGAAAAGGGACAATGAAATGGAGCGGGTGGGGTAATATAGTGGTGAGAGAGAGAGAGAGAAATAGAGAGAGAGAGAGAGAGAGAGAGAGAGAGAGAGAGAACAAACAAAAAAAAAACATGTGAGGTGGAATAAGCGAGTAACAGTGAGAATAATGGTTGGGAAAAAAATCCCCAGTTCAAAAAGAACTTTAGGTAAAGGAAGGTTATGTTTACAAACCAACACCTACACATCACCCTGCACTGCAATCACCAAAACTCCCCCCAACTTTAATTAAAATTGTCTTTAATGATATAGTCGAATTTTAGGTCACAATTCTGAATATCTCACTTTTAGAAAGTTGGCTTTTTCTTATCTTAACCATTTGGTGACCGTCTCCTGGGTTATATGACTAGGTGTAGTTGGCATGTGTGTATTCTTCCAAGAGAGTGCCACAAAGGGGGTTGAGTGTTGCTAGGATGGGCCATCCTGACAGAATGGGTGGGGGGGGGCAGAGTTGTCACCTACTACACTTACATTTCAAAGGAGTGGCCTCAGAACGCTCACAAATGATTTTGGCACCCCAGACATCCTGAGACCAGCGCCTTTAATATTAAGTAAACACCTTACAAATAAATTACATTTGGTGTTTGCATGAATTTTTAAATCGCTCATTTCTCTCACAGGCCCCCCCCCACATAACTTTTGGGAGTGCCTCCCTGTCTCCGGGTGAAGGCCCGCTCTATCAAACACGGTTTTTAGAGAGCGAGGACTTCCGATGATGAAGCATAACATCTGGTGGTGCGTGAGGACAGTCCTTCATATTTTTTTATATGCCCAGCACCGCACAGAAGGAGGTGTAGTGAGATCTTTTTCAATCTTAGAATCAGACATTCATTCAGTGTAGCTTCTTTTTGTGTGTACTGGTCCTGTTCTCGCCCAGATCTTGCCGCCCGTGATGACTGCCAAGGCAAAGCTCTGGTGAACCAGACTCTTCATGCTACAGCGAACTCCAGCAACAATGGGCAACATGAGATTTGCACTTCACTTTTACCATCAACAGCCTGCAGTGACTGCCAACGTGAAGCTCCAGCATCATCAGTCAGCGATGCCTGACAGGATTATCGTGCTAAGGTAATAACCACCCATGACACCGGACCTGCTCTTCGATCTACAGCAACGACCATTTGCATTGCTCTCCCTACTCTTCATGGCCTCCTCCACTGTGAACTAGAGTCTTGGCACAAGACTATAAAAATGTAACTCTTTCAGCAGCACTGATCTGCTATCTGTTTTTGGCCCACGCTCCATCGTGTTTCGCCTGAGCTTGTGACTTTTGCCCGGTTTTGCACGACCAGATAACAATGAATAGCACTTTGTGCTTTTAGGTGCTACTATTACCTCAAAGTTTTTAAACTGAATATATCCGGGTCTCTTCTGATTGGATTTTTGTCCTTTTTGTGTCTAAATTAGTGTGAGATTGTTCTTGTGTTGTGTTTTCACTTTATTTCTGCTTAATTACTGCATAAATACTGTACATATTGCCTGTAGGTTACTTTACATATTGCCTCTAGGTTAATCCTGACTGCTTTGTCTCAATCTACCAGAGAGTTAGGCAAAGGTTACTTTAGTTACTGTTGTGGTTCATCCTGACAATGATTGTGGCTGTTTCTTGAGAAGCTATCCCATCCCCATCAACCAACAACCCAATTTCTCACATTTGCGCTCAACCGTGGTATTCAGTACTTGTGTTTGTGCAGTTTCATTCAATGATGTTGTGTAACACTAAAATCTCATATAAATAACCTGATGCCAGATTTGACCTCTTTTAAAATCTACTTCATTGGCCTCTTACTTTTTCCAAATTCAGCCTTACTTCACCTGACTTTCTGCATCTGTAACACTGCCTGCTGCAAGCATGGAGTTTGAGCTCAACAAACTGGAGAGCTACACTGTAAGCAGAGTTCAAGGAACTCTCCAGGGTGAGGTTGCATCCAGCAAAAAGGAGTTCCAAGAAGCAGGAGCTCCAGAAGGCTCTCAAGACTTGGTGGGAGGCCCACCAATTAAAGGTTAAATCATAGGTCAGGATGAGGAGGTGGGCGTTGAGGAGAAGCAGAACGATGGGATTGAAAAGTAAGAAGACACCACCTGATCATGGTCCAAAGAGGAGTCCTGGGGACCTGCAGGAATGAGGTCCCCTGCCTGATCCCGAGCCAGAAAGATCTCTAGCCAAAATCTGTCCCCAGTGTAACCAGAGGATAGGAAAGCAGCAAGGAAGTTTAGGCTGTAGCTGGCTAAACTACAAATTGAGGCAAAGGAAAGAAAGCCTGTGACTGAGAGAGCCTTAGCAAAGGAGAAGGCAGAAGCTGACAAGGCCATGGAGGCAAATAAACTGGCCCTGGAAGAGAAGAACATTCTTCTGACTCATGAAATGACTAAACAAGAGATGGATCTTAAAGCTAAGCAGGCCTCAGAGTCCAGCATCAGTGGTGGCAGTGATAGCCCAGTGCCCAGTGGAGACAGGAGGGTTGACATTCCCAAGGACCTGGTGCCTAATTTTGTTGTGGGGGTGACATAGATAAATGATGTTTATGAGGTTGCCCTAGAAATACACAGGGTCCTTCAGGAGGATTGAGGGGCCAGTCTCTAGAGGCCCTTTCCCAATGATGGGAGGAATATACTATTAGCCCTGGGGAAAAGGGACAGGTTGAAATATACATTTATGAAGGGCACTCTTAACAGGAAATAGGGTCTCACACCTGAGAAGTACAAGGAGAAATTTAGGGACAGCCATACACTGCCACAACTTTCCTGGGTGGATTTTGTGGACTACTTTTGCAAGGCACCGGTTGGTTGAGTGAATCACAGTGGTGTGCATGATTTCAAGGCAGCTGTACAATTTGTTTGCCATAAAACATATGTTCAGCAATTGTTTTCCACAGCAGCACCAATATATAGTGGAAGGTAAAATCTCTGACCACAGTGAGTTTACTAAGAAGTAATCCAAAAAAGGCTTTAGGTATCCCCCTGCAGAGTGAGGAGGAGGTACTAAGAGATACAGACAGGCCCCAGAGTAAGATGAGGAGAAAGGGATCCCATGGCCCTTTCAGAAACAGAAAGGAGGTCTGGTGGGCAATGGTCCAGAGCACCCCATTTTCAACTCTATTGCTTTGAGTGTTTATAGTTAGAACACAAGCAGGGGGACTCTGTCTATCCTAAGAAACCACCCACTGGTTGGAACTTCACAGGGTGGATAATGTTGCCTTAGGGGAAAGTAGTCAGTGTCACCAGAGACAGGTGGTAGAACATGCCATAGTCTCCTTTAGTTGGGCAATAGACTCACAGGGTGAGATTGTGATCTCGGAGAGTAGGAGCGATCACTTCCACTAGTTCACAGTGAAGGGGATCACTGTAACTGCTCTGAGGGATACTGTTAGACCTGGCTTTTTCAGTGGGTATACACCTAGACGTTCTGCTTTTTGTCCACCTCCTGTTTTTTACTAGGTTTTGTTGGTTTTACAACTCTGGGCACTTTACCACTGCTATTCTGAGCTAAAGTGCATACGCTCTCTATGTAAACTGTGTTAATGGATTGGTGTTTCCTTGATTGGCTTAATGAATTTACTACTAAGTCCCCAGTAATGTGCACATGTGTGCTCAGGGACTGTAAATTAAATGCAGCTCATGGGCAGGTTGCACTGATTGTGCCACCACAATGGTAGCCTTTCAAAGGGTTCTCAAACCTGCCACTGCAGTATCTGTGCGTAGTTTTTAACTGCCATGCCGACCTGACAAGTGTACCCATTGCCAGGCCCTTCCCTCCCTTTTCTTACATCTAAGTCACACCAAAGGTAGGCCCAAGGCAGGATGCAGTGTATTTAAAAGGTAAGATATGTTGTGGTGTATTTTTACATGTCCTAATAGTGAAATACTGTGTATTTCGTTTTCTTTGTTGAAAGGCTATCTCACCCATAGGTTAACATGGGAGCTGCGTGGTAACACTTTACCAAGGTAGCTTGCCAGTGTGAGCTGATAGAAAAAGTGAGTTTAGAATGCCTGAACTCATGATTTAAAAATACATCTTTTAGTAAAGATGATTTTTATAATATGTGTTTGAAAATACCACTTTTAGAAAGTGTGTATTTTCTTGTCTAACCATCCTATGTACCTCTGCCTTTTGTGTATTTCCTGTCTGGGTATAGAGTGACAGGAGCAGAGAATGTGCATTCACACTAGACAGACACAAGGAAGGGGATTGAGGGTGTTCTGCCTTTCCTGGGTGACTCATAGAAATGCTGACTAGACGTGGCAGCATTTGAAGTAGTGGGAGGAGTTGTGGCTTGCCCCTGAATGGACTGTGGCTGCCTCTCACAAAACTGTCTCCACCTCCCGTGGTTAACCTGGCCTGAGTCAGGTTGAACTGTTTATGTGTGCCAGAGGAACTTTGTTTGTACCAACTTCAAAGAAAAATGCGGTATAAATATTGGTGCTCTGTCCTCAGAACTTTAGATTACTGCTGGACTAAGGAACTTACCAGGAAGAAGAGCTGTAGAAGCTGTGAAGAGATATTACAAAGTTGCTGTGTACTGGGTTGGCCTGCAGTTGCTGCTTCTGTCTTGGGCAGGGAAAGGACTGAACTGTTCTCTCTGTATTCCCAGTATCTCCAAGAGGATGATGTTGAGCTTGCCTCCTGTTGGAAGTCTCAGGGAAATCAAACACTTCAACTTCTTCTGGGTCCCAGCTTCTGGAACTGGATGTTTCAGCTGCCACAGAGCATAAAGGTAACCTGACGTTGTCAACGACACTGCTGCTGCCCCGTGATATGAAGGCACCACCACACTGCACACCGCAGCCCTGGTCTCAGCAACGCTGCTGTTCAATGCCGCCACTGAGGCACTGCCTGCACCATGACATGTGGGCACCGCACTTCGCAACACCTCGCTTCATGCCTCTACCTTGGTATCCCAGATGATGCCGCAGTGCCGTCACTGATGCCGCTGCCTGCACCATGACCTGTGTACACCGTTTGTGGAGAACATGGAGCAATATCCCACTTCCTATGCAGCTCTGGTCTCACCGAGGATGCTGCTCCAAGGTGACATTGAAGCAGCTGCCTGCACTGTGGTTTGGGAGCACCATTCGTAGGTTACTCGACACACCGTCCCATCCCACACCGTAATCTTGGCCTACCGAAGTCAGCACCGTCAACTCTAGATCGTCAACAGATGCTACTGCTTTCACTGCAACCTGTGGGCCCAACACAACACATTTCCCCGTCTCACACAGCAGCCTTGGGTCTACTGACGACAGTGCTTCAGCAACAAGGACTCCGCTGCTTGCACCATGACCTGGTATTTTCTTTGAGGTTGAGGGGTAATCCTCACTGGAATTTCATGATAAGGGGAACCTTAGTCCCACCCCACCTGGTTGTTGTATAATGCAGGAGATAGTGCTAACACCCACTCCTTGGTGTTTGAATGTTTAACTTATTCCGGAACGAGGTTGGAAAAAGCAGGTAAAAGTACTGTTTCTCGGGTTGGGGCAAACTATTGCAAAATCAGGTATCCAATTTTTTGGGCCAAGAGAATACCGTAACCATATGTTAAATCCTCCAAAAAGAGAGCATTACTATTCCTAGATACACCTCCTTCTTATTGGAGTTTTATTTCATATAAATGATGTGGGATGCTTACCCTAGTATCCAGTGTCTACACCTGGATATATTTAATCAGCGCTACTCCCACCAGGCGATCCATCAGGTTCTGATGAACTATTGTGAACTCTGCCGTAACGTCCCTTATGGTTAGTGCCCACTAAGAAGCACTGTCGTCAATATCCGTGGTATTCCTGACCTTAAGTCTAGCTACCTTCTTCTTTTTGAATTGAGGTTTTGATGTTTTAGGCTTGTCTTCCTGTTTAATGAAGTAGTCAGATGAGCATTGTGAGTCCTTCTTTGGTTACACGTGCTCCTCTGATCTGCGGTCTGACTGTTCTCCAATCTGAATAGTTATAGAATGACTCCTGAAAGTATCCTGATACCTATCAGGCAGTCTAATGTTATCATGGTTATGCAGGCTTTGACGTTTCTCAGTGGCTTCCTGTGGGGAGCCCCACACTGCAATTTCTCACTTCTTCTTTGGGGAAGATTTGGGTGATTGCTTAGAGTTATCTCTTTCAGAATTACTCTTTGTTTGTCGTTAATCAGGTCTGGCTCCCAAATTATCTCTACCTATTGTAGCATAGGTTTCATCAATAATTTTAGGTAATTCACGCTCCTGTTGCCCTGGAACTAAATCCCATAGACACTGGCATATAGCCAATGCTGCTGCCTCCCCCTTTGTGTTACATAAAATAATGGTAGACACTGAAGCAAACTTGCCTATCAGTTTCATCCCCAAATCCAGGGTAGGTGCTGCCCCATACTCATTCTGAATCTGTTTAAGAACTTCTGGCGAAACTGCTAATGAAGGGTTACTGTGTGTTTATTACATACTGCAGCAAAGTCAGCACCCCAGGTGGCGCAGTCTTCCATAGGAGGCCATCACAAGCAAATCATTAATATTCTGTTTTTCCTGTGGTCCAGCATGGGGAAACACCAATTCAAGCCGACTCGCTCTTTTTGCAATCCAGAACAGAATCTTCTCCCGTCTGGTGGGAACATTACCCATTAGTGCATTAAGGTTTTGTATGCTGATGCCTGTGGTAGCCATTTGTGGTTTCCTGGGGTAGCCAATTTTGGTTGTGCAGTTTGAGCAGTCAGGGTAGGTTAAGTGTCAATATTTGCATAACTAATTGAGTCAAACATCTGTATATTGTCACAAAGTGTTTTTATAGTCCTTGCAATTGTGCTGCTGGCAAATTATCAGCATTAAGATGCGGTGTGTAGCTCACTAAGGCTGGCCATGTTGTTCCCTCATTACTGAGGGTGCATAGTCTAACGTCTTCTGTTGTGTGTGGTAGGGTGCCATCAAACCAATTTATGTGTTCTTGGTATGTAAATGTATATCTATTTCTTCATATGGGGTGTAGTTTTCTGGAACTTCACTTTGTTTGTCTTTATGAAATATCCCTGTTATGTTGTCTGTTGCCGGGAATGTAACCCATGAATAGAACATCTCTGTCCTAGATGCTTCGTGAGCCTTAAGCACAAAGGTAAAATCTTCACTCCTAAGTGTGAGACCATGTTGCAATAGCTTTCAGTAACTGTATGTATGAAGTTCTCGATTCAGAAAAGGGGGTGGTGATGGACAGAGTATCTGAATTAAACAGAACACTCGTACCCAGTCAACAGATCAGGGCTTGATCCATCACCATTTTTTTAGCTCACTGCACCATCCCAGCTCAGAACCTGGCTACATGCAATTTAGTCTGTCCCTGGCCCAGTGCATCATGGGAACAGGGCAGACCAAACTACCAAGCCAATTATTATACTGGAAAGGAAACAAGCTTCCGGGGACAAGTTTCTGGCAATACAGCCGTCTTCGGCCCGGCTTGCTTGAATCCTGATGGTGCAGTGAGCAAGGGACTCACATCTGAGTATACCCTTCCACGCTTATGGTGGACAAAACGATTCAGAAAAGGGGGTGGTGATGGACAGAGTACCTGAATTAAACAGAGCACTCGTACCCAGTCAACAGATCAGGGCTTGATCCATCACCGTTTTTTAGCTCACTGCACCATCCCAGCTCAGAACCTGGCTACATGCAAATTAGTCTGTCCCTGGCCCAGTGCATCATGGGAACAGGGCAGACCAAACTACCAAGCCAATTCTTATACTGGAAAGGAAACAAGCTTCCGGGGACCGGTTTCTGGCATTACAGCCGTCTTCGGCCCGGCTTGCTTGAATCCTGATGGTGCAGTGAGCAAGGGACTCACATCTGAGTATACCCTTCCACGCTTATGGTGGACAAAACGATTCAGAAAAGGGGGTGGTGATGGACAGAGTATCTGAATTAAACAGAACACTCGTACCCAGTCAACAGATCAGGGCTTGATCCATC
Source organism: Lissotriton vulgaris (assembly GCF_964263255.1). NCBI lineage: Eukaryota > Metazoa > Chordata > Amphibia > Caudata > Salamandridae > Lissotriton > Lissotriton vulgaris. The sequence goes on along the minus strand of NC_141693.1, from coordinate 653,934,002 downwards.
ACCGTTTTTTAGCTCACTGCACCATCCCAGCTCAGAACCTGGCTACATGCAAATTAGTCTGTCCCTGGCCCAGTGCATCATGGGAACAGGGCAGACCAAACTACCAAGCCAATTCTTATACTGGAAAGGAAACAAGCTTCCGGGGACCGGTTTCTGGCATTACAGTCGTCTTCGGCCCGGCTTGCTTGAATCCTGATGGTGCAGTGAGCAAAGGACTCACATCTGAGTATACCCTTCCACGCTTATGGTGGACAAAACGATTCAGAAAAGGGGGTGGTGATGAACAGAGTATCTGACTTAGACAGAACACTCGTACCCAGTCAACAGATCAGGGCTTGATCCATCACCATTTTTTAGCTCACTGCACCATCCCAGCTCAGAACCTGGCTACATGCAAATTAGTCTGTCCCTGGCCCAGGGCATCATGGGAACAGGGCAGACCAAACTACCAAGCCAATTCTTATACTGGAAAGGAAACAAGCTTCCGGGGACCGGTTTCTGGCATTACAGCCGTCTTCGGCCTGGCTTGCTTGAATCCTGATGGTGTAGTGAGCAAGGGACTCACATCTGAGTATACCCTTCCACGCTTATGGTGGACAAAACGATTCAGAAAAGGGGGTGGTGATGGACAGAGTATATGAAGTTCTCCGCAATGTTACGTGCCAGTGTCGTCATCTCCTGACATAATTGTGTATGAATTACAAAGAGGGTAACACAATAGGAATACATCATTTGAACTGTTCCAGCTTAAGCAACCTACAGCCAATATTATGGGTCCCCTACTCAGCGGAGGAGAATAGTCTCTACGAACATGGCCATCTTCACTTAGGAGGTATGTGAGGTCTTTAGGTTTGCATGAGAGTACTACTCAGGCGATCGATTAAAAAAGAACCAAAATAAGAACCCAATCTACTATGTTGGCGGCTCTATGGAGTATGATTTCCACTTTTCATTAGGAACTGTTCATTTGTTAAACAACATAAATATTGGGATGTTGCCAGACTGATTCTGTGCACCCCCTCAGAATATGTTGGACTGTAGTTCTGCTAGCTCACGGTGCCACATAAGTACCCCCAAACCTGGCAAGGTATTGAATGGTTTTGGCAACCTCAGAAATTGACTACTCTGACTCCCAAAGAATCGTGATGACAGATCTAGAACCTTTCCGCTCAGTCACTCGTGCTTACTCAGAGAAATATACAAGAAATACACAAAGGGGCATTTTCAATATTTATCGAACCATTTTGATTTTTGTATAAAATATATGCAATGCAGTGATTAATAGACAAAAGAAACCAAAATTGATTAGCAATATAAGGATAGTGAGAAGATTGAATGATTCCACATCGTGCTAAAACAGTGTATATATGATGGCATGTACTTTCTGTAAGTAGTGTACTCCTCCTATTTGTTCCCTGACCTAGTTGCCTAGGGCAGGTGTTCAGCCAAGAATCCCCTAATGGATTATCTAAATCCCCATTACCTGAAGATAAGGTATGTAGACCCCTATCTTGGTCACAAGTTGGACGTCACTCCTCACAGAGGGTAAACAGGAATCAGATTACTGAAATGTCGACACTAGCGATGACCTCGCAATGACAGCAGATGGCTCCTCTAATCTGAACAAGCATCCATGCTTCTGTGTTAAAGTGTCAGCCACGCTAACTTTGTTTATTGTCTCTGTGATTGCGCAGTCGCCTTACGGATGAATAATAAACAGCAATATTTCCACAATGTGTGTTCAGGCCTTGTACTGAATGTTCAAGGTGTCTAGATAGTGTACTTACAAAATGAAATTGTAAGCAATGTGGTTTCAGAGAAGCTAATCCTGCACTGTCATGCAAGCAAATATGTGTCAAAAGTCTTCGTGTGGAGAAAGAAGGCAACTTTAGAAAAGTGTACAGTGTTTCTTCCTGGGCCTAACCTAGCCATGTGAAATTAGTTGCTCTGGAAAGTAGCAACAGAAGGATGCAAATGAATTCAGAAGGGAATAGAACTGACAAGTGCCACTGCAGAAGAGGCATACTGTCCATATTCTAACAGCTAAGCAGGGAAATCCATGAATGTATTGATGAGTCTAGCCTGGCTTTTGGATGGAGAGGAGTCGTGTTGGGTCTAGCCCTTTCTGCAGGGTCACCAACATTTTTCCTTCACCCCTCCTGTTTTCTTAACACATTTCTGTTGGGTTTTAGGACCCTGCATACTTTGCCACTGCTAACCAGTGCTGAAGTGCTTATGCTCTCTCCCATAAGCATGGTAAAATTGGCTAACACTAAATTGATACATCCAAGTTACTTGTGATTCCCTGGTAAAGTGGTACTACATGTACCACAGGAACTGCAAATTAAATTATACTTGTGGGCCTGCAGCACTCATTGTTCCACCCACTTTAGAAGCCTTTTTAAACATGTCTCAAGCCTACCATTGCAGCCTAGGTACAGAGGACTTTAAATTACAATTCGCTAGAGACCAAACATGACATTTGTACCTGTTCCCAAGCAAATGTTTTCTCTTATTTAATGTAGCAAAGTAACCAAATGGTACCCTATGAGAGAGTTAGAGCTTGCAGTAGTGAAAATCGAATGTAAGAATTTTTCACTTCCAGGACACGTAAAACTTAAAAGTACATGACCCACTTAATGCACTCTGCCCCATGCACTGGTAACAAGGGTAAGGTGTGCAGAGTCCTAAAGACAACACAAACGATTTGAGCAAGAATAGAGTAGGGAAGGCAAAATGTTTGGGGGAAAATAACGTCAACGTCAAGATCTAACACTTATGCCTTGTAACTTGTGCAGTAAACATATCTGGCCATTGGAGTTCCTAAATCGCTGTCTTGATATTTGTAGCTGCACTTTTACCCTAATTATCTAATGACCCAATAAAGGAGAAAAAAATGAGTTTACAAAGATGCCTCACTCAATTCACCAAAAATTCCTATTAATTACAAATGCCATCAGGCGTGTTATCACCCATTTCATCAAGCCACCTGTCAACCTTTTTTACCAAATATATGACCATCATAGAGATCTATTACAGCTTTTTAAATGCTTCAGTTCTATCAACAAAAAACATTTGTGCCTTTATAATTGTGTCTTATGATATAGGATATTCAATTTTGAACAAATATGAACAACTTGCAGAGTTTCTGGAGGGAAAGCCAAAGCTGGGAAGAAATAACCAACCCTCTTCAAAAAGGTTTAGTTACTGGGATCTTCTGTGAAGGTGCTTTCTGACTTGTGACACATAGCACACTAAAATAAAAAAAGATATTTTACATTTTTGTAAATCTGATGTCATATTTTTTATTTTATTATCTTAGTGTGTAGAATCATATTGTTTTGACGATTACAGATCCCTCATCCCTCTACTGAGATGGCTGTGTTCGGTCTGCTGCCACAATCTGAATTTCGTGACTTTTTAAAGCACCTGTTCTCTCTGTATGAGATTTAGGTGGACTTGAGTTGGAATCTGGCTGAAGGATTCTTGACTGTTCTATCCTGCTAACCTACGGGAGAATAAACATATTGTGAGCGAGAGGGGCATGATCTACAGGAGAAAAAGAGGAGCATATAGAAAGGTAAGAGAGAAGATATGAGACAGTGAGAAAGAGAGCGAGAGGAGAGAGTAGAGCGAGTCAGAGAGAAGGTGAGACAGACGCCACCCACCCTTTGATACTGATTCCCTGGAAGTGGATTGCCATTATGTAGTGTTTAGGTAAGCAACCCTACACAATCTGGGTCAGCACGCGGTCTGGGTAGCCTATGGAAAAGTGAACTGGTCATGTGTTGCAGCAATTTCCATAGGATGTGGTTAGCAGCAACGTTGACATTTCCATTCAATAAATGTGGGCTTTTAAGGAACATAATAAATGGGTTTTTACTATGTGCAAGGAGGCTCCACCCTTTATATTTTTTGACGCGCTTTTGATTGACAGATACAACATTTTCCACCATTTGCACCTCAAATTACAGCCACTGAATAAACTAAATTACCTCAACTATGGACGTAGGTGGACTTTATGTTATGGGCCAATACACCAGCCAACATCCAATGTATCTATTGGGGAAGGGGGGCACCACAGATCATTGACAACTGGGTTGTGTGAAAAAGGCTGCTTTATTGCTACAGGTGCACATTACAACATAACCTGGGTCTTTGCCTTACAAAACTATATCCTCACTATACATCAATACTCACCTAAGATCAACTACACTCACCCTTTAAAAGGGCCCTCTTCTGATAATCTCTTCAAACTTGAATATCATACTTGCATCGGAGCTGCTCAACTGAAAGTGGGACCTCTAAAGACCATTTCCCTTTTCCTACCTCAACTAAGCTGTGAAACTCATTGAAGTTCCTACCTAACGTTTTAACTTCCTATGTAGGCCAAGCGTGAACTTCCTACCTATTCCCCTTCAGACTAAACTGCCAAAGACAAACAATAAACTTGTGTAAATACTGGCAACTTCTCAGCCAACTGCTGGTGCACCTGAATCAAGAGACAAGCGAAACACATAGCTCCCCTTTGTGCACCTGTACCAATGGAGGAGGATGGTAACCCACCAAAATTAGTTGGTGTACAAACCTGTTCTATCGGAGGAGGGGAGAAGGACAAAAATGAGCAGTGTCCCAGCCACCATGCCACCTTGTTAAAAAGATGGCTAGCACACAAAATTGCAGTGCTATATGTGTTGGGCTCTAACATAGCCCAAATGTAGCTCAACCCGCTGTGCAGTCCTCTGGACTGCACCTCTTCCCCAGAAAACCCTGAGGGCTAACCTCCCTCTGATCGTCTGCCCCGCCAAATCCCCATTGGGGAAGAGGGGGCAGCACAGACCACTGACAACTGGGTTGTGTGAAAAAGGCAGCTTTATTGAGACAGGCGCACACCACAACTTAACCTGGACCTTTCCCTTTCAAAAAAATATCCTGACTATACATCTTAATCACCTTAGATGAATTACCCCACCCCTGAAAAAGCCCTCCCCCGATAACTTCTTCAAACGTGAATAACATACTTGCATCAGAGCTGATCAACTGAAAGTGGGACCTCTAAAAACCATTCCCCTTTTCCTTCCTCAACTACCCTTTGAACCTCATTGAACTTCTTACCCAATGCTTTAACTTCCAATGCCATCCAGGTATGAACCTCCTAACCGTTGCCCTTCCGCCTGATCTTCGCTGACAAAATTAAACTTGTGTAAAGCCTGGCACTTCTTTGCAGACCACCATCCAGGGCCAGGGCCTACCCCCTTGGCCCTGCCTCCCCAGGCTTGCCTGATAAGTGGTAGATCTAGGACAGCAGAGCCCCTTCTCACTCAACCCCCAACACCTTGGCTAACACTAACTTCCACTTTAGCAGGTAAAGCTCCATCCCCATAAAAGGCAGGTGAACTCCAGCCTTCTAAAAACTCCATGTCCTGAAATCTCGAGTCTGAATGTTGTATCCTGCCAATACCGCTATCTCTGCAAAATGCCCCCATTTCTTTATTTAGTTTCCTTTTGGCTTTGCCGATGGCTGATGGTTTAATAACCACCTTCACACTCTCCTGGGTATAAACTCTGTCCACATTGTGTGGCAGCCTACCCGACAACCTATCCACAACTTGCACATCTGCCTAAGGTCCCATTTCATCTCCTTAATTAAAGCCAGACCCTTTTGAGCCACCAAATCCTTTTCCCCTAAATTAATGATGAGCACGTCCAATCATTGACTGCCTCCCCATGAGCTTGTTCAAACACGGTATTAGCTCCTTCCATCGCATTCCACCTTTTTCTTTCCATGTGATCGAGTATAAGTCCTTATTGAAACACAGGTTGGCAATGTGAAAGCTTGCCCTTGTTGTTCTGCCCATTTTACAAATGAGTGGCCCATGATCCATACGGCCTTTCCCACCTCCAAGGGACCGGCGACCAAACCTGCAAAAGAAATAAAGATGACAACCCAACCATTATATCCCTTCAGCTCCCTCCCCCCTGATATATGACCGAAGGCAACCCGATTTCCATCTCCCCAGCTCTCTTATTCTGTGGGACCCAGAACCCCGTCTGCTGGCCTCTGTCACAGCACCAATCCTGAAGGAATGAGCCCCAAACCTGTTGGAGTCTAAGCCCAATAGTTTTAACGTCTTGTGTGGCACTGCTAACAGTTGGAAGGTCGTTACAGGTTTCCCATCTCTGTGAAAAAAAACTCTTCCTGTGCTAACCACCCTACCTCTGACTTTCTCCATGCAGCGTACCAGGCAAACAACTGCTACAGGGTAAGCTTTCAAGAACACTGCTGTTCCCATTGCTCTCAGATCAGTCTTGGACTTGTCTAACCATAGCAGTAACCCTCTATCTTGGGAAAAACACCTCCTCCCAGCATCGACCCCTGCTGCCCTTTCCCCTCAGTAGTTCTGAAACCCGAAATGCTCCAAAAAAAAACCAAGACATGATGGCCGAAAACAATCCTGTCGTCCTGTCATTAGTGCACACCATTGGAAGTGACTGAATCACATGCGGCAAAAGTTCCAACGTCATAGGCCTCCGCTTAGGCCCCGCAGGGCCTGTCTCTCTAACCCAACCCACCAGGATTCTTTTCCCCACAGATGGGGGATGCCCCCACCGAAGCTCGCCCATAAAGGCGAGACCTGACAGGTTCCCTAAAATTTTCACTCTGGACTGTCCCTTGTCAATGAGACCAAGTATGAATTGGACAACATCCTCCACCCTGTCCCGCACTTGTTGTCTCTTCCGCTCCCCACCCTTCAGGAACTCCCCCAAAGCCTGGAGGTAAACCCTCCTCATTGATGGAGCTAAAGGTCTAGCTACCAAATGTAGCATTATCTCTTTCCTACAGACCATAGCTCCTGTGGGACGTGGGTCTTCTCCTGATCCACCACCATGGTCAGCCCATGGAACCTCTCCCACTGAGAACGAGACAAAGCGTCAGAAATGTCATTGTCCACACCAGGAATGTGCCGGACTCTGAAGGCAATATCAAATCTGAGGCAATGCAATTCAAAAACTCGCAGCAGCTGCCACAGCTGTGACTCCCTGGCCGACTGCCTGTTGACAGCCTGCACCACTGACATGCTGTCTACCTGAAAAGGACTCCTTTGTGAGATAGCTGAGTACCCCAAAGCATGACAGACACTACCAGGGGGAAACATTCCAAGAAGAATATGCTGCGTCTGCCCTCCCTCCATTCTGGAGACCATTTCTCAGCACACCAGTGTCCCTGCCAATACAGGCCAACCCCACAGGCACCCGTGGCATTGGAGAAAATCTGCACATCGCAGTCCATGTCCTCCCAGGATAACAGGGGAATGCCACTAAAGTCGTGTAGAAAGACTTTCCACATGCGCAGGTCCTCCAACACACCCACTGTCAGACGGACTTGATGGTAAAGCAAGGGTAGGCCTGAAAAGGGGCAAACCTATGCACCTGAAAAAAGTCATCCCTGCTCTTACCACCCTACTTGCAAAGTTCAAATGCCCCAGAAGCATTTTCACTTCCTTCACTGTCACTTTCTTTTCTGCTACCATTGTGTTCAGTAGAGCCACCATTTTGGTCTTCTTGTCCTCCGGCAGCCGGGCCTCCCCCGCTACTGTGCCAATTTTGATACCCAGAAATGCCAACACTGTTGTAGGCCCCACTGTTTTCTCAGGGACCAGGGGCATCCCCAAAGGACATTGTTCTGCATTCTGTCCATCAATTGTTCTTTTTGCATTTGCCATCCCGAGTGGGACGGGTATGCCCAGACGTGGGTCCCGTGCTCTCCATGCCACTGGAGTCAAGCTATCCTGGTTGATGAGGGCTGAAAGCTCGAAACCAGTCCTAGGATGCTTGTTTCCAGTCCAGGGAGGACCTGGCCTGGCAGTTCAGGCTGGACTGTTCCCATTGGGCGCAGGGTCAAGGCTGATTTGCATATGGCTGGGTCCAAACTGCAATGGCATGGTGAGCAAAAAAATGATGGATTTAGGCCCAGATATTTGTACTGGGGTGAATGTATGAGATTGTTCTGCATCCTGTCCATCAATTGTTCTTTTTGCATTTGTCACCCCGAGTGTGAAGGGTATGCCCAGCCATGGGTCCCGCGCTCTCCATGTCAACGGCGTCAAGCTATCCTGGCTGCTGAGGGGTGACAGCTCAAAACCGGTCCTAGGATGCTTGTTTCCAGTCCAGGAAGGACCTGCCTGCCAGTTCGGGCTGGACTGTTCTCATTAGGCGCAGGGTCAAGATGGATTCGCAAATTTCTGGGTCCAAACTGGAATGGCATGGTGAGCAAAAAAATGATGGATTTAGGTCCAGATCTTTGTGCTGGGGTGAATGTATGACATTGTTCTGCATTCTGTCCATTGATTGTTCTTTTTGCATCCCCAAATCCGCCATCAAACATTGGAATTTTTCAAGTGAGCCCTGGCATTCTCCAGTCCCTGCTGTCCCTACAAAGAAAAAAACATCTAGGTTGTGTGTTATATGCTCCACCCCTCTGTACCATGTGAATCACCACTGCACAAATGTACTGAAACACTCAAAGAGGGCACACAAAATGTCTACAAGCCATTGGCCTTCAAACTGAATCTCTAACAGTTGGAAATTATCAGGGTGTACGGCAACAAATGGAACGCCAACTTGATGTCGCCTTTTGCCATCAGTGCCGCCCGACCGACCTCCACCAAAGCTAGGGCTACATCCACTGATGAAGTAATTCACTGACTGGCCTTCGGGCCATGACAAGTGTTGAATCAGGTCCTTTTGCCCTGCTTCCTTCATGGGTACTACCCTGATGGGTGACACTACTAACTGATCCATGGGCCATGTATCAAACGGGCCTGCCAATCTCCCCTCCTGTATTTCCTTAAACAAATTCTCCCTAACTACCTGTGGATGCTACGCTGCTGATTTTAGATTGGAGGTCTAACGGCATACTCTTTGGCCAATGTACCCCAACCCCCTGTAGCAATACCACAGCGTTGTCTGTCCTGTCATAAATAGAGAGCCAGAAAGCCAATTTTTCAAAGTTAATGGGTGTATGAGCCTTTCCCACCAGGACCCTGTGCCCCTCTACCAGACCGGAACCCCCATCCGTATTGGTTCCCCTGGGGTGCTCCTGTCTGACTCTCTCCATTTCTCTGTTGGTGCCCATACCCTGGGGTGGTAGAGGTGCCAGCCGAGAAGCAGGTGACCAAAGGGTGTCTGCTCAAGCCTTTTGAGCATTTGTGTCAGAATTTGCAGAGCTCTCTTGTGCATAAGCCCTTGTTGTAGTCCCAGCATGCTCCATTTTGAGTCCTCTGGTTCCTGTTGCTCCCCACACCCAACCTCAGGTGGGGCAACCCTGAAAGGGCTTGTATACTATTTGAAAACCACTTTCTGTAAATATGGTTTTGCAGAATTTTGCTGGCCCCATGCTGTGCTGCCATAAATCTGAATCTATTGGGCGTCCAGGTACTCCACTAGTAGGGCCTGGAATTCTTGGTCATATTGGACCCAGGCATTCCCCCAAAAATTTAAATGCGCCTACCTAATGCCGTCTATGTACTTGAATATGGCTACTGCCCTTTCTGGACACTTTTTACAGTAGATGCTGGCATATATAAGGAAAGCTGTGGTCCAGTTCTCAATAGTCACTGGGACTCATAGGCATTTGAATAGCTCTAACTTCTCCTCCTTGGCACTCTCTTTGGACCTGAGTTCCGTATGTAGTAGTTTTAGGATCTCTACTTACTTTCCCTTCCAGATTTTCCCCTTTGTCAATGGTATTATATGTGCTTCTAAAGGTTTTGCTGTCCCCATGTACGGTAACTTCTTGAATTGCACTTCTATTCTCTCATTTTGGTCCCCAGAGTCCTGTTGGTTGCCCTTGCCCTCCTGTCCTGCCCCTGCATACCCTTTGCACTCTTTCGTCTCTGCTGGGGTTTACACTTCCTGAGTCGTGCAATGTAGCATTACGTGTGCCTCTTCAGCACTATCACCCCAAACCTGCCCAGGGGCCTTACCCGGGGGGCCGTACCCTGCCCCCCATCCTTTTACAAATACAGTGTATATATGCGCTTGGTCCAATATGGTAGAATATGCTCGGAATCCTTCCACCCATTGCACTGCCGTGGTTGTGCTGTACCCACTTCTGGCAATGACCTTGGAGTCCAATGTTGCATGCCAGCCAGCTAGCCGTGGGGGGCTTCGCTGACTATTCTTCTTCGGGCCGATGAGACGCACATGGCCCACCCAAGTCAGGCACCCATGCCTGCGCTGTCCTGCACAAATGGAAATTGGTCCGATGTGCTGGTCAAGCCAAACCCCATACTTAGTGGTGCCCCCAACCCCGTCATACGCACTGCTCAGGGGGGCACTGGTGCCTTGGTTAGAGGTGTGCCCCATGTCCCTGCCAGTCCCCCAATACAGGCCCCCGCACATGTTCAGCGTCCTCCCTTACCGCCCAATGCCCCATAGACCCTGCCTGGGAGATTAGCAGCCCCTTGCCTGTCTGGTGATTCTGCCCACGCCAACCCTCCTCTACCTATCCTCTCAACTCCTCCCTGTGACCCCATTCCAAGCCATCCACCCCCTGCCAGCCCGCCAGGACCTCACAACCCAGAAACCCCCGATCTGGAATCCTCTGTACCCTCCCCGGGGGTCTCCCAAGTGAATCCCTTGTGAAACCCCTCTCTGGCTCTCAGGGAAGCTCTCTCCAACCACGAGTACCTCTCCCAGACCCCTCCCTGTCTCCCCACTCTTTGAGTCCCAAACTGGCACCTCCCCCTTCAGATCCACCCCCCTCTAACCACTGCTTATATTCCTCCCTAAAATCCACCTCAGGCCAAGGGGGCTTTGTGGGCCCTAAGTGCCCTAAGGTGGCTTCACCCCTGCTGCATTCCTCAGCAAATCAATCCTTCCCGCGGCCGCCAGCAGACAGACCACCTGCTCCACTCGATCATCCTCCATGAGGTAGGGGAACGATTGGAACTTTGCACGATTACCCCACACCTGCCCTCTATACCTATGCATCCAGGTCCAAACTAACTCTGGGGACACAAAAACTAGCAGAGTGTGACAGTCACCGTGCCCCTATGTTAAAATGGTGGCTGGCGCACAAAATGGGGGTGGTATGTATGTTGGGCTATAACATAGCCCAAATGTAGCCCAACCCACTGTGCAGTCCTCTGGACTGCACCACTAACCCAAAGACCCAGGGGTAAGTCTTTGGGTAAGTGGTGCAGTCCAGAGGATTTGGCCCCCCAAATCCCCTTTGCTCTGTCGACAAATGGCAGAAAGTGGTTAAACAAGGGTGAGATAAATAATGAATGTTACCTTATCATCTTAATAAATATTACCACAGGCTAGCATTGTGGCAAAATGTTAAGTGGGGGGGGGGGGGGTCCCAGGCACAGTGCCATATGGCAAAATCAGAATACGGGACTGTGTGGATGTAAACTCTGCAGATGATTTTAGGGATACAATTTACGCTCTTTCAAGAGAGACGTTAAACCAGCTTGTCTCAAATAGAGCCGGAGGGCCAGTGCTGCTGTATTGGTGGTCTCCTCCTGTTGTTATTTTTACATAACAGGTCAGAGATCTCAGTGAGTTGGGCAGCAGTTCAGCTCTCCCTGCAGAGAACGACATGCAACCTGCAGGTTACATGCTCATAACAGCATGGGGTTCGCAATGCTGAAGGTGTAAAAGCATACTTCCGTTCACCGTTTGTGCTGTTTAAGTCCTCGTTATTATTAGAAGTGCTCTTTCTGTCACTCTTCCACTCCCCCTCTCTCTCTCTCTCGCCATCTCTAGGTCGCACTCTTGCTCACCCAAACACACACGCACACACGCAGTGTCTCAGTATCCCCTGAATCCTCTCATTCTTCAAGGCTCCATCTTGAGTTTCCTTACATAACAATTACATCAATGCCTTAGAGAGATTCTTAAATGTCATACCTTTGCAGGCTGGTCCCTACCGCATCGCTTGCTCTCATACAATGTTTCTGTTACAGATTTCCTGGCATTGGTGGAAGGCAATAACACACCGGTTCCTAAAGGTGCACACACACTGCTGCTCCGAAAAGAGATTTATTTTTAAACTGACTGCGCGCCTGGTGTAGAAAAAGCTGAACGTAGGGAAGCATTTTGCGCTTCGGAAGTGCGCTGCAGATGTGCCCTTGAAGAAATGAAAATATCTCTGTGAAAGTCTGATCTCATCCCCCTTGATGTTCGGGGTGACAGCAGGCACTTCTTTCTGCCTTTTACTTTGGGTTTCATGTGGAAAAAGCCAAATTTCAAAGTGAGCCATATTTAACATCCAGCTAAAGAGGCAACGACGGATGGGCAGATATTCTTGGGCTAACAGAGGGTGTCAGCGTTGTAATGTTCCTCTGTCACCTGTTGGCGTCTGAGCTGTGACAACGTGGTCAAGCTCATTCTGCTGGGCATCCCATATGCACCCGTTGCCGGCTTCAAATTACGCAGGATGAATTGTCAGTTCTGATGGGAAAGAAGAGGATGCTCATAGACATACACATTTTAACACATAAAATATACACCTGCATTTATTTATCTTTTCTTTTTCCTTCATTTCCAGAAGCAAATGGGTATAAAGATGGCATTCAAGGTTCTGGAATGTTGATGTCCGGCACTCTGTTTCAATTCACAGAAGCTTAAATGACTGACCGACCTGATTCCAGCCTATACATACACGGCCATACAAGGTTTGCGTTGCTTTTGCATCATGCACTAGGGTGCAAAAGCAATGCAACCCTTGAGATGAGATTTATCAAATCATGCAAGGCCACCTAGAATAGCCCTTAGTGGCTTGATAAATCTAGAGTAACGCAACCAGTGGCGGCTGCTCCCAGGCAGTAGTAGTGTGGCGGGAGGTTAAGGAAAAAACCAAGGAAAGATCAATTACCTGCTGGACGGCCGCATCCTCTCCTTCGTCCTCTCTTCCGTCCTCTCCTTCTGTGAACTAGAAGTAAACAGGCTCCCAGATTCCCCTAGCCAATCATGACGCTGCTGTCACTAGCATTTAAACAAGACAGGAGTATAACCCATAGACCAAGATCAGGACTGGGTAGATAAGGTGCAATTAAAAAACAATGTCCTGAAAGGTAAAAGTCAATAGACAATTAATCATAGCATGCACATAGCATTACTTGGGTGGACAAGAAGGAGGTAACTCATAGTTTTTTTCAAAAGGAAGTTATTCAGCTTTATGTGGAGACATTCATTTCATGGTCGGATACAGTTAGAAAAACAGCACTGCATAGAATGTAATGACAACCACATTGGACTTGGTGCAACAAACGTGAATAAATAGTGCAGGTGGCGACGCAAGTGAAAAGAAAACATCGTAGTCGGCGCACTGTGCGAGTGGTGCAAGCTATTTACAGTGGGTGGCTAGAACGGCGCATGTGACATTGTGATCCAACAGCCTGACCAATAGGCGCACTTCTCCTTAGTGGCTTTAGACCTGAACAAAAATTTACTCTGCACACTGTGATATCACAATGTCACATGCGCCCTTCTAGCCACCCACTGTAAATAGCTTGCACCACTCGCACAGTGCGCCGACTACGCTGTTTTCTTTTCACTTGCGTCGCCACCTGCGCTATTTATTCACGTTTGTTGCACCAAGTCCAATGTGGTTGTCATTACATTCTATGCAGTGCTGTTTTTCTAACTGTATCCAACCATGAAATGAATGTCTCCACATAAAGCTGAATAACTTCCTTTTGAAAAAAACTATGAGTTACCTCCTTCTTGTCCACCCAAGTAATGCTATGTGCATGCTATGATTAATTGTCTATTGACTTTTACCTTTCAGGACATTGTTTTTTAATTGCACGCTGTCACTAGCATGACAGTAGTTTCATGATTGGTCTAAGTGCCGAAAGGGAGTGAAAGGCTGTGCATGTTCCCCACTCAGGCTGTGCAATACAGCAGGATGAAAAACATGTTAAGTGCACATGACTGTTTGGCCAGCCCAAGACGCCAGCAAAACCATCATGCACACTTAAGTGCACTCACCACTCCTCCCCCTGCTGGCTGTGATGGCAGCCCAGCCCTGTCCCACCCCAAAACTGGGTTCAGCAGGAGGAAAAAAATGTCAATACCATTGTGGTATTATCATTTTATTTTTCCCTTTTTGCACTGCTGAAAAGCAGTGGACATCGCTCCACTGCCTTCGTGGAGGAGCTTCTCCTGAACGCAACGCAGCACAAATCACAGTGTTGTGTTACCCTGTGCTAGGGAGGCATTCCATGGGTGGTGCGTGGATGTGCCCCTTTGGCATTCACGGCAATTGAACTAGCACATGACCTGAGGGCATGCCAACTCCACCAGAAGTTTTCCCAAGCTACCCATATTAAAGGACACCTTCTTGACCCAATTTTCTCAAATCTGGCAAAACTAAAAGGGGAAGCCCCTAGCCCCTTGCCTTGGTCAGATCATTTTTTAATTCCATTTGTGTGAGCTCTATTGAACCCGGTTGTGCACACCCAGTCCACACAAATTTTAATCCGTTCTTGGCCTAAGCTCTCTGTAGACGGTTGGTTCCAGGAACTGGAAAACTCCAAACCAAACTTGGAATGTAACCCAGTCACGGTCTATAAACATTTCACACACTGGATCGAAGAGTCACTGAACACAGTGCTCCCAAATAAATCTATCCAGAAGAAAATAGGTCCTAATAAATCTGCATGGTTCTCTCCCAAGTTGTGCGTTCTAAAACAACAATGCAAAAAATTTGAGAGGACATGGAGGATAGATTTCTCATACATTAAGAAACAGGAATACAAAGCAGCCATCAGAACTTACAAGGCCAAAATAAAACAAGCCCAGGCTACCTATTATCAGGAAAGGATTTCTTTGGCAGCCAATTCTGCCAGAGAGAACTTTCTTATAGCCAAAAAGCTTCACAAAGTCCTGGACCCACCAGTGACACCCGATCCTTCGGGATACCGCTGTAATGAACTCGCAAACTACTTCGCCGCCAAGGTACATAATATTCTCAAGCAGCTCCCACAAAGAGATGTTGATACACCGGAACCGACGGCCGTGAGCCAACCTGGAGTTAAACGCCAGCTGGAGACCTATACCCCAATGACTCAGGAGTAATTTTTAGCCATCTTAACCTCTGTCAAATTAGGGTCACCACTCGACCCTGCACCACCCAACATTTTAAAATTGATAGGGCCCATAGTTGCCCCCATCATGACCAGCCTTCTTAACACCTCCCTTGCATTAGGCATAGGTGCCCCAGAATGGAAAAGAGCAATGGTGAAAGCTTCGCTAAAGAAACCCAAACTGGACCTTTTAGAGTTGGGTAATTATCGTCCAATCGCGCTACTCTCGGTAATCAGCAAAATTGCAGAAAAGCATGTTAACCATACGCTTTCCACTTTTCTGGAGTTCAATAACCTGCTTCACCCCTCACAAACTGGCTTCCGCCAGCGTCAAGGCACTGAGACCGCCTTATTAGCGTTTTTTAGAAAAAGCAAGAAAATCCTCAATACTGGAGGCATCATCATACTCCTCGACTTAAGTGCGGCCTTCAATACGGTGAATAACTGTATCCCGGCTCGCCATCTTAGGTCTATAGGAGTGTCCGGCAAGGCATTATCATGGCTCCAATCCTTTGTGAGGGATAGGTGCTTCCAGGTTTTTGAACGCAACCCTTCTTCTAAACCTATCCCCCTCAGGTGTGGAGTCCCACAGGGCTCATCTTTGAGCCCGACCCTGGTTAATGTCTATATGTCTCCACTGGCGGATATTGGGATTCATATAGTTACATATGCCGACGACACTCAGTTAGTTGTGTCTCTAACCCAGGCTGACCATACATCCTCCGATCTCCATGCCTGTTTGGAGGAAGTTACCAAGTTGATGAGCCTTTCTCATCTAAAACTTAATGGCGATAAAACTGAGCGCCTGTTGCTTGGCAACCAGGTACATTTTAGATCTAACACCATGTGGACAGCATGTATGGGCCCTGCACCCAGCCCTAAAACTGAGATAAAAAGCCTTGGTGTTTGGTTGGATCATGATCTTACATTTAAAGTCCAAGCCGGAAAGACAGCTGCTGCATGTTATGGTATGCTAAGAATGATACCCAAAGGGGTGCCCCTCTACCGTATCAAGAAAAAAAGACGCTGGTCCAAGCGCTTATCTCCAGGTTAGACCATGGTAACGTCCTTTACTTAGGCACCCCAAATGCAGTCACCTCAAAATTGCAGATCGTACAAAACACAGCCGCAAGACTGCTTACGGGAACCCACAATCGCTGCTCTGAAAAGCCGGCACTACGTGCCCTCCACTGGTTACCGGTGCAGTAGAGAATTCATTTTAAGGCCCTGTGTGTTGCCCGTAAGACTCGGAGGGAATGGACCTCCTTTTATAAAAGCCGTGATTCACCCTTACAAGGCCAATCGAAGCCTCCGCTCTGATGAGTTGTATCTTGCATCGGCACCTAGGATTAAGAAGGCCAAAAGTGGCGGCCGACGTTTCTCATATAATGCCTCAAAACTATGGAATAGCCTGCTGCTGCATTTGCTTAGGGAACCTAACCATTTAGCATTCCGGACACAACTAAAGACGGGGATCTTTTCTTAGACTTCCTGCCAACTCTTGTAACCGCTACAGCGCTGGGATGCTCCTGGTTAGCCATGTGCTATATAAAATCCATTTAATTCATTCATTCATTCATTCATACCAAATCCATGGATTTTGAAGCAATCCCAGATTTACCGTGAGTGGCAGACCTGGGAATCCGTGAAAACTGCTGTGCCTCCTCCGGTGAGGTGTAACAAGGAGGAATATGTTTATTTGTTGTTGTTTTTCACTTTATGTGTGCTGCATTCTGCAGCTCACATAGAAAGAGGAAAATGCCTCAGGGGATTGTTATTGTGCGGGAAGGTGTCCACTGCTTCAAAAAAGCAATCCTGCTAAGAACGCAGGCACCCTTACACCATGGTGGAAGAGTGCCTGCCTTGACACTAGGCAGCACATTGTGCGCCAGCACTGGGAAAAGTTAGGAATGAGCAGTACAGTTTTAAGTATGGCGCATTCCTGCCCTGCCTCTATCACGCAGTGTAGCTCAGCAATGTGACTTGCTGCACAGCGAGATATGGTGATAAATATGTGTGAGAAGTTAGCCTGGCATATGATGTCCACTACTTCTAGTGAAACACACAAGATGATGGACGGAATGTTGCACAATGGCAAAACATTCACCCCAAGTCACAGATCTGGGTTTAATCCATTGTTATTTTGCTCACCAAGCCCCCCCAGTTCAGACATGGCCATATGCAAATCAGTCATGACCCTGTGCCTCATGGGAACAGTCCAGCCCGAACTGCCAAGCCATGTCTTCCCTGGGCCGGAATCCAGCATCCTAGGACCGTTTCTAGCTATCAGCCGTCTTCAGCCAGGATAGCTTGACTCCAGTGGCTTAGTGAGCACGGGACCCAGGTCTAGGCATACCCTTCCCACATAGGTTGAACAGCAAAACACACAAGGTGATGGACAGAATGTTGCACAATGGCAAAACATTCACCCCCAGTCACAGATCTGGGTTTAATTCATTGTTATTTTGTTCACTAAGCCACCCCACTTCAGACGTGGCTATGTGCAAATCAGTCTTGACCCTGTGCCTCATGGGAACAGTCCAGCCCTAACTGCCAAGCCATGTCTTCCCAGGACCGGAATCAAGCATCCTGGGACCGGTTTCTGGCTATCAGCCGTCTTCAGCCAGGATAGATTGAGTCCAGTGGCTTAGTGAGCACGGGACCCACGTCTGAGCATACCCTTCCCACATAGGTTGAACAGCAAAACACACAAGATGATGGACGGAATGTTGCACAATAGCAACACATTCATCCCCAGTCACAGATCTGGGTTTAATCCATTGTTATTTTGTTCACCAAGCCACCCCAGTTCAGACATGGCCATATGCAAATCAGTCTTGACCCTGTGCCTCATGGGAACAGTCCAGCCCGAACTGACAAGCCATGTCTTCCCTGGACCGGAATCAAGCATCCTGGGACCGGTTTCTGGCTCTCAGCCGTCTTCAGCCAGGATAGATTGACTCCAGTGGCTTAGTGAGCATGGGACCCACGTCTGGGCATACCGTTCCCACATAGGGTGAACAGCAAAACACACAAAATGATGGACGGAATGTTGCACAATGGCACAACATTCACCCCCAGTCACAGACCTGGGTTTAATCCATCGTCATTTTGCTCACCAAGCCACCCCAGTTCAGACATGGCCATATGCAAATCACTCTTGGACCTGTGCCTCATGGGAACAGTCCAGCCCGAACTACCAAGCCATGCCTTCCCTGAACCGGAAACAAGCATCCAAAGACCGGTTTCTGGCATTTCAGCCGTCTTCAGCCCGTTTGCTTGAATCCAGTGGCAAAGTGAGCAAGGGACTCACGTCTGAGGGGTTACAGTAAGAGGACCATCAAGGAAGCAGTGTCGAGAGTGGAATTAAAATCTAGAAATTAATTACTGTACCCTAAGAGAAAGGAGGAGGGTGATGAATGTATCAGCTTCATCACATTCTCGGGACAGGCGAAGGAGGTACACAGTATCTTCAAAAAACATTGGCATGTACTACTGACTGATGATCTTCTGAGAAAAAACCTGGGGAGTAATCCACAGATTACTTTCAGAAAGGGAAAGTCGCTGAGGGATGAACTCAGCCACAATCATGTCATGGAACATGCGACAGGAGAAGCCATTAAGTCACCGGCTTCAAATGTTGCAGAAGATGTAAAGCATGTAGTGGGAGCAGGGACTGTGAGAGATTATTAGTACCTAAATCCAATAGAGAGTTCTTGATTAAGAAGAACCTCTCCTGCAATACCACTTACAGCATCTATGTTTTGATCTGCCCATGTGATAAGTGGTACGTGGGCAGTACCAAACATGAGGCTAAGAAACGGCTGCTTGAACATCTACGGGTGATTAGAAATAACAACAAGCAGTACCCCATAGCTTTGCTGAGAAACATTTACATAATGAAACTTTGGTGCGAATGGTGGTCATTGATACTGTAAATCTTGGAGTGAGGGGCGGGAACAGTGAGCTATCATTGCAGAAGTTGGAGTCACGCTATATTAACCCCTTGTATGCTCATGACGAGCTGAGCTCATCATGGCATACAGTTCTCAGGTGCTCATGGCGAGCTCAGCTCGTCATGAGCCCTACCAGCGCTCCCCCGTGGGTGCCCAATCTAACCCTTTTTTACAGGGAAGGCAGCGGAAGACCTTCCCCTGTCTCCCCCCGCCCCCCCACCCGCGTCATCAATGACGTCAGCTCGCGAGGCGCACTGACGTCATTGGAGGTTCCCTTTCTCCTCCCACGTGCAGGGAAGCCATTTGCTTCCTGTGCGTCGGAGAAAAACAAGGTAAGTTTGGGGGCTGGGGCGGGGGGATTGCAACTAAAGAGGCATTGGCAAAAGGAAAGGGTTTTCCTTTCCCTCGATGCCTCTTTTGAGCATTCCTGCTGCACGAACGTGCGATCGTGCAGCAGGAATGCCCACTAGACACCAGGGATTTTTTTTTCTTTGGAAATTGGCAGTTTCTTTGTTCGGGGAGCGGCCCCTTGGGCAAGGGTCGCCCCTCCTTTTGGGGTCAATTTCTTCCGCTTTGTTTGCCCCCGGGGGGCAGAGATTCATAATTTGTAATGGGATTCACAATAAAGGGGCAATGAACAGGGGAGTGGCCCCTTGGGCAAGGGTCTCTCCCCCTTTTGGGGGCAATTTCTTTCACTTTGTTTGCCCCCCCGGGGGGTGAAGGACTGGGCTATTCTAAGGCCCAGCGGTGCCAGGGGACAACACCTGAAACCTTCGTGGGTTACCTGTTCCGGCGTACAAATTACAGAGACACGGGATCGAGGTTTATTTACTGCAGGGAACACAGAAGTCACAAGAAGTACAACGCATGTAGGTTCTAGGAGACTGCTTCAAATTGCAACTGTGGATCGCTCCTTTTATACATATTTCTGTCATAGCACAACATGGCGAACAAAAGGTTAAAACTCAGTCCCCACAGTAAAACTTCAAAAGGGTCGCTTTCATGTATTCAGGGTCCCGGAACATAATTACAGTAGCATCACCGGTTCCCAACTGTAAAAGTACGTTTCCCATCATCAAGTACATTCCATTCCGGCTGTAAACGAGTTTAAGGAAGAGACAGAAACAGGTGCACGGAAGACAGACAACAGATTGAAAAGAGTGTAGGGGGTGATATCGGAAACATGATTGCAGGATCAAAGGAGACGTGCCTAATGAATGCACAGCTGAAACATTAGACCGGCACGGCAAGATGAGCCTCGAGCGGGGCCATCTGCCTTTGCAGTGTCATCCCCCTCATCATAAAGACACCCTCAAAGGAACATGTGTCATCCGCAAGAGCTTGGGAATCCCAGGGTCACGAAGCGGACAGTGTCCGTTCGCTGGCTACTTGAGGGCAAGAGACAAAATGGCTGCTGTATCTAAAATGGAACCCGTGGGTTCAGATGAAGAAACCCACGAATAAGACGAACGGTTCAGACCAGCGTAGCGAAAATGCGTACACCCACTAAACTCGTCATTTGCGGTTCATAGATACCAAATTCGTCCATATTCGAACGAGTCGAAAACACCACTATAATTGTCACGGAACCTCAGACGCTCCTTTTGCCCTCATGTAGGCAAGCACTAGTCGATATCAGAATCGATCTCGATATTCATCAGATCATTCAGATGTTGCTGCAACATCATTCTATCCATCAATGCTTCCTTGGTAACAGATGGCCGTCTTATACACGTCGTAGCACAGAGGCCACATAAGGCAGGACCACACTGTACACAAAGACAACACGTGAACAGAAATGCTACAACAACCCCGATGATCATCAGAATCTTCCAACCCCACGTCGACATCAGGCCCCAAAACCATCCTAGTAGCGTCCAATCACCTACGTCCACGTGTATGGACTCGGAGATCTTATGCAACTTCGAGATGGCTTGATAGACAGTTGGAGCGTTATCAGGGATGAAAATGCAACAACTCGAATGGATAACCTTACATACACCACCTCTATCTGCAAGTACAACGTCTAAAACCATACGGTTTTGCAACGTCATAAGCCTGTCCGCCTGAAGCTCTGCTGTCAGATTACCAAGAGCACTTGCAGTTATATTAGCAGTCGATTCCACCACTCGAGTCAACTGTCTCAGGTTCCTACTATTGATCATAGGTCCCCAAAACGGCAAGAAACCCTTAAAGAAGTCTCCTGCTTCTTGACTGGCAGTGTCTTCTTCGCTAATAACGCCTCTCACAACTCTAGTCTTGTGATAGTCCGAGGCAACTGTGAAGGTCGGTGGCAACAGATTCGCAATATAACAGGTGCCCGAGAAATCACGGGGCAACCATGTATATGCGCGGTCGTAACACACAAAGTATGTACCCTTGGCAGTCAAAAGAACAGGGGAAGAGGACGTTGGTAAAACATACGTTTCAGTGCAAGCACTCCTCCCAAGCTGAGCTCGCGGGCTTCGGCCAAGACCTTTCAGGCAGAAATTACCGAGAAGGGGTACGATCCAGATCGGAGACGAGCTTTTAAGCTGTCTATCACCCACTGACATGCTATACTCAGCCTCACTCAGATCCTTGTATGCTCGCACCTCTTCCTCCGGGATGAGCGATGCGTCAAAAATATCTCTATCTAAGTCAGCAATCGCCCTTGCCAAAGGCTTGTGGTACGGGCCGGGACCATGATCTGCAGTGCGTGGCTCTCGATGGGGGTAGGAATCTAGTGCGCTACGAAACATAGTTTGGAATGCTCGAGCTGACCCCTGGGAACTATAAGGAAGAACCAAATACGGAATTCCCCTATCCATGGTATGTGGCATTAACCCACACACCCAACAGTTGGTAGTATTCATCACCAACTGATGTTGATGAAGAAGCTGGACAAAGGAGTTATTCATGAATTCCGCACGTCTAACCTGTTCGTGTTGAGGCAAAGGATGAAAGGAATGTGGAGAAACAGTGGGAGTAGATTTTGGTTCAGAAGAAGAAGTAGGTAAAGCAGAAGGCAATAACGATTGTATTCCGAAATACACTCCACCCACCAATAACATGGAAACAGTCAAGAACAGCAGGAACACCTGAAACAGAAAGCATTTTGTTCGTACAACCCTGTGTAGTGTCGATCTTTGAGCTAAAGTCTTCTCCACTTCCGACAACTTTGAGAATTCCCTCCTCTAAAAACCGTCCGCAACGTTCTTGACGCACTTCGTTCTGAGTAGCGATTATCAATTCCCAGGAGTTCCCAGGAATCGACAAAAGTACCGACCTAGTGTCAGGAACCTGCTAAACAGAAGGAAGTACCCGCACGGCCCTTCGGTCAACCCGGATGTAAGGTTCTTTAATCAAGCATTCAAGTTTAATACAAAATCTCCGAGCTGTGGAAAAACATACATACGTGGAAAAGAACTCAAAAATTAATAGAGGATGCAATTGTTCATAATGTTCAAAATGACAGTAGGGGTAATATGAATTCAAAAAGGGAAAAAAGGCAAAAGGTGTTTTATTAGTCTTTGTTGTGAGAACGAAGAAAATATCTGCTTCTTCCAGGACGAGTCTGCTCTTCGAATAATTGTTCAGGTTGCGGAACAGAGTCCTGTCGATCAGATGAAAGTTCAAGTCTCGAGTTCTCCAATGATAAAGGTTCAACAAATGTGTCTGACTGCAATGAAGTGTCTTATATCAAAAAAGGGAGGGAAGAGGATTAGGAGTCCATTCATTTCCCCTGGGTAAACGTTCAATAATCAAAAATAGAATGGACACTTGTTTCTACAAAACCATTGGTTTGTATTTGAAAACCCTCATAGACATCCTGGTATTGTCGTTTGCGGTGTATCTTTTCTGCGCCCCATCAGGAGTCATGGCGTATTCATCGGGTGATCGATTGACGTGCTGGGTGCCTGCCTCACCTGAGGCTACCTCTGGTGCAAGTAGAAGTGTCCAGAGATCAAAAGAATATATGTGAAGGAATAGACTAAAAATAGTGTCTAATCAAAAAAGGTTGTTTATTCTGGATAATTAGGCACTAAGGCTAAAAAGGAATTGCGACATGTAGGTAGTCAAGTTACTGGGCTACCATATCTTTTGGGGGACGTGTCAACATGTTTTAGCCCGCTCGGCCCGGTCGGGTCTATGGAGCTTTCATCAGGACAAAAAAACGTATGTACAAACAAACAAAGAAAAATTTAAGAAATGAGCTTCACACAATTTGTGTGGGATTCAGTGTTTGAGGAATGAAGTGTCTCCTACAAGTTGAGCATCACTGAACGGCACAAATTTTACTGGAGTTTCTGTTTCCGTTGCAGCGATTCCTGTCCTCACCCACGAATCTGCTGGTAAAGGAATAGGCACCTTCTTGGTGTGGGTGGCGTGCACCCAGTTTTTCCGGCCTTCCAGATGAACTGCAGTTCTTGTGGCAAGGAGGACTTGAAACGGGCCCACAAATCTCGGCTCCAAATTGCGCTTCCTGCCGAAATTACGGGTGACCACCCAGTCACCCGGTTGGAGCCGGTGTCCAGGACCCTCCGTCTGTGCCGGTAGTGCTTCAAAGACCTGTTGATGAATTAACCTCAGTTTAGCAGTCAGATCATGAAGATAATCAATTAACATTGGGTATTCGAGACTATCAAAGGCCTTAGGCATAGGGACTCCCCAAACATTCGCAGGACGGCCAAACACAATCTCATATGGGCTAAGCCCTACTCGAGAGTGTACAGTCGCCCTGGTCGACAAGAGAGCCAGAGGCAAGGCATCAGGCCATGACAAACCAGTCGTAGCTTGGATTTTAGCAAGTTTCAGTTTCAGAGTACCATTGTACCCTTCAACTAAACCTGCTGACTGGGGATGATTGGCACTGTGGAATTTTTGTCGAATTCCAAGGCCCTTACACACACTCTGCATCACACTCCCCACAAACTCACTTCCGTTATCTGACCATACAATCCGTGGCATTCCATACCGAGGAAAGTATTCCTTCAGTAGGACTTTCGCTGTGGACAGGGCAGTATTATCTTTGAGAGGGTAGGCTTCGATCCATCTGGAGAACGCGCAAACCACAACTAAAACGTACTTCAGATTATTACATCTCTCCATATGGATGAAGTCCAGTTGGATAACCTCAAAGGGACATGTAGGGGGAGCAAAATGGCCAGGTGGAGTGGGGGTGCCCTTGCCGGGATTGTACATCATACATACCATACAATTCTTAACCACTCTCTCAGCACACTTAGCGATACCATCATTCTTCCATACAGGGGACAGCAACTTGCATATACCTTTCACGCTAATATGTGACAAGCCGTGCGCCATAGTCACAACGGCTAGCACATATGCATCCGGCAACATCCACTTCTGACTTTCCGACAAATCAATCCAACATCCGTGCGCATCTAACTTTCCTGTGCTTTCTTTCCACTTAGTCTTTTCAGTTTCGGTGGCCTCATTCTGAATCGCTTTCACGCTCTCAACAGTGTCCTCGCACATACCAGTCTCTGCAGGCCACCTTACTGAACTCGTAACGTACATTCGGGTTGCAAGGTTTCTAGCTGTCTCTTTAGCAATCTCATCCGCAAACGCGTTACCACGACCAACATCATCCGTAACTTTTCGGTGCGCGCTGCATTTAATAATTGCCACCTGCTTAGGCAATGTAAGTGCGTCTAAAAGATCGTTCACGAGCTGTCCGTGTTGGATCTTCGTGGCATGCGATGTCATAAATCCTCTTTCTCTCCACAATCGACCAAAGCTATGTGCAACACCAAATGCGTACTGGCTATCTGTAAACACATTCACTCGCTTTCCCTTCGACAAAACACACGCTCTCGTCAACGCAATCAACTCTGCCGCCTGAGCGGAATTCTGACTCAATCTCACAGTTTCCACAACCGTACTCAACGTCACCACAGCATATGCAGTCATCACATCACCATTCGGCAACTTAAAACACGAACCATCAACATACAAGGTACCATCGGGATCTGCCAATGGAGTGTTTTTTAGGTCAACACGACCCTTCGTTTCTTCCTCAGTTCGCAAATAGCAATCATGTGGTGGTACATCATCTGATTCCATATTAGTCGGCAACAACGTCGCCGGGTTTAGTACATTACAGCGTTTTATTTGTATATGACTTTCCAAAAGCGTCAACTCGTAACCGGACAACCTTGCGCTCGTCAAGTGTTGCGTTTTTGTACGATTTAAGAGAGTGTCAACTGCATGCGGAACCATTACCGTAAGCATATTATCCATGACCAATCCTGCAGATTGTCGAATGGACACCGCAGCCGCCGCTGTCACTCTTAGACAACTCGGCAATGCTCTAGCTACTGGGTCCAAGGTCGAGGAAAAATATGCACATGGACGCTGCTTACCACCAAATAATTTCGTCAAGGCACTCAACGCACAACCCTCTCTCTCGTGAACGTATAGTGTAAACGGCTTACTGTAGTCAGGAGTACCTAACACAGGGGCCGAACACAACGCATCACGCAATTCAGAAAAACTTTTCTGACACTCTTCAGTCCATGGCAAAGGAGTTGAAACATCCTTGCACGTGAGTGCTACCAATGGCTTCGCTAGCAATGAAAAATTTGGAATCCATTGCCTGCAGTATGACGTGATACCTAGAAAGGCACGCACATCTCTCTGAGTTGTTGGCACAGTCATTCGAGCAATCGCTGCAATTCTCTCTGGGGTCAACCTTCTTCCCTCCTTTGACAATAAGTGACCTAGATAGGTTACTTCTTGACAACAATATTGCAGTTTAGAAGGTGACACCTTATGATGTAAGTCACAGAGATGCTGTAACAGCGATACCGTAGCAGTTTTGCAGATCTCTTTAGTGTCAGCAGCCACTAGCAAGTCATCAACGTATTGGATCAAGGCCGCACCAGCCGGTAACACAAATGCATCAAGTTGACTCTTCAAGGCTTGACTGTATATCGATGGACTCTCACAGTAGCCCTGAGGAGCGCGTTTAAACCTAAAGCTGCGACCACCTAATGAGAAACCGAATAGATCTCTGCTTTCCTCAGCAATCGGAATGCTAAAGAAAGCATTCTTCAGATCGATCACTGAGAACCAAGATGCAGAAGCTGGAATCAGAGTCAGTAAAGCCTTAATGTCAGGCACCACAGGAAATTGTGGAATCACAATTTTGTTCACCTCCCGTAAATCAATAACAAAACGGTAAACAGGAGGCTTGGATGGATCAGTGCGTTTCAAGATAGGTAACACAGGACTAATACACACGTTTCCCCGAGTTTCCTCGATAACATCTTTCTCGATCAAGTCATAGATGATCGCTAACAACGCTCGTTCACCATCAAGGGAGATACGATACTGGGGAATACGTGGTAATCGCACATTCGATTTCAATTGGACAACATAAGGTGAGATGTCAAGCAGGCCCACGTCATTGGGACCTGTTGCCCACAAAGATTTAGGAAGAGAATTCAATTCCGATGGGAGTTTTTCAGTTGACAAGTACATAGGAGAGATCACTCTCTGACCCAAAGTAAGTTCCACTCCCGCAGGAGAACAGTACAAGGTCGCATATAACCGTTTCAGCAAATCCAGGCCCAAAAGATTTTCACCACAACCAGTAGTCAAAATCAAAGGAGCTTTCAGCTCACGAGACCCAATTGTGAGGGGCAAAGGGCTAGAAACCGGATTGCTAACGGGGGCGCCAGAGAATCCAACGGAAACATTCGTTAAGCCAGACAAAGGTGCGCCAGGGAGTTTCGAATGCATGATGGAACTTTTCGCTGCACCAGTGTCCAACAGAAAAGGCTTAACTACGCCCGATGTGGCAACTGTGACGTAAGGCCCTCTCTGATCAACCGGAACTGATACTACTCCCTCTCTTTGTCTGTGGCTGTCCTAGTAGTTACCGTCATCAATATCATGCTCGATGTAACAGTTATCCACATGATACTGTGCAGATCTACCTGACGATGAACCACGCTGATCAAAGCAATTGTTAGAATCAGATGAATTATTAGAACGCTCATTCTGATTTTGAGTAACACCATGACCTCTACCACGTGAAGCCTGTTGAGGACCACTACGACCTCCTCGTGCCGAACCACCACTATTTCGGTCGCGCAAAACCGGACAATCAAACTTTAAATGGCCCTCGCCTCTACAGTATGCACATTGATTATATCCGAGCATAGATCTCGGCGTGGTAGGAGTCATTACGCGACTGTGACCTAGATGATTGTGGATGCGATCTATTTCGCTGCTGAGAGTCATTTTGATTTGAGCGCGGAGGATACGCTTGCTGTAACAGAACTTTGGTTTTGAGATCCTTTGTTTTCTTATCCGCACGATCATTTTCCTCTTTCTCCCTATTTTCGTAATATTGAGCCGTGGCTAATATCTGAGCAGAGGTAGAAACAGCCCCCGAACTTTCGGAATTTTTCAATTTGTTGCTAAGGTCAGGCAACAAATTCGATACAAATTTATCTACGAACAACCGCTGACCTCCCTCAGTGCTCATATCCTGACCACTATGATCGATGAATGCCTCCTCAAATCTTGTAAAGAAATCGGAGACACTCTTGTCCTTCTTTTGCTTGCACGCAGACAGTTTATCCCAATTAACTCTCATTGCTGGCATAAGTGTCTTCATTAGCGTAATAATCCTCTGGGGCAGATTCTCAATAAGCTGTTCAGGCTTAGCCCCACCAACTTGTCGACCGTCGGCCGCCGCAAGAGCAGCCCAATCACCGCCCAATTCGGCTATGTGATTCTCTTGACGGATTTTTGCCCAAATTGGTTGAGGTGCTACGTTGCCGAACAACATGTCGATATCGGCAAGATTCATGATAGTAGCATCCACTATTTGGGACAACTCTTTGTAATAACCTGCAGGATTTTTACGGGGGTCAGGCAAAGTTTGTTTCACCTGCAAGACTTCCGACCGCTTCCATGGGAGGTGTATCCAAACTCTCTGGAAGTGTGGCGGAATAATAGGAACAAGAAAATCAAAAGGGGGGAGGAAGAGGTGGTGCTGTGTGGCACCGAGGTGGGCACGTCCTCCTCTTGCAAAAGTAACTGTAATCAAAAAGGTCCACCTCAAACAAAGAGGTTAGTGCGTATCCTGATGACCTTGGGATACACACATGTGGTTGTAATACCCCTCACACACCAAAAGGGCCCTTGGTGTCATGCTTCATCATCGGGGTCTTCCCGCCCGGCTGCCGGACGGAGCAGTGCTGCGACAAGCGACTACGCTGGAGCACCTTTTTAATTGTGGGTGCTATGTGAGTGAATGGAGTGAGTGTCAGTGGGGTCAGGGGTGATAGGCAAGTGATGTTAAAAAATACCTGGCCTAGTGATACAAAAAACTATTTAATAAGCACTGGCTGGTATTGTTAAAAAAAAGTGGTGTCGGAAAGAGTAAGCGGGTTTATGAGCTTACTTTCCTGTGTGGGTCGACATGTTTCGGGGCGACATGCCCCTTCGTCAGGACCGGGGTAAAAGATCCCCCTGTCACTCACTAGTGTGTCGCCACGGTGGGTCTTATTTTTACAAAAAAGTGAAAATAAAGGGATCAATGTGTATGTATATATATTTTATATTACTAGATACACATCCCTAGCTATGAAGTAAAATACTCATGTAGTATGCTCTTTACGATGAGGAACAGTGCCTCATGGGCCAGCGCTAGATCGAAGGGTATAATAGGGGTCCAATCAACCCCCAGCCAAAGCACAACGAGGCTGGGGGTTGATTGGACCCCTATTATACCCTTCGATCTAGCGCTGGCCCATGAGGCACTGTTCCTCATCGTAAAGAGCATACTACATGAGTATTTTACTTCATAGCTAGGGATGTGTATCTAGTAATATAAAATATATATGCATACACATTGATCCCTTTATTTTCACTTTTTTGTAAAAATAAGACCCACCGTGGCGACACACTAGTGAGTGACAGGGGGATCTTTAACCCCGGTCCTGACGAAGGGGCATGTCGCCCCGAAACATGTCGACCCACACAGGAAAGTAAGCTCATAAACCCGCTTACTCTTTCCGACACCACTTTTTTTTAACAATACCAGCCAGTGCTTATTAAATAGTTTTTTGTATCACTAGGCCAGGTATTTTTTAACATCACTTGCCTATCACCCCTGACCCCACTGACACTCACTCCATTCACTCACATAGCACCCACAATAAAAAAGGTGCTCCAGCGTAGTCGCTTGTCGCAGCACTGCCCCGTCCGGCAGCCGGGCGGGAAGACCCCGATGATGAAGCATGACACCAAGGGCCCTTTTGGTGTGTGAGGGGTATTACAACCACATGTGTGTATCCCAAGGTCATCAGGATACGCACTAACCTCTTTGTTTGAGGTGGACCTTTTTGATTACAGGAATAATAGGAACGGCATTAGCATCACCTGGCATCCACACTGGGGGGACTTCTCGCATGGGATACTGACAAGGTGTTGCCATCCACTCCTCAGTTTCATCTTTAAACAATGCTCGAGGTATTACAGTAGGCCGAAAAGATAGATGATGTTCTACAGCACGTCGAACATTACTACCCACAATCATACCACTCGAAAACTGATGCTGAAGTTCAGTCACTTCGGGCGGCACATTATCTACCTCATCATTATCCATCACTTCTCGTAAACATTTACACATTTCCTCAAACACAAATCTCTGTGTGGGCTCATTAAATTGAGAGAACGTCTCAAAAATTATGCGCGGGGTGTTTTTAACGGGATACCTAATCCAATTTCGCGCCATTTTAATTAACGTATCACTCTCCCTACCACCAGGAATCTGACTTCGTCGTTGAGGGACATCGGAAACATCGGACCCAAGGATCGGTCCAAAAGGGGAGTAAAGGTTAGCAACAGCATTAGGAATGCGACTACGGACAGACGGAGAAGAGGAGAAAAGTACAGGGGCAACAACATGGGGACTAAACACAGGAGCAGTAAGAGCAGTAGGAGTAGCTAAAAGAGCAGAAGTAGCGGGAACAACAGACTGAGAAGGTATAGGCAGTGGAGCAGTAGGAAGAAGGGCAGGTAAAGGAACAGGAACAATTTGAGGAACAAGAGGATTCGGAAGAACGGGAATCGCGACAGGCTGACCAGCAGCTGCCGGAACAACAGGTTGAGGAACAGGAGGAACCACAGGAGCTGTAGTATCCTGTGCATATGGAGGTGGTGACTTCAGTAGATAGGACAGCAAAGGGTCCTCTACCACTTCCTCTCCCTTCTTATCAGTACTCGACGGTAAAACGGGATAACACTTATCCACCGCCATACGTTGTAATCTATCAAAAACTTCCTTTTCCTTCTCTTCTTTGTCTCGCTGAAACTGCTCTGCATTTCTCATCGTTGTAACAATACCTTCCCTCTTATTTCTCTTAAGCTGTTTGATTTCTTTCTGCTTGGCCTCCTTACGCCATAACCGAAAGGAATCAAACATGGCCGGCCTAGATTTCTTTTTGAACAATTTTGCTTCAAGATTATCCAAAATTGCTGTTTCGAAACTACCATGAGGTGGCCAACTAAGGACACCGTCATCTTTAGTATAGCGGATCCAATAATCATTATATGCGATAGGACCCACTCCATGGCGACTATATAGCTCATAGACCGGAGTTCCAACTGGAGGTATCGGACATGAGTCCTCCAATCGGGAATCCGCACCGCAACATTTAAAGCAACTAAACAAAGTACTACGGCCAGGCATCGTGCACACTAACCGAGTTTCACAAACTTCAAGGGTTATCGATTACGATATCCTCGCAAAAATGCAAGACCCTCGGTTTTTGGCAATTGCAATCGTCAAATAAAACCCAACAACTAAGAACCAACAACTAAGAACCACAAATGCAATGGAACCATGCAAACAACCAAGTTTCAACAACAACCAAGGACTCTGGGAGCGACCCACAAATACTTAACTGAAAGAGCAATGGCGTCACCAGGAAGGCCCGTCAATCGTCTCGCAGTACAAAGGACTACGCCAGGCGCCAAAACAGGTCGACAGTCAGGGCATCAGTCCATCGCAGCCGTCAGGAGGCGGGGATCTTCGCGGGAAAAGTCTTTGGACCACTTATTTCGACAACAGGATCGATGAAGCGGGGTGCACTTTCCCTCGGAGATTTCACACGAAGTTCCTCACGATCGTCGGGCTTTGGACCGGTACCGCTGATGTCGCCCCACGTTGGGCGCCAACTGAAGGACTGGGCTATTCTAAGGCCCAGCGGTGCCAGGGGACAACACCTGAAACCTTCGTGGGTTACCTGTTCCGGCGTACAAATTACAGAGACACGGGATACTTCCTTTGGCGTCAAAGATCGAGGTTTATTTACTGCAGGGAACACAGAAGTCACAAGAAGTACAACGCATGTAGGTTCTAGGAGACTGCTTCAAATTGCAACTGTGGATCGCTCCTTTTATACATATTTCTGTCATAGCACAACATGGCGAACAAAAGGTTACAACTCAGTTCCTACAGTAAAACTTCAAAAGGGTCGCTTTCATGTATTCAGGGTCCCGGAACATAATTACAGTAGCATCACCGGTTCCCAACTGTAAAAGTATGTTTCCCATCATCAAGTACATTCCATTCCGGCTGTAAACGAGTTTAAGGAAGAGACAGAAACAGGTGGAAGGAAGACAGACAACAGATTGAAAAGAGTGTAGGGGGTGATATCGGAAACACGATTGCAGGATCAAAGGAGACGTGCCTAATGAATGCACGGCTGAAACAATAGACCGGCACGGCAAGATGAGCCTTGAGCGGGGCCATCTGCCTTTGCAGTGTCATCCCCCTCATCATAAAGACACCCTCAAAGGAACACGTGTCATCCGCAAGAGCTTGGGAATCCCAGGGTCACGAAGCGGACAGTGTCCGTTCGCTGGCTACTTGAGGGCAAGAGACAAAATGGCTGCTGTATCTAAAATGGAACCCGTGGGTTCAGATGAAGAAACCCACGAATAAGACGAACGGTTCAGACCAGCGTAGCGAAAACGCGTACACCCACTAAACTCGTCATTTGCGGTTCATAGATACCAAACTCGTCCATATTCGAACGAGTCAAAAACACCACTATAATTGTCACGGAACCTCAGGGGGCAGAAATTCGTAATTTATAATTGGATTCACAATAAAGGGGCAATGAACAGGGAAATGGCCCCTTGTGCAAAGGTCACTCTCCTTTTAGGGGCCATTTTGCCTGGCCCTAATGTTTTTTTTGGTTTTGGGGAGCGACCCCTTGGGCAAGGGCTGCTCCGCTTTTGGGGACAATTTCTATGGCTTTGTCTTCCCCCCAGGGGGGGGTAGAATTTTATTCAATTTTATAGAATCGTCACACTGGGGCAATGAGCAGGGGAGTGACCCCTTGGGCAAGGGTCACTCTCATTTTGGGGGCCATTTTGCGTAGCCCTAATATTTATTTTGTTCTGGGGGTAATTTTTTTGGCTTTTTGTGCCCCCCGGGGGGGGGGGGGCAGAATTTCATTAATTTCGCTAAACTCATCGCACTGGGGCAATGAGCAGGGGAGTGGTCCCTTGGGCAAGGGCCACTCTCCTTTTGGAGGCCATTTTGCATGGCCTTAATGTTTTTTTGTTTTGTTTTGGGGAGGGACCCCTTGTACAAGGGTCGCTCTCCCTTTGGGGGCAAGATGGTAGCCATTTTTTTAAATTATTTTGGATGTGCTGGTGATTTGCCCCTTCGGCAAGGGTCACTTCTCTTGGGGGCCATTTTAGGTAGCCCACAATATTTTTTTTGTATTGGGGTGCGACCACCTAAGACAAGGGTCACTCCCCTCTAGTGGGAAATCGGGAAGGCAAACTTTTTTAAAATTTTAGGATGTGCTGAGGAGTGGCCCCTTGGGAAAAGGTCACTCCCCTTGGGGGCCGTTTTATGAAGCCCACATTTCTTGTTTTGGGTAGCGACCCCTTAGGTAAGGGTCGCTCCCTTTTGGGGGCCATCCTTTTTGCTTTGTTTGGCACCCTTTGGGGGGCAGATTAATATTTTTAAAAATGCATTTGACACACTGTGCCAATTGAGTAAATGTAGTGGGGAGTGGCCCCTTGGGCGATGGCCACTACCCATTTTAGGTGCATATATTTTGCCATGCCATTTTGGTATGCCCATGATGTTAGGTTTTAGTTGGAGTAGCTCACCCCAGCACCCCAGGTCAGACATGGCCATATGCAAATTAGTCTGACCCTATGCCTCATGGGAACAGTCCAGCGCAAACTGCCAAGCCATATCTTCCCGGGTCTGGAAATACCCATAATGGGACCGGTTACTGGCTAATCAGCTGTTATCAGACAGGTTTGCTTGAGTCCAGTTGCAAAGTCAGCAAGGGATCCACGTTTGCCAACTTAGGGCAATCAAAACGCAAAGGGTCAGTCTGATTTGCATATGGCCATGTCTGAACTGGGGTGGTGAAGTGAGCTTAACAATGATGATGGATTAAACCAAGATCAGTTGACTGGGGGTGTGTGTTAGATATGCTCAAGCACTCTGTCCATCATCCCCTTTGGTATAACCTTGAAGGGCAGTTCTGCTGTTTTTTTCTTGTAGGGCTACTAGGGCACCAGGGTTTATTTATATGTTGGGGATCCGCCCCTTGGACATGGGTCGTTTCCCTTTTATGGGAGGATGATTGTGGCCTTTTCTGCCCTCTTTGAGTGGCAGAGTAGCAGTATATGTTTAGTCCCATCTGTCCCCAAGGGGGGCAGAAGCCACTAGACACCAGAGTTTTTTTAATTTTTGTTTTGGTGGGGGTGGCCTCACGGGCAAGGGTTGCTCCCCTTTTGATTTTATACTGTTAGGCCCACCTACCACTTAGCTTGGCAGGTGGACTGGTGCATTTTTTGAATATGTGATTCTAATGTTTTTTCTTCTTTTTAAATCTAGTGTAAAGCTTTTGCTTCCTGTTTGCGGTTTCGACAGTGGTTATTCTGCAGTTTTGCGTAGTTGCATTTTTCTAGGTAAGAAAAATATTTTTGTTTGTTGTATTTACTCTAAATGAGTAATATTGCAATGTATGAATTTTTTTTGTAAGTGGTGTCATAGTGGCATGTAGTTACTGTTTTGAGCATGAAAATCTTTGTGATATGTTTTGCATTGTCTTATGTGTATGTTTGTTTTCTCTTTCTTTTTTAGTGGGATATTGTTGGTCCATACTGTGTCTGTGCAGAGTATGTGGTGGTGAGTTTAGCTGCTTCTGGCAAGTGAGTGGTTTTGTTTTGCAGTGAATAGGTATTTTTGATAAAGGTGAATTTTGTTCATTGCTTATTTTACATAGTGATTGTTGTTGTTGACCTGTGTGACAAGTTACTTTTATTAGTAATCATTATGGCTAGCCGTAGAATGACTGCTCAGCAGGTGGTTGGTATGCTTCTTGAGTCTTCCTCTGAGCCGGATTATGACACTGACAGTGCGTCTGAGGGAGAGGAGGGAGGGGAAGATTCTGGCAGTGAGTTTTCTCTCCACATGGAATCATCGGATGATGAAGGTACTCAGTGCAGATGAAGGTACTCTTGGTGTGGATGAAGCAACTCTCAGTGCGGATGAAGTTCCTATTTTAGAGGAGGACATTGCTGTGCCGATGATGCAAGAGGCATCAGGATTGCAGCCTGAGGCTGCTAGTATTCCTACTGGAAGTGTTAGACTCTGGGTTGATCCTAACATGGTGCAGCCGGTTTTGCCTGCCTTTAGCGGTGATGCAGGGTGTAGAGTGGATTGTGAAAACTTTTTGCCTATACAGTATTTTCAGTTATTTATGGATGATGTGTTTTTGGGTGAGATTGTTGAGCAGACTAATTTGTATGCTGAACAGTTTTTGAGGGTCAACAGTGACAAACTTAGGCCCCACTCTAGAGCTACCCTGTGGACTCCAACAAATCTGAAAGAGCTGAAGAAGTTTTTGGGTTTCACTTTATTGATGGGTTTGGTAAGGAAGCCGAACTGGGCTTCATATTGGTCTACCAGTCCCTTGATGGCAACAGCCATATTTCCAGCTGTTATGACTCGTGATCCGTATTTACTTTTGCTGCGCATGTTGCATTTTGTGGATAATTCTTTGGCGTTGCCATGTAGTCACCCTGACTGTGACCGTCTTTTTAAGATTCGGCCTGTTCTTGATCACTTTTTTGATCGATTTTCAGAGATTTACATTTCAGGGAATGAAATTCCTATTGATGAGTCTTTGGTTTTGTTCAAGGGTCGTTTGGTTTTTAGGCATTACATCCCTAGCAAGAGGGCATGCTATGGAATTAAACTGTATATGTTGTCTAAGAGTAAGACACAGTATGTTTTTAATGTTCATGTGTACACTGGTAGAGATTCCACTATTGACCCCCCTGGTTGTCCGTCCACTTTTGGAGTGTCAGAGAAAATTGCGTGTGATCTTGCTAGAAGACTGTTCAACAGAGGCCACCATTTGTACCTTGATAACTTCTACACTGCTGTGCAATTGCTTAAGGAATTGTTTAAAGTGGACACTTTTGCATGTGGCGCAATCCGCTCTAACTGCAAAGGTTTTCCGAAGTAGCTTGTTTGCAAGAAACTTCAGAGGGGTCAGTGCAGTTCCTTACGTTGTGAAGAACTACTAGTTGTGAAATTTGTAGACAGGAGGGATGTGTACATGCTGACTACCATCCATGATGAGAGTACTTCACCTGTGGCAGTTTGGGGTCAGGTTGCTGAAGTGCACAAACCTGTGTGCATTCTGGACTACAATAAGCACATGGGTGGTGTTGACAGAGTTTATCAGAGGTTGGAACCTTACACTGCTATTCGGAAGGCTTATGTTTGGTATAAGAAGTTGGCCATCCATTTTTTCAACTTAGCAACTTTCAATGCTTTTATTGTGTTCAAGGAGTGTTCTCCTGGGTCAAAGTTGACATTTCTTCAGTTTCAACACTCTGTGATATCTAGCCTTGTTGTTGTGGAGCAAGTAAGTGTTCCTAGATTTGGAGTGGTGGGGGATGTGGCTTGATTGAAAGATCGCCACTTTCCTGATCACATTCCTCCCACATCTACAAAAGACTTTCCCACTAGGAGATGTAGAGTCTGTTGGCGAAGAGATTTGCAGAAGGAGACTCGTCTTTACTGCCCTGGGTGTCCTTCTAACCCTGGGCTGTGTGTGCCTGTTTGTTATAGAGCTTACCACACACAAAAAAACTTTTGGGAGTATCCATGAGTGGTAAAATGTACTGCCTGGTCTGTTTTTTTTTAAAATTTGTATTCTGTTTTAAGGTTGGCATTTGTGCAATGTATTTAGTTACAGATTTTGTGTTACAAGATTTTTATCTATTTGCAATTATTTTGTGTTTGTTTTGTTTAAAAAAATTCAAAATGTGATGGAGGTGTGCGTAGGCTGGCGCTTGGCTGGCAGTGTGGGTGGAGTGGCACTTGGCTGGCGGTGAGCGTGGATTGGCGCTTGGCTTGCGGTGTGCGTGGAGTGGTGCTTGGCTGGCGGTGTGTGTGGAGTGGCACTTGGCTGGCGGTGTGCGTGGAGTGGCGCTTGGCTGGTCGTGTGCGTGGAGTGGTGCTTGGCTGGTGGTGTGTGTGGAGTGGTGCTTGGCTGGCGGTGTGCGTGGAGTGGCGCTTGGCTGGCGGTGTGCGTGGAGTGGCGCTTGGCTGGTGGTGTGTGTAGAGTGGCGCTTGGCTGGCGGTGTGCGTGGAGCGGCATTGGCTGGCAGTGTGCATGGCCTGGTGCTTGGATGGTGGTGTGGGTGGACTGGCGCTCGGCTGGCGGTGTGTGAGTAGTTACTTTCTGTTGGTCACTACACACACTGCTAGTTGAGCGACACTCCATGCAGCCCATCATTTTGTGTAGTTGCTGTGTCAGTAATGTCGGCGTGTGAAAGTGATGGGCCCTTGAATTGCGCTGTCTGCTGGTGTGAGTGTAGTAATGTGATGGGCCCGCGGCTGGCGGTGTGAATGTTTTGTATATGTCACAGGTATGAAAGGTGCGTGAATGGCCTGTAAACGGTTGGTGCCTTGTCGTGGCTTTACAGCTCACGAGTTGCGAGTCACTGGTCCGGTTTTTATGCATTTATTTATTGACAGAGCATTTAATTTCTGTGAAATATCTTCTTAATAACATTTTATGTACTGAACAATCACTCGCCCTCATGCCAAATCCAACCAGTATGTGTGTGTGTTTGAGGTATCATTTTACTCGGTAGAACAAGGGTAACGCTGGGTGGTAAGACATTTGTGCTGGCATGGATATCCCACACAAAAATGTATGGAAAAAGTGTTTTATTTACCTAAATTTGAGGTTTGCAGGGAATTCTGGGTAGGAAAACGTTGGGGGAACCACGCATGCCATACCTCGCTGGACTACCCGGGTGTCTAGTTTTCAATAACGTTTGGGTTTGGTAGTTTCCCAAGATGACCCCTGAGACAATGGCAAAAAACTCAGGCGCCCCCCAAATAAAACAGGTAGTTTTGCTATAGGTAATTTTTAAGTCTCCACCGTACGATTTGGGCCTTTTCCATCCTGTTCTAGTCACTATGCCTACCCATGCAAGTGAGGTACCATTTTCATTGGGAGACCTGGGAAAACGCTGGGTGGGAGGAAATTTGAGGATCCACGTAGATTCCACAACTTTACCACACAGAAATGAGAGAAAAACGTGAATTTATTTACGAAATTTTAGGTTTGCAGTGGATTCTGAGTAGGAGAATGATGAGGTACTCACGCAAGCCATACCTCACTGGACTCCCCCGGGTATCTACTTTTTAGAAATGTTTGGGCTAGGTAGGTTTCCCTAGATGGCCTACGAGCCGCTGGCCAAAAACTCATGGGAACCCCCTGCAAAACCAGGTTGGTTGGTGATAGGCTATTTTG
The DNA here is from genome assembly GCF_964263255.1 of Lissotriton vulgaris. NCBI lineage: Eukaryota > Metazoa > Chordata > Amphibia > Caudata > Salamandridae > Lissotriton > Lissotriton vulgaris. The sequence goes on along the minus strand of NC_141693.1, from coordinate 653,896,094 downwards.
ATGTCACCTCATTAGGTTTTGGGCCCTTGCCTGTTGCGGGTCCTTGAGCCACCCACGCAAGTGAGGTACCATTTTTATCGGGAGACCTGGGGGAACACTGGGTGGGAGGAAATTTGTGTGAGCCCAGTGATGCTACACTCTCCCACACAAAAAAAGTTTGAAAAAACAGATTTTTTCAGCTAAAATTGGGGTTTGCAAGGGATTCTGGGTAAGAGAACATTAGGGGATCCATGCAAGCCATAGCTTCTTAGAAGCCCCCAGGTGTATACTTTGCAGAAATGTGTGGGTTTGGTAGGTTTCCCTAGATGGCCGTCTAGCCCGGGGCTAAAAACCCAGGTGACCCCCCTTGCAAAAGCTGGTGGTTTTGACATAGGCAATTTTGAAGTCGACCCGAAGAAGAGGTGACCCGAAACGCGTAGAGCCACATATGGAGGAGAAAGTGAGAGCTGTAGCTGCTGGGGCCCGCACTGCAGTCAGCAAAGCCTCTGGGAGGCTTTCCTTACGTGGGAAACCTTTTTTGATTAATATTTGCCACCATCCCGGCCGCGAGGAAAGTCCGCTGCTTCAATGCGGATCCCGGCATCTGGAAAACTCTGGAAGTCATTAAAGGAGCAGAGGTGTCTGCATGTGTGGGGTGACATATGCCAACAGAGACTGTTTTTCTTTTATCCTTTACCACTTGAAATTTTTATGTAAAGACTGTGAACACTGGCACCAACCCACTGGGGATAATATCGATCTTTGCTTGCTGTAACCAGAATGCACTGCGTGCATAAATGCTGAGAGGCTAAAGTATACACCCACTAGGGCGGGACTTTTCTATAATAAAGAGCAGGTGTTCAAAATCATGTGGCTGCTGTGATTTCAGTCCTCAGGCTCGTGAGCAAGAGCGGTGACCCGAAACGTGTAGAGCCGCGTATGGAGGAGAAAGTGAGAGCTGTACCCTCTGGGTCCCGCACTGCAGTCAGCAAAGCCTCTGGGAGGCTTTCCTTACATGGGGAACCTTTTTTGATTAATATTTGCGACCAACCTGGCCACGAGGAAAGTCTGACGCTTTAATGCGGATCCCGGCATCTGGAAAACTACGGAAGTCATTAAAGGAGCAGAGGTGTCTGCATGTGTGGGGTGACGTATGCCAACAGAGACTGTTTTTCTATTATCCTTTACCACTTGGAATTTTTATGTAAGGACTGTGAACACTGGCACCAACCCACTGGGGATAATATCGATCTTTGCCTGCTGTAACCAGAATGCACTGCGTGCATAAAAGCTGACAGGTTAAAGTATACTCCTACTAGGGCGGGAATTTTCTATAATAAAGAGCAGGTGTTCAAAATCGTGTGGCTGCTGTGATTCCAGTCCTCAGGCTCGTGAGCAAGGGCGGTGACCCGAAACGCGTAGATCCGCGTATGGAGGAGAAAGTGAGAGCTGTAGCTGCTGGGGCCCGCTCTGCAGTCAGCAAAGCCTCTGGGAGGCTTTCCTTACATGGGGAACCTTTTTTGATTAAAATATATATATATATATATATATATATATATATATATATATATATATATATATAGCAGAGAACTCTGGGTAGTTCTCAAGAGTAGGTGGAAAGCAGCTACTGTATAGAGCACTCTCAACAATAGCGACACTCTAGATCTGCTCACCTCAAATGTCTGCTTTTCTCTCAAAGTCTTTAAGCATAGGATTAGCACAGTGCTATCCTTGCCTAGCTGTAAAATGACAAAGCCATTTACCACTCCAGGCACAGTATTACAGCTTTGAATTGGTAAAATACCAACCAAGCCAACCTGAAATGAGTAAAAGCAACCCCTGACACAGTGTTTCGCTCTAATTAGAGAGGTATAGCTTTGTCCAGACACAAGGGAGCACCCCATATAAGTCAAAAAAATACCCTTTCAGGCATAGAGTGATGAATAAATTATGCAAAAAAAGAAGCAGAGAACTAAGGTTGGTTCTCAAGTTCAGGTGGAAAGCATCTCCTGTATAGAGCACTCTCAAGACCAGCAACACTCTAGATCTGCTCACCTCAAATGTCTACTTTTCTATCAAAGTCTTTAATCATAGGATTAGCACAGTGCCATCCACGCCGAGACAGAAAAGGACAATGCACTGCTGATGACATCACATATTACATCACTCATGACATGGTCAGTGACATTACTGATGACATCATCCAAATGACATCACTGATGACATCATCCAGTGACTGTGTTTCTGTGAAGTTTAAATATGTTTTATATATACGCCAAGGTGTAATGAAGAATGAGTGGGTGTATAAGTGTCTGGGTGGAGGATTTAATGGGTGTGTGACTGACTGTATAAGTTAGTGATTCATTGTGTCTTACTGAATGCATGGGTTAGTGACTAAACTGTGTGAATTTCTGTATCAGTCTGTCTGTTGTGTAAGCTGCTTGTATGGGTTGGTGATTAGCTACATGAGTGTCTATATGGGTTATTTATTGGTTGTGTAAGTATCTGTATGGGTGCCTGAGTGTTTGTGTGGGTGGGTGGGGGGGGGGACATTGTGCATAGATGTGTGAGTGGGAGATGTACTGGGTGTATGGGTTCAAGAGTGCACATGGAAATAGCTGTATGGGTGGGTGAGTGTGTGTATGGGTGTGTTGGTGTGTGAATGGATGTCTCAGTAGAATATGTGTGAGTAACTACATATGTGAAGGCAGTATATTTGAGTGTGGGAGTACATAAATTACTATATGTGAGAGTGAGTGATTGTGAGAGTGGCTGTATGAATGAGTGTGTGCTTGTGTCAGTAATTGTATAAGAGAGTGAGTATATGTTAGTATCTGTATGAATAGGTGAGGTAATGAATGTATAACTGTATAGGTGAGTAAATGGCAATGTAATTGATTCTTTACATGAATGGCTAGGTGTGTGAACAACTCTATGGATGAGTGGCAGTGTGTGAGTGTCTGTATAGGTATATGAGTGCATTTAATAGTGCTATATTGATGAGTTACTGCATATATGAGTGACTGTATCGCTGAATGATTGGATGTGTGTGTATACTGAGGAATCAGTCTTTGGGTATGTAGTAACTGCTATTGGTTTATCTATGGTTTCAAAAGTGGTAGTCTGTATTTTAGAGTGGGTGTATCAAAACTTATACTAGGGCGTGAGGAGGTGCATAAAATTATCACATGGATGATGTCATCAGTGATGTCATTTGAGATGTCTTGAGTGATGTCATCAGTGATGTCACTGACCATGTCATGAGTGATGTAATATGTGACATCATCAGCAGTGCATTGTGGGGGCGTGAGTTATAGTTAGCTCTACTAAATATAACAGCAGAATTTCTCTGGTTTTGTACGAGTGAAATGTCCAACTAACTATAACGTCCCTGAAACCTATGGCTTTTTCATTGAATTTCTAAGTTTTTTTAAATGCTAATTTCTAACTATAACGTCCCTGAAACCTATGGGTTTTTTGTGAATTTCAAAGGTTTTTTAAATGCTAATTTCTAATCAGTAATTTTGAATTTTTTTGTGATATTTTGTAACTTTAATATCCTAAAAGTAGTTTTTGTAATTTTTTGCGTTTATTAAAAGCATATAATGTCTTCTTTTTTATTAAAAACTAAAATATATAATTTTTTGGGGAGAAAAAAGTGGAGTTGCGCATCCATCATGTACCTATCTTGGTGGGTGTGTGGATTCAAACCGTCATGTTGGTGAAGTCGTGAAGGATGCATGTTTCAGACAGTCCACTCTGCTTATGCTTACAGGGAAGAAAGGACAACGCTACATGTCCCAGGTCTTCCCTGTAGAGATCTGCTGATCACAGGTCTACTTGTCAGCATGCCACATCAACTCCTTCAAGGCTGGTTTACACCCACACCACACCCATGTAGCACAGGTGTCACAGGACATGTGACCCTGCCAATTAAAAGGGCTGGGCGCACATGCTGGATGCCATTTCCATTCTCCCCCATGTCTTGAAATACACAGAGTTGGTGGCAGCCTAGGCACTTTGCCCGCCACGGACCTCCCGCCACGTGGCAATGACTTGAGTTCCACTGAGTTAGTCCCCTTAGAGCTGAGCGGGTGTGCAGCCTGCGATGATGCCTAGACCTCAATACATCATCCTTGCAATCAAGACCTGATGTGAATTGTGAGCTCGGCTGGACAGCGTGTACGCCACACAGAGGTGACTTCTCAGCACAGTGCGATATCAAGACCCAGAATCAAATGTTAGACCTTCTGGCTGCCAAGGACGTGGGCCCCGGCCTCGGAGCTCGCTTCAGCACATGGTGGTCCCTCCTGGACACACGCCGGTGGTGGAAGGTGAGCAGAGAGGCTTGTTTGCGCAGTGGCTGGAAGTCACCTCTGGGCGGTTGGAGTGGGTGGTGTGCAGCAGCCTGGGTGCGCAGGGGCAGGCAGACACCCCTGGTGGTGGGAGTGGATGGTGTGCAGCCGGCTGGGTGCGCAGGGGCAGGCAGACACCTCTGGGCAGTGGAAGGGGTTGGGGTGCAGCAGCCTTGGTGTGCAGCGGCAGGCAGACACCTCTGGGTGGCAGGAGTGGATTGGGTGCAACAGCGTAATTGTGCAGGGGTGGGACAGCGATGAAGGTGTGTGCAGTTGTATGTACTCTGCCATTACTGATTCTATACTATGTTTCAGATGAGTGAGCTTGAGGGCTGCAGTATGTCCCGGCACGTTGTTGGAGACACACCAGTGGCGGAAAGGTGAGCTGTGAGGGTTTTGTCCACAGTATAGGCACTCACTCTCCCTCTGCATCTGTTCTTTTCTCTCTCTCACTCTTTCTCTCTCTCTTCCTCTCTCTCTTCCTCTCTTTCTCTCACTCTTTCTCTTTTTCTCTCACTCTTCCTCTCTCTCTCACTCTTTCTCTCTCTCTCTCCTTTGATAGGTGCATGACGCGCAATCATATCTTGCAGGCTGTGATTCACAGATTGTTGAGGGATGGCACGCCATGGCTGTACCTACTTTTATGTTGTTGTTTTGTTTAAATAAAATGATTTATATGTAAATCCATAGATGACTGTGATTCTCATTTGTCCAACTTCACATGCATCTTGATTGTTATAATTGTGCGACTTCAGCCGATTAGTTATGTTCCAAATTTCGGAAGGTTGCTGTCACATTTGTTTGTCGGGGGTCAGGGGTAACCCTGGGCGGAGTTCGCGGAGTGGGGCTTCGCGGAGCTACGCGAAGTGGGCGAGAAACTACGCCCACCTCCGCACTCCGCGTAGCCCCACTCCACAACATCCAGTGATTGTATGTGTCTGTAAAGTTTAAATATGTTTTACATATTGAAGAATGAGTGGATGTATAAGTGTCTGGATGAAGAATTTAGTAGGTGCATGACTGACTGTATGAAAGAGTGATTAAATGTGTCTCACTGAGTGCATGGGTTAGTGACTAAACTGTCTTAATTTGTGCATCAGTATGTTTGTTGTTGTGTAAGCTGCTGCATGTGTTGATCAGTAGCTATAAGAGTGGCCATATGGGTTATTGATTGGTTGCCCAAGTATTTGAATGGGAGGCTGAGTGTGTGTGTGGGTGGCTGGGAGGTGCGTGACTCTGTGCATAGATGTGTAAGCAGTTGATTCACTAGGAGTATGAGTTCAAGAGTGCATGTGGAAACAGCTATATGGGCGGTTGACTGTGCATGGGTGTGTTGGTGAGTGAATGGATTTCTCATTGCTACATGTGCAAGTAAGTACGTATGTAAAACACAATACATGTGAGAGTTGACATATATAAATAACTGAACATAAGAGCCAGTGAATGTGTGAGTGGCTGTATCGATCACTGTGAGCTTGTATCAGGGATTATATAAGAGAGTAAATATGTGTTATTATATGTTTGAATAAGTAAGATGTGTATAACTGTATAGTTGAGGAAATGGAGGTGTGATTGATTCTTTGCATGACTGACTAGGTGTGTGAGTAACTCCATGGATGAGTGACAGTCTGTGAGTGTCTGTTTATACTGAGTGTATGTAAGGTTATATTAGAGTCTGAAGAGGTTCATTGTATTATCACATGAGTGATGTGATCAGTGATGACAAATGAGATGTCATCAGTGATGTCATTTGAGTTGTCATCAGTGATGTCATCAGTGATGTCATTTGAGATGTCATCAGTGATGTCATCAGTGATGTCATTTGAGTTGTCATCAGTGATGTCATCAGTGATGTCATTTGAGATGTCATCAGTGATGTCATCAGTGATGTCACTGACCATGTCATGAATGATGTAATATGTGACATCATCAGCAGTGGATTGCGGGTGCGCGATATATAGTTAGCGCTTCTAACTATATGTGGAATTTCAATGGTTTTATGCGAGTAAAATAAGGTTTTGTAAATGCAAATCCCTAACTATATATGGCCTAAAACCAATGGTTTTTTCATTGAATTTTCAAGGTTTTGTAAATGCAAATTCCTAACTATATATCCACTATAACCTATGGTTTTTTCTGTGAATTTCATTGGTTTTTTAATAGCAAATATGAAAAGCTTTAAAATGTAAAGTACGTGATAGATAAAAACATTTTCGTATTTATGCACGCTGATGTGCTTTGAACGCTGCCCCCCTCCCCTCTTTTCTCTTAGTAGTACTCTCTCTTTGCAGATAGTGAAGAGTAGTTAACGCAGGCCTTTACCCCCGTTGTAATCCGTCCTGCCTGCTTGTCTCTCCATTTGATTGATTATTATCCAAGCATTTACTTTTTTTCAATTGATTCTCTTTGGTTCATTCTCTATTTACAAACAAGCACAAAGTCGCAATACTCTGTTTAGTCTTTGCAGATCGTGAAAAATCGTGTAAAAAAATAAAAGTAATCGAGCAAAATCAGTAGGCCACTAATTGGATCTCTTTTTGACCTCGCTAAAATAGAAATATTATAAACAACCCTTCATGAGAAATACGAAAATAGTGAGATGAACTGAGCTCCACACCATGAGGGCTGCAAGACAACTCGGCTCCGTCACCCACCCCGCCCAAAATAACGACAAACCCTATGCAAATATTAAAAATATAGACAACACACCAGCAAAGAAACAGGGTAAAACATTTTATTAAATAACTATTTACATAACGTTGGTTTATAAGATGATGTCAGTAGTGGACCGATGTGTGAATAGGTCGGAAGCAGCACAAGGCGCCAAGATCCGGATGGAAAGTCCTGGATATTGGGTGCCATAGTTCAGAGTTCTGAGTTTGAGCCTTTTTCAATGCCTGTGCTTTGTTGTTTCCCCTCCATCAAAAACAAAAAAAATATATAAAACTGTGCAAAAATACAAAAAAAACAAAAAATGTTTACAAAAGCAGTGCTTGTAAGACTGTCTGAAGCTTATTTCCACCTACTGCAGCTTCACTATTCCAAAGTAAGTGAGGGTCGTTTGTGGACCTGACTGCATTTGAAAACAATGTTATATGGTACCTCCCTAAACCGCTTGACGGAAGCCCCCGAGGGGCGGTGTGATGACACGGACTCGGAGAAGACGCTTGGCTCCTGCCCCCTCCCCAAGTCTTATAGCACTGGTGTAGCCTGAGATCGCCCCCGACATAGGCGGCCGGCTCCCGGGGTCCGGCGGAACTTTTTGCCTTTTGATGACTCTTCTATTCTGGACTTTGTCCCACAATCCGTTTGACCTGAAGACACGCTGTAGTGGGGCGCCCCTTTACCGTTTCAGTTGCCATTCCGCCCGCTTTTGCTACACTGTGCCTCTTCCGCCATTCAGCTGTTTACCGCCCGCTCTTGCGACTACAGCGTCTCGCTCACCATGTAGTTAAGTTGCTCCCGCTCTTGCGGTGCAGCGATAGGCGGCTGCCACAGGACTCTCAAAATGGCGGCCGGCTCTTCGGTTTTGGGCCTGGTCCACTAAAATGGCCCTGGGACACCTTTGAACTCGGACGCTTCCCTGATAGGGCTTGGGTCCCATTCTCGAAAAGCGTCCCCTCAGCCGTGAAGATTCTACAAAAGTCTTGGGGGCCTCCGACTCCCGCAGGCTTCTGGTGGGGAGCGGCTGCCATGATTGCTCGTGGAATGGCCACGACGGAGCTACGAGATGGTAGTGGTCTCATGCTGACGCCAGCTTTAGTCTGAAACATCCAGAAACACTATAGACTACCAATTCGATCAGTTCCGGTAGCGCCCCAACATGACCCGGAAGAGAAGAATTTGCCCTCCCCTCTTTGACTGATGGTTCTTGTTGCCTGTCCCCTCTGTTGTCATTTAACAGAACTTTTTGGACTGCTGAAAGGGGTTGTGTTCTTAACGCTGGTTGGTGGAGACATTTAGACTATATTCTTGACCTACGTTGTCGCGTAATGCGTTTTATGACACGCCGCGTTAGCGCACCCGGAAGTGATCCGAGGCGCGGCGCGCAGCGCGTAACGTAAGCATAACAGGTCATGTGACTTGTTAATAAAACTTTTCATTGGTTCATTTTACTTTTGTTAATTTAATGATGAAAAGCTTGGTCATATGACCTAAAAATTACGCTTTTTATTTTTTTCGAACATTATTTTTTTTTCAAACATATGTTATAATATTCCAGGCTAATGTACTTTCCCGGAAAATTTACAACTGTCCTGCAAGTAAAATATATTATTTTTTCGAGAAAAAGGGCGTTTCTTCGTTCCATGACGGAGCCGTTGAGTAAGAGAGACTCGGCCTGCTGTCTTAGTCGCCGATACGCCTGATTATCAGATTCTTATCGATCACTTTATGTTGCAGAAATGAAAAACACAACTGCCCTTGACCATTTATCTTTACTGCGTTCCTACATATTATACCTTTTATCCGTCATGTAATTGGACTGCTTTATTTCACTTGCCTTTTACTGATTCGAAAACAGTGACTAAAAGTAAAAACTTTACCAATGTAAATACTACTACCGTGTTTTGTTTTAAAAACCTTTATTGTGAAAATATCAGTATACAAATACGGGCCTATAACCACGTGGGCCGGCCACGGAGCAAACTGAAATCGTATATGATGAGGAGACATTTACACTGTAGAGGAACGTAACGAGCGGGCCATTAGGTTGCAAGAACTAAGGTGTCTAACAGTTGCGGAATCGGTGGACGTACATTTTGTAATTAAAATAAGACAGGGCCACTTACAATAACATTTTCTAGATATACATTTGCGGGCAAGGAGTTACGAGTCCCATTTATACCGGCGCCATTTTGGGCGAGGCCGGGCAGGTCCAAGATATAGTCAAAATGTCTTCACCAACAATCGGCCAGACCAGAACCCCTTTCGGCCCTTTATGCTACAAGATGGTGTCTTCCATTCAGAAAATATTGTTGGCAGCATTTTGAAAGGAAAGATAAACAGCCGTTCTCCTAGTGAGTCTCACATTGTTACATTTAGGAAGAATGTTGAAGAGTAATATGTGGAAAATCTGAAGCCATTTTTCTACAAACTCTCAATCAGCCTAAGTCATGGGCGATCTTTGTCCACACCAGGGCAATAGTGAAGCTGCAGCAGGTGCAAAGGAGCTTCAGACAGTCTTACAAGCACTGCTTTTCTAAACATTTTTTTGTATTTTTGCACAGTTTTATATATTTTTTTTTGTTTTTGATGGAGGGGAAACAACAAAAAACAGGCATTGAAAAAAGCTCAACAGTGCAGGGCGCCTTGTGCTGCTTCCGACCTATTCACACATCGGTCCACTACTGACATCACCTCATAAGCCAACGGGGCACCCCACACTGACTTTCGGCGCAGCATTGTAGGATGGCCACACCAGTGCGGCAACTTGCTGGACACCACCTCGGTGCCATCCGGATCTCGGAGCGTTCGAGTCACTGTACCGCAAGAGTGACCGGAACTCAGCTGGTCACGCCGTCTTTCGGCGCAGCATTGTAGGATGGCCACACCAGTGCGGCAACTTGCTGGACACAACCTCGGTGCCATCCGGATCTCGGCGCGTTCGACTCACTGTACCGCAAGAGTGACCGGAACTCAGCTGGACACGCCGTCTTTCGGCGCAGCATTGTAGGATGGCCACACCACTGCAGCAATTTGCTGGACACCACCTTGGGCAACAGTGAAACTGCAGCAGGTGCAAATAAGCTTCAGATAGTCTTACAAGCACAGCTCAGAACTCTCAACTATGGCACTCAATATCCAGGACTTGCCATTCGGATCTTGGCGCCTTGTGCTGGTTCCGACCTATTCACACATCGGTCCACTACTGACATCACCTCATAAGCCAACGGGGCACCCCACGCCGACTTTCGGCACAGCATTGTAGGATGGCCACACCAGTGCAGCAACTTGCTGGACACAACCTCGGTGCCATCCGGATCTCGGCGCGTTCGACTCACTGTACCGCAAGAGTGACCGGAACTCAGCTGGACACGCCGTCTTTCGGCGCAGCATTGTAGGATGGCCACACCAGTACGGCAATTTGCTTGACACCACCTCGGTGCCATCCGGATCTCAGCGCGTTGTGCTGCCTTCGGCCTATTCGCACATCGGTCCGCTACTGACGCCGCCTCACGTGCCAACGGATTTTCTACGGTTTTTGTAGCCCTATGCCGCATAACAGGTCATGTGACTTCTTTATAAAACTTTTCATTGGTTCATTTTACTTTTGGTTTCCTAAAGATGGAAGGCTTGGTCATATGACCTAAAAATAACACTTTTCATTGGTTTAGAACATTTTTTTTTCCCAAACGATGAAAGCCCCACCTTGTTTCTGGATCATTCAGACTGAAGCTGGCGTCAGCATGAGAGCACCACCATCTCGTGGCTCCGTCGTGGTCATTCCGCGAGCAATCATGGCAGCCGCTCCCCACCGGAAGCCTGCGGGAGTCGGGGGCCCCCAAGACTTTTATACAATCTTCACGGCTGAGGGGACGCTTTTCGAGAATGGAGCCCAAGCCCTAGCAGGCAAACGTCCGAGTTCCAAAGTGTCCCAGGGCCATTTCAGTGGACCAGGCCTAAAACCGAGGAGCTGTCCGCCATTTTAAGAGCCATGTGGCAGCCGCCTATCGCTGCACTGCAAGAGTGGGAGCAACTCAACAACATGGTGAGCGAGACGCTGTGGCCGCAAGAGCGAGCGCAACTCAGCTACATGGCCGCCACCTGGGGAGGCCCGTTCACGCCGGCTCCCCCATGCCCCCCCCCGGGCCGCCGCACGCCAATTTTCGGAGCAGCATTGTAGGATACCAAAACCAGTGCGGCAGTTTACTGGACATCACCTGGGTGCCTGTCGTACATGTTGTGTCAGCCATGTGACACTGGACACAGACCGCTACTGACGAGGCCTCCCCCCGCACCACCCGGGACGCCCCACGCTGTTTTTCTGTGCTGCATTGTAGGATCCCTAAACCAGTGCGGCACCCAGGCGACATCACCTGGGTGCCGTCCAGAACTCTGCACGTTGTGCTGCCTTGGGACTATTCGCACAACAGACCGCTACTGACGAGGCCTCCCCCCGCCCCACCCGGGACGCCCCACGCCAATTTTCGGAGCAGCATTGTAGGATCCCTAAACCAGTGCGGCACCCAGGCGACATCACCTGGGTGCCGTCCAGAACTCTGCACGTTGTGCTGCCTTGGGACTATTCGCACAAAAGACAGCTTCTAACCATTGTTGCTTTTTGTGTTGAGAAATGTTTAAATGTTTTTAGTTTTTGTTCCGTTCGTTAAAGTTAGTAGTTAATAAAGTTTTATAACCTTACTTTGTTGGAGTGTTATCTATTTTTTTAAAAACGGGTGAATGGGGCCTTGAATCGGGTTATTGTCATGTGTGGGCTTTGGAAGTGTGCTGCTGCAGGATCGGACATTTCAAACTCAAATGCACGTTCTTTTTCTTACCTTTCCGAAGCATGGAGCGCAATAGCAGGCAGAGAAAGGGTGATGCACGTGTTGAACACTACCTGACCTGGCAAGTTGCTGGCAGTGCCCCCCCGCCCGCTCCTGAAAGAGGGCACACACACACCGCCGCCCCGAATACTTCACAAATCTTTAAAAGACCATGCGCTTGTTCATGAGGCTTAAATGGTTTATCACCTCTTCTAGAACCCCTGCATCGACCCTCTGACGTTTCATGGAAAAATTACCATGTAACACAATACCAAGCCCTGTCAGCTGAAACCCCCAAGGAATCGTGGGGCATATTATCAAGGGGGTTTATCTCCGCTTTTTTGGCTTTAAAAGCCATGAAAGCGGAGATAAAATTATTTCCCTATTACCAAGCTGTCGCTAACACCAGTTAGTGACAGCTAAAAGGAGATAGCGACCATCTTGGGCCCCGCTTTGCATGTCAGTGATACTTATCACTAATGACATGCAAAGTGGCGTGCCAAGATGTTAGCGACTGGAAACAGTCCCTAACATCGCTACCTTCTATTACCAACTTTTGGAGATATTCGCGCTAAGCGCGAATATCTCCAAAATCTAACACCTGCCCTGAGCAGTTCTTAGCCATGTTATCCAATGGGAGGTGGATAACATGGCTAAGAGCATTAGGTCGATAATACATGAATATCGCTGACTTTTCTGCGATAATAGCAAGGTTTATCTGCGATAAAAATCGCCGATGTGCGGCGATAATTTTTGTCTCTAAACAAGTTAGAGACAAAAATTATCGCTAGTTGTTCGTAATATGCCCCCGGGTTTTTGCTTGCAGAAATCGGGAGGCGGGAGACTAGCACTGAAATCAGTAGTCACACGCCTGAATCAGGAGGATTGGCATGTCTGAATTCTCTACAGCTGGGGCCATAAACTACATCCGCAGGGTTAGGTGATAGCCTGGGACCAGCCTGGCATCTAAAATGGCTGCCGTGCACGACAAAATTGTGGCATTCGAAAAAAGGCAAGATGGCGCAGCCGCTGGAAGAGATGTATCAACATATATCAGCCTCCTCAGCCACCCTCAGGAAACAGGGGATTAGGATACGTCTCCCGCACCCCCTTATACCTAGTACTTTAATTAACGAAGCACAAAATGGCGAATTCCCGTTTCGCTACCAGTTTGCGGCCCAGTTCGCGGCCCGTGAAGCGCTTCTACCGTGAAAAATCATTTTTTTTTATTTTCCCCACGGGACCCTTTAATAACCCCAACAACATTCCTAGGGGGTCAAGAGGGGGATACCTTGCCCCCTTTCATTAAATTCCCCCTTAGTTTTTCACCTTTTCTTCTCTCTCGATCCTACCGAGAGACAAGATGGCGGCCGCTCCGGACTGTCACGCAGCAAAAAAAAAAAAAAGCTCACGCACAGCCGCTGGAAGAGATGTATCAACATATATCAGCCTCCTCAGCCACCCTCAGGAAACATAGGGGATTAGGATACGTCTCCCGCACCCACTTATAACTAGTAATTTAATTAACGAAGCACAAAATGGCGAATTCCCGTTTCGCTACCAGTTCGCGGCCGCGCTTCTACCGTGAAAAATCATTTTTTTTTTATTTTCCCCACGGGACCCTTTAATAACCCCAACAACATTCCTAGGGGGTCAAGAGGGGGATACCTTGCCCCCTTTCATTAAATTCCCCTTTCGTTTTTCACCTCTTCTTCTCTCTCGATCCTACCGAGAGACAAGATGGCGGCCGCTCCGGACTGTTTAGAATGTTGACAGACACCGGAGAGCCAATCAGCTTTCTGCGCGCAAAGTTCCGTTTCGCGAAAAGTAAGCGGACCGGATCGCTGCCCAGAGCGCTGTTACAGATATATATCTTGATTTGAACGTTAATTTCTCAAAATCCACTGAAGCACATATATTGAGACCTAGCAAAGGCACATCGGGCTAACAGTCCCTACAATTTTGCCAAGTTTCGTGCAAATCCATTCAGCCGTTCGAGCTAAAAGTGAGTCCAACCGCCCTATGGAAAACTCAATGCAAAAAACGCGTTTTGGGACCCCCCTTTTTTCTCAGCCCCCCCTTGACGAAACCCCACCAAATTTTTAGGGGCTGCTCAGAAACAAAATGTGCCATTTTTCTGAAAATTTCAGCCGATTCCGTCCACAAACGCCAAAGTTATTAGACATAGAATTTTCAGAAATCCCATAGGGAATTAATCCTAACTATATATACCTACTGGCGATAGCCAGTAGGTAATATATATATATATATATATATATATATATATATATATATATATATATATATATATATATAGATAGATATATAGATATATAGATATATATATATATTCAATGGAAAAACCATAGGTTTTAGCCCATATATAGTTAGGGATTAGCATTTTCAAAACCTTATTTTACTCGCATAAAACCATTGAAATTGGCATATATAGTTAGATGCGCTAACTATATATCGCGCACCCGCAATCCACTGCTGATGATGTCACATATTACATCATTCATGACATGCTCAGTGACATCACTGATGACATCACTGATGACATCTCAAATGACATCACTGATGACATCACTGATGACATCTCAAATGACATCACTGATGACATCACTGATGACAACATCCAGTGACTGTATGTTTCTGCCATTGAATTTCAATGGTTTTTTAATAACAAATATCAAAAGCTGTCAAATGTCAAGTACGTGATAGGTAAAAACATTTTCGTGTTTATGCACGCTGATGTGCTTTAAACGCTGCCCCCCCCCCCCTCTTTTCTCTTAGAAGTACTCTCTCTTTGCAGATAGTGAAGGGTAGTTAACGCAGGCCTTTGCCCCCGTTGTAATCCGTCGTGCCTGCTTGTCTCTCCATTTGATTGATTGTTATCCAAGCATTTACTATTTTAGAATTTATTCTCTTTGGTTCATTCTCTATTTACTAACAAGCACAAAGCCGCAATACTCTGTTTAGTCTTTGCAGATAGTGAAAAATCGTGTTAAAAAAAAAAATAATCGAGCAAAATCAGTAGGCCACTAATGGGATCTCTTTTTGATCTCGCTAAAATAGAAACATTAGGAACAACCCTTCATGAGAAATACGAAACTAGTGAGATGAACTGAGCTCCACACCATGATGGCTGCAAGACAGCTCGGCTCCGCCACCCACCCCGCCCAAAATAACGATAAACTCTATGCAAATATTATAAATATATACAACACACCAGCAAAGTAACAGGGTAAAACATTTTATTAAATAACTATTTACATAACTATTTTATACTTTTTGTTGCCTGATCCGGCTAGCTCAATCGATCGAGCATGAAACTCATGCATTCTGATAGCAAGCGTTGCTGCTGATGCTATGCAAACAAAAACTGGTTTTCAGTTTGTACATTCTTCAAGATTTTTCATCCAAGGCTGGTTGAGAGTTTGTAGAACGATGGCTTCAGATTTTCAACATACGGTGTGGTGACGCGGACTGGGAGGGTGCGCTTGACTTCTGCCCCCTCCCCAAGTCGTGTTGCCCTGGCGTGGCCTAAGATCGCCCCCGACATAGGCGGCCGGCTCCCGGGGTCCGGCGGAACTTTTTGCCTTTTGATGACTCTTCCATTCTGGACCTTATCCCACAATCCGTTTGACCTGAAGACACGCTGTAGTGGGGCGCCCTTTTACCGTTTCAGTTGCCATTCCGCCCGCTTTTGCTACACTGTGCCTCTTCCGCCATTCAGCTGTTTACTGCCCGCTCTTGCGACTACAGCGTCTCGCTCACCATGTAGTTGAGTTGCTCCCGCTCTTGCGATGCAACTATAGGCGGCTGCCACAGGACTCTCAAAATGACGGCCGCCTCTTCAGATTTGGGCGTGGTCCACTAAAATGGCCATGGGACACCTTGGAACTCGGACGCTTGTCTGCTAGGGCTTGGGCCCCATTCTCGAAAGCGTCCACTGAGCCTTGAAGATTCTACAAAAGTCTTGGGGGCCCCCGACTCCCGCAGGCTTCTGGTGGGGAGCGGCTGCCATGATTGCTCGTGGAATGGCCACGACTGAGATACGAGATGGTGGTGCTCTCATGCTAACGCCAGCTTCAGTCTGAAACATCCAGAAACACTGTAGACTACCAATTCGATCAGTTCCGGTAGCGCCCCAACGTGACCCGGTAGGGAAGAACTTGCCCTCCCCTCTTTGACTGATGGTTCTTGTTGCCTGTCCCTTCTGTTGTCATTTAACAGAACTTTTTAGACTGCTGAAAGGGGTTGTGTTCCGACCGCTGGTTGGTGGAGACATTTTGACTATATTCCGGACCTACGTTGTCGCGTAATGCGTTATATGACACGCCACGTTAGCGCACCCGGAAGTACTCCAGTGCGCGAAGCGCAGCTTCCCGGAAGGGATCCGGGGCGCGGCGCGCAGCGCGTAACGTAAGCATAACAGGTCATGTGACTTGTTAATAAAACTTTTCATTGGTTCATTTTACTTTTGTTATACTAATGATGAAAGGCTTGGTCATATGACCTAAAAATTACGCTTTTTATTACTTTCGAACATTATTTTTTCTTAAACATATATGTTATAATGTTCCAGGCTAATGTATTTTCCCGGAAAATTTACAACTGTCCTGCAAGTAAAATATATTCCTTTTTCTAGCAAAAGGGCGTTTCTTCGTCCCATGACGGAGCCGTTGAGCAAAAGATGCTCGGCCTGCTGTCTTAGTCGCCGATACGCCTGAATATCAGATTCTTATCGATCACTTTATGTTGCAGGAGTAAAAAACACAACAGCCCTTGACCATTTATCTTTACTGCGTTCCTGCGTATTATACCTTTTATCCGTCATGTAATTGGACTGCTTTATTTCACTTGCCTTTTACTGATTCGAAAACAGAAACTAAAATTAAAAACTTTACCAATGTAAATACTACTACCATGTTTTGTTTTAAAAACCTTTATTGTGAAAATGTCAGTATACAAATACGGGCCTATAACCACGTGGGCCGGCCACGGAGCAAACTGGAATCGTATATGATGAGGAGACATTTACACTGTAGAGGAACGCAATGAGCGGGCCATTAGGTTGCAAGAACTAAGGTGTCTAACAGTTGCGGAATCGGTGGACGTACATTTTGTAATTAAAATACGACAGGGCCACTTACAATAAAATTATCTAGATATACATTTGCGGGCAAGTACCATGGGTGACGTTAATTCGAACTTTCAATAGTACAGTAATCAATAACACATCAGAACTTAATATCAATAGGGATGTCGAAATATTCAATCAATTCTCATTCCCGCCCGCCATGTGCTTCAAAACTGCATACGTATCTCGTGATATCAAGGTTGTGCAACCAGTACACAACAAGGAGGTACGAGTCCCATTTATACCGGCGCCATTTTGGGCGAGGCCGGGCAGGTCCAGGATATAGTCAAAATATCTCCACCAACCAGCGGTCGGACCAGAACCCCTTTCGGCAGTCAAAAAAGGTTCAGTTAAATGACAACAGAAGAGATAGGCAACAAGACCAACAGTCAAAAGAGGGGAGGGCAAGATCTAAAGCCATTGTTCTACAAACTCTCAAGCAGACTTGGATGGAAAAAGAATGTACAAACTGAAAACCATTTTTTGTCTGTATAGCATCACCAGCAACGCTTGAGTCAGCTTTGTGTGAAGCCGCCATTTTGATTCAATCAATAGCGTCCCCCTGCACACATTCAGGGACCTGGTCGTGTCTAAAGGTTAAACGGATTGTGGGACAAGATGCAGAAAGGAAAAGGAAAAAAGTTCCGCCGGACCATGGGACTTTCGGCGCAGCATTGTAGGATGGCCACACCAGTGCGGCAACTTGCTAGACACCACCTCGGTGCCATCCAGATCTCGGCGCGTTGTGCTTCCTTCGGCCTACTGTAGCCGCAAGTGCGGACACAACTCAGCTGGATAGTGAGTGAAACACCAAGGGGCGCCCCACTGCAGCCGAGGAGCCTCCATCTTGGGGGCGACGCACAGCATCACATTGCTTTCTCAAACAGCCCCCACTGACTGACGCGACCTCACAGGCCAACGGGGCGCCCCACGCCGAATTTCAGCGCAGCATTGTAGGATGGCCACACCAGTGCGGAAATTTGCTGGACACCACCTCGGTGCCATCCGGATCTTGGCGCGTTGTGCTGCCTTCGGCCTACTGTAGCAGCAAGTGCGGGCGCAACTCTGCTGGACGGCGAGTGAAAAGATAAGGGGCGCCGCACTGCACATCAGGTGCCTCCACCTGGGGAGGCGAGAGAGGCCAGTTTGCGCCACCTCCCCCCCCCCCAGGCACCCCACGCCGACTTTCGGCGCAGCATTGTAGGATGGCCACACCAGTGCAACTTGCTGGACACCACCTCGGTGCCATCCGGATCTCGGCGCGTTGTACTGCCTTCGGCCTATTCGCACATCGGTCCGCTACTGACGCCGCCTCACGTGCCAACGGATTTTGTACGCTTTTTATAGCAGCGCGTAACGTAAGCATAACAGGTCATGTGACTTCTTTATAAAACTTTTCATTGGTTCATTTTACTTTTGGTTTCCTAATGATGGAAGGCTTGATCATATGACCTAAAAATATCACTTTTCATTGGATTTTTTCCCAAACGATGAAAGCCCCACCTTGTTTCTAGATGTTTCAGACTAAAGCTGGCATCAGCCTGAGAGCACCACCATCTCGTGGCTCCATCGTGGTCATTCCGCGAGCAATCATGGCAGCCGCTCCCCACCGGAAGCCTGCAGGAGTCGGGAGCCCCCAAGACTTTTGTAAAATCTTCAAGGCTCAGGGGACGTCCGAGTTCCAAGGTGTCCCAGGGCCATGTTAGTGGACCAGGCCCAAATCCGAAGAGCCATCCGCCATTTTAAGAGTCCTGTGGCAGCCGCCTATCGCTGCACCGCAAGAGTGGGCGCAACTCAACTACATGGTGAGCGAGACGCTGTAGCCGCAAGAGCGGGCGATAAACAGCTGAATGGCGGATGAGGCACAGTGTAGCAAAAGCGGACGGAATGGCAACTGAAACGGTAAAGGGGCGCCCCAGTACAGCCGACGAGCCTCCACCTGGGGAGACCCGTTCACGCCGCCTCCCCCCCCCCCCCCCCGGGGCGCCCCACGCCGTTTTTCGGAGCAGCATTGTAGGATGCCAAAACCAGTGCGACAACTTACTGGACATCACCTGGGTGCCATCCACATCTCAGCGCGTTCTGCTGCCTTGGGACTATTCGCACAACAGACCGCTACTGACGAGGCCTCCCCGCGCACCCCCCGGGACGCCCCACGCCGTTTTTCGGAGCTGCATTGTAGGATACCAAAAACCAGTGCGGCACCCAGGTAACATCACCTGGGTGCCCTCCAGAACTCAACACGTTGTGCTGCCTTGGGACTATTCGCACAAAACACAGCTACTGACCATTGTTGCTTCTTTTTTCAAAAAAATGTTTAAATGTATTTACTGTTTTTGTTGCGTTCTATATATTTAAAAGTTATTAAAGTGTTATAATCCTACTTTGTTGGAGTACTATATATTTATAATGTGACACATAATTGTAAAAACTTTGATGTACAAAGAGGCATCCCTGGAATCTTCCGCTTCAGGCTCGGTCCCACACACCCTCACAGTGAGAATCCCCTCCCCAAGCACAATACAGGATGGTTATCAGATAGTAGGAACATGTGTGGTGTGACAGATCTACTGTAACTCCTTTGAAGAGGGGTGATTCTCTACAGCTGGGGCCATAAACTACATCTGCAGGGCTAGGTGATAGCCTGGGACCGGCCTGAACAATCGGACACAGAGGAAGAAGAGTGTCAGAGGGTGCGGTAGTGAATAGGGTGAAAGGGTGGTGTCGGGCGGGCGCAGGGTGTGATTCTCAGAGAAGAGCAGCGCACATGGGAGGAGGTTTCTGGCCCATGCATGAGAGAGAGAGCGGGGGTGACCAGTGCGTGGGGGAGATGCTTGCGAGGGTGAGGAGCCATGCTGAGGATCGGCGGCGTGCAGAGAGTGGGCCCGGTCAAGGCATCTAAAATGGCTGCCGTGCTCAACAAAAGTGTGGCATTGCAAAAAAGACAAGATGGCGCAGACAATGTTTATCAATAAGGATTAATTTATAACAATTATTTAAAACAAAATATTTACTCGGAGTGACAAAATGGCGGTCAACACTTCCTGATTTCCATCGAATCGAACGTTAACAGACGTCACGCAACAAAAAAAAAAAACGCTCACGCACAGCCGCTGGAAGACATGTATCAACATATATGAGCCTCCTCAGCCACCCTCAGAAAACAAAAGGGGTCAGGATACGTCTCCCGTACCCCCTTATACCTAGTAATTTAATGAAATCGAAACACAAAATGGCGAATTCACGTTTCGCTACCAGTTTGCGACCCGGTTCGCGAGCCGAGAAGCGCTTCTACCGCGAAAAATCACATTTTTATTATTTGCCCCACGGGACCCTTTAATAACCCCAACATCATTCCTAGGGGGTCAAGAGGGGTCTACCTAGCCCCCTTTCATTAAATTCCCCCTTCGTTTTTCTCCTCCTCTTGTCTCTCTATCCTACCGACAGACAAGATGGCGGCCGCACCGGACTGTTTAGAATGTTGACAGACACCGGAGAGCCAATCAGCTTCGCTACGCAAAGCTCCGTTACGCGAAAAGTACGCGATCTGGAGCGCTATCTGGGACGCTGTCACAGATATACCTGTTTTTTAAACGTTAATTTCTCAAAATCCACTGGAGCACATATATTGAGACCCAGCAAAGGCACATCGGGCTAACAGTCCCTATAATTTTGCCAAGTTTCGTGCAAATCCATTCAGCCGTTAATTTGCGAACCGAGAAGCGCTTCTACCGTGAAAAATCAAATTTTTTTAATTTTCCCCACGGGACCCTTTAATAACCCCAACATCATTCCTAGGGGGTCAAGAGGGGTCTACCTTGCCCCCTTTCATTAAATTCCCCCTTCGTTTTTCACCTCTTCTTGTCTCTCGATCCCACCGAGAGACAAGATGGCGGCCGCTCCGGACTGTTTAGAATGTTGACAGACACCGGAGAGCCAATCAGCATCGCTTCGCAAAGCTCCGTGACGAGAAAAGTACGCGATCTGGAGCGCTATCTGGGACGCTGTCACAGATATATAAATTTTTTAAAACGTTAATTTCTCAAAATCCACTGGAGCACATATATTGAGACTAGCAAAGGCACATCGGGCTAACAGTCCCTACAATTTTGCCAAGTTTCGTGCAAATCCATTCAGCCGTTCGAGCTAAAAGTGAGGCCAAACGCCCTATGGAAATTAACATGGGAAAAACGCGTTTTGGGACCCCCCTTTTTTCTCGGCCCTCCCTTGACGAACCCCCCCCCCAAATTTTCAGGGGCTGCTCAGAAACAAAATGTGCCATTTTCCTGAAAATTTCAGCCGATTCCGTCCACAAACGCCAAAGTTATTAGACATAGAATTTTCAAAAGTTCCATAGAGAAATAATCCTAACTATATATACCTACTGGCTATCGCCAGTAGGTAATATATATATATATATATGATGAAATATAATATAAACATTCCCTCCCCTTTCTGGGAAGAGCTCTAGAGGCAGGCTGCTGGTAAGCCTAGCCTGTGCCTGCAGACCTCATTTACCACTCATGAAATCCTGCTTTGCTACTTGAATGAGGTGAAGCAACACAGCAGGTGACTCTCTACAAATTAGTTTGTGACTCTGGTTTGATAAGAGGGCAGGTTGAAATGTGAGCTTGCACAACTAGGTGGTTAATGTGAATGTTCACCCGACCCTCTCAAAAACCGGGGCATGTATTAGTTTTGACAAAAAGTTTCAGGACGCCAGGACAGTCATTAAAAAAACTGTACTGTCCAGGGAAACAGGGATGTCTGGTCACCCTACCTAAGATGCACTCAATTCTTGCAATCTCCTCACTGTAAAATATAAATAAAGGACGCCACGGCCTTTGGTCCACGGCTTAACAATGTGCCTAACTTACTCACCGCCCATAGCCTAAACCCAACACAAATCATGTGAACTCTGGGCTGCAAACACAGGAACCTAAAGCCATGTCCATGACGCACACAATTTATGCCACTGGCTGCAAACACAGGGCCTCATTTACAATGAAGAGGTGTAGGGCACCGTATTTATGAGATACGGTGCATCCTGTCCTCTCATCCAGCGCCTGTGCACAATTTGGTGCCTAGCCCCAATGCAGGCACCCTTGCCGTTGTTGGCAGGACCTTCCTGAACAAAAACAAGGGGAAATTAAAACATTTCTCCTTGTTATGCCTTCTCTGGGGAGGCATAAGGTTTTTGCACTGCCCCAAGTTTACATGATTTTGTAATTCTGGGGCAGCGTCTAAATCTATGGTTGTTGCTTGGGAGCACCCACTGCAACACCCATGAAATGCCTTCTTGACACAGAGTAAGGCAATGCAGCGGATTTCGCTTAATTGCCTTACTCCATATCAGTGAGGGGAAGCAAAGCCAAGCAGGGTGGCATTGCGTCACCTCATAGATATGATTGCGAGGCCTGTGTCACCGGAGCATAAAAAAAAGTGATGCTCCGGCATCGCAGGCCTCTTGTAAATAAGCCCCGTAATGCTTTCAGGTCGGACCCATGACACACATAATTGGGTAACATTTTGCAATCTTCGTTGATGGCTCAGACCTCTGCAGTAGGTCCAGATCTGGCATGAGGGACATCTGACAGAGAAGACATGTTCAGTTTTTCGGTGAAAAAGATGGTATGAGAGGGCTGAGCATTGATGAAATATATGCTCGTTCCCTCGCACATTTTTCCCAGTACACTCAGTTATTTTACCATACCGAAGATTAGTGTAGCAATATAAACAATCATTGTTTTAATGAAAATCTGACATAAATTTCGAGATGAATGTTTAGAGACCGTGCGTCATTCCAGTACATGGAAAGTGCGTCATCTGAACCAGAGTCATTGTAAGCAGTTATACTGCTTAGAGCAGCTCCATTCAGTCCTTCACCCGCTACAATAGAAAATAACCACTTTGTTCTTAGAAGAGCATACATAAGCTGCGTTTTCCCTACAGCCTTGACTGTTCCCGGAAATGATGGAACAACCGCCCTCTACGTTTCAAAGATTACATTTAATTGTTAGACTCAGAGGTTACTTCCTTTTTATGGGCAGGGCTAGTGCAGTTAGTGAGGAGAGACAGCGCTTGGTGATTATTTGAATGTCACTGAGTTAATCTTGAGAGTTTTGGCTGCCAATTTGGTCAAACTTAGTGTGACCTACTTCTGCCGTAGCCACTGTATGTAGTAAAAGCACTCGAACACCACACTCTCTCACACACACACACGCACATACATTCCAACATTTGTAGAAGAGTAAAGTGGGAGATTTAAAAAAACATAATCGGGAGAAAGAATTTCACCTTTTGACTTCTATTGGGGCCTGAATCTGGTCTATTGTCATGTATGGGACTTGCAAGTGTGCTGCTGCAGGATCGGATATCAGAAATGCAAATATGTGAGTTTTTTCATTACCTGTCAGGAGCACAGAGAAAGCACTATGGCAGGCTGACAGCGCATAACAAATATGTTGTGCAATCGCCTGCAGGAATAAATTACTGGCAGGGCGCACTCCTAGTCACAAAAGACTAGTCCCTGTGGCAGAAGCTAAACTGAGGAATTGGGTTTTTGCATGCGGGATTTAGGAGGCAGGAAACTTGCCTTGAAATCGGTAGCCTACCACCTGAATCAGGAGTGTTGGCATGTATGCACACACACAGACGCACACACACACACACACACAACACAACACAAACACACACACTTCCGCAATAATACATTTAACGAATAACACCACAATAGAATGACTTCAACATCTGAATGAATGGTTACCCAACTTTAAATAATGCTTGAGACTCGACATTTATCTTCGTTAAAATATGCACTGGAGAGAAGTGACAGTGGCCATGGGCCCAAAGGATTCCAGGGAAATTGTTCACCCTAGCCACCAATCTGGTAGTAAACGACAGTCATAGTTGCAGTACAGTGGGCCCTTCATACTGCTGGACCCGGGGTCACTGCACCTACCGTACATTTGATAGGTACACAATTGTAGGGTGGTTTGCTTGAGATCACGTGGTGCATCGAGTGATTGGGCATGTACCTGAATAGATACCCACTGGCGTCACACAATGTCTTGTATGTCAGACAAGACAGAAGTAGGGTTCTTCAACAAGAACATATCAATATGGGAGTCCCTTTGTTGGCTGTTAGAACTCGAACCCACACCCATATGTACACGTATTGGTACACTTGGAGCCATACAGTGGTGGAGTTAGAGAGTTTAAAGATATCACACACATTAACACTATAAAACATAAATTTAGACACAGACTAAAGCAAATAGTCTGATCAAACACACCTAAACCAACTCATTCCATATTACAGCAGCACACACAGCATCTAATCAGGCATAGAACACCAGGGACCCAATTTACCAACATTGTGTCCCCTGTTTGCAGCACAAAAGTGACGCAAACTAGCCCCAAATATTTTTGGGTAATTTACTTTCCAGTGCAAACTTGTTTCGCACTGGAAATTTGCCTATTAGTAACGCAAAGCAGTGCAAAGAGCTGCTTTGCATTACTTACTGTCAAGAGGGCATTACATGGGTGCTAGATGGGTGTTCTTATTCAACCCCCATGTTTTTTGAGGCAAAACCCTGTCTACCAAAAATCAGACACAAGGTTTTGTGTCAAAAATTAATGCCACTTGAAAGCAGGCGTTAAAAGGATAATTATTTTAACTTCTATCTTTTCCTACTTTGCATGAACGCTACACTGTACAGCACACCCACAAAAGTTGTGTAGACATGGGGCCCGATGTAGGTAAATCCGATTTACCGATTTTAAAATACCGAATGCTACCGATTCGGTATTTCAAAATCGGTAAATGGGATGTGGGTCCCAACATCTGGAATCGTTACCGATTCCTTACAAATTCGGTATTTGCTATTGAGTCCTATGGGCCTTTGAAGCCCATAGGATTCAATTCAAATACCCAATCGGTATTTACTGAATCGGTAAATACCGATTTTGTCAAGAGTGCAGGGGGTGTCACTTTGACACCCTCTAGCACCCCCAAAACGGGCATGTGTGCAATGTGGCACACAGACATGCCCTAAGGGCACGTCTGTCTGTCACATGGCACATGTGTACATGCACAGATGTGCATGTACACAGGAATCAGTATTTTACCATGGATTTGTATTCCATGGTAAAATACCGATTCTGTGCGCCATGTGCCAATTGTAAATTGGCTACCTACATTGCATTTTCGGTATTTTTACCGAATCGGTAAATATTACCGAATCGGTAATTATTTTACCGATTCGGAACATGTTACCGAATCGGTAAATTTACCGATTCGGTAATGATACCGATTCGGTAAAAATACCGAAAATGTGCCCCTACATCTCGATAGCCCTTTACCGATCGGAAACGGATGAAAATCGGTATTTTCGGCCGATTCCGATCGGTAAAGGGCTACCTACATCTGGCCCATAGTATTTTGCGTTGGAAGGGAACCCTTCTAGTACAAAACCAATGCTAGATTCACGCACACATCCTTGCACTATGGCAAAAATGTTTAGTGTGTGGCACTCAGCAGTAAAATTCTGCGCCAGCTCTAGGAAAAGAGGAGGAATGAACTTCAATGTAGATAAGGAGCTCTCCTGCTCTCTCCTGCTGACGCAACACAGTGCAGCATTTTCGCCTGCTGCGCTGTGTTGCTTGAGAATTTCATAAATCTGCCCCCAAATGTATTCTAATCTAAATCATGTATACCTTCACCAACCTTCCTAATACCAAAAAACCCAAGAATGCTGTTCTGCAGTTTAGAAGGTGCCACCGAAAATACCAGAAGATGAGGGGTATTCTTTAGACATACTCATTAACAATACCTAGGAGGATGCTTTTATTTAAGAAGAACCTATGCAGTTCACTGCTTTGTTCACTACAATGACCTCTATAAAAAGAAAATTGATTTTCACATACAATGAACCCTAATGCATGGCTTGTAAACACCTCCTCTTTCTAAAGTAACAAAATAGAGTAGTATGATTAGTGTACAAAGCATTAACATTAATATTGTTACAGTCTATTTGGAATAAACAAACAAACACACAAATAAATAAACTTCCAGAGCAACCACAGAATTTGCCACAAATGATTACCCCTACATTAGATGCGGATACTTCCCGAAAGAGCCAGATACACATGTTGCACCCCAACCTTGAATTTACCTTATCACCTATCAACGTTGAGAAATGAGAGAATTTGCTTCTTGTTTGACTTCTGTTGGATAAGGGAGTCATTCTACAGGCATTATAAACAGATCATTTGAAATGCCCTTTTCGGTAAGTTGCAAAATGCTAAACGTGTCATGATGAACTCATTGTGATATGATTTAAAGGTATGTGCAAATGTATTTTCATTACTTTAAAGATCAAGGAACATGCTGAGGGTGAGAGTGGTCACTGAAGTGAATTTGCTGCTGCTAAGAAAGCTCTGAGCTGGAAAAACCTGTTTCTTGAGCCCAGTAAAGTTGTGCCCTCTCTGAATTGGCTCTGGTGATTTACCCAGATCCTCAAAATTTTTCAAAGTCCCAAAACTTTGCAGAAGCAAATGCTTTTTTTCTTCAGCTCTTTGTCTAAGGCTTCCAGACTTCAGGGGAAGCTCCTAGGACTTTAGGGATTGATCCAGCAAAGACCATGAGCAGGGTCCAGTGCAGATCCGTTTGGGAGAGGGCAAACAAAAATCCAGGATGAAGTGGTTCTTTGGCTTTTTTTGACCGTGTATCCAAGCAGGAGGTCAGAAAGAATACTGACCCTTGGAGTCCTTCAGACCCACAAATAGCTTACAGCAAGTAGAGTCCTCAAGTTCCCCCTAAGCAATAGATTAAAGGTTTTCCCATTGGCAATCCTACCCATGTTTTCAGCAGTTCCCGTTTTCCCTGTTGCAAACAAAGTGCACCTTACTCCTAAAATTCAAAACAGCGAACCTTTCTTATTAGTGCAGTGCCCTTTTCTCCAGCTAGAGGTGTTGCCAGGGAAATGAGCAAGTCCCTCCTCTGTGTCTACTACAAACTGGTTCTGCAGATAGATTTCTACCCACTGGGTTTGGAGCCTACCTGGCTAGTGCGGACCATGGGAACAAAGGTGTTTACCTTTCTCAGGTTTCCACTTACACTCAACTATTAATATGCCTGCTTTACCTTTTCCCTTTCAAGATAATGAAGTTCTGGGGTCCATCCCAGCTGTCTTTCCTGAGCTAATAGGGGTCAAATGCCCACACCCTGCCTGTCCGGTTACCAGGCCTAAACCAATGCCAGCCAAGGCTTAATTTCTTCTGGTGTTAGTCAATTCTCGGCTCAGACATTTATAAACATTGGCAGTTAATTATGGCATTCCACCCCATGGTGGTACTGTCTGTCTATTTCTAAGACCGGCAAAGCATTTCACAGTTCCATATACTTAGACATTTAAATGATCTAGCTTGTCTAGTCCATACTTTGAGCTCAAGGTGGCCTGGAATAGTGCAAAATAGAATGCTTGTATCAGGTTGTGTTTTAGTAGGTAGTGATGTAAGTGGCATTTGGCCAATGGAGGTGTGAGCCTCAGTGACCTTGTGACCAATAAGTTGGACCCTAGTACTTATTATGTTTTACTAACTAACCACTGCACTGTCCTGCTCAGGGGGCAGTTTCCAATTGTATACCTGATTAAGGATAGGCACTTGCAGGGCAGCTGTTGGAGGGCTAAAACAAATTAGCACCAGGGAGCTGTAGGCAGGGAAAATGTAACTTTCTAAAATAAACTTTGCCTAAATTTGTATTAAAAATCTAAATTCACTTACAAACTGTCTTTCTAATAACTAGAATGATAATGCAGAATTACTATTTTATTTGTTTCCGGTAAACAATACAGATAAAGGTTTATCATCTGTACTCTGGCATTTTGCAGGATTCGTCTACAACCCTGAAACTGCTGCAGTCAGGCTATACATGGGAGGGTTCAATAGGTGTTGCAGTCCACAGGAGGCATTTACTTCCAGGCCAAGAGTGCATGTTTTCCACCAAATACTAGGAATGTATAGGAATTTATAGGTAAGTTAAATATGACAATCAGGGCTGAATCAATTTACCCATGTTTAAAGTAGGAGCACAGGCATCTACTCTTGTTTAGCAGGGCTAAAGCGTACTGAGCATACTGTGTGCTAATGTCAGTAAATATAGATTTTAGAAAAGGTGAAAACTCGGAGGTGACCATACAAGAAAGGCAGATTTGCTACTTGTGGGTTATGTGAATGGTAAAAGGTAGTACATTAGGGGAAGGTGCAAGAACTGATTTATCATTTCTATGTGGTGTGCACTTGAATGTTTTCCATAAAAAAGCTTAACTTAGAAGGCACTTCCAGCATGCAAAGTTCCCAATTGATATTAGGCTTATCCTGGGAAATCGAGGTATTTGTAGACTGGCTTGGTTTGGACACCATGCAAGATGGCGGCTTGAGGGTGCATCTCCGCCGAGCCGTAACTTTTCCTTGCCGTTTTCATTCTCCTTACAGCATGTTCTGGGCTTCAGAAACAGCATTTGTACATCGGAAGGTAAACACTGCAGGGTGAGTGCATTCTCTTCTACTGCGGCACAACGCTTTCCCGCATATGAATGCTGCCGCGTCTTTCACCTGAGCTGTGCCGGCTGTCATTTCCTTGATGTGCGGTTCTCCTCACGAACCGACGCGCACTGCTGCCATGCTGCATTGAGCCTCCTGATATCTTTGTGACTGTTTTTCTTCTTTGCTGCCAGACGCCTGCCACTTATATGGAATTCTTGTGGCTTCTTCAGACCTCTCCTGCTCGTTTTTCTTGTGCCTTCATACTTCCTCAGAGCACAATGACATCGACTGCATCATGATGTTTTGATATTCTCAACACCTCAGCTACCATCTACAACTGGTTTGTCTCTCTGGCATTCACATATTTGGCATGTTCATCTGGCATTTATTCCTGATATGTGCTACTGCTGTTTGCTTCCTCTATTATCCGGCGCTCTGTTGGTTTTGGAGCTGCTTCGCCTGTCAGGTGTGCCACCTGTTATTTCCCTGGAGTGCATTTTCTTTCATACATCTACACATGTTCGCCAATTTCAATACTGTGTCTTGAGACGTCCTGTGAATGCCTTTTTCTACTATCTTTGTGTGCTGCATGAAGGGTGACCTTTTCTACTGTTTTTGGATTTTTGAGTAATGTGTCTTTTGATTTGTTGCTGCGTTGTGACACCTTCTGCGCCCTGAGACTCTGCTATTTTTGACTGCAACATTGTCAATATATTGTGCCCTCTGTGGCTATTGCTTTTTCTACATTTATGCGTCAAGGTGTTAACTGCTGTATACATTACTCTCTGGACTTTCTCACATTGGAAGTTGATACTACGTAGGTGTCATCATCTTCAACTCTCCATTTACTAGCTTATTCCTGGCTGCCGCTATCTGCGCAAACTGCGCAAACCAAAATGTATCTTTGTCCCTTCTCGTCGCTCTGTTGGCTTCTCCAACTACTCCTCTCCCTGCGTCTTCAACTCAAATGGCTGGGGTCCCTCCTAATCGATCTTCTGCATCGCAATCCACATCATCTAAATCCTCTCCTCCTGTTACCTCATCCATGCGGTTGAAGCAGGATCCTCCTTCCCCAGATAAATCATCCTCTCCAATCTCCATGGAATTAATTTTAGAGGAGATTTGTGCTCTACGTCCATTTGTTGAAGATACAAACAATGATATGAAATTTCTGAAAGAGAAATGGTCAGTTATGGATGGTAGAATTACGTCGGTGGAACAGCAAGCTGCGGAGATTCCAACACATGCTCAGCACATCTCTTCCCTGGAGAAGTCTGTTCTTGCTCTTCAGCAGCACACGGAGGATTTGGAAAACAGAAATAGAAGGAATAATCTCCGTATTTATGGTCTTCCTAAATCTTTGGAGGGTGATGATCCTGGTACTTTCTTTACTTCTTTTCTTCCAAAATGATTGGATATGCCGCCTACCACCTCTCTCATCATCCAAAGAGCACATAGACTTGGTTCTCGTTCTTCCACCTCACCGAAACCGTGAGGAGTCATCATCCTTTTCTTGAAATTCACGGATCTTCTCTCAGTTTTTTCTGCAGCTAGGTCCAAGCATCAAGTTTCCTGGTTGGGCCAGAGAGTTTTCCTCTCTCATGATGTTTCCAATGCCACGGCAGCCAGAAGAAAGGAATTTCTCAATCTGCGTGTGCCATTGCGCTCCCTAGGTGCAAGATATGGCCTGTTTCATCCATGTATTTTTAAGGTCACTCATCAGAACCGAACATGGACTTTCCAAAACCCTGGAGAATTTAGGAACTTTATTCACATTGAGTCTAATAGTTCCATGGATACCTCCACCTCTTCTAGTGGCTGATTCATTGGTTGTTTATATTTGTTGATTGATATTCATGGTATTTTTTGAACGGTTATGATAATGTTTCTTCTCTTTATTTACCTGCTCCTGGTTCTTTTTGAATATGTTTGACGTAATTCTCGTTGTTCTGTATTCATTGTTATACATTGCTATTGTGGTGTTGTGGTGTATTTCTTATCATTTATTTCCTTCCTTTATTTTTCACACAGGTTCCTGGTATTTGTTTACTCATTCTGTGTGGCTTCTTGTCTTCAACTTCCTTGTTCTGGTTCAGTTGGATTTTCGCTCTTCGAGCGTTCCGCTTTGTTGAGTGTCGACATCGCTCTGCTTCCCTCTTGCTTGTCCCCCTCAGGTATGTTCCTCTCAGTCGTCCTCTGGATCTGGACTGTCTACTCTTTTCATTCATTCTCCCCTTCCTTTCCTGCTTTCCCCTCTTCTCACCTTTTTGAACCTCTCGGTTTTATTCTCTCTTCTCTCCTTATTCTTTTGTTTCTTAGGCTACATTTGGCATATATGTCTTGTTTGTTTTGTTTCTATGATGTATACATATTGCTTGCATTTATTTTTCTAATCATCTTCCCCCTATTTAATATTTAGAATTATTTCCTGGAATGTAAAAGGATTTGTTAATCCCAATAAACAGCAGAGAGTTCTATCTCACTTAGCTTCCTACACCCCTGACATTGTCCTGTTACAAGAAACTCACCTTAATGAACTTGAATCCCTTAAATTAAAATGGAACTGAGTTGGTACGGTTCTTTTTCCCCTCTAACAACAAGAAGAATGGAGTTGTCATCCTATTTCATAAAAAGTTGAAATGTAAGGTCTTGTCTGAGGATAAAGATGATGATGGCAGATGGATCCTTGCTAATATCCTAGTTAACTCAATTCCTTTAACTGTTTTTATTGTTTATGGCCCTACCCAACCTGACTGTACTTTTTGGCCTTTAATTACGTGCAAATGCATTCAACATAAAAATGATCTATTCCTCCTAGGTGGTGCTTGTAATGAAATTATGGATCCATTCCTTGATCGCAATCCACTGTTCGATTTAATCCTCACAAATCTCATAAACAATTTCTTGATACCATTTCACAAACTCATCTCACTGACTCTTGGAGACTCTTACATCCAGACACTTTGGACTACTCTTTCTTTTCTCCTCCTCATTCGTCCTTTTCTCGACTGGGCTACATTTTTCTCTGAATCCTTATCTCAGAACTTACTTTCTTCCTCAATTGAACCTATAGTTATTTCTGATCATGCTCCCATTGTGACTGACCTTGATTTGCTCTTACCGCATCCTAAATCATCTCGTTGGTGTTTCAATTGTGCCCTCCTTTCCGATCCTAACTTCTCTTCCTTATTTCGCTCCTTCACTAATGATTTCTTTCAAATTAATTCTGATCATCATACACCTCCTTATATCCTCTGGGATTCCTATAAAACTACTGCAAGGGGTTACATTATTGATTTTGTTTCCAGGAAGAAGAGACAGGTTCTTCAGAAACTGAAACTTTCTCTAGCACACATAAAACAACTAGAACATCAATTTTACACCTCTTCAGACAAATGTATATCACCAGAACTTCTTCGTGCTAAAACTGACTTTAATAAACTCACAACTGATAATGCATCTTGTCTTCTTCTTCGCAGTAGGGCCCGTTATTATGGAGGTAGCATTAAATCTGGTAAACTCTTGGCTAACTATCTTAAATCCCGTAAAGAATGCACTCTTATAGACTCAATCTATTCTCCTGACAATTTTCTACTTCATAAAGATAAAGACATACTTGATCAATTCCAATTGTTTTATCAACAGCTTTATACTCCAGAATCTCCTCCTTCCTCTTCCCTTATTCAATCTTACTTTGAGAAATTACCTAAACCTACGACTTCCCATCTTAACTTTCCTGCTCTTGGACTTAGTCTCTCACTACAAGAACTTTCTGCTGCTTTATCTTCCCTTACTACAGGTAAAACACCGGGCCCTGAAGGTTTTCCTGTCGAGTTTTATTTACATTTCAATCAACTTTCATTACTCAAACTTCTGTCACTTTTCCAATCATTTTATTCTACCGGCAAGGCTGAGGGTTCTTTTCAAGATGCGACCATTTGCTTGATACCAAAGGATGGCCGTGACCCCAAGTATTGTAAGAATTGCCGTCCAATCTCATTAATTAATGTTGACTATAAACTTTTCGCTATATTACTTGCTTTACGTTTAGATCCCCTTATGCCTCATCTTATT
Source organism: Lissotriton vulgaris (assembly GCF_964263255.1). NCBI lineage: Eukaryota > Metazoa > Chordata > Amphibia > Caudata > Salamandridae > Lissotriton > Lissotriton vulgaris. Next base: position 653,863,503 of record NC_141693.1, on the reverse strand, counting down.
AGTAAGGAGCAGTGCGGTTTTGTTAAAGGTAGACTGTCTACTCTTTTCTTTCATTCTCCCCTTCCTTTCCTGCTTTCCCCTCTTCTCACCTTTTTGAACCTCTCGGTTTTATTCTCTCTTCTCTCCTTATTCTTTTTTTTCTTAGGCTACATTTGGCATATATGTATTGTTTGTTTTGTTTCTATGAAGCAACTTAAAACCTGGATATTCGACAATTAATTCCCCACCCTTCCTCAAGCGCCTTGAGACCCTCTGGGTATGTAGCGCGCTATATAAATCACTTGACTTGACTTGACTTGACATATTCTCTCCTTATTCTTTTGTTTCTTAGGCTACATTTGGCATATATGTCTTGTTTGTTTTGTTTCTATGATGTATACATATTGCTTGCATTTATTTTTCTAATTATCTTCCCCCTATTTAATATTTAGAGTTATTTCCTGGAATGTAAAAGGTTTTGTTAATCCCATTAAACAGCAGAGAGTTCATTCTCACTTAGCTTCCTACACCCCTGATATTGTCCTTTTACAAGAAATTCACCTTAATGAACTTGAATCCCTTAAATTAAAACGAAACAGGGTTGGTATGGTTCTTTTTTCCTCCTCTAACAATTTTCCAGACTTTCGTCTTTATCACAAATCTTTTTCTCTTCGACAAGCTTCCCAATGGCTTTCTCCCAATACTTCCCCCTTCTCTCCTCTTTGGCTTGATATTGAACGCACCCTATTGCTCCCCTTTTCTTTTAAAGAAATTTGGGGACTCTCTACCAAACCTCCTTATGCTTCCCTTCCTCTGTTTAAACAAGTTTGTTCTCTTTTAAAACTGTTGCTCTTTCCGCATGATATTTCGAGGGAATCCTTTCTAAATACCCCAATTTGGTATCATTCTCTTATACTTTTTAACAATAGACCCATTTGTTGGACTTCTTGGAGATTAAAAGGTATTATGTGGGTCAACCATCTCTTTTCCCCAATTTCAGCTTTTGTTCCACTGCCCTCACTCTTTCTTACATAAATTTACTATTCTCATGGAGAAAATTCATGATCGTTATTACTCTCTTCCTTCTTTGGCCTCATTACTCCTTCAGTCTCCTCTTCTTGTTATTCTTTCTACTCTTCCTAAAGCATCTTTAATTTATAAGTTCTTCTCCTCTCCCAACCCGGAGAGTTCCAAAACCAAAGTGGAACTTTCGTGGGAACATGATTTTGATTGTACTTGGTCTGTTACTCTCTGGGACAAGCTCTGGTCTAGATATTTAAAGATTTTGCGCCCGGCTTCTCTCACCCAATCCTTATTTTTTCTATACCATAGACTTTATCTTTCTCCTATAGCTTTATCTCGGTTCTCTTCCTCTTCTGATTCTCAAAGCTGGACCTGTGGCTCTTTAAATGCTGATCTTTTCCTTAATTTTTTTTCTCTGTCCCCCTGTCTCTGCTTTTTGGAATAAAATATGGTCTTGCCTTTCTCGCATTTTTACACTTTCTATTCCTTGTTCAAACATTCATCTCTTTTTGGGCAGTCACTCAGACTCTTTAGATCTTCCTCCACACTCACATGGTCTTTATGATCTCATGCTAGCACTTGCATTCCAACACATTTCTTCCAACTGGAAATCCCTCTCAAACATTTCTATAGAACACTGGTGGAACTCTTTGTGTCATTTTCAAAGACTTGATGTTGCCTATGCTTCTTCTTGTAAACCACGACGTAATGTGGACCTTTATTGGTTACCCCTTACTACATATCTGGACCAACTAGCTCGTACATTATCCAATCATACCACCTCAGAGAATTTTAAGCTGCCTTGAAGGACTTATACTCTCTCCTTATCTGTTTACTTTATGTTTTTAAAATGTTTCCTATTTTTATTCCACTTTTTACATATGTATACTGATATTTGATCGAATGTTTCTTCTCACAGTTTGAATTGACGCTATTTTTATATTATTATTATTCTGCCGTAATATTACCCTTTCGCCCCCCCTTCCCCCCTCCCATATAATCTTAAAACCCCATAAAATGCTTTATTTTTCTGTTATAACATTACAAATCACTCTGCTTCAGATTTTGTTCTTGCATTTTCTTTTTACTTCCTGCTGATGTCTCTTGTTATTTACCATTTTATTGCACTTAATAAAGCTTTCAAACACAAAAAAGGTATTTGTAGACTGCATAAAGGTAAGAAAACCTAGTAATAAACCCTAAAGAAGGAGAGAAGTCTATAAGTATTTCTCCTGCTCTGTGCTCATCAACTTGGCTAAAAGCAGAGTGTAGATTGGATGGCAGATGACTATACTCAGTGTGCATCGAATGACTACTGGGCATCAGTTGTTGGACGATGTCAGAGGATCCTAATCTTTTTTATTGGCTTTTCCATCCCCAAGGCTCTTTCTTCTAGTCTATAAACTTCGCGTGTGGCAGTAGTTCAGAGGCTGCCGCTGAGTAAGGGGCATGGGAGGACAATCATAGCTCCTGCAAGGGATATGTGAAAAGAAGGTTCATAATTGATTTAGTTTCATTTAAACTATTGTGGCAGAAGAACAAGCTTAGTCTCTTGGCTTAGCTATGGATGCCCAGATGGCTCAGTTGGCAGAGATAGCAATAATAGTAATAATGATAATAATAATAATACTTTATTGTTTATGGTTATTTAAAAACTTTCACAATATAACAAAACAGCAAGTACAAATAGGCATGGCGGAATTCTTGCTAGTAAAACAATAAAATTCAAGCATTTAAAACAATGGCACAGTTTGGATGATAAAAGCACATACTGTGGTTACTGCTTTGGTCAACTACATATATACATTTACATATTTACAACTTTGGAAGAAGGCACAGAGAATAGATAAAGTGCAAGTACAGTGATGCAGCAGGCCTACTTTAGTACATTCTTCAATTATAGATAAGAGCAACAGCACAAAATGTCAAAAAAGTGCAGGTGCTTTTAAAAAAACAGATTGTACAGGAATCAGCTATAAAGGAAGTGAGCTAAGATTGCACCTGATCAGAATTGTTACCACATTAGTTAATTGTTAGGTGGACGAAACAAATTATTCCTAAGGTACAGCAGCACGAGTTTCAATAAAATGTAAGTGCAATAAGCGTCTGATTTTACTAATATAAGCTATAAAAACAGACAAGCTTGAATTACCTTTGAAAGCGCAGGATTGATAAAGTGCAAGTTCTAGAGTCGGGGTCAGTGGGGTTGTCGAGGTGTTACTTCTGATTTCGTTCTGCCAGATTTGCTGTAATATGCTTGTAATTACCAGGAAAGCAGCTGCCTTTGATTACCGGAAAACAGTCCTCATGGCAGACACCCTCGAGTTTGTAGTGATCTAAAGACTCATCTGGTGTTGTTGTTGTTTTTACATGCATCTGGGGCCAGATGTAGGAGCCCTAATACCGGTCGGAAACGGCCGATTTTGGCCGTTTCCGACCGGTATTAGGGTTTTCAGATGTAGGGCATGCATTTACAGAATCGGTATTTTACCGATTCTGTATTTACCGATTCGGTAAAATTACCAAATCGGTAAATACAGACTCGGTAAAATACCGATTCTGTAAATGCAGATGTAGCTGGCACATGTCAGAGTGCCACAGGGCTTTAAGAATCGGTATTTTACCACCCAATCCAATTGGGTGGTAAAATACCGAATCCAGGTGTGCATGCACATGTGTGCATGCACACCTGTGCCATGTGACACACAGACATGCCCTTAGGGCATGTATGTGTGCCACATGGCACACAGGCCTGCACTTGGGGTGCTAGAGGGTGTCAAAGTGACACCCCCTGCACCCTTGCAGGATTCTGTATTTACCGATTCGGTAAATACCGAATCCGTAATGCCCATTGATTCCTATGGGCTTCAATGCCCATAGGAATCAATGGGCATTACCGATTCGGTATTTACCGAATCGGTAAATACCAATTTTTACAGATTCGGTAATTCAGAAATTTGAATTACCTAAATCTGACCCGTTCTAATTTACCTACTCTTAAATACCGAATCTGTAAAATTTGGTATTTAAGAGTAGGTAAATCAGATTTACCTACATCTGGCCCCTGGTCACTTATAATAGTTAAATCTGGGTGATATACCGAAGACAACTATTTAAACCCCCTACTGGCTGAATATTTTGGCTGCAATGGTGACAAACCTGGTCAACAAAATATTCAAGACTGTGTTGCCGGAATTTAGAGTGCCGAGGATGGCCTGCCGACAGGTACAAACTCCCAGTTTGTTCCATTCTCTTCGTAGATTAGACCTGCGTTCATTCAGCGGAGCTGGGCAAAGGCATACTACGTGCTCAAATGATACCTCAGAGTTACCACAGCCCCTGCAGGATGAATTCTCACTTGGACGATGCTAACAGGGTAGGTGTTTAAGGAAAGGCCACTCCCCTAACTAATGGGCGATAAATCTTATCTTCCAGTGAACGGCGTATGTGCAGGGAAAATCTAATGCTGTGGTGGCTGACTGATACCCGGTAATGATTGACCAGGCGTGTCTGAATTTGGCGAGTTGTGCCGTGTCCGAGTGAAATTAGCTCATTTTGAAACATTGTTGGTTGGATTAATGTCCCAGTGGTCCTAGCTTCCAGGAGCTGCAAGCAGTCATCCAGAAACCAATGGTGTGCTTGACCTGGCTGGATATGGCTAATTTCGGACTATAGCAATGCCACCTGGTTACAAGCCCTGGCCCTTGGTAACTTATCGCACAGGTTAAGATAGGCACTGGCCCCTGTTACCTATTAGTCTGAAAAGCCAAATTTGAGTCTGACCTGGGCAGAGATAGCCAAAATGCTATCATCTCTTCAGGAGGACAAAAAGGTCCACCCTTTAGATCGGGCCACCTCCTAGTATCAGCCAACGTTCTTTGGCACAGTGAGTTGATCATATACGGTCCCATCTCTCAGTGCATTCTGATAATTCTTGAAGGCTACCACATACCCTCAATTACACAAGGTATCTTATGACAGCAGTGTTTAATCCCTTTCCAATAGAGTTCAATCAATTTGCAGACATCAGTTTAGGTCTGCCATGGGGGAACGCAACAGGCTCCAGCATCAGTGAGTAACTCGAACTATGTGCTTACAGTGACATTTTTGTAATTGGAACCATTACCTTTAACTCTCCATGAATGTGTTTTGTGAACCCAAGCAAATTCTCAATTTTTATGAATATGTGTCAGTCACACTTTGTGTGGTGTATTGCAGCCTTTCCATTAGAGCAAGCAAAGGTTGCTTTAATGTTGTCCCATCTGAATGTTAATGCTGTCACATGGTCCATTCCTTTAGTTGTTCAGGATGAACTAGTGCTATGTAAACTGGCTATACTTAAAGAACAGATAAAAAACTTTTTTCTAGCAACACATTTGTGCTGCCAATGGACACTGAGCTTCTCAACCTTAAACAAGGAACTCTAGACCTTGTCATGTACCTGTTTTCTAGAGGTTAGTTGTGGAGGTGAAGTAGCCGGAGGAGAAAGAGCATCACTCTTTCACAATGCTTTACATGGCGATGTGAAGGACCTCTGATCACAGGTGATAGATCCAAAAGACAATTGGTCTGGCCTAACCAATCTGGTGGTTAAGTTATATCATCAGTTTTCAGAGAAACAACATGACAAAGTCAGTAATGGAGAAGCAAAGGTGATCACAATAAAAAAGAAGAAATCCAACTATATAGGACATATAAATCTTCTGGGAAACTGATGCAGATAGGTGGCATCCATGGACCTTTTTTGCAAAGCAAAGCAAAAGAAGCATCAGAAGTGAACTTTATGTGGGCATTGCTGAAAAGGGCGGGGGTTCTACATCTAAATCCAAAAACTGGGACAGCAGTTAGTAAACACTGCAATGAACTGGCTGGCCTGGTAGTAATGGGGTCATTTTTTTGGGCATATCTTCTTTCATGGATCCCCATACTTTGGGTAACATTTCACATCAGAATAAAAGTAATTTACATTATATGGTGCATTCCTGTCCTATAATTGCACTGGTGCAAAATGTTCCTGCATCAGACACCCTTGTGCCATGGTGCAAGTGCGCTATAATTGTAGGCACAATTGGGTTTGCGTGGGAAGGGACACCTTTCTGCACAAAAACAATCCTCAGAGGCATTTTCCTCTTTGTAAGTGCACTGCAGAATGTCAACAAAGAGAAATAAAGATATTTCTCCTCGTTGTAACTCTCCTGGGAAGGCATAGCATTTTGATGCATTCCCAGGTTTACCAGAATCCGCAAATCTGAGAATGTGCCAAAATCCATGGGTGGTGGATGCAAGGGAGCACCCAGGCTCCACTCATGGAATGTCTTCCCAGGGCAAAGTAATGCAGGGCAGTGACTTGCACTGCCTTGCGTTACTCCAGATTTCCCAAGCAATGCAGGGCCATGCAAGGTGGCCTTGTGTTGTTGGTGAATCTGACTGAGGGATTGTGTTGCCCTTGTGACACCCTCCTTGACACAAGGGCAACACAATCCATTGATAAATCTGGTCCAAAGTATTCTGTGATCGCACTTCTGGTAGGACCAATCCATCCTTTTCCAGTAGTTCTTTCAGCCATTGATTGGCTCTGCTGGTTCTCTGATACCCAACAGAAATCTGCAGATAGCAGAATCCAACCACTTAAAGAAAGAATTAGGAGCCTGAAGTGGAATAGCATGAAACAAATAAAGAAACTTAAGAAGAACATTAATTTTATTCATATTGAATCCTCAATGAGATATATTGGCAGGCGATGCCATACTTTCATTAGTGCAATAGACTTAGAGAGTAGAACCACATAGTTAAGCTTAATAACTTCTTACATAAGATTTCAGTGCCCAAATATGTTGTTGACAGAGTCAACCGTGGGGCTTGAACTGTGATAGGATAGTCTAATATAATGTGTGTTTTATTCTTATTCAGTTTATAGTCAGATACTTTACCAAAATCAAGTGCTTCCTGTTTAATAATGGAGATATCTAAAATGGTGTTGGCCGAAGACATCACAACATCATCTGCATAAGCGGTTATATGCAACTTACTACCATTAATCTCTAAGGGTGATAGAGAGCCATTATTAAAATGCCAAGATAGATATGTTCCCACATAAACTAAAAGGGTAACAGTGAAAGTGGGCAACCCTGATGGGTACCCTATTTCAACTTAAATGCCTCTGATGCTTCTCCACTTTTAAATAACCTTGCTTTTAGGATGTGGATATAGGCAGTGGACATGGTTCATATATTGCAAGCAAAACTCCATCGTAATCATAACAGCTCAAAGATAGGTCCCTGAGACCCCTTGAAACTCCTTCTTGGTGTCATGGAAACTCATACCAGCCAATTTATGTAAGTTATTAGCTGCATCAAAAGCAGCATTTGCAATATTAGTATGCATGGTGGAGTCTCTACCAAGAAAAAAAGCTTGATGTTGCATGCTACCAAGTTTATCGCTCACAAATACAAACCTGGTAGCTAAGATGTTAGAATACATTTTACCATCAGCTTTTATCCTCGCCCGGTGCGAGGTTTCCTTTTTTTGTAAAATAACTGCAGTATTGACTGTCTCCCATGATGTCAATATATCTTGCCCTTGTTCAAAATTCTGAATAATTAATGGGAATAGAGGAGCCTGTATATCAGAAAAACGTTTATGAAACTCAGAAGTAACCCCGCCTGTCAGGCTGCTTTGGTGGAGCAGATTGATAAGATACCATCTTTAATTTAACAAGAGTAGTTTCTTCTTCAAGCATACCATCCACCCCCACACCCTTACCCTTCCCTTCACGTCCACATATTTAATTGTAATCCCTCTAATTTATGTTTAAGGGCATCCTACAGCATAGAATTATGGGCAGAGTACAAATTATTTCCAAATAATTCTACCAAATGTATATGCATCATACGCTTATATTCATTGTCATCTAGGTAAGCTTGGAATCAGAACGGATCCTATATATTCAGAAATGTATGCCGTTTGGTAGCAATCAATGACATCTTCCGCACCATACAGGGACTGATAAATTTGGTTGAATTTTCGAGAATCGCGTAAGGATGAGTGACATTCTGATCTTGATTGTGCTTAATATAGTCTATACAATTTCGGTTTTGTCTCTCTTTGATTTTATTTGGCAACATATTTCCAATCGATTCACCATACTCTAAATACTTACCCTTCTTGCTCACGAACACCGCAGCAGCGTTTTCTATTAGTGTATGCCGGATCTTACTTCGACAGTCAACCATGTGAAAAACACATTCCCTTCCAGATGGATATTTAGATAGAACTGCTACTGCATGTGTGCTTTCTAGCCTTGATAATTCTGTAAGAAACCATGCTTCAGTATTACTTATTTCCTCTTTCGGTTGGCCATATATTTGATCGTAATCCCTCTAATTTATGTTTAAGGACATCCCACACCATAGAAATATGGGCAGAGTACAAATTGTTCCCAATAAATTCTACCAGCTGTATATGCATCATAAGCTTATATTCTTTGTCAATTAAATGACAACATTCAAATGCCCATTGGGTCGATTTTGGCCCAGTCTGATTATATTTTAAGGAAACGATAATGGGGTTATGATCAGATATCAGCTTAGGTCCGGACTCCCTTTCCATATTGTGGATCAAACAGCACCTTGAGACCCTCATGGGTGGGTACAAATCCCTGATTGATTGATTGATTGATTTATTGATTGATTGATTGATTGATTGTGATACATAAACAAAATCAAGAAGAGAGTAATGACTGTCAATCAATCAATCAGGGGTTTATGGAGCACGTTACTTACCCGTGAGGGTCTCAAAGTGCTGGGGGTTGGGTAGGCAGCTCGGGCTCAGTCGAAGAGCAAGGTCTTGAGGTTCTCCCTGAAAACGTGCAGGTTCAGGGAGCGTCTGATGCTGACTGGTAGGTCGTTCCAGGTCTTGACTGCAATGTAGGAGAAGGCCCTTCCTCCTGATCTGCTTCTGTGGAAGCGGGGTTCTCTGCTGGGGCAAGGTTGACAGACTAGAGATTTATTTTGGGTGCATGGAAACAGACTCTCTGGTTGAGGTATTTGGGTCAGAAGTTATGGAGGGAGTTGTAGGTGTGGGTGAGAAGCATGAAGGTTATTCTCTTCACGACAGGGAGCCAGTGTAGGTCAAAAAAGTGTTGAGTCATGGGTTCGTGCTGAGGGGTCCCGAAAATGAGTCTGGCCGTGCCGTTCTGGGTGGTTTCGAGCTTGTGTAGAAGGATCCTGTTGATACCGGCGTAGAGGGCATTTCCGCAGTACAGTCTTGCTATGAGTGCATGGGTGACAGTTTTTCTGTGCTCAGGGGTATCCATTTGAAGGTCTTTCAGAGGATGCGGAAGCAATGGCTTTGGTCTGGCGGGTCATGGTGAGGGAGGAGTCAAGGATGATGCTGAAGTTCCGAGCGTGGTCTGTCAGGGTGGGAGGACTACCGAGGTTGGAGGGCCACAATGTGTTGTCCCATGTGGAGGTCGAGGGTCCCAGCTTGAGGACCTCTGTTTTCTCTGTTTAGAGCTTCAGGCAGCTGTCTTTCATCCAGGCTGAGACATCCCTCATTCCTTCCTGGAAGCTGAACCTGGTGTATTCTGGATCCTTCGTGAGGGAGAGGATGAGCTGGGTGTCATCGGCTCAAGATACTATGTTGAGACCATGCTGTCTGACGATGGGGCTGAGAAATAATCCCTGTGTACTCCACAGATTGATCTCAGTGGGTTCGGAGATGAAAGGGGGGAGTATGATCCTCTGGGTTCTGTCGGAGAGAAAGGATAGGATCCAGTTGACGGTGGCTCCTTGTATCCTGGCTTCATGCAGTCTGGCTGCGAGGGTGTGGTTTTAGATGGTGTCGAAGGCCGCGAAGAACTCTAGTAGGATGAGGGCTGCGGTGTGCTCCTGGTTGAGTTGTATGCGGATGTCGTCAGTTGTGGCGAGGATGGTGGTCTGTGTGCTGTGGTTGCTGTGGAATCTGGACGGGGAAGCGTCTAGGATGGAATTCTCTTCGATGAATGCGGTCAGGTGGGCATTTACAAGTCTTTCAGTGAGTTTTGCGGTGAAAGGTAGCAGAGAGATTGGTCGGTAGTTCTTCAGGTTTGTAGGGTCGCTGTGGGTTTCTTCAGGAGGGGATTGACTTCCGCCCACTTCCAATCGTCCGGGAGGATGGCAGATTGGCGGGAGGCATTGATAGTCTGTCCAAGTTTGGGGGCAATGGTGGTGGAGGCCCTGTATGTAGTGGGCAGGGGTCCGTGGGGGCTCCAGATTGGGTTTTCATCATGGTCGTGGTGATGAGTTCCACCGTTGCAGGAGTGAAGGTGGTCTTGGTCGGCTGGTGGTAAGCAGAGGGGGAAGGGGTGGTGAACGGTGCCTGGTCAATGAAGTGGTCGTAGAGGGCCGTGATCTTCGCATGGAAGTGGGAGTTCAGCGTTGGTGTCGAGTTTGCTCTTGATGAAGGTCCGTTCGGTGTCCTTTGAGCTGGTGGAACTCCTTCAGGGCGCTCCTGTGGTTGTTTAGATCTTCTCTGGTTTTCTGGCTTCACCATTTTTTGTCGAGGAGTCTGCAAGGTGTGCCTGGTGACTTGGAGTTCAGTGATGAACCAGGCGGACTTCATGGGGCGTGGTTTAGCAGGGTGGCAGAGGGGGGTGATCTTGTTGGCGCATCTGGAGATACATCGGTGAAGTTCTTTGGCTGCGGAGTTTGCATTGGTAGGGGTGATTGGGGGGTCTAGGAGGAGGGTGGAGTTGAGGTGCTCCGATTTTGCTCCAGTTCCTTTGTGGCAGGTGGGGGGCCGGTTTGGATGTGGTGGTGGTGTCGAAGGTGAAATGTACTCAGTGGTGGTCGGTCCAGGGGGGCTGCGTGGTGTAGCTGAAGTGGATGTTTGACCCTCCTGTGAAGATGGGTTTAAGAGTGTGTCCTGCTCTGTGCCTGGAGGTGTTGACAAGCTGCTTCAGTCCGAGGTTGGAGAGGTTGTCGAGGTGGGCGGCAGAGTCGGGTCACTGCGGTTGTCGAGGTGGAAATTCAGGTCTCGGAGTAGGACATAGTCCATAGATGTAATCCATCGAGGTGATGGCATGGTGTTCGACGAGGTCGGTGAGTGCTGTTGTGGCCAATGAGCGGGGTCCCAGGGATTTGTAGGTGAGGGTGTCACATAGCGTGGTCCCAGGGGAGGTCCGGATCTGGAAGTGGAGGTGTTCTGTGTTGGAGTGGGGGGTACTCGTGCTGGAGGTGAATAGTTGGATGGAGGTCTTGTGTGCTATGGCGGGTCCTCCTCCTGGGCGGTGAGGGCTGTCCTTCCTCTGGATCTTGTAATCTTCGGGGATTGCGGTGGCAATTTCGGGACCGTAGGTGGCGTTGGTCCAAGTTTCCGTGAGTAAGGCGACGTCAGGCACAGGGGTGTCGATCAGATCCCAGATCTCTAAGGCATGCCTGTGGAGGGAGCGCACTTAGAGGAGGATGCACGTCAGGGCTTCGGTGGCGCAGGTGTCCCGTGAGCCTGCGGAGGGCATGAGGTGATGTAGATTGTGCAGTAACATTGGCAGTGTCTGCAGGAGAATGGTCCATGGGGGGTGTTCAGTGAGGCGCTCTGGCAGTCTGGGTGTCTTCCGGGGTTGAGAGCGAGGAGGGTGGCAGCCTCATATCGGCGGGGCCCAGGGGAGCCAGGGTTCCTGGCGCTGGCACTGTGAATGTGTGAATAATAGGTAAAGCCAGGTGTCCTGTTTTGAGTGTTCAACATGCATCCACCAGATTGTGAACACTCATCAGCACATAAATCGCTTGACAAACTTTCATCATACGAGGGGTAGCATAAGTATTAGTCATATCAATATTGTTAGATCTGGGGGTCTCTAGTTTGTAAAGGTATTCACTTTTGTCCAAATAGGGACCCTTACTTCTAAGTCAGGATAAGGGTATTACACTCCTAAATAACCACTGCTCACCCCCTTGGTAGCTTGGCACGAGCAAACAGGCTTATCTCAGACGCAGTGTGTTAAACATTTGTGAATATACACAGTAATACAGTGAAAACACTACAGATGGACACAACACAGGTTTTATAAAAATAATTATTCTTTATATAGACTTCACACAAGACCACAAACAACAAAAATCCACAATACTGTACTTAGGATTGACATAAGGATGAGAAAAGTTACTTAGTTCAAATTGGTGATAAATGCGACAAAGTTCTTAACAAAGTACCTGGATGCGTAAAGCAAAATTAAGAAAATTCTAGCAGAACGGGAGATGCGTCGGTTCCGTGATCCGGGGGAAATGATGTGTTGTGCCAAAATGCTTGCGCAGAGTAGGGGATGCGTCGTGATCCTTACCGGTGCGGGGTTGATGCGCAGTTTCTCGGCTTGCGGGCCGGTTGCGATGCGCAAGATGGCACCTCCATGCGATGCGATAATCCTGCTGCAGCCTTGCGATGACTCTGTTCTTTGGAGCCGCGGCAGGCCCTACGACACACTTCTCCGGTGATGCGATGGCGACTCTCTCGATGGTGTCACGCTTCTCCGTTGATGCAACAGCCGGCAGCTTCAACAAAGACACGCTTCCTGGGAGATGCGGCGGCGGCATACTTCTCCAGCGATGCAACGGGCTTAAAGCTCCCACCGACACGCAGGCTTCTACAGTTAGAATTTCCAGCAAGGAAATTCAGGGGGGAGCTGGAGATGAAGTCTTTTGACCCTGAGATTTCAGCAGGTTGTAAGCACAAATTCAAGCCCTTGGAGAATATTCTGTAGATGATGAAAGTCCTTAGAAAGTTCCTTCTTCTTTCCCTTGGCAATAAAGAAACCACTTCAGGTCAACCCAGCAAACAGCACACTGGCAGAGGGACAGTCCAAACTCCTGCAGCTTCCTTGGTTCTTCTCCTTGGCAAAAGGTTTCTTGTTCCCAGAAGTGATCTAAAGTTCTTGGGTCTGAGTCCCAATATTCATACTACTTTTCTCTTTGTTCTCTGAAGGCAGAGGGGCCTTTGCCTAGTCCAAATCAATTCCTGAGCACTCTGTTTACAGGACTACTTCTTTCATTTCACAGTGCAGGGCAGAAAACATCAGACACCCCACAGGAGGTGGAGCCAGCATTGTGGAAGGAAAGCACAGCCCATGGAGCACCTTGTTGACATGATTCCTTCTCTTCTTTTGCAGTGCAGGGCAGGGACATCAGCCGCACCCTAGGAGGTGGAGCCAGCATTGTGGAGGGAAGGCCAGCCCTATTCAGGTCCCAGATGCTACTCCTCCCTCCCATCTGGATGCACATATCCCTATTCACCACTGGGATGACTCATTCTGTCTCTTGGAATCACCCAGCCCTGTCACTCAAACTCCAGACAAGAAATACACAACCTAGCAGAGGCAGGCTTTGGATAGTTAGACACGAAAATACCTACTTTCTAATAGTGGTATTTTCAAACACAGAATGTTAAAACCAACTTTACAAAAATATGTATTTTATCATTCTGAGTTCAGGCATACTAAACTTGAATTCCTACTATGTTCCCTAAGTCGGTTAGGATTATAAAATGTAATAATCTAACTGCCCATTCTGGCCTATGGAGAACAGGTAGCCTTGCAATAGTGAAAAACGAAAATGGCTGTAATTAACTATTAGGACATGCTACACACACCAGGGCATGTCCTACCTTATACTTACAATGCGCACTGCCCTTGTGCCTACCATAGGGGTGTCTGATATGAATCAAAGGGAAGGTTTAGTGACTGACAAGCGGGTGCACTGGTCAAGTCGACTTGGCAGTCACAGACTGCACACAAGCCTTGCAATGGCAGTCCTGAGACACACTTTACTAGCTGCTTCTGTGGGTGGCACAACCAGTGCTGCAAGCCCACCAGCAGCATTTGATTTACAAGCCATGGGCGCCCATGGTGCACTGTACTAGGTTCTGACAAGTAAATACAATCACCCAAATACCAAACAGAGCAAATAGGACAGGTAGTTCACCTAGGGCATTCAGTGCTTGCAGTGCAATTGCATATAAAAACCCTGCAGAAAAGGTACTGCTGAGTCTGCCAGACTCCGTTCACCATCCTCCACAGTGTCAATATGGTAAGCGTTTGTAACAGTGTTATCTGGCCTGTCAGGGAGGTCCTCTCTCCCGACCATATTCCCTCCCTTTTCCTCCTTTACTTAATGGCAAAATCATTGTAGCACCTGCGGTCATGGTGAGGAAAGGTGAATCCAAATATTCTGATCCTAAGAAAGTTCATAGTGTACTTGAGAAAATGGAAATAGTAGATAATAATGACAAATGGAATGTGAGATGGTTGCCTCCATGCTACAAAAATAAGGGAAAAAAGGCGAATGTGAAATTAATGACATACTGATGAAAGATAGTGTCATAGTGATGAAAGGCTACTTTCTGTAGTTGATACCACACAAATGTACATCTATATGTCCATATTGATGCATGTTGGACGTATCATCAGTAAGTTGTATCATTTGTATTCCCCATTATTTTTATATGTTTTGTGAGTTTAAAAAAATGTGTGAATAAGATGTGCTGCATTCTATAGTGCTTTAAGAGACAGGAATGTTTAGTGGTCTGAATGTTTTAGTTTGACTGAGGAGATTACTGAACTGGAAAGGTTTGCACTATTGGAGTCCTTTTCTGAGCTGGGAATTGTTGCACTATTGGGGTCTAATCTGTCGGACATACTCATTATTTCTTACACAAAAAATTAACTTGAGGAGTATTTGAGTGCGGCTTCCTTAATCCCAAGACTGTAAAGGAAGTGCAAAGTTTTCAAGGATTTGCTAATTTCTAGCAAATATTCAAAGTATAGTTGTCCACCATCGTAGCATGAGTCACCATACTGCTACTCAAAGGAGTTTACTTTCACTGGTCTACTGATGCCGAAAAGATCATTCAAACTCTAATGTATGGGCACCCAGCCTTAAACACCCATATCTACTTAGTTCATGTTTGGTGGAAGCTGATTCAGTAGGAGGGGTCTTGTCCCAGCTTACCTGTCTCATAATTTGTGTCCTGCTGATCACAACTAACCTGTAACAGACGAAGAATTGTTCTCCATAAAAGTGGCTTTCGAAGAATGGCAGCATTCCCTTCACAGACCTCATCATACAGTGACCATTTTAACTGATTACTGAATGTACAATTCCTTCAATCAGCAGAAGCATTGTCAATTCGATAAATTCACTAAACACAGACTTCTAGTGACTATCACTTAGTCTACAGTAAAAGGCAGAATGTAAGCATGGTAAAGCAGACATATTATTATTTTGAGTTTACTCAGAATCCACTATCATTTCCAGTCCTGCACCTTCATTAATATTGTCACCTGAGTTATTTGGGGAAGGAAGAAATGAATGCTTTAAACTCAAACTGATTTTCAGGCAGCACACTCATCTCAGTAGTAAGGAGAGGGTAGAGAAATGTAGTTTGAAATGATGATTTGTTATACGTCCATGTAAGTACCTCCTATGAAACTGCAATAGGAAACTTTGTGAGATATTATACAGTATCCCTGGCAGGGCATCTTTGAGAACTAAAACTGATCAATTAGTCCAACAAGACATTTGGTGGTCATCCATGTTTCAGAGTGCTAAACATTTCATAGCAACATGTACCATCTGTACTCTTGTAAAGAGTTACCATTAGTCACCTACAGGATTGTTGCAACCAATACTAGTATCCTCAGCCCAATTGCACACACTTTACTCAGATTTGTAACAGATGTTCTTCCTAATAATGGGGTTTAGTACAATACAGGTAGTCATAGACCTCTTGACAAAGAAGGCACATTTGTTCTGTTAGAGTGAGTAGCTACTTCATCCAGATCAGCCTCAGTTTTTCTACAGAATGTAGAATGTTTTTATGGTGTACCAACTGTATTGATCAAGGATAGAGGACATCAGTTCCTGTTTAGGTATTAGCAGGCAGATGTGTACTTCATTAAAAATTGTTGCTCTGTTGTCCACCAGTTATCATACAAAGTAGTGGACAAGTGGAGAGGATCAATCAGACTCTGGAGCAATGTGTACAGAGCCAATTATTATGAAGCATCTCTATATGGATTTCTACTCTTTGTTTGGCTAGATGCACCTACAAGAATGCCCATCATTGTTCCTCTGGGTTTTTCCATTTTTATGTAATTTATTTCTCATCAATTATGTATGATTCATTTGGGCGAAAGTAATTCACTGCCAGTAAAAGCAATTCAAGAACTCCCAAAGCAGTAACAACATACATCAGAAGGCTTGGTCAATCTTCAAGAAGTTAAACTTTCTACGAAAGTTATGTTGATGAAAAACAATTAGCCGCCCCTGATTTTCAACCAGGGGATCAGGTGTGGTTATCCACAAAAATGTTTAATTGAAAGGTCAAACTAAGTTTGATTCCAGGGACATTGTCTCATTAGTAGTTGAAACAATAATCAATACAGTAGATTGTAGTTTCTGCCACGATCTTAGCCAACCATCCTGCTTTCCATGTGTCCCCGTTAGAGAAAGTGCATGATGAGACACAGTTATAATCTCCACCTGCATCTTTTGATATTGTCATGACTCTCACAGAATTTATAAACCAATTCCTGAAGCTGTTCCCATTCTTGAGTCCTTGTTCAATGAAAGTTATGATCCGCTCAAAATTCCTCAATTAATGCCCAGTACTGAGTCAGTGCTTCATGACTCGTCTGGGTCAGATCTTAGAGAAGTGTCAACAAATCTGTCCCAAACCAGTGCCTAGTAAGTTTTTTTTAACTTTGTGTCCTGCCTTATTTTATTAGTTATATCTTGCATCTCAAAATATGAGGCCAAACTTGGAGTAAGCACTGCAATTTGTTCGAGGTACAAGTTCAGGGTACATCTGCAGCCCTGGTGCCTGGTAGCTAGTGTTCACATGTATGCAAGTCTTATGGGGTTGGAAAATCTCCCAGGACTTGCAGACACACTGGACACATGTTTCTATTTACTCCAATTCACAAACGTGTTCTTCCGTGAGTTTAATGGACCAGGAGGACATGAGTGAAAGAGTCATTTGATATTCACCTATTCTTATCTTGTAACAGCTTTCCCACCCTTTGGAGATGCTCCTGAAATCGATTTCGTGTTCTACTTCCCAGGATATTTGTGAAGATATGTAAATAAAGAAAGGTAGATTAGTGTGGACCCTCTTTGTGCAAAATTGCGCAAACTCTGTTTACAATTTTGAAAATCATCTACCTACAAATGAAGAGGCAATTAAGTGAGATAGCTTGAAGGAAGGAAACAGCAGAAGGTAAATTAAGAAAGAAAAATAGAAAGAAAAAAATCAAGCAATTTGAAAAGAAGATACGAAAGAAGAATGGCAATAAGGAAAAGGGGTAGGTAAGAAGAAAAATAAAGCAAAGCATAATGAAGGAAAGAATGAAGTATGTAAAGAAGGACAGCAGGAAAAGGGATGGAAGGAACACGAAAATAAGATAGAAATATGGAAGGAGGGAAAGAAATAAGAATAGCAATACACTTAAATAATGGAAAGAGGAAATGAAAGGCAACAGGAAGAGGGATAGAAGAAAAGAATACATTTTTCCTCGTTGCGCCTCCCGACTCCTCCCCTGGGGAGGCGTAGCATTCAGACGCATTTCCACATTTACGTTTTCTTGTAAAATTGGAAATGTGTCAGGTTCCATGGGTGTTGCATGGTAACACCCACAGCAACACACATGGAACACCCCTTTCACGCAAAGTGCTGCGTGTAAAGGGGCCGTAAGTACAAGGGTAGAAAATGTCACGCAGGGTGGCAATTACTGCCCTTGTAAATATGGGGCTGCAACATGCGCTGCTGGTACGTCACAAAAAATAACGCACCGGTGGTGCAATGAGCTTGTAAATCTGCCCCAGTCTTTCTAGATACCTTGGTTTTAACCTTTCAAATTCTAATCGAATTCCTTTTGTAAGAAGGGTTTCTTGGATTCATGGCCGGACTGGGAACCTAAACAGGCCCTGGCACACTGCTCAGCTGACACCCCTGGTAGGATGGGGGGTGCGGGGAGCTGTTTGCTCGAGCTGGTTTTGGACGATTTATTTGTTACAGGGGGGCAATATTGCTGGCCCCCATAATGAAAATGGACCCCAGGGGTCCAAAACCAGCCCCCACACTGGCTGGGGAAATGCCCGGTGCCAGCTACAGCCAGTCCGGCCCTGTTTGGATTGGATCTGCCCATAAGACGTGCCGGGAATACCTTTTTCCTTAACTTTAAAAGGTCTACGTCTGTTAGGACCCTGCTTTCATATTCTAGTAAATCTATTCTTTGAGACAGTAGTGTCTTGGCTCTTCCCATGGCTTCTTCTATCAACCCACTGCTTCATATTATTTACCTCCTCTTAACATTGCGGGGATTGCTCCTTTATCATCTGGCAGACGGATTACATTGCGCAATTGACTTTTACTACTTATGACTTGTCAAGAAGTGGATCGACAAAGGCGATAATCTTCCTATGATACCTTTTTTGGCCTAGGGGACCCATCTCTGAAAAATGAAACTTTGAGGCAATCATGGCTTCTCCTATTGGAAACGTTAATATTATTAGCAAGAACTGTGTGGGTGTTGCTTTTAAAGTTAGATCTCAGGAATGGCTTTCATTTATTGATATATTTTATATCATTATCTTGCAGGGGATCTGGGAAGAGTCGGATATCTGTCATAACAGCTACAGTTGTCAATCTATTCCTGTGCTACGGTTTAGCACTGGAAGGTCAAAACAGGGCCTTTCTGTTTGGCTTAGATTATCACGAAAGTTTAAGCTTCTCGCCATTGATGTATGTAATCATTTGATTCAGGAGTTAGATATTTAAATTTTTGTCTGATTCATTTTTATAATAATTAATTTTCATATGCTACTAACAATAATTTTATGAGGTTATTCAATGATGTGAATAACTTACCTAATTTGTATCAGCCAATGGCTACTGTCCCTAAAATGATTATCTTTGGGGATTTTAATGCTGTTTTACATCTGAATACATATAAGTTAGGCTGCATGAAGGTTAGCACTCTACCCAAGAACAGAGAGTGTTCCAACCTCGGAGGTTTTGAATGAAGTCATTTTGTTTTAGAGCGGGATCTTATTATTATCCACTAACAGAATGTTTCAGTGACAACTTTGGTACTTCCTTTCTTTGTGAGAGACTGTTCTTCTACCATTGAATATGTATTTATGACCCGATCGATGACCAATCTTATGATACAGTGTAAAATCCATAATCTATGTATTGGGGACCATAACCCCTCACAGTGTCTGCTGTGCTGCCAGTTTTGCATTCTACTCATTAGGCTGGATCTAGAAATAAACTCCACACCAACGATGGGGATCTGGTTTGGTGTAGAAGTTGCCTAACCCAAGCTTGTTCTTAGAATCTCTAATACTGTGTAATGCCAGTGTGGTCCTTACATGCCTTTCTGTCAGGTTACTGGCAGATTGATCGTGAGGGCTTTTACAGAGCTGTGTACCTCGGCCAAAATTTTCTTAAGAGACCCATTATGCATTTTAATAAACAAACTCCTAGATGGTGTAATGCTGCCTTTTCCTCTGCTAACAGAAGACTGACTTACTAGGAAACCTTGTGATAAAGAGGAAGGGGTAGGCAGCAGGACCCTCAGCAAACAAGATATTCTAGGAAAAAGGAGTTTACACTTATTAACCTCTGTGCCCTCCTTGCTGCCAATAATGGCAAAAGTCTTCAGGAATTCTACCACACGGTGACCCCCATCAGAAGTAGGAACAGTGGGGCTTATTTATGAGTCCCTGCATCCCTTTTTGTGCCTTAACGGCGGTGCAAAATATGCATCACGTTGCACCTAATTACAAAGTGACGCATCAATGCAGATTCGCCACTTTGAAAAGCCCTGCACCACATTATACCTGTGTCAGGTAAAATATATGCAGGGTGGGCGTCCCCCGCAAAAAGCCTCATAGAAGTGGTGCATTGATATTCATGAGATTGCAGTGATTCACTTCTAGGATGCCATTGCATCAAAATGTTATGCCTGCCTCACAGCAGGAGTAAGACTGATGCAGGCCCTTTCACATGGAACTTGCCCCCTGTGAAAGGACACATTGCTGGAGTTGTGACTGTTTTCAGACACACCCCAGCAATGCGTCACTTTTGCCCTGACAGATAACTCAGTAATACTGACTGTCATTCCTTGCGACATTATGCGTCATAGAGTAAATATAACGCATCCATCATGTCGCAAGGAGGGCGCAGTGAAAACGGTTGCATCGCTGTTTTCACACAGCGATGCAACAGTTTTCATAAATGAGGCCCAGAACTTTTTCGAATGTTAGTTCACATATCAGTGGTGAACAGTGGGTTTCCCATTTCCCAAATATCTATAACATTGGTGATCGTTCTGTATACCATCTTTCTCATGTCCATGTACTCCCATCGGGATAGATTGACTGGAGGTAATTGAGGCCTTGATGCAATGTCCATAAAGCACCTGGACCGATTGACATGCTTAATTATTTGCTCAAGAGCAACAACGAACTATGGCCCCCCTTGCTTACTAATTTTTTTAACAATTTGAGCATTTCTAACTTACCATCCTTGTGGTCGACCCCCGTGATAGTGTCTATCTTTAAAAAAGGTGGTCGTTGTGACGTGCGCTTTTGTAGGGTAATTTCTTTTCATTGTTTGGTCAGCAAGAGTTTTAGGTAGGATGGTTTTTAACAGAATATGACCTTGAGTCAACAAAGAAAATATACTTAGGGGCAGAGTTATGTCGGACTTGCGCCACGTTTACGCCGCCGTTGCGTCACGCAACGGCGCGGAAACGTGGTGCATCCCTGCGACCTATTTACAACGTGACGCATCTAGGCAGATGCGTCACGTTGTAAAGCCCTGCGCCACATGAAACCTGCGTCAGGTTTCATGTGGGCGTTCTGTCGCAGGGTGTGCGTTCCCTCGTAGGAAAGCCCCGTAAAACTGACGCAGTGAAATCTACAAGATTTCACTGAGTCAGTTTTACGACGCTGCTGGGTCAAATCCAGTGACGCACCACGCTATGTATGGGTGGCCTCTGTACATTGCAGGAGTTGCAACGTACTTGGGACGTTACTCCAGCAATGCACCGCTCGTACACCACAAGATGCGTCACGCATTTGCCCTTCCTTGCACCATGGTGCGCCGCATTGTATATGCGGCGCATCTGTGGTGTCGCAAGGTGGGAATTGCGTGACGCATCAGTTCTGGCGCATCCTGCTGATTTTGCAGAGATGCGCCAGAACTCATAAATCTGCCCCTCCGTGTCTTTCTTTATGTGTTTAGAGAAGGCCCTGGCACAATGGAGCAGTGCCTGAACCTACAATGTATTATTGGGAAATATGTTTCTGCCAGCCGCAGTCTATTGTACCTGGCTTTCATAGACTTGTCCTGCGTGTTTGATCCCCTTAACAGATCCAGGTTGAGGCCTATGGTTTTGGAATTTGAGTTTGATACAGCTCTGGTGAAATTTCTGTCCAACTTCCACAGCAACCTGTCTGCCAGAGTAAGATATGGTCCTAATGGTGAATGTTCTGATGCATTCAGTGTAGAACGGGGTGTGTGGCAGGGTTGTATGTTACTGTGAATACTTTTACTCTCTACAGGCCCAGCCCGGGGGTGGGACTTCCTGCCCGGAAGTGGAGATTTCTGCCATGGCTAAATCTCTGCCACCGGCCGGAATCCACACCTCTGGGCTGGAATCCCCATCTCTGGGCCGGAATCTCCGGCCCGAGTGCGGATGTAAAGTTAGTAGTCGTAAATCCATTTTGTGAATACCAAAAGTAGTAAGTGAATTCTGTGAATACCAAAAGGAGTAAGTTTAGGATTTTGTCTTAAGTTAATTCTGTGAATCGGTCCCTTCATTACCAAATTGAACATCTATTTGAGTGAATGTAGTCAGGATGTCGCCTCTATAGACTGTGCTCCAGTCTCTTTCCTGTTGTAATCAGAAGATGACACTGTGTTTCTGGTGGAGTCTAAAAAATCTGGTTGTGGGTTTTGCTAACTTTTTGACTAGCCTAGACATGGGACTCAACTCCGCTAAGTCACACATAATGGCCTGTGGCTGTAAGAGTCTGAATACGGGTTCCCTAACTATTATTTCTAACAAGCTGACCAAGGTTTCCAGCTTTCCCTGTTTAGAGGTTTATTTTGACGCCTCAATCAATCAATCAATCAAAACATTTATAGAGCGCACTACTCACCCGTGAGGGTCTCAAGGCGCTAAGGGGAGCGGGGCTGTCACTGCTCGAATTGCCAGGTCTTGAGGTGTTTCCTGAAGGTGAGGTGGTCCTGGGTCATTCGTAGGTGTGTGAGGAGTGAGTTCCATGTCTTGGCGGCCAGGTAGGAGAATGATCTTCCTCCGGCGGTGGTTCTGCGGATCCGTGGGACGGCGGCGAAGGCAAGGTCGGCTGATTGGAGATGGGAGTGTAGAACAAGAGGCAGTTGTTGAGGTATTTGGGTCCTTTGTCGTGGAGCACTTTGTGAGCGTGGGTGAGGAACCTGAATGTGATCCTCTTGCTGACGGGGAACCAGTGCAGGTTTCTCAGGTGGGCGGATATGTGGCTATGGCGGGGGATGTCGAGGATGAGTCGGGCTGAAGCGTTCTGTATGCGCTTGAGTCGTTTCTGAAGTTTGGCTGTGGTTCCTGCGTAGAGGACGTTTCCGTAGTCCAGTCGGCTGGTGACGAGGGCCTGGGTGACGGTTTTTCTGGTTTCGGTGGGGATCCATCGGAAGATTTTTCAGAGCATGCGTAGGGTGTTGAAGCAAGATGATGAGTCGCGTTGACTTGCTTGGTCATCGAGAGGGAGGAGTCCAGGATGAATCCCAGGTTAAGTGCGTGGTCAGTGGGAGTAGGTGCGGAGCCCAGTGCTGTGGGCCACCAGGAGTCATCCCAGGTGGAGGGGGAATGTCCGAGGATGAGGATCTCCGTCTTGTCTGAGTTCAGCTTCAGGCGACTGAGCTTCATCCATTCTGCGACGTCTTTCATCCCTTACTGGAGGTTGGTTTTGGCGGTGGCTGGGTCCTTGGTGAGGGAGAGTATCAGTTGGGTGTCGTCGGTGTAGGAGATGATGTTGATGTTGTGTTTGCGAGCGATGGCGGCGAGGGGGCTCATGTAGATATTGAAGAGTGTTGGGCTGAGCGAGGAGCCTTGGGGTACGCCGCGGATGATCTTGGTGGCAGTTGAGCGGAAGGGAGGGAGGCGGACTCTCTGGGTTCTGTCGGAGAGGAAGGAGGTGATCCATTCCAGGGCCTTTCCTTGAATCCCGGTGTGGAAGAAGCGGGTTATCAGGGTGCGGTGGCAGACGGTGTCAAAAGCTGCCGAGAGGTCTAGGAGAATGAGGGCGGTTGTTTCTCCGTTGTCCATCAGGGTCCTGATGTCGTCGATGGCTGCGATGAGGGCGGTCTTGGTGCTGTGGTTGGCTAGAAATCCGGACTGTGATGGGTCGAGTGAGTTGTTTGTCTCGAGAAAAGCAGTCAGCTGTTTATTGACGGTTTTCACGATGACTTTAGCCGGAAAGGGAAGAAGAGAGATAGGGCGGAAATTCTTGAGGTCTTTGGGGTCCGCTGTGGTTTTTTTTGGAAGTGCGTTGATTTCGGCGTGCTTCCAGCTTTCAGGTAAGGTGGCTGATGTGAAGGAGTTGTTTATGATGTTCCGGAGGTGGGGTGCGATGATGTTGATGATGTGATGGGGGCATGGGTCCGAGGGGGATCCTGAGTGGATTGTGTTCATGACATGCGTGGTGTCTTCAGTACTGATGGGGGTCCAAGCGCTGATGGTGGTGGTGGGGGTCGTTGGTTCGGTGGCTGGAGGTGGAGAATGGGGTCCAAAGCTGCCGTGTATATCTGCGATCTTACGGTGGAAGAATGTGGCGAGGGAGTTGCAGAGGTCTTGTGACAGTGTGATGTCGTTTTTGCTGGCGCTGGGGTTGGAGAGCTCTTTGACGATGCTAAAGAGTTCCTTGCTGTTGTGGGTGTTGTTGTCTAGTCGCTCTTTGAATGATGTCCTTTTGGTGGTGCGTATCAGCTGGTGGTGTTTGCGGGTGGCGTTTTTGAGGGCTGTCATGTTTCCTGTGGTCCCATCGTGGTGCCAGGTTTTTTCGAGGGTCCTGTAGGATTTCTTTGATTCTTTGAGGGTGTCTGTGAACCATGAGGTTTTTCTGTTGTCAGTCTTGCCTGAGGGGTTCTCCAGTGGAGCGAGGTCGTCGGCGCAGTTAGTGATCCATTGAGCGAGGTTGATGTCTGCGTCGTGAGGGTCAGAGGTGTCGGCTGGCGGGTTCTGGCTCAGTGATGAGAGGAGCTGGTCTGTGGTGATTTTGCTCCAGCATATGCGGGGGATTGGTTGTGTGCGGCGGTTGGGGTGTATTCTTTTTGAAGGTGAAGTGGATGCATCTGTGGTCGGTCCAGTGTAGTTCTGTGGAGTGGCTGAAGGCGACGTGGTTGCCGGCGGAGAAGATGGGCTCGAGCGTGTGGCCGGCGAGGTGGGTTGGTGTGTCCACCAGTTGCCTGAGTCCGAGGTTGGCCAGGTTGTCGAGCAGGGTGGTGGTGTTGCTGTTGTTGTTTTTCTTCAGGTGGAAGTTCAGGTCCCCTAGGAGGATGTATTCTGGTGAGGCTAAGGCGTGCGGGCTGATGAAGTCGGCAATTGTTTAGCTGAATTGAATGCACGGGCCTGGGGTCTGTAGATGAGTGTTCCTCTTAGGGTGGTCTTGGGGTCGGTGTGAATTTGGAAATGTAGGTGTTCGGTGGCGGAGAGTGTGTCTTCAGCATTGGTCGTGATGTTGATGGTGTTTTTGAAGATGATGGCAATTCCTCCTCCGGTTTGGTTGGTGCGGTCCTTTCGGGTTATCTTGTAACCGTCCGGGATGGCTATGGCGATATCTGGGGCTGAGGATGCATTCATCTAGGTCTCTGTGAGAAAGGCGATGTCTGGTGCCGTTGAGTCGAGGAGGTCCCAGAGTTCGACGGAATGCTTGTGGACGGAGTGTGTGTTGAGGAGGATGCACTTGAAGTTGTTGAACAAGTTACTTACCTTCGGTAACGATATATCTGTAAGAAACATTAGTTAGTATTAGATTCCTTACCTTAGAATATCCCCAGGCGTCAGTCTGGATCCGGAAACTTTTGCGTAGCAGTACCCCTGCGCGTCGGTAGGCGTCGTCTTCAGGCGTCCCCTGCTGCTCCGCGTCCGTCGTCGGCGTCGTGCGCCGTGATGACGTCGCTGGAGTATATAGACGCCGCCTCCGCGCGCTGACGTCAGTTCTTTGTACCCAGTTTGTCCGCGCCAGAACACGCAGAGCCTTGTGAGAACCAACACTGGTGCCATTTTGAAACTAGGGCCCTGAAAGGGATGTCCTTAACCCTAGGTATCAGTTCGCAGAACGGGGAGGATGGGTGGGTTCGGTAAGGAATCTAATACTAACTAATGTTTCTTACAGATATATCGTTACCAAAGGTAAGTAACTTGTTCATCTGAAAGAAACACGTTAGTATTAGATTCCTTACCTTAGAAAAGATACCCCAGCAATACCAACCCCGGTGGTGGGTCTGCGAACCAATACATTCCTACACCAGAAAGTCCTGGAGGACAGAACGGCCAAAGAAGCCATCCCTCCGGACTTGACTGTCCAGGCAGTAGTGCCTCGCAAAGGTGTGCAGCGAGGCCCACGTAGCCGCCTGGCAAATGTCCTGCAAGGGGACTCCCCGGCCCAGGGCAGTAGTAGCCGCCGTGGCCCGAGTGGAATGGGCCCTCAGCCCAACAGGAGGCTCCTTCCGAGCCAAAGAGTAGCACGCTTTGATGCACAGAACGACCCACCGAGAGATGGTCCGTTTATGTACCGCCCGTCCCTTCTTCGCACCCACGTAGCCAACAAACAGTTGGTCATCCACCCGGAACTGGCGTGTGCGATCCATATAAAATGAAAGCGCACGTTTTGGGTCCAGACGATGGAGCCGCTCTTCATCCTTTGAAGGATGCGGAGGCGGGAAGGAGGGGAGGGTGATGGACTGCCCAATGTGAAAAGCAGAAACTACTTTGGGCAGGAAAGAAGGTCTAGTCCTTAGAACCACCTTGTCAGGATGAATGGACAGGAAAGGGGGTTGGACAGAAAGAGCCTGGAGCTCACTCACTCTCCTGGCAGAGGTGATGGCAACCAGGAAAGCCGTCTTTAAAGTCAGGAGACGGAGAGGACAAGAATGAAGGGGCTCAAACGGAGCACACATCAAAAAGGTTAGAACCAGGTTCAAGTCCCACTGAGGCATCACAAACGGAACAGGTGGATACATGTGTGTGATGCCCTTCAAGAATCTCGTTACAATTGGGGACTTGAACAAAGAAGGCTGATCAGGAAGCCTCAGAAAGGCTGAAAGGGCCGAAAGGTAGCCCTTGATAGTGCCCAGAGCAGAGCCCTGCTGGGCAAGAGAGAGAAGAAAAAGAAGAACCTCGGAAAGAGGGGCAGAAAGAGGATCCACAGCCTTTGCTGTGCACCATGTCACAAATCTGTTCCACCGACAGGCATATACCGACTTTGTGGAGGGACGCCTGGCTGCCAGAATTACATCACAGACTTCAGGAGGCAAGTCAAATGGCCTCAACTGCCACCGCTCAATCTCCAAGCATGGAGGTGGAGACTGGACAGGTTCGGGTGGAGGACCGTCCCCTGCTGCTGCGACAGAAGGTCCTCCTGAAGGGGCAGGCGGATCGGGGGACCGACTGACATGCTGAGTAGCTCGGGATACCAGTACCTTCGAGCCCAGTCCGGAGCCACAAGGATAACTTGGGCCCGGTCGCGCCTGATCTTCTTCAGCACTCTCGGCAGAAGTGGTATAGGCGGAAAGGCGTATAACAGACCGCAACTCCACTCGCGCCGAAAGGCGTCGCCGTGCGAGTGCCGTCTTGGAAACTCCAACGCGCAGAACTGATGACATTGCGCGTTCTCTTCTGTGGTGAATAGATCTAACCAAGGCTCTCCCCATTGCAGAAAGAGGCCTTGCGCCACGTCCGAGTTCAGACGCCATTCGTGATCCATCGAGCACCGACGGCTGAGTTCGTCCGCCCTGGCGTCAGAGAACCTGCCAGGTGTTGAACTGTCAAAGTCACGCCTTGACATTCCAGCCACTGCCAGAGGCGTAGAGCCTCCTGGCAAAGGGTCCACGACCCCACCCCGTCCTGTTTGTTGCAGTACCACATGGCGGTGGTGTTGTCCGTGAACACCTGCACTACACTCCCGTTGACAAAGGGGAGGAATGCCTTCAGTGCTAGACGAATCGCCCGTAGCTCCAATAGATTGATATGGAGCCGGGACTCCGCCGGAGACCAGATGCCTCTGATCTCCGCCTCTCCCAAGTGGCCTCCCCAGCCCTGGAGGGACGCGTCCGTCACGACAACGTGCTCCGGTTGGGGAAGGGAGAGGGATCTGCCTCTGACCCAATCGCGGTCCGTAAGCCACCACTGCAGTTGTCTCGCAGTGCCCTCCGAGATCAAGACGTGGTCGGACAAGTTGCCCTGATGCTGGGCCCACTGAAACTTCAGGTCCCACTGCAGAGCCCGCATCCGCCACCGGGCGTGATGCACCAGAAGGATGCAGGAAGCCATCAGCCCCAGCAGCCGCAGCGTCAACCTGACCGAAACCCGGGATAGCGGCTGAAAGATGGGAATCAAAGCCTGTATATCCCGGACCCGCCGTTCCGGAGGATAAACCCGAAACTGCGCCGAGTCCAGAACCGCTCCGATGAAAAGGAGCTTTTGAGAGGGACACAGGTGTGATTTCGGCACATTGATGGAGAACCCCAGGTTGTGCAAGAGGTCTGCCGTCATCTGAAGGTGGTGGACGACTGTCTGGGGCGAGCCCGCCTTCAACAACCAGTCGTCTAGGTAGGGGAAGACTGAAACCCCTAACCTGCGCAGATGGGCTGCAACCACCGCCATCACCTTTGTGAACACCCGTGGGGCGCTGGTAAGGCCGAAGGGGAGCACGATAAACTGAAAGTGCTCCTGGCCTACCGTGAACCGCAGGTAATGCCGGTGGGCCGGCAGGACGGGGATGTGAAAATACGCATCCTGCAAGTCCAATGCTACCATCCAGTCTTGCGGGTCGAGAGCAGCCAAGACCTGAGCTAATGTCAACATCTTGAACTTCTCCTTCCGGAGGAAGCCGTTGACGTTCCGTAGATCCAAGATAGGACGTAGGCCCCCTTTGTCCTTCTTGGGCACCAGAAAGTAGTGGGAATAGCAACCACGTCCTACTTCTGGCCCAGGAACGCGCTTGATGGCCCCCTTGGCCAAGAGGGCCGTAACTTCCTCCTGCAGAAGTGTCAAGTGGTCCCCCGACACACGGTGGTTCTGCGGTGGCATGGCTGGAGGAGTGGTCTCGAAGGGGAGGGAGTAGCCCCTTCGGACGAGTTGCAGCACCCACCTGTCCGATGTGATTGTGCGCCAGCGGGCGTGGTGATGGCGAACCCTGCCACCCACTGGCATCACATGGGCCTGAAAGCACGGACTAGGAGGATTTGGAGGCAGATGCTGCGGGGGGAGGTGTGGTCTGACCCCGCCGTTGACCCCGACCGCCTCCACAGCGGTTTCCACGGCCGCCACCGCGTTGGAAGGATTGTTGCGGCGCGTGGCTGGCAGCACGTGTGGGGACGCCCCTTCCTTGGCCACGAAAGGAGTGAAACGAACCCGTTTGCTGGCGCTGGGTCGAGAGACTCAAGGACTTGGCCGTGACCCTGGACTCCTTGAAGCGTTCCAGCGCGTGGTCCGCCTTGTCACCAAAGAGGCGACAGCCATCAAACGGCATGTCCATCAAGGCATTTTGGACATCTGCCGAAAAGTTGGCGGATCTCAGCCAGGCGTGGCGACGAATCGCCACCGTCGTGGACATAGCTCTGCCCAGCGAGTCGGTCGTATCAAGACCACACCGTATGGAATATTTAGCTGCGTTTCGGCCCTCAGCCACAGCCTTGCCGAGCTTCGCCCGCACTTCCAAGGGGCATTCTGGCAGCAGTTCCGCGACCGTATCCCACACAGAGTGGGTGTAGCGGCCCATGAGGCAAGCGGTGTTGCAAGACCGCAGTCCCAAACTCAGGGACGAGAAGACCTTCTTGCCATACTGGTCATACTTCTTAGATTCCCGGTCGGGCGGGGCCGACGGGAATGCGGTCTGGGAAGTCGAGGCCTGGATCACCAGACTCTCAGGGGTGGGATGGGTGGACAGGAACTTGGGGTCGTCCGGACACGGACGGTGGCGTCTGGCCACGTTCCGATCAACAGGCGAACCTGAAGAGGGCCTGGACCACGTGCCCAACAGAACGTCTGACAAGGCTTCGTTAAACGGCAGCAGTGGCTCCTGTGGGCATGACTGCGGTTTGAAGACCTCAGTAAGGATGTTAGAACTCACGGCCGCGACGGGGAGCTGAAGGTGTAAGGCCTTGGCAGCCCTCATCAGCACCACTGAATATGCAGCTCCCTCCTCCGATGCCACGGAAGGAGGAGAGACAAAGCCAGGGTTAGGAGAGTCGTCCAGACCACTGGCATCCCCCAAATCACCTGTCCAGTCCACGTCATACTGACACTCACGTGACAGAGGGTCCTCAGACCCCTCCCAACCTTCCCCGTACTCTTCATCATCTCCATATTCGGAGTCAACGATGTAGACCGGCTCCTCGGGGTTCACAGGCCCCATCGGCGTCGAGCCCGGCGTTGAGCGACGTCGGTTTGACTCTGCGTCCGGATTCGGGGAGGGTATGGGGACGACGCCGCCCGGAGCCGGCGCCGCAGCCCCGTCGCCGGCCGGAGCCGGCACAGGAGAACCGGTGCCGCGCGGGGGCGGCGTCGGGGGCAACCCCGATGGAATCAGCGCCGGAGCGGCCAGCAGACCACCCGGCGTCGACCCCGAAGGCCCTTGCGGCGCCGGGGTCGGAGCCGTCGGCGGCACCAGGGCCGGAGCACCCGATGGCGTCGAGTCAGGGACACCCGAGCCGCCAGGGCCCCCAGATGGGTTCACTGGGCCCAAAGGCGCCGGAAGCCCCGTCGGAGAAGTGAGCGCCCTCATGGCCATGAGGAACGCCTCAATCTCCTCAGGCGTCGCACCTTGCCCAGGGACCGGAGGGTATGGAGCAGGCCGCGCCGGCGACTCTCGCGGAGCCGCAGGGTTGGGGTCACCCGAACCCCCGGCCGCGTCGTGCGAGCGTCGGGGGGAGTCGGGGGTACGATGACGACGCCTCGACTTCTTGTGTTTCTTACCTGAAGAGCCCGACGAATGGTGGCGACTTCCGGAGCGTCCGGCGCGGGTCCGCGACCGCTCCCGCGAACGCTCCCTGGACCTCCGGCCGGACCGGGACCGCTCCCGACGCGGGGCCGACACCCGGAGCTCGAGTAGCTTGCGGGACCGCTCCCGTCTAGCCTTATTAGTCAGAGCCCGGCAATCGACGCAGGCGTCCACGTCGTGGTCGGGGCCCAGGCACCGGAGGCAGAGTCGGTGATGGTCCGTGACCGACATCGTGCGGTCACAACCGTCACAATTCTTGAAACCGGGCATCCTACCAGGCACCAAAAAGAGATACAGAAAGTTAACAAACTTGGTCAAAAGACCGGAGTACTGCTCTTCGGATCTGCGCTTACTGGCGCGGAAAAAAGAAGAACTGACGTCAGCGCGCGGAGGCGGCGTCTATATACTCCAGCGACGTCATCACGGCGCACAACGCCGACGACGGACGCGGAGCCGCAGGGGACGCCTGCAGACGACGCCTACCGACGCGCAGGGGTACTGCTACGCAAAAGTTTTCGGATCCAGACTGACGCCTGGGGATATTCTAAGGTAAGGAATCTAATACTAACGTGTTTCTTTCAGATGCTGAGGTTAGGTCCGGAGCGCGGGGTGCAGGTTCAGAGGCAGGTGAATCTGCAGGTGAGGCAGGTGAAGGGTCCTTGTGTGCGCTTCGGGGTGGCTCGGTAGCAGGCCTGAGGTCGTCCGGTGTTGAGTGCGTTGAGGGCGGCGGTGTCGTATTTCAGTGGGGTTCCTTGGTTCCGGCGGGGGCCAGGGGTTCTGGACCTGGGCGCGGTCCAGGCGCGGACGGGTGCAGACAGGCTTGCCTTAGGCGCGCCTTCAGCACGCCAGTAGCGCGGCCGCACAGTGGCCTGCATTATGTAGGGGTTGAGGGAGGGAGGAGCAGCTGGGAGGGGAAGCAGGGACCAATCGGGGGTCAGGGGGCAGGGCCGCAGGGGATGCAGTGGCGGAAACGAAGGAGCAAGGGCGGGTGAAAACTACAGTGGGACGGGCACAGGACGCGAAAGGGAAATACAATAAATACAACAGACGCATCAGGGCACAGAACGCAAAAGGAAATACAATAAATCAGTACAATCAGCAGTAGATACAGTAAAGAGATAGAAGGAGCTAAAGCTTACGATCACTGGACCACCAGGGATCGAACCTGGACAGCAGCAGCGAGGCACAGGGGCACAAGGACACAGCACTAGCAGGGTGTGCTAGCGCAGTGGGGGGGGCAAACTGTGCTGAAAACAGGATCAAGGGTCGCTCCCTTAGCCCGCAGTGGCCTGCATTATGTAGGGGTCGAGGGAGGGAGGAGCAGCTGGGAGGGGGAGTGGGGACCAATCGGGGGTCAGGGGGCGGGGCCGCAGGAGACGCAGTGGCGGGAACGAAGTATCAACGGCGGGGGAAAACTACAGTTGGACAGGCACTGGACGCGAAAGGGAAATACAATAAATACAACAGAAGCAGCAGGGCACAGAACGCAAAAGAAAATACAATAAACCAGTGCAATCCGCAGTAGATACAGTAAAGAGATAGAAGGAGGCAAAGCTTTCGATCACTGGACCACCAGGGATCGAACCGGCGGTAGCAACAGCGAGGCATAAGGGCACAAGGACACAGCACTAGCAGGGTGTGCTATCGTGGTGGGGGGCCACTCTGGCCTGAAAACAGGGTCAAGAGGAGCCTCTGACTCTTGGCATTCTAGCATCAAACCAGAAACAAGAAATGTAGGCGGTCCATAGAATCTCTTTTTAACTTGATTCTGTGGTAGGAGTTAAACACATTGCTGCGTTTTTGAAGGTCTATAAAAGTCGATGGGGCTGGTGGGCAGAGCTTGCTCGTGACCAAGATGGCCGCTTGAGCCCTTGGCTCTGTATCATCGTTTGAAAATCCGGCATATATCCAACAGCATCGTACAACTTTTACCTCTCCGCTGATGAGATTTGATTATCGGAGCACTCTAGAACGACAGGGAGCAAACTCCGGCTCGTTTGCCTCCAGGATTGACCGGGATACAAGCACTTGATATTGCCCGATCTGCAAGGCCTGAATCCCCGGTATCGAGTAGCACGTTGTGGGAGGCTGCGTCTGACGGTGTGCCGCGAAGACACCTGGGACGTGGCCGATGCTGCAGCGGCCAGGGAGACCGGATGCGACCTTTGCCTTGGCGGGCACCACTGAACCGGGGCGTGCTTGAGAGACTCATACAGCTGCGGAGTGGTGCATTGCATGTTCACCTCAAGAAAGTTTTTGGTGCCGGGGAACTGACTCGGCGAGTCCTTTAATGCTTCAACGCACGCATACAGCTACAGCTGCACGAACGCCCACTGGAGCTTGAACAAGTCGGTAAGAACTGTGGGGTGTTATCCAGACAGAGTGCAACCCTTGGCGGAAGAGATTTGCAGACAGAAGTGCTCGATGGGGGCCCCTCCCCTTGAAGTCTGCCATCTTGCTGTGCAGCGTTCGGAGCGCGGTGAGCCTGGCTCTGGGGGAGGCACTGCGGTGAGGGGCAGAGATCATCGGGTCCGAGTTCGGGGAGTTTGCTGCAGTAGGAAAATCTGCTGAAGAGTGCTGTCTGGTGGGCAGGCTGCTGTGCGCCCGCAGGTGTGCTGGACCTCCGAATGAGTTGCGCATATGGTCGAGATCTGATCATCCATGGTCGACAGGGAATAGAGGGGCACACACGATGCAGTGCAAATATACTGTGGGCTGGTTGCTCTGCCCGGTGAAGCGGTGTGCAGGAACCGGGCCAGTGCCTGAGAGAAGAGGGGAGTGTGGTACTGGATGTGTTATACAGGACTGTGTGGTGTTCTGTGAGAGGTCCTGGGGAGGGGCAGCGTGACATTTTTCTGGCACGTAGGCTCTTCCCTGGCGTACAACTGGGACCCTTTGCAGGCACATGCAGCCATAGTGCCCGAATGGCTGAGACTGTCGGTGTGGGCTTCTGGGGGCGGATATACTGAGCTGCTCTACCATGAGTGCTGTCTAAAACAACAAACAGGAGCTTTGAGACTGGAGACATCTGATGCGCATCACAATCACTCTAGCTATATTGAGAGCTGAATCCCAGTGCGGTAGAGTTGTGTGATCCTGTCTGGAGGGCCCATCTAATTGCAACAATAGGCAAAGTAGACAGAGTGCAACCCAAACTCTCCTTTGAACAGAAATGGTTGAAATTACATGACCCCTCTACGGATGAGGCTTTCAGGATGCAGGCTCCTATGACCGACGATCCTCGCCAGGATATTCGGTGTATGCTCCTGGCCATGGAAAAGATTTTGCAAAGCGGCATCACCTCCCTGGGCACGAAAATTAACGTTTTCTCCTACAGGATGGACAGGATGGTGGAGTGCTTAGACAAACATGCTGAATGGTTGGATATGTCCGAGCAGAGGCTTACGAAGGTGGAAGAAGCACACACCACACTCAACTTGGACCACAGGCAACTTGGGAAGGTCCTACGTGTCCTTCAAGATAAAACAGAGGACTTAGAAGCGCGTTCACGTCGCTGTAACCTCAGAATCACAGGCCTGCCGTGGTCAAACCCCGACTGGTAATATGGAACAATTTGTCGAGAAGATGTTGGTCATGCTACTGGGAGAGGGATACTTCTCCACTATGTTTTTGGTGGAGAGAGCACATCGCTCCCTGGGGCCGTGCCCGCCTCCGGGGTCACCACTGCGACCAATTATCACAAAAATTCTCAACTATCGTGACAGATACACTGCCCTGCGTCTGGCGAGGGGAAAACAGTCATTCATATACAAAGGATTCACAATATCGCTGTTTCCTGACTTCACTATACATGTGCAGGAGGCACACATACAATTTGTTCCAATGAAAAAAACTATGTGACGTAGGCATAGACTATTCCATGCTGTATCCCCCTAAGTTCCAGGTCAACGGACAAGGCTGCTCTCACATTTTTACAGACCCCGAAGTCCCTACAGAAGGCCCTGAAGGGTTGGTCCAAGGAACAGAGTCACAGCCCATAATGGCACCTGCTGGATGAAGAGGCCGGAGGTTCATTGTATGGCTCCCTTGAGCTTTGGGCCGACGGGCTCTTGGACGACGCACCTGCGTGCCTGTTCTGGCATCGAGGCCTTTGACTGTGGTGTGGTGGCCTTCTCTTCCACCCCTAACGATCTTTCTCTACTGATGAGGGAAGTTATCCCGAAACCCGAGACATGTCTCGGGCGATATCCTAAAACCCGGGACATGTATCGGGTCTAGAGATTCATCAGTCCAACAAGCACCGACCCCAACGCCGGAAACAAAGACATCACCCCATCGCAAGACCTCTGCAATTCCCTCGCCTCCTACTTCCACAACAAGATTGCGGACATTCACAACAGCTTCAGCACTCAACCGACGCACGCCACGACCGAACCACCGCCCCCCCACCACCACCCTCCACGCCTGGACTCCGATCAGCACCGAAGACACCGTCCGCACGATGAACTCCATCCACTCCGGATCTCCGACCGACCCCTGCCCCCTGCCCTCACCACGTCTTCAACAAGGCCGACGCTGTCATCGCACCCCACCTGCGGGACATAATCAACACCTCCTTCGACACCGCCACCTTCCCGGAGAGCTGGAAGCACGCCGAACTCAGCGCCCTACTCAAGAAACTTACAGCGGACCCCACCGAACTCAAGAATTACCGCCCCATCTCGCTCCACCCGTTCCCAGCCAAAGTCATCGAGAAGACCGTCAACAAACAGCTGGCCGCCTTCCTCGAGACGAATGGATCCCTCGACCCCTCACAGTCTGGCTTCCGAGCCAACCACAGCACCGAGACCGCCCTCATCGCTGCCACCGATGACATCCGAGCCCTGATGGACAACGGAGAAACAGCGGCCCTGATCCTTCTAGACCTCTCCGCGGCATTCGACACTGTTTGCCACCGCACCCTAGTGCAGCGCCTCAGCAACGTCGGAATCCAGGAGAAGGCACTGGAATGGATCATCTCCTTCCTCGACGGAAGAACACAGAGAGTCCGTCTACCACCGAAGTCACCTGCGGCGTCCCTCAAGGATCCTCGCTGAGCCCCACCCTCTTCAACGTCTACATGAGCCCCCTCGCGGCCATCGCACGCCAACACAACCTCAACATCATCTCCTACGCTGACGACACCCAGCTGATCCTCTCCGTGACCAACGACCCCGCCGCCGCCAGAGCCAACCTTCACGAAGGGATGAAAGACGTAGCCGAGTGGATGACGACCAGCCGCCTGAAACTGAAGACAGACAAGACGGAAGTCCTCATCCTGGGTTCCTCGCTTTGGGCCGACGGGCTCTTGGATGACGCACATGCGTGCCGGTTCTGGCATCGAGGCCTTTGACTGTGGTGTGGCGGCCTTCTCTTCCACCCCTAACGATCTTTCTCTACTGATGAGGGAAGTTATCCTGAAACCCGAGACATGTCTCGGGCGAAATCCTAAAACCCGGGACATGTAGCGGGTCTAGAGATTCATCAGTCCAACAAGCACAGACTTGCACCCACCTGGGTGATCCAATAAAGAACTACAAGTACCAGAGGCCCGAGGGGCGATCCGGAGGAGGGGCTAACGGTGTGCGCTCCATTGATGACTAAACACAGTATGGCTCCCTTGAGCTTTGGGCCGACGGGCTCTTGGACGACGCACCTGCGTGCCGGTTCTGGCATCGAGGCCTTTGACTGTGGTGTGGCGGCCTTCTCTTCCACCCCTAACGATCTTTCTCTACTGATGAGGGAAGTTATCCCGAAGCCCGAGACATGTCTCGGGCGATATCCTAAAACCCGGGACATGTATCGGGTCTAGAGATTCATCAGTCCAACAAGCACCGACTTGCACCCACCTGTGTGATCCACTAAAGAACTACAAGTACCAGAGTCCCGAGGGGTGATCCGGAAGAGGGGCTAGCGGCGTGCGCTCCATTGATGACTAAACACAATATAGCTCCCTTGAGCTTTGGGCCGACGGGCTCTTGGATGACGCACCTGCGTGCCGGTTCTGGCATCGAGGCCTTTGACTGTGGTGTGGCGGCCTTCTCTTCCACCCCTAACGATCTTTCTCTACTGATGAGGGAAGTTATCCCGAAACCCGAGACATGTCTTGGGCGATATCCTAAAACCCGGGACATGTATCGGGTCTAAAGATTCATCAGTCCAACAAGCACCGACTTGCACCCACCTGGGTGATCCACTAAAGAACTACAAGTACCAGAGTCCCGAGGGGTGATCCGGAGGAGGGGCTAGCAGTGTGCGCTCCATTGATGACTAAACACAATATGGCTCCCTTGAGGTTTGGGCCGACGGGCTCTTGGATGGCGCACCTGCGTGCCGGTTCTGGCATCGAGGCCTTTGACTGTGGTGTGGCGGCCTTCTCTTCCACCCCTAACGATCTTTCTCTACTGATGAGGGAAGTTATCCCGAAACCCGAGACATGTCTCAGGCGATATCCTAAAACTCGGGACATGTATCGGGTCTAGAGATTCATCAGTCCAACAAGCACTGACTTGCACCCACCTGGGTGATCCAATAAATAACTACAAGTACCAGAGTCCCGAGGGGCGATCCAGAGGAGAGGCTAGCGGTGTGCGCTCCATTGATGACTAAACACAATATGGCTCCCTTGAGCTTTGGGCCGACGGGCTCTTGGACGAAGCACCTGCATGCCGGTTCTGGCATCGAGGCCTTTGACTGTGGTGTGGCAGCCTTCTCTTCCACCCCTAACAATCTTTCTCTACTGATGAGGGAAGTTATCCTGAAACCCGAGACATGTCTCGGGCGATATCCTAAAACCCGGGACATGTATCGGGTCTAGAGATTCATCAGTCCAACAAGCACAGACTTGCACCCACCTGGGTGATCCAATAAAGAACTACAAGTACCAGAGTTCCGAGGGGCGATCCGGAGGAGGGGCTAGCGGTGTGCGCTCCATTGATGACTAAACACAGTATGGCTCCCTTGAGCTTTGGGCCGACGGGCTCTTGGACGACGCACCTGCGTGCCGGTTCTGGCATCGAGGCCTTTGACTGTGGTGTGGCGGCCTTCTCTTCCACCCCTAACGATCTTTCTCTACTGATGAGGGAAGTTATCCCGAAGCCCGAGACATGTCTCGGGCGATATCCTAAAAACCCGGGATATGTATCGGGTCTAGAGATTCATCAGTCCAACAAGCACCGACCTGCACCCACCTGTGTGATCCACTAAAGAACTACAAGTACCAGAGTCCCGAGGGGGGATCCGGAAGAGGGGCTAGCGGCGTGCGCTCCATTGATGACTAAACACAATATAGCTCCCTTGAGCTTCGGGCCGACGGGCTCTTGGATGACGCACCTGCGTGCCGGTTCTGGCATCGAGGCCTTTGACTGTGGTGTGGCGGCCTTCTCTTCCACCCCTAACGATCTTTCTCTACTGATGAGGGAAGTTATCCCGAAACCCGAGACATGTCTCGGGCGATATCCTAAAACCCGGGACATGTATCGGGTCTAGAGATTCATCAGTCCAACAAGCACCGACTTGCACCCACCTGGGTGATCCACTAAAGAACTACAAGTACCAGAGTCCCGAGGGGCGATCCGGAGGAGGGGCTAGCGGTGTGCGCTCCATTGATGACTAAACACAATATGGCTCCCTTGAGCTTTGGGCCGACGGGCTCTTGGATGACGCGCCTGCGTGCCGGTTCTGGCATCGAGGCCTTTGACTGTGGTGAGGCGGCCTTCTCTTCCACTCCTAACGATCTTTCTCTACTGATGAGGGAAGTTATCCTGAAACCCGAGACATGTCTCGGGCGATATCCTAAAACCCGGGACATATATCGGGTCTAGAGATTCATCAGTCCAACAAGCACCGACTTGCACCCACCTGGGTGATCCACTAAAGAACTACAAGTACCAGAGTCCCGAGGGGCGATCCGGAGGAGGGGCTAGCGATGTGCGCTCCATTGATGACTAAACACAATATGGCTCCCTTGAGCTTTGGGCCGACAGGCTCTTGGACGACGCACCTGCGTGCCGGGTTTGGCATCGAGGCCTTTGACTGTGGTGAGGCGGCCTTCTCTTCCACCCCTAACGATCTTTCTCTACTGATGAGGGAAGTTATCCTGAAACCCGAGACATGTCTCGGGCGATATCCTAAAACCAGGGACATGTATCGGGTCTAGAGATTCATCAGTCCAACAAGCACCGACTTGCACCCACCTGGGTGATCCACTAAAGAACTACAAGTACCAGAGTCCCGAGGGGCGATCCGGAGGAGGGGCTAGCGATGTGCGCTCCATTGATGACTAAACACAATATGGCTCCCTTGAGCTTTGGGCCGACAGGCTCTTGGACGACGCACCTGCGTGCCGGTTCTGGCATCGAGGCCTTTGACTGTGG
Source organism: Lissotriton vulgaris (assembly GCF_964263255.1). Classification (NCBI taxonomy): domain Eukaryota; kingdom Metazoa; phylum Chordata; class Amphibia; order Caudata; family Salamandridae; genus Lissotriton; species Lissotriton vulgaris. The sequence goes on along the minus strand of NC_141693.1, from coordinate 653,824,868 downwards.
TGTGGCGGCCTTCTCTTCCACCCCTAACGATCTTTTTCTACTGATGAGGGAAGTTATCCCGAAACCCGAGACATGTCTCGGGCGATATCCTAAAACCCGGGACATATATCGGGTCTAGAGATTCATCAGACCAACAAGCACCGACTTGCACCCACCTGGGTGATCCACTAAAAAACTACAAGTACCAGAGTCCCGAGGGCGATCCGGAGGAGGGGCTAGCGGTGTACGCTCTATTGATGACTAAACACAATATGGCTCCCTTGAGCTTTGGGCCGACGGGCTCTTGGACGAAGCACCTGCATGCCGGTTCTGGCATCGAGGCCTTTGACTGTGGTGTGGCGGCCTTCTCTTCCACCCCTAACAATCTTTCTCTACTGATGAGGGAAGTTATCCCGAAACCTGAGACATGTCTCGGGCGATATCCTAAAACCCGGGACACGTATCGGGTCTAGAGATTCATCAGTCCAACAAGCACCGACTTGCACCCACCTGGTTGATCCACTAAAGAACTACAAGTACCAGAGTCCCGAGGGGCGATCCGGAGGAGGGGCTAGCGGTGTGCGCTCCATTGATGACTAAACACAATAATGCTCCCTTGAGCTTTGGGCCGACGGGCTCTTGGAAGAGGCACCTGCATGCCAGTTCTGGCATCGAGGCCTTTGACTGTGGTGTGGCGGCCTTCTCTTCCTCCCCTAACAATCTTTCTCTACTGATGAGGGAAGTTATCCCGAAACCCGAGACATGTCTCGGGCGATATCCTAAAACCCGGGACATGTATCGGGTCTAGAGATTCATCAGTCCAACAAGCACCGACTTGCACCCACCTGGGTGATCCACTAAAAAACTACAATTACCAGAGTCCCGAGGGGCGATCCGGAGGAGGGGCTAGCGATGTGCGCTCCCTTGGTGACTAAACACAATATGGCTCCCTTGAGCTTTGGGCCGACGGGCTCTTGGACGAAGCACCTGCATGCCGGTTCTGGCATCGAGGCCTTTGACTGTGGTGTGGCGGCCTTCTCTTCCACCCCTAACGATCTTTTTCTACTGATGAGGGAAGTTATCCCGAAACCCGAGACATGTCTCGGGCGATATCCTAAAACCCGGGACATATATCGGGTCTAGACATTCATCAGTCCAACAAGCACCGACTTGCACCCACCTGGGTGATCCACTAAAAAACTACAATTACCAGAGTCCCGAGGGGCGATCCGGAGGAGGGGCTAGCGGTGTGCGCTCCCTTGGTGACTAAACACAATATGGCTCCCTTGAGCTTTGGGCCGACGGGCTCTTGGACGAAGCACCTGCATGCCGTTTCTGGCATCGAGGCCTTTGACTGTGGTGTGGCGGCCTTCTCTTCCACCCCTAACGATCTTTCTCTACTGATGAGGGAAGTTATCCCGAAACCCGAGGCATGTCTCGGGCGATATCCTAAAACCCGGGACATGTATCCGGTCTAGAGATTCATCAGTCCAACAAGCACCGACTTGCACCCACATGGGTGATCCACTAAAGAACTACAAGTACCAGAGTCCCGAGGGGCGATCCGGAGGAGGGGCTAGCGGTGTGCGCTCCATTGATGACTAAACACAATATGGCTCCCTTGAGCTTTGGGCCGACGGGCTCTTGGACGACGCACCTGTGTGCCGGTTCTGGCATCGAGGCCTTTGACTGTGGTGTGGTGGCCTTCTCTTCCACCCCTAACGATCTTTCTCTACTGATGAGGGAAGTTATCCCGAAACTCGAGACATGTCTCGGGCGATATCCTAAAACCCGGGACATGTATCGGGTCTAGAGATTCATCAGTCCAACAAGCACCGACTTGCACCCACCTGGGTGATCCACTAAAGAACTACAAGTACCAGAGTCCTGAGGGGTGATCCGGAGGAGGGGCTAGCGGTGTGCGCTCCATTGATGACTAAACACAATATGGCTCCCTTGAGCTTTGGGCCGACGGGCTCTTGGACGACGCACCTGCGTGCCGGTTCTGGCATCAAGGCCTTTGACTGTGGTGTGGCGGCCTTCTCTTCCACCCCTAACAATCTTTCTCTACTGATGAGGGAAGTTATCCCGAAACCCGAGACATGTCTCGGGCGATATCCTAAAACCCGGGACATGTATCGGGTCTAGAGTTTCATCAGTCCAACAAGCACCGACTTGCACCCACCTGGGTGATCCTCTAAAGAACTACAAGTACCAGAGTCCCGAGGGGCGATCCGGAGGAGGGGTTAGCGGAGGAGGGGCTAGCGGTGTGACCTAGTTTAGGACACCTCCCGCGCCACACGGCCACCAGCTGCTGCGTGTGCCTCCCGCCTGCCTGCCTCGCTGCCCCGGCCGCCGCCGTGTGACCACGCCCCCTGCCACCGAGTGGCGTGGTCTCCTACGGTCTAGCGCTGTGCTCGCCTGACCTGCAGGCTCCTGTACCCCGTTCTCTTGCGGTGTGCCCCTTTGCCTGTTGAGCTATTTTGCTCATTTGTATTGTATTGTGATTATTGTATTTTTCGCCTGTTTCTCGCTCCCCCCGGTCTCCTCCCTACCCGCTCCCCGCCACCGCCGCTAACCACGCCCCCTTTTTCTTTCTGTACCCTCCCCGCTCCCGCCTCCCAGCTGCTCCGCCCTCCCTCGCACTTGGCCATATATGGCGACCGTGCGACGCAGGTGAGTGTGACCTAGTTTAGGACACCCCCCGCGCCGCACGGCCACCAGCTGCTGCTGCGTGTGCCTCCCGCCTGCCTGCCTCGCTGCCCCGGCCGCCGCCGTGTGACCACGCCCCCTGCCGCCGAGCGGCATGGTCTCCTACGGTCTAGCGCTGTGCTCGCCTGACCTGCAGGCTCCTGTACCCCGTTCTCTTGCTGTGTGCCTCTCTGCCTGTTGAGCTATTTTGCTCATTTGTATTGTATTGTGATTATTGTATTTTTCGCCTGTTTCTCGCTCCCCCCGGTCTCCTCCCTACCCGCTCCCCGCTTCCCGCCACCGCCGCTAACCACGCCCCCTTTTTCTTTCTGTACCCTCCCCGCTCCCGCCTCCCAGCTGCTCCGCCCTCCCTCGCACTTCGCCATATATGGCGACCGTGCGAACGCGCAGCGGTCACGTGCAGCGGGAGCGCCGATTGTGCGCCGAGGGCGCGCCAAAGGTAAGCCCGTCTGCGCCCGTCCGCGCCTGGACCGCGCCCAGCGCCCGAATCCCTGGCCCCCACCGACGGAAGACGACCCGACTGTCATACGACGCCACCGAACTCATCGCACTCAACACCGGCGGGATCCCTGGATGCTACCGAGCCACTCCGAGGTGCACCCACAGACCCTTCAGCTGCCATGCCTGCAAGTTCACCTGCATCCGGACCTGCCCAGCACCAGCACCCGCCAAGCCGAACACCAGCAGCAACCACCTCAAGTGCATCCTGCTCAACACCCGCTCCGTCCACAGGCACGCCATCGAACTCTGGAACCTCCTCGACACCACAGCTCCTGACGTTGCCTTCCTCACGGAGACCTGGATGAACAACTCCTCAGCACCCGACATCGCCATCGCCATCCCAGAGGAATACAAGATCACCCGAAGAGACCGCGTCAAACATACGGAAGGAGGCATCGCCATCATCCACAGGGACACCATCCACATCACGACCAACACCGACGACACCCTGGCAACCGCCGAACACCTGCACTTCCAGATCCGCACCGACCCGAACACCACCCTCAGAGGCACCTTGATCTACCGACCCCCGGGACCACGCACACAATTCAGCGAGGACATCGCCGACTTCGTCAGCCCGCATGCCCTCCCCTCCGCTGACTACATCCTCCTGGGGGACCTCAACTTCCACCTGGAGAACAACAACAACCGCAACACCATCACCCTGCTCGACAACCTCGCCAACCTCGGACTCAAGCAGCTGGTGTCCACCCCCACCCACCTCGCCGGACACACACTCGACGCCGTCTTCTCATCCAGCAAAGACATCGCCTTCAGCCACGCCACTACACTCCACTGGACGGACCACAGCTGCGTCCACTTCACCTTCAGAAGAACGACGATCCACCACCACCAGCAACAGGTTGCTCGAAGAAGCTGGAACAAGATCACAGCCGACCAGCTCGCCGCTTCCCTGAGCCAGCACCCTCCCGCCAGCTCTGCGAACCCCAGCCAGGCCGCCAACAACCTCACGAAGTGGATCAGCAACTGCGCGGACGAACTCGCCCCACTGAGGACCCCGCCCAGCAGACCCGGCAGCAAGAAGGCCCCATGGTTCACCGACGAACTCAAGAGCTCCAAGAAGAACTGCTGAGCCCTCGAGAAATCCTGGAGAAGGGAACCAACACCGGACAACATGACCGCCCTCAAGCTTGCCACCCGGAAGCACCACCAACTGATCCGCGCCACCAAGAAAACTGCATTCAAGGACCGGCTGGACAACAACGCACACAATTGCAAGGAACTCTTCAACATCGTGAAAGAGCTCTCCAACCCCAACGCCAGAAACAACGACATCACCCCATCGCAAGACCTCTGCAATTCCCTCGCCTCCTACTTCCACAACAAGATCGCGGACATTCACAACAGCTTTAGCACTCAACCGACGCACGCCACGGCTGAACCACCGCCCCCCACCACCACCCTCCACGCCTGGACTCTGATCAGCACCGAAGACACCGTCCGCACGATGAACTCCATCCACTCCGGATCTCCGACCGACCCCTGCCCTCACCACGTCTTCAACAAGGCCGACGCTGTCATCGCACCCCACCTGCGGGACATCATCAACACCTCCTTCGACACCGCCACCTTCCCGGAGAGCTGGAAGCACGCCGAACTCAGCGCCCTACTCAAGAAACCTACAGCGGACCCCACCGAACTCAAGAATTACCGCCCCATCTCGCTCCACCCGTTCCCAGCCAAAGTCATCGAGAAGACCGTCAACAAACAGCTGGCCGCCTTCCACGAGACGAATGGATCCCTCGACCCCTCACAGTCTGGCTTCCGAGCCAACCACAGCACCGAGACCGCCCTCATCGCTGCCACCGATGACATCCAAGCCCTGATGGACAACGGAGAAACAGCGGCCCTGATCCTCCTAGACCTCTCCGCGGCATTCGACACTGTTTGCCACCGCACCCTAGTGCAGCGCCTCAGCAACGTCGGAATCCTGGAGAAGGCACTGGAATGGATCATCTCCTTCCTCGATGGAAGAACACAGAGAGTCCGTCTACCACCGTACAAGTCAGAGGCCACCGAAGTCATCTGCGGCGTCCCTCAAGGATCCTCGCTGAGCCCCACCCTCTTCAACGTCTACATGAGCCCCCTCGCGGCCATCGCACGCCAACACAACCTCAACATCATCTCCTATGCTGACGACACCCAGCTGTTCCTCTCCCTGACCAACGACCCCGCCGCCGCCAGAGCCAACCTTCACGAAGGGATGAAAGACGTAGCCGAGTGGATGACGACCAGCCGCCTGAAACTGAACTCAGACAAGACGGAAGTCCTCATCCTGGGTTCCTCGCCCTCCGCCTGGGACGACTCCTGGTGGCCCCCCGCCCTGGGCACCACACCCAAACCGACAGACCACGCACGCAACCTGGGCTTCATCTTGGACTCCTCCCTCACCATGACCAGACAAGTCAACGCCGTCTCCTCGTCATGCTTCAACATCCTGCGCATGCAACGGAAGATCTTCCGGTGGATCCCCACCGAGACCAGGAAGACGGTCACCCAGGCCCTCGTCACCAGCCGACTGGACTACGGCAACGCCCTCTACGCCGGAACCACCGCCAAGCTCCAGAAGAGACTCCAGCGGATCCAGAACGCCTCAGCCAGACTCATCCTCGACATCCCACGACACAGCCACATCTCCGGACATCTGAAAGACCTGCATTGACTCCCCGTCAACAAAAGAATCACCTTCCGTCTCCTCACCCACGCACACAAAGCCCTACACGATCAAGGCCCGAGCTAACTCAACAACCGCATCAACTTCTACGCTCCCAAACGTCATCTCCGATCAGCCAGCCACGCCCTCGCCGCCGTCCCCCGCATCCGAAGAACGACAACAGGAGGAAGGTCCTTCTCCTACCTGGCCGCCAAGACCTGGAACTCCCTCCCTCCCTCCCTGCGCCTGACCCAAGACCACCTCTCCTTCAGGAAGAAGCTCAAGACCTGGCTATTCGAGCAGTAGCAGCACCCCCCCCCCCCCAAGCGCCTTGAGACCCTCCGGGTAAGTAGTGCGCTCTATAAATGTCTGTGATTGATTGATTGCGCTCCATTGATGACTAAACACAATATGGCTCCTTTGAGCTTTGGGCCGACGGGCTCTTGGACGAACCACCTGCGTGCCGGTTCTGGCATCGAGGCCTTTGACTGTGGTGTGGCGGCCTTCTCTTCCACCCCTAACGATCTTTCTCTACTGATGAGGGAAGTTATCCCGAAACCCGAGACATGTCTCAGGCGATATCCTAAAACTCGGGACATGTATCGGGTCTAGAGATTCATCAGTCCAACAAGCACTGACTTGCACCCACCTGGGTGATCCAATAAATAACTACAAGTACCAGAGTCCCGAGGGGCGATCCAGAGGAGAGGCTAGTGGTGTGCGCTCCATTGATGACTAAACACAATATGGCTCCTTTGAGCTTTGGGCCGACGGGCTCTTGGACGAAGCACCTGCATGCCGGTTCTGGCATCGAGGCCTTTGACTGTGGTGTGGCGGCCTTCTCTTCCACCCCTAACGATCTTTCTCTACTGATGAGGGAAGTTATCCCGAAACCCGAGACATGTCTCGGGCGATATCCTAAAACCCGGGACATGTATCGGGTCTAGAGATTCATCAGTCCAACAAGCACCGACTTGCACCCACCTTGGTTATCCACTAAAGAACTACAAGTACCAGAGTCCCGAGGGGCGATCCGGAGGAAGGGCTAGCGGTGTGCGCTCCATTGATGACTAAACACAATAATGCTCCCTTGAGCTTTGGGCCGACGGGCTCTTGGACGACGCACCTGCGTGCCGGTTCTGGCATCGAGGCCTTTGACTGTGGTGTGGCGGCCTTCTCTTCCACCCCTAACGATCTTTCTCTACTGATGAGGGAAGTTATCCCAAAACCCGAGACATGTCTCGGGCGATATCCTAAAACCCGGGACATGTATTGGGTCTAGAGATTCATCAGTCCAACAAGCACCGACTTGCACCCACCTGGGTGATCCAATAAAGAACCGCAAGTACCAGAGTCCCGAGGGGCGATCCGGAGGAGGGGCTAGCGGTGTGCGCTCCATTGATGACTAAACACAATATGGCTCCCTTGAGCTTTGGGCCGACGGGCTCTTGGACGACGCACCTGCGTGCCGGTTCTGGCATCGAGGCCTTTGACTGTGGTGTGGCGGCCTTCTCTTCCACCCCTAACGATCTTTCTCTACTGATGAGGGAAGTTATCTCGAAACCCGAGACATGTCTCGGGCGATATCCTAAAACCCGGGACATGTATCGGGTCTAGAGATTCATCAGTCCAACAAGCACCGACTTGCATCCACCTGGGTGATCCACTAAGGAACTACAAGTACCAGAGTCCCGAGGGGTGATCCGGAGGAGGGGCTAGTGTCGTGCGCTCCATTGATGACTAAACACAATATGGCTCCCTTGAGCTTTGGGCCGACGGGCTCTTGGATGACGCACCTGCGTGCCGGTTCTGGCATCGAGGCCTATGACTGTGGTGTGGCGGCCTTCTCTTCCACCCCTAACGATCTTTCTCTACTGATGAGGGAAGTTATCCCAAAACCCGAGACATGTCTCGGGCGATATCCTAAAACCCGGGACATGTATCGGGTCTAGAGATTCATCAGTCCAACAAGCACCGACTTGCACCCACCTGGGTGATCCAATAAAGAACCGCAAGTACCAGAGTCCCGAGGGGCGATCCGGAGGAGGGGCTAGCGGTGTGCGCTCCATTGATGACTAAACACAATATGGCTCCCTTGAGCTTTGGGCCGACGGGCTCTTGGACGACGCACCTGCGTGCCGGTTCTGGCATCGAGGCCTTTGACTGTGGTGTGGCGGCCTTCTCTTCCACCCCTAACGATCTTTCTCTACTGATGAGGGAAGTTATCTCGAAACCCGAGACATGTCTCGGGCGATATCCAAAAACCCGGGACATGTATCGGGTCTAGAGATTCATCAGTCCAACAAGCACCGACTTGCACCCACCTGGGTGATCCACTAAGGAACTACAAGTACCAGAGTCCCGAGGGGTGATCCGGAGGAGGGGCTAGTGTCGTGCGCTCCATTGATGACTAAACACAATATGGCTCCCTTGAGCTTTGGGCCGACGGGCTCTTGGATGACGCACCTGCGTGCCGGTTCTGGCATCGAGGCCTATGACTGTGGTGTGGCGGCCTTCTCTTCCACCCCTAACGATCTTTCTCTACTGATGAGGGAAGTTATCCTGAAACCCGAGACATGTCTCGGGCGATATCCTAAAACCCGGGACATGTATCGGGTCTAGAGATTCATCAGTCCAACAAGCACCGACTTGCACCCACCTGGGTGATCCACTAAAGAACTACTAGTACCAGAGTCCCGAGGGGCGATCCGGAGGAGGGGCTAGCGGTGTGCGCTCCATTGATGAATAAACACAATATGGCTCCCTTGAGCTTTGGGCCGACGGGCTCTTGGACGACGCACCTGCGTGCCGGTTCTGGCATCGAGGCCTTTGACTGTGGTGAGGCGGCCTTCTCTTCCACCCCTAACGATCTTTCTCTACTGATGAGGGAAGTTATCCTGAAACCCGAGACATGTCTCGGGCGATATCCTAAAACCCGGGACATGTATCGGGTCTAGAGATTCATCAGTCCAACAAGCACCGACTTGCACCCACCTGGTGATCCACTAAAGAACTACAAGTACCAGAGTCCCGAGGGGCGATCCGGAGGAGGGGCTAGCGATGTGCGCTCCATTGATGACTAAACACAATATGGCTCCCTTGACATTTGGGCCGACAGGCTCTTGGACGATGCACCTGCGTGCCGGTTCTGGCATCGAGGCCTTTGACTGTGGTGTGGCGGCCTTCTCTTCCACCCCTAACGATCTTTTTCTACTGATGAGGGAAGTTATCCCGAAACCCGAGACATGTCTCGGGCGATATCCTAAAACCCGGGACATATATCGGGTCTAGAGATTCATCAGTCCAACAAGCACCGACTTGCACCCACCTGGGTGATCCACTAAAAAACTACAAGTACCAGAGTCCCGAGGGGCGATCCGGAGGAGGGGCTAGCGGTGTGCGCTCCATTGATGACTAAACACAATATGGCTCCCTTGAGCTTTGGGCCGACGGGCTCTTGGAAGAAGCACCTGCATGCCGGTTCCGGCATCGAGGCCTTTGACTGTGGTGTGGCGGCCTTCTCTTCCACCCCTAACGATCTTTCTCTACTGATGAGGGAAGTTATCCCGAAACCCGAGACATGTCTCAGGCGATATCCTAAAACTCGGGACATGTATCGGGTCTAGAGATTCATCAGTCCAACAAGCACTGACTTGCACCCACCTCGGTGATCCAATAAATAACTACAAGTACCAGAGTCCCGAGGGGCGATCCAGAGGAGAGGCTAGCAGTGTGCGCTCCATTGATGACTAAACACAATATGGCTCCCTTGAGCTTTGGGCCGACGGGCTCTTGGACGAAGCACCTGCATGCCGGTTCTGGCATCGAGGCCTTTGACTGTGGTGTGGCAGCCTTCTCTTCCACCCCTAACAATCTTTCTCTACTGATGAGGGAAGTTATCCTGAAACCCGAGACATGTCTCGGGCGATATCCTAAAACCCGGGACATGTATCGGGTCTAGAGATTCATCAGTGCAACAAGCACCGACTTGCACTCACCTGGGTGATCCAATAAAGAACTACAAGTACCAGAGTCCCGAGGGGCGATCCGGAGGAGGGGCTAGCGGTGTGCGCTCCATTGATGACTAAACACAATATGGCTCCCTTGAGCTTTGGGCCGACGGGCTCTTGGACGACGCACCTGCGTGCCGGTTCTGGCATTGAGGCCTTTGACTGTGGTGTGGCGGCCTTCTCTTCCACCCCTAACAATCTTTCTCTACTGATGAGGGAAGTTATCCCGAAACCCGAGACATGTCTCGGGCGATATCCTAAAACCCGGGACATATATCGGGTCTAGACATTCATCAGTCCAACAAGCACCGACTTGCACCCACCTGGGTGATCCACTAAAAAACTACAATTACCAGAGTCCCGAGGGGCGATCCGGAGGAGGGGCTAGCGGTGTGCGCTCCCTTGGTGACTAAACACAATATGGCTCCTTTGAGCTTTGGGCCGACGGGCTCTTGGACGAACCACCTGCGTGCCGGTTCTGGCATCGAGGCCTTTGACTGTGGTGTGGCGGCCTTCTCTTCCACCCCTAACGATCTTTCTCTACTGATGAGGGAAGTTATCCCGAAACCCGAGACATGTCTCAGGCGATATCCTAAAACTCGGGACATGTATCGGGTCTAGAGATTCATCAGTCCAACAAGCACTGACTTGCACCCACCTGGGTGATCCAATAAATAACTACAAGTACCAGAGTCCCGAGGGGCGATCCAGAGGAGACGCTAGTGGTGTGCGCTCCATTGATGACTAAACACAATATGGCTCCTTTGAGCTTTGGGCCGACGGGCTCTTGGACGAAGCACCTGCATGCCGGTTCTGGCATCGAGGCCTTTGACTGTGGTGTGGCGGCCTTCTCTTCCACCCCTAACGATCTTTCTCTACTGATGAGGGAAGTTATCCCGAAACCCGAGACATGTCTCGGGCGATATCCTAAAACCCGGGACATGTATCGGGTCTAGAGATTCATCAGTCCAACAAGCACCGACTTGCACCCACCTTGGTTATCCACTAAAGAACTACAAGTACCAGAGTCCCGAGGGGCGATCCGGAGGAGGGGCTAGCGGTGTGCGCTCCATTGATGACTAAACACAATATGGCTCCCTTGAGCTTTGGGCCGACGGGCTCTTGGACGACGCACCTGCGTGCCGGTTCTGGCATCGAGGCCTTTGACTGTGGTGTGGCGGCCTTCTCTTCCACCCCTAACGATCTTTCTCTACTGATGAGGGAAGTTATCTCGAAACCCGAGACATGTCTCGGGCGATATCCTAAAACCCGGGACATGTATCGGGTCTAGAGATTCATCAGTCCAACAAGCACCGACTTGCATCCACCTGGGTGATCCACTAAGGAACTACAAGTACCAGAGTCCCGAGGGGTGATCCGGAGGAGGGGCTAGTGTCGTGCGCTCCATTGATGACTAAACACAATATGGCTCCCTTGAGCTTTGGGCCGACAGGCTCTTGGATGACGCACCTGCGTGCCGGTTCTGGCATCGAGGCCTATGACTGTGGTGTGGCGGCCTTCTCTTCCACCCCTAACGATCTTTCTCTACTGATGAGGGAAGTTATCCCAAAACCCGAGACATGTCTCGGGCGATATCCTAAAACCCGGGACATGTATCGGGTCTAGAGATTCATCAGTCCAACAAGCACCGACTTGCACCCACCTGGGTGATCCAATAAAGAACCGCAAGTACCAGAGTCCCGAGGGGCGATCCGGAGGAGGGGCTAGCGGTGTGCGCTCCATTGATGACTAAACACAATATGGCTCCCTTGAGCTTTGGGCCGACGGGCTCTTGGACGACGCACCTGCGTGCCGGTTCTGGCATCGAGGCCTTTGACTGTGGTGTGGCGGCCTTCTCTTCCACCCCTAACGATCTTTCTCTACTGATGAGGGAAGTTATCTCGAAACCCGAGACATGTCTCGGGCGATATCCAAAAACCCGGGACATGTATCGGGTCTAGAGATTCATCAGTCCAACAAGCACCGACTTGCACCCACCTGGGTGATCCACTAAGGAACTACAAGTACCAGAGTCCCGAGGGGTGATCCGGAGGAGGGGCTAGTGTTGTGCGCTCCATTGATGACTAAACACAATATGGCTCCCTTGAGCTTTGGGCCGACGGGCTCTTGGATGACGCACCTGCGTGCCGGTTCTGGCATCGAGGCCTATGACTGTGGTGTGGCGGCCTTCTCTTCCACCCCTAACGATCTTTCTCTACTGATGAGGGAAGTTATCCTGAAACCCGAGACATGTCTCGGGCGATATCCTAAAACCCGGGACATGTATCGGGTCTAGAGATTCATCAGTCCAACAAGCACCGACTTGCACCCACCTGGGTGATCCACTAAAGAACTACTAGTACCAGAGTCCCGAGGGGCGATCCGGAGGAGGGGCTAGCGGTGTGCGCTCCATTGATGACTAAACACAATATGGCTCCCTTGAGCTTTGGGCCGACGGGCTCTTGGACGACGCACCTGCGTGCCGGTTCTGGCATCGAGGCCTTTGACTGTGGTGAGGCGGCCTTCTCTTCCACCCCTAACGATCTTTCTCTACTGATGAGGGAAGTTATCCTGAAACCCGAGACATGTCTCGGGCGATATCCTAAAACCCGGGACATGTATCGGGTCTAGAGATTCATCAGTCCAACAAGCACCGACTTGCACCCACCTGGTGATCCACTAAAGAACTACAAGTACCAGAGTCCCGAGGGGCGATCCGGAGGAGGGGCTAGCGATGTGCGCTCCATTGATGACTAAACACAATATGGCTCCCTTGACATTTGGGCCGACAGGCTCTTGGACGACGCACCTGCGTTAAGCATGGGCGGAAAATCCGTTCCGCTCGCGGATTTTGCGGATTTTCGGGAAATCCGCAATCCGCGAGATTTGCGGATTTCCCGCAAAATCCGCAAATTCGCACGCAGCGGATTTTTTTGGCGGCGCGCGGCGTTGGTGATACAATTTTTGCGGCGCGCGGCGTTTATCATCGTTTGCCGAGTTGTTTTTTTCGATAGTTTGCGAGTGCTGCGCCATTTTGGATCTTGCTGTGTGATCCCGCGGGAATTTGCGAGCGCGATTACGTCATCGCGGCTTGCCAGCGATAGTTTGTCAACGCGAGTACGGCGAGATCACGTCTCGCGGTACTTCGCAATTGCGAGATTTGAGATGCGGCGAGCGAAAATATAAATTTGCAATTCTGCACAAGAAATCCACCAGCAAGCAGCATAAACCTTCTAGAAATGATGATTTTTATGTGAATAACTCCTTAGTTTGACATTTGCCTGCACTTTTTTAGCGAGGAGTCCATTTTGGGGAGGGGGGCAGGGGGGTGGGAGGAAGGAAGTGCCCCATAGTCTTCAACTTCCTGTTCCTGTTCAGCAGGCTCCTCCCAGTGCTTTGTCCATCTCCTGGTCACTTTTCATTCGGATGTGGACCTGGAAGGATTACTTTTTGTGGATGCTGCTGGATCTTTGGATTTGAGGCCTTTTTGACTTTCTTTGGATCACTGTTGGATTAGAAATTTTACAAGTAAGTTTGTTTGGGGCATTACAGTTGCTGCAACTAAAATTTTGGGATTTTCGATTTTTGGGCTGTTTTGGGGCCTTTTCCCCAGGGGTACTCAGTGGTGGGTGGACTGATTCTTTCTGTGGGTTGTCTTGAACTTAAACATCATGGAGGCCATAGATGAATTGGGATTGTGCTGATTTTTCTGTGTTTTTCGATTTTTTTTTTTTGTAAAATTTTGTGTTTTTCGATTTTTGACCTGTTGTTGGGGCCTTGACCAGGGGTAGTGAGTGGTGCATGGGCCTAGTCTTTCTGTGGGCTGTCTTGAATTTAAACATCATGGAGGCCATGGATGGAATGGGATTGTGCTGATTTTGCAGTGTTTTTCGATTTTTGGGGGTGTTCATGGGGAGGGACATGCCATGTGGCTGGTGGCCATTTTGAGTGCAGCTACAGGCACTGGCCATGTGCTGGCAGGCAAGTGGCCATTTTGAATGCAGGCTTTGTTGTTAGGCCTCCAACCATTTTGCCTACTTTTCAACCTTTATTTATGCCCAGGGGTAGTGAGTCTTGCATGGGCCTAGTATTTCTGTGGGTTGTCTTGAATTTAAACATCATGGAGGCCATGGATTGAATGGGATTGTGCTGATTTTGCAGTGTTTTTCGATTTTTGGGCCTGTACTTGTGGCCTTTTCACCAGGGGTATTTGAGTCTAGCATGGGCCTAGTCTTTCTGTGGGCTGTCTTGAATTTAAACATCATGGAGGCCATGGATGGAATGGGATTGTGCTGATTTTGCAGTGTTTTTCGATTTTTGGGGGTGTTCATGGGGAGGGACATGCCATGTGGCTGGTGGCCATTTTGAGTGCAGCTACAGGCACTGGCCATGTGCTGGCAGGCAAGTGGCCATTTTGAATGCAGGCTTTGTTGTTAGGCCTCCAACCATTTTGCCTACTTTTCAACCTTTATTTATGCCCAGGGGTAGTGAGTCTTGCATGGGCCTAGTATTTCTGTGGGTTGTCTTGAATTTAAACATCATGGAGGCCATGGATTGAATGGGATTGTGCTGATTTTGCAGTGTTTTTCGATTTTTGGGCCTGTACTTGTGGCCTTTTCACCAGGGGTATTTGAGTCTAGCATGGGCCTAGTCTTTCTGTGGGCTGTCTTGAATTTAAACATCATGGAGGCCATGGATGGAATGGGATTGTGCTGATTTTGCAGTGTTTTTCGATTTTTGGGCCTGTACTTGTGGCCTTTTCACCAGGGGTATTTGAGTCTAGCATGGGCCTAGTCTTTCTGTGGGCTGTCTTGAATTTAAACATCATGGAGGCCATGGATGGAATGGGATTGTGCTGATTTTGCAGTGTTTTTCGATTTTTGGGCCTGTACTTGTGGCCTTTTCACCAGGGGTATTTGAGTCTAGCATGGGCCTAGTCTTTCTGTGGGCTGTCTTGAATTTAAACATCATGGAGGCCATGGATGGAATGGGATTGTGCTGATTTTGCAGTGTTTTTCGATTTTTGGGGGTGTTCATGGGGAGGGACATGCCATGTGGCTGGTGGCCATTTTGAGTGCAGCTACAGGCACTGGCCATGTGCTGGCAGGCAAGTGGCCATTTTGAATGCAGGCTTTGTTGTTAGGCCTCCAACCATTTTGCCTACTTTTCAACCTTTATTTATGCCCAGGGGTAGTGAGTCTTGCATGGGCCTAGTATTTCTGTGGGTTGTCTTGAATTTAAACATCATGGAGGCCATGGATTGAATGGGATTGTGCTGATTTTGCAGTGTTTTTCGATTTTTGGGCCTGTACTTGTGGCCTTTTCACCAGGGGTATTTCAGTCTAGCATGGGCCTAGTCTTTCTGTGGGCTGTCTTGAATTTAAACATCATGGAGGCCATGGATGGAATAGGATTGTGCTGATTTTGCAGTGTTTTTCGATTTTTGGGCCTGTACTTGTGGCCTTTTCACCAGGGGTATTTGAGTCTAGCATGGGCCTAGTCTTTCTGTGGGCTGTCTTGAATTTAAACATCATGGAGGCCATGGATGGAATAGGATTGTGCTGATTTTGCAGTGTTTTTCGATTTTTGGGCCTGTACTTGTGGCCTTTTCACCAGGGGTATTTGAGTCTAGCATGGGCCTAGTCTTTCTGTGGGCTGTCTTGAATTTAAACATCATGGAGGCCATGGATGGAATGGGATTGTGCTGATTTTGCAGTGTTTTTCGATTTTTGGGGGTGTTCATGGGGAGGGACATGCCATGTGGCTGGTGGCCATTTTGAGTGCAGCTACAGGCACTGGCCATGTGCTGGCAGGCAAGTGGCCATTTTGAATGCAGGCTTTGTTGTTAGGCCTCCAACCATTTTGCCTACTTTTCAACCTTTATTTATGCCCAGGGGTAGTGAGTCTTGCATGGGCCTAGTATTTCTGTGGGTTGTCTTGAATTTAAACATCATGGAGGCCATGGATTGAATGGGATTGTGCTGATTTTGCAGTGTTTTTCGATTTTTGGGCCTGTACTTGTGGCCTTTTCACCAGGGGTATTTGAGTCTAGCATGGGCCTAGTCTTTCTGTGGGTTGTCTTGAATTTAAACATTATGGAGGGCATGGATGGATTGGGATTGTGCTGATTTTGCAGTGTTTTTCGATTTTTTTGTGCTCTATAACTGAACTGATGTTCCTCTGTCTTCCATTTTTTTTAGGTGCACAAGACTCAAGAGAACCACCAGTGCCAGGAAGAAGTCCTGCAGCGGTGTGTGTGTGCAGCATAACGTCACGCGACGTCACGTCTGGCCTCAGACAACTCTACAATTCGTGTAACTGCGGCCTGCTGTCTGACCTGCTCTGAAGAAGATGGCCCCGCCCCCAAAGAAAGTTCTCCGTAGCTCCTCTAGCAAGAAAGTTGCTAGTAAGGAGCAGAAGAAGCAAGTTACCAAGGAGGCTGGTGTGCCACCCGCCACTTTTTTTGGGAGCAAAAAAAAAAGTACGCCTGCAGCAGCAGGATCTGCTGGGGACCAACCTGAGAGCAGCACCCCTGCTCCATTGGGTTCAGTGCCTCCACCACCACGCCAACTTAAGTCAAAGCCCTTGAGTGCTTCAGAGGCAGTCAGTGTACTTCTCCAATCACCATCGACCAGTGATGTTGGCTCATCGCAAGAAAGTAGCAGCAATGTCCCTGAATCAACACAGGTTGTTGTAACTCATCTGACAAGTGTTGAACAACCACAGCCGCAACAACAACACCATGTGCAAGTACACGCCCAAGTACATGTGGAAGGAGAGGCAGCAAAAGGAGATGCGCAAGCAAAGGTGCATGGACGTTCACAAGTGCCCACAATAGTTGTTCCTCCCGAAGTAGGGGCACATTTGGAAATCGACAATGAAGCTGAGGTATCATTGGAAGCCACTCCTCCTGATGATCATTCATTGTCTTCCACATCCCTAGCAAGGAAAAGATCAAGGGGGGTGTCTACATCTTCTTCAAGCCCACCTCGTTCTGGTGCAAGTGATCTGTCTTGGGAACCACAACTGCGGTCTGACAGTGAGGCAGAGGCACACCATGATCTGACACCGGTACCTAAGCGTAAAAGGAAGGTCGTCCAAAAACTCAAACCTATGGAGTGTGATGAGGCTCAACAAGAAGTGACAGATACTGCTGGTGATGAAGCCTCTCACGATGACGACGAGCCAGTCATCACAAAGGTCACTGCAGCCCCACCGGGCATGCAGCAAAGAGACATTTTGACCCTATCCCGAGAAGCTGCTGAGCGTGATGATGATGTCGGCGAGGAGGCAATGGAAATGGAATCATTAGATTTGGAGTTAAGTAGTACACCAAAACCTACCGCTTCCATATTTCTTCGCAAGAAGGTACCCACCTCGTCCTCGACCTCAATTCGTGGTGGTGAAAGTGCAAAACGTACTGAAGTTCGGCAATCCACATCCTCCACTTCATCTGTCATTAGCAGCAGGACCACCACCACCAGTATCGCCGCCTCCTCCGGCCCCCGAAGACATTTCAAGTCTCCAGTTTGGGACTTCTTTAGTGTTTGCCCAAAAAAGGAAAACGTAGCCATTTGTAGCCTTTGTAAGCTTCGATTTAGTCGTGGTAAGCTTGGTTCTAACTATGGTACCGGAGGCCAGAGAGGTCATCTTGAGAGAAGGCACGCTGTCGAATGGTTTCCGCACCTAGAGGCGGTCAAGAAAGCCGGAATTGCACGTAATGAAAACGTTGATTTGTCATCTGCTGATGACGAGGAGGTAGAAGAAGACGATTCAAACACTTCACTTACACCCAGTTCCCATGTCAGCAGCACACCCCATGGGAGCCACACTAAGAGTGTGGGAGAGAGTGAGACATCAATGCGGAAAAGTTCATCAGCGAGCGTAACTGGGTCGAAGAGATCATCATCATCCCGTAAATCATTGGTCCAGGGCAACATTAAAAAGATGTTGTTTACAGAAGCGCAATATGAACGCAACCACCCAATGACCCGTCTGTATAACACTAAGCTGGCTAAAATGCTAGCTCTGGACCTTCTCCCTTTTTCTTTTGTAGAAGGGGTTGGTTTTCTAGAATTAGTGACAGCGCTCTGCCCTAAATGGAAGGTTCCTAGCCGGTTCTATTTTGCCCGAGTTGCGGTTCCAGCACTACATGAAGATGTTCTGAAGGTGATTGGGGCAGCTTTGCAGAAGAGTGCTGTTCACACTATACATCTGACAACAGACATGTGGACCAGTGGCGCAGGCGCTGATTACATGTGCATCACTGCACACTGGGTCTCTTTTTCAGGGGCTAAAGCAAAGCTAAACTCAGGTGTTGACACTAACATTGTTTTTAAAGGTGCTCGGAAACATGCAACACTAGCCATGTTTGGTTTGGAGAAACGTCACACAGCAGAAAACATTTTGGATGTCTTTAACACAAAGGTCCTTAACTGTCTGTCCCCACTAAAACGCAAGGTTGGTTATGTTTCCACGGACAATGGCTCCAATATAGTTAAGGCCATGAGGGACGGTTACTATTTCAGAGTGCCGTGTTTGGCGCACTGTATAAACCTGGTTGTCCAAAAATTCTTGGGTAATAAACGCAGTGCAGCGTACAGTGTATTGGAGAACTGCCGAAAAATTTGCAAGCATTTCAGGCATTCTTTTAAGGCCCGCAAGCAGCTGAGGAGCATGCTATATCAATGTCAAATGCCAGTGAAAGCACTCATCCAGGAGGTGGTAACACGTTGGAACTCAACCTTCTACATGCTTGAGCGTCTGTATGAGCAGTATACGCAACTCGATCAATATTTCTTGAAAGAGGGTATAGAGGAGCTGAGGATGGGTGGGCCGCAATGGAACATAGTTGAAAGCCTAACACGCATGCTTCGTCCTTTTGAGGTCTTCACACGTGCAGTCAGCAAGGAGGACTCTAATTTGGGAAAAGCTATCCCATTGTTGTACATGCTGGAGGACCAACTGAAGGAGGTGTGTTCTGTGTTTCGAAAAGATGACAAAAAGAAAGACTCTTTGCTTCTGGCTGAGCAATTATTAGAGCTCCTACAAGGTGATGAACGTCTTAAAAAGATCCACTCAGAACAGCATTACATTTGTGCTACTATTCTGGATCCACGCTACAAAAAGGCGCTGGCAGGCAGAGCATTCTTTCCTTTTGCTGATGAAGATGTTACAAAGTACAAACGTTGGCTAGCCTTGTCAGCCAAGAAGTTTGAAACAGAACGGCTGGAAATTGAAGGAAATGGCAGTACATCAGCAGGCCATCCCCAGTCAAAACAATCCACTTCTGCACCTGTGGCTGTGGCACAAGTGACCTCTCAGCCGTTAAAGACACCGGCAACCGGATCATCTGCACGAAAGACAACAGAAACATTGGAGGCTGAAGAGGATTGGCTAGCTCTGCGTGGGTTTGGTTCTCAAAAGGTCAGAGGCACAGCAAGAGCTACGCAAAGTGGAGGAACCTTGGAGGAGGACCTTGAGTCGATGGTGAAGGACTATCTGAATGACTCCACAGAGGTCTATGTTAATTCTGACCCATTGGCGTATTGGCATGGGAAAAAAGAATTGTGGCCACAGCTCACCAACCTGGCTTTAAACTACTTGTCTTGCCCACTCGCAAGTGTGTCTTCTGAACGGGTTTTCAGTGCGGCTGGTGGGATTGTAACTCCCAAACGGAGCCGCCTCTCGCCCAAAAATGTGGAGAGGTTAACAATGATCAAGATGAATCAGCACCTCATACCACCAGATATAAGAGTACGAGAGAGCGTGCCGGATGAAGAGGAGGTGGCCAGCACCATAGATGAGGGAATTTCTACTCTGTCAGGTGGCACTGACCTCACCCTGGCTGAATTCGCAGAGTATGATGACGAAGCCTTATTCTTATTCCTGGACCGTGATACCGACTTCGAGCCCTGAAAATGAGACAACGAATCAATAACTTTCTTTTTCATCCTTATTCACTTTTATTCCTGTGTGTCTGTCTTTCTTTGTTGTGCACAGTTAATATAATTCAAACTTTAATCAGATAATCACAAAAACAAGCCCATCAGCAGAACTGTCTTCACTTGTTTGCTAATTTATTTGAAGGTGCCGCAGTCTGCATTCCTCAGGTTCACAAGTTCAGAAGAACATGCTCCTCTATCCTCCTCCTCCAGACTCCTATTTCCATCAAAGCAGAGGGCTGGTTTACGCCCAATGAAGAAAGACTCAGCACTTGTGGGGGTGTTGTTCTACCTCTTTGCAGGTGAGTTGACGGGTCTGGGGCCATTGCTGGGAAGCACTAAAAGTGGTTTGTGCCAAATCCGAGGCGGAAAATTTTTTGTGTTTTTGATGACTTGCTTGCCTTTGAGGTGCTCTTAGGGGGGGTTCCGTCTGTTTGTGGGTGAGTTTCGTGGTCTGAGAGCATTGCTGGGACACTCTAATCTTGATTGCATTTGCTTTTCAGGAAATCCGTCGTGCCAACCCCGACTTATGGCCTAGCTACGCAGCGCGTTTGGACCGAAGGCCCAGAAATATTGCAAGTATGAGATTTTGCTTTTGGCCTGTTTGGGGGTGTTATGCTTCTTGGCGGGTGGGTTGCCGGGTCTTGGGGCATTCCTGGGAAGGTCTAATACCGGGTAGAAGTGGTTGGGACAAAATCCAGGCCGATTTTTTTTTGGGGCTATTTCTGACATTTTGCTCTATGTAGCGTTTTCGGGGGCCTGTTTGGGGGGCTTCCTGGTGTTTGTGGGTGAGTTTCGTGGTCTGGGAGCACTGCTGGGACACTCTAATCTTGATTGCATTTGCTTTTCAGGAAATCCGTCGTGCCAACCCCGACTTATGGCCTAGCTACGCAGCGCGTTTGGACCGAAGGCCCAGAAATATTGCAAGTATGAGATTTTGCTTTTGGCCTGTTTGGGGGTGTTATGCTTCTTGGCGGGTGGGTTGCCGGGTCTTGGGGCATTCCTGGGAAGGTCTAATACCGGGTAGAAGTGGTTGGGACAAAATCCAGGCCGATTTTTTTTTGGGCTATTTCTGACATTTTGCTCTATGTAGCGTTTTCGGGGGCCTGTTTGGGGGGCTTCCAGGTGTTTGTGGGTGAGTTTCGTGGTCTGGGAGCACTGCTGGGACACTCTAATCTTGATTGCATTTGCTTTTCAGGAAATCCGTCGTGCCAACCCCGACTTATGGCCTAGCTACGCAGCGCGTTTGGACCGAAGGCCCAGAAATATTGCAAGTATGAGATTTTGCTTTTGGCCTGTTTGGGGGTGTTATGCTTCTTGGCGGGTGGGTTGCCGGGTCTTGGGGCATTCCTGGGAAGGTCTAATACCGGGTAGAAGTGGTTGGGACAAAATCCAGGCCGATTTTTTTTTGGGCTATTTCTGACATTTTGCTCTATGTAGCGTTTTCGGGGGCCTGTTTGGGGGGCTTCCTGGTGTTTGTGGGTGAGTTTCGTGGTCTGGGAGCACTGCTGGGACACTCTAATCTTGATTGCATTTGCTTTTCAGGAAATCCGTCGTGCCAACCCCGACTTATGGCCTAGCTACGCAGCGCGTTTGGACCGAAGGCCCAGAAATATTGCAAGTATGAGATTTTGCTTTTGGCCTGTTTGGGGGTGTTATGCTTCTTGGCGGGTGGGTTGCCGGGTCTTGGGGCATTCCTGGGAAGGTCTAATACCGGGTAGAAGTGGTTGGGACAAAATCCAGGCCGATTTTTTTTGGGGCTATTTCTGACATTTTGCTCTATGTAGCGTTTTCGGGGGCCTGTTTGGGGGGCTTCCTGGTGTTTGTGGGTGAGTTTCGTGGTCTGGGAGCACTGCTGGGACACTCTAATCTTGATTGCATTTGCTTTTCAGGAAATCCGTCGTGCCAACCCCGACTTATGGCCTAGCTACGCAGCGCGTTTGGACCGAAGGCCCAGAAATATTGCAAGTATGAGATTTTGCTTTTGGCCTGTTTGGGGGTGTTATGCTTCTTGGCGGGTGGGTTGCCGGGTCTTGGGGCATTCCTGGGAAGGTCTAATACCGGGTAGAAGTGGTTGGGACAAAATCCAGGCCGATTTTTTTTTGGGCTATTTCTGACATTTTGCTCTATATAGCGTTTTCGGGGGCCTGTTTGGGGGGCTTCCTGGTGTTTGCGGGTGAGTTTCGTGGTCTGGGAGCACTGCTGGGACACTCTAATCTTGATTGCATTTGCTTTTCAGGAAATCCGTCGTGCCAACCCCGACTTATGGCCTAGCTACGCAGCGCGTTTGGACCGAAGGCCCAGAAATATTGCAAGTATGAGATTTTGCTTTTGGCCTGTTTGGGGGTGTTATGCTTCTTGGCGGGTGGGTTGCCGGGTCTTGGGGCATTCCTGGGAAGGTCTAATACCGGGTAGAAGTGGTTGGGACAAAATCCAGGCCGATTTTTTTTTGGGCTATTTCTGACATTTTGCTCTATGTAGCGTTTTCGGGGGCCTGTTTGGGGGGCTTCCTGGTGTTTGTGGGTGAGTTTCGTGGTCTGGGAGCACTGCTGGCTATATATACTTTACTTTGCAAGAGGTTTGAAGCAAATCCATGGTGGCTGAGGGGACTTAGGGCCTAGCTGCAGAGCGCGCGCGGAGTGATTTGGGAAATTTGTGAAAAAGTGACTAAGTCCCCATTTTTGTACTTTTGCTCTTTGGCTGTTTGGGGGTCTTCTACTCGTTTTCTCCTGGGTTGACGGCTCTGGGGCCATTGCTGGGAAGCTCTAATACCGGATAAAAGTGTTTTGGACCAAATCCCAGGCGGAATTTTTTTTGTGTTTTTGATGACTTGCTTGCCTTTGAGGTGCTCTTAGGGGGGGTTCCGTCTGTTTGCGGGTGAGTTTCGTGGTCTGGGAGCACTGCTGGGACACTCTAATCTTGATTGCATTTGCTTTTCAGGAAATCCGTCGTGCCAACCCCGACTTATGGCCTAGCTACGCAGCGCGTTTGGACCGAAGGCCCAGAAATATTGCAAGTATGAGATTTTGCTTTTGGCCTGTTTGGGGGTGTTATGCTTCTTGGCGGGTGGGTTGCCGGGTCTTGGGGCATTCCTGGGAAGGTCTAATACCGGGTAGAAGTGGTTGGGACAAAATCCAGGCCGATTTTTTTTGGGGCTATTTCTGACATTTTGCTCTATGTAGCGTTTTCGGGGGCCTGTTTGGGGGGCTTCCTGGTGTTTGTGGGTGAGTTTCGTGGTCTGGGAGCACTGCTGGCTATATATACTTTACTTTGCAAGAGGTTTGAAGCAAATCCATGGTGGCTGAGGGGACTTAGGGCCTAGCTGCAGAGCGCGCGCGGAGTGATTTGGGAAATTTGTGAAAAAGTGACTAAGTCCCCATTTTTGTACTTTTGCTCTTTGGCTGTTTGGGGGTCTTCTACTCGTTTTCTCCTGGGTTGACGGCTCTGGGGCCATTGCTGGGAAGCTCTAATACCGGATAAAAGTGTTTTGGACCAAATCCCAGGCGGAATTTTTTTTGTGTTTTTGATGACTTGCTTGCCTTTGAGGTGCTCTTAGGGGGGGTTCCGTCTGTTTGCGGGTGAGTTTCGTGGTCTGGGAGCACTGCTGGGACACTCTAATCTTGATTGCATTTGCTTTTCAGGAAATCCGTCGTGCCAACCCCGACTTATGGCCTAGCTACGCAGCGCGTTTGGACCGAAGGCCCAGAAATATTGCAAGTATGAGATTTTGCTTTTGGCCTGTTTGGGGGTGTTACGCTTCTTGGCGGGTGGGTTGCCGGGTCTTGGGGCATTCCTGGGAAGGTCTAATACCGGGTAGAAGTGGTTGGGACAAAATCCGCGCGGAAAAGCCTTTAGTTTTGGCACTTTTTGTAACTTAGGGTTCGTTAGGGTTAGCCCTAGCAGCAGGATTGCATGTGTTTCGGGGTGTTCTAGATTTTTCAAACTGAGTTCTGGGGTCTTAGAGCACTCGTGAGAATGTGTAATTTTGGTTGCAAGTCATTTGAAGAAAATCCATGGTGGGAAAGGGGGGATTTGGCATAGTTAAAGAAAGCCTTTGCCACTATTCTTAACTTAGGGTTCGTTAGGGTTAGCAGTATTTCTATTGCATGTGTTTGAGTGGGGGGGATTTCGAGTCTTGGAGCGATGCTGGCTATGGCTACTTTTGCTTGGTTGCTTGCAAGTGGTTTGAATGCAATCCACGGTGGGTAATGGGTAATTAGGGTACTTCGGCCTACTTTTACTTTCAAAGTAAGTTTTGTCACCAGTTTTCTGCTAGGCCTCGTTTTTTGAGATTTGATTGGGGGTCTTCTACATTTTTGCGACTGGCTTTAGTAAGGGTCTGGGTGGGAGCACTGCTAGGAAGATCTAATTTTGTTCTAAAACACAGTTTACAGTACACCTAGCTTGAGGGGCAAGATCCGATACATTAATTTGCCCATACTTATTTATCCTTCAAAAGGTGACTCAGAGTACGCACTTTCAAAAACATTGTACTGTCTACTAGGAAAAACAAATTGTGACTTTTTGCACTCCACAGCCTACATACCTTATATTTATTTATCAGTGGTGTTGTAATATTATATCACTTCCTGTTTTTCGTTGAATAATTACAGGCCGGGTTTCAGTCTCTGCAATGGGGAAAAAAGGATGGAGTCAGGCTTCACAGTAGCGAGCCACAATTCAGCATCAGGCAGGCAGTGGACAGGGTGTCTTCTGGTGACCAACATCGATGGACGAAGCGTCGGCTGCAATGGAGGAGTGCCGCTAATAGGAGGATTTTTTTTCTGCGGGCAACTTACTTACCACTTCCAACAGGACCACTACAACCACATAGATACAGTATCCCTTGCCTTTTTCTCTGACTGTGACTGCATTTCTTGGCTCTCTCTCTGCTTCTACATTGATCCCTTAACACATCACTTAGTCCACTCCACTATCACATCTGCACCACACATAGTCATTTGTAAGTGCTCCTACGTAATTCGCAAGTCGCAGCACGCCCCAGGCCGTAGAGGACTGGGATGGCCCCAATGATGAAGCATGTCACCAAGGGGCAACCCTGGTGAGTGAGGGGACACCTAGAAAAAAAGCAATTTCTCCTTTTCTATCTACTATACCTTCTGTCAGGTTACGCAGCCCCTAAGCGCCTACCGTACTATGAAACTACATTTCCCATGAGTAGGCAGGAGACTTGCAGACTATTTAGTGAGACTATATGAGAGTACCCTTGTATGTTAGGACAGCACTTCACTGATGCCTGTCTTGTCTTCTGTTACAGGTATCCTTTCCCTGCTGACCCTACCTTTACCCATCCCACATTTTTTATTTTAGTTTGTTATTTTTCTCCCCCGCCTAATGCCTCGAACACCCTGTGTTTACACTTCTGGGTGTTGGTGACATTTGGAGGTGGAACCATATTTGCATCGACTGGATCACGGGGAGTAAACCTGACACCTTCCAGACCAACCCCATTGAGTGTTGTTGTGAATGGATTTATAGTGACCAGCAAGGCTCTCAGGTATCTGGCTACAGAGACCTTATGTTGAATATAGTTATCAATATTTCCACCCACGCCCTGTACTGTCGCATTCTTTCTTCCACAGTTGTCGAAAGTACTAATTACTTTTAACTGACATGCATGCAGTTACAGTAGTGTATGCACTTTCAAAGATTGATGGATAGGTTTGTACCCAAAGATTTGTTTATGTTCACAATTGTTCGTCCATGCTGTGCTACTTTTTCTTGTCTCCCAAAACCTTTCCCAAAAACCCCCGTACCCATCCATTTTTCAAACCCTAACCCTCTTCCCCCGGGCTGTGTGCTTTTGATTGATGTGTGACTAAATTACAGCAATAAATCCACACACTTGCTGGGGAGGATAAGGTGATAGCAACAGGCTGGTGAAGAAATCCGAGGATATATTCTTACTCTGCTTGACAAAGACCCATGGCTAATGTCAAAGAACTTCAACCGAATTAGTTATACTTTAACATTTGTTAGGCTACAACGTGGCACTGTTCTAGTGTACTTCTGTCACCTGCTATATTCTGTATTGTACCTTTGTATTGCTCAGGAGGACAAACCAGATTTCATTTTCTTTTTTTCATAGGCAAGCAACTGCCACTGTGTCACACCACTAGTACCACCGCTATGAGGAAATTTTATCCGCCCAGGATTGCCAACCTTATTTGCTGTTTCCCGTGGAGCCAGCCCTGGGCCTAGCCCTACTTGCAAACAGAAATTACAGGTAAGATAGGCGTTTGGTTGGAGGTAGTATAATGGAGTATTAGGAGAGACGAGAGATTTGATTGACGGTAGTACTACTAAAGTCCTAGGACTATTCAGGAAAACAAACTTACTGTTATGTTAAACCCCCACCCACCAGACTCAAAAGCAGTAAAAAACAGGTATGGTCAGATAAAGTTTCAAAAAGTATATTTTTATAGCCCTAACAAAAGAATCTCCCGCAAGACCCTCCCTAACCCCAACGATTGTCCTTCAAAAGTCCCCAAAAATCACAACTCCCAATTCCCACCCCCCAAAAGTCTCTAAAAAAGGGGCAAGGGACACTATGGCAGGGTGCTGTTGGAATTAGCAGCCAGGGCATCATGCTCCTTGCGGAGGGTGGCAAGTTCGAAGCGGAGGCCCTCCACCACGTTCTTATAATTATGGACCTCCTGCTCCAGGTAGGACAGTCTGAGGGATAAGCGGCGCCGGTGTGCCTTGCAAATCCTGTGAGGGGCAGCTGCTTTCTTTGCTGCTGGGCGGTGGCGTTTGGCTTTGGTAGCCCGGCTCCGTACCGCTGGAGCACTGCGCTGGCTGGCAGCCCGCACGGAGGAGGAGGCAGCTGTCCCAGTGGACGTTGTTGTTGTTCCAGACTGCGTCTCCTCCTCCTCCAGGGCCACCAGCCGCCGATATTCAGCAACAGTGGCATCCAGCCTCCGTTGCCGGGCCATTCGAGCCAGCTCCTTCCTCCTTGATGGTGTCTTGGATTTGGAAGGAGCAACTACATGAAAAAAGAAAGACATAGTCTGTAACCAATGCTCCTTAAGATTAACACAAAATGATTGAGCAGAAAGTTGTCACAGTACAAGTAGCAAATTGAAAGCACAGTGTATAACTATTGAGGACAGTATCTATGTAACCTCCGACTTCTTCATCCTTGCTCTAACATTAGTGGGAGTTTAAGGAACAAATTCTACGAGCACTATGGACTTCTATTACAGTCGACTATGACAGTACACCACTCTTATTCTTCTTCTTCTCTCTTGTTTAGGAAAATTGGTACGTTATCTTATGCAAGCCGGCATAATGCCAGCGCAGTGAACTTGCACCCGAGAAAAACAGACGCACACCATGGTGAGTGAGACAGACTTGCGTTACTGTACCGGTCCAGTACATGCAGGTGGTGAAGCTCTTACTTTTCTATTACGGGTGGCACTGAGAATACTCTGTTAAAAGGGCTACTGCTTAATTAATTTAGCTTTCACCCTACAGTGCAAATGAGTATTAGAAAAGGAAAATGAAGAAGCTAAATTATCTGATTATCTATCACTTCACATGGGATGTATTTGATGACATATGGGATGACTTTAGGTGCTTTGCTTATTATTGAGTGAACAGTGATACCCCCACACATGAATGACGTACTACTACTAAACTAAAGTTATTAAGGGAGGTAGGGAGTGCCCACCGTAATAACTGGATATATGCTGTGCTTGCAGTTGCAATACAAACTACTGCTACTATTCATGGTAGTCTTTGGACAACGTTACAACTTCTTTTCCTTGCCTTTCCTACACTGGAACGGACGTGCGGGTGCGGTGTTACATGCTCTTCAAAGTAACACTTAGTTCATCCAGTGACCGTCTACTCTCTCTAGATTCACATATGCTATCTAAGAGTCAGATAGTACCATGAATGATCCAGGCATCCATCCATTCAAAGTATATTGCACACATACAGTTTCTGTCTCACCCACCCAGGCTGTTCTCCTTCCACCCATCCTTGCTTCATCATTCACCCAGCCATGCACCATACCATTTTCTTACCTTCCCAGCCACCTCGGGGACCAAGCAAACACATATCATTCTTCTTTGCCAGTCATCATTACATTTCTCGTGCTTCCACACTTACTTACACCCTTCTTTCGCTTTTCGTTCATCCCATCCATCAAGTTCACCTCAGATCTGATTGGGATTCTTCTCGCCAAAAACTTCACAGCTAAGTCGAAGTACATTTAGAGGAGGCTACTACCTGCTTTTTTTATAATACACCCGTGCAGAAAGCACACTCTGCAGTCTTCAATCTCAATGACTAAGGAATGTATAGCTTACCTCTGCCCGCCACCACCGTGTGAACCCTCACAGGCATGTCCTTTTCCGGCACTTGCACCGCCTCCTCCCCAGAGTTGTCCTCCTCGTCCAATGCCACCACCTCCGCGCTGGCCCCGTCTCCAGATGTTCCACCTACAAAGTACATTTAATAATGTTAGAATACACCACTCACTACTATATAATATTTGGTCTAGGAGGAAGAAAGAAATGTGAAAAAAAGTGTACAATTTAATAATTTTTGACTGTGTACTCTAGAGTAAAAATGTCCCTTTTTCCAGGGAAGGCTGTTGTCTTGCTGCACTTTTTGGCACAACTGATGAATGTTTGCTTTTTACTTTTTAACACGCACCACTTTTTCTCCTAACAGGCAGAACCTTGACTTCTAAGAACACGAGCAGGATCAAGTTCAAACCAGGTGAGAGCTCGGCTCGACCACAAGAAATGTGTCCAATTAATCGTCAGCACTAAGCACTTTTCCATTTTCAGTTACACGTTCACTTTTATGACAAACTTGAATTTAATAAATGTGTTTACTTTTAATAAAGCTTTTAAACTTAAATAGACTCTGTGGTTTTTGGTCCTCCAGACTAGAGTGGATGAGCTAAAGGTTTTCGAATTTTTGCAAGCATGAGTCCGTGCCTCTGCCATCGGTGACTTTGGGAGCTAAATGACTCTGCCACACTATCTAGTCAGTAAGGAGATTGGGGGTTCAACTACAAAGTCTGTTATCACTGAGGTATGTGGAAAGTCTAACAGTTACAGCACCTATTATAATTGATAAGCTAAGCGATGCATTATTTAGTGTCCATAGTTCTGTTTGTGCAGATTTGTCCCTGCAACAGTAGTAGAATGGATTGTCCTATCCAAACCAAAAGTAAAGTAGTATCTTATTATTTCTTGGTGGTGGTCATTCACCTTTTTATTGTTGGCAATGGTCAAAGCATAAACATTTAGAATACTTGAAAAGACATTATGGACAATCCCAGAGGACTACACTCAGTGCATAGAGCTATTGCTGACTAGAATGGGAGTCCAATGGAAATGCCAAATGTGCAATCTTAGTTAGCTACACAGACAGACTAATAAGAATAATCTAGTAATACCACACGGAGTCATAGGGATAAGAATTTAGATCCTGTCTACAAGAAGATCAAAGACGATTTAGAAAAAATCGAATGAGGAACGCTAGGAAAAAATAAGTACTCTATATTAAAATTAAAACTTACTGGGGCCAGCAAAGGAGCCCTCGACTGCCCGGTCCTGGCCTGCATCGACAACAGCACCCTCCTCCTCCTCCTCCTGTGTCCTCCTCTTGCCCCTGGGGGAAGCTGATGTACAACATGAAAGAAAGAAAAACAGAAAACATGGATGATATTTATTTCTCAACCAAATCAAACATTTAAAAAAGAACTAACAAAGTAACAAAATATTTTTGCGAAATAGCAAATAGGGAACGACTCCACGGGATATATCATTGACCAATCTCATGTGGTCGACTACGTCATTACTTTAGTATTGCTTGATTTGCGGACCGTCGAATTGGAAACTACCCTATGTAACTCACTAAACAAAGTACTAAAAAGGTTTGCCTAGGATTGGCAGGCAGCAGTCCGCAGCACGCAAAGTGACAGCCAAAGTCCATCGTGATTGAAGATCAGCGACAACACTAAAGTTTCCTACTACATTCACCAGTCATTAAAATACTCAAACTATTAATCCACCACCACTATTTCTTCTTATCGCCATGTGTACAAAGGAAGGACTGGACTTGAGTCTGTAGGGGCTGATTTATAAGGCCCTTGCGGCTCTTTTGCTCCATTGTTGCGTGACTTTTGTGACGCAGCGACAGCACAAAAGAGGCGCAATGGTGCGGCGTATATTAACAACGTGACGCATCTGGGAGATGCATCACGTTGTAAAGCCCTGCGCCAATAGGGGTGTTCCGGCGCAAGGGAGGGCGTTCCTGCGCAGGAACGCATCCTAAAAGTGGCTGAGGGAAATCTACAAGATTTCAATCAGTCACTTTGAGGACAATGATGCGTGACTCAAACCCTGCGCCTGCTTGAAGCAGACGTACGGCTTGACGCAGCATTGGGGAGATAGGGCACCCCAGAGAATTGATGGAGCTGCACCATCGTTGCGACGCAACTCCAGCAATGCGCCACCTTTACGGCACAGATGCGTAACGCTTTGGTGACGTTTTGGGCCCATGGCGCGCCACATTGTAATACGGCGCACCATGGGTGATGGTGGCGTGACGCACAATTACTGGCGCATCCCTGCAACTTTGCAGGGATGCGCCGGTAATTAAAAATCTGAACCTTAGTGTGTAGCATTGCGCAGTTCTTTCAACTACACTCATACATAATTTCACAGGCCAATGAAATGAACACAAAATCTAAAACAAATAAGCATAGTAGCAACACTACTGAGAAGGAGAGCAGTGTACCTGAAATGCACAGAAGATTTTGAAATAAAATGTACCTACAATGTAATGAGCAGCATTATTGCTCTTGGTAAAAAACAAAAATTTGCAATATAATAACACAGCAGGAGAAAACATAGTAGTAAAGACATAGCTACTACTACTCACCAAGCCCGGGGATCTCAAGGCCAAGGAGGTCGAGCAGATCTCGCTCACGGGTCAGGACATCCGTCCAGCGGTGGGTGGCCTGGTTGTAGGTGCGCCAGACCCGAGAGTGGTGGTAAATGGCCTGGCACACCTTCTCCCACCGCTTCCGGCGCTCCCGGGCCCCGTACCCGGCACTGATCTTGCCGCCTCCCATGATGGTCCTGGGGAGGCGGCGCTGAACATAAAAAATGAGTTGGGCCACCTCCTCCGGGGTAAAGATCTCCCGTGGCATCACTACCTCCCCCCTCAAACGCCCGCACGGGAGCCGGACACGGGGTGCGGGACCCTTCCCCTTCTCGGGATGCTTCCCGGCTCCCTTCACCATGGTCTGGGCGGAAAGGAATAAAGAAAATAGAATAGGGAAGAGAAGAAAAGAAAAGAGTTTACAAAAGTAGTTTAAAATTAACCAAAAGTAGCAGTAAACACAAAAATATAGGGCTAGAAAAATAGAGGGATAGATAATAAGTAAAATAGATAAAAAAAAACTTCAAACAAGCAAAGGATGGCAGAGATTGACAGAGGATACAAAGACCATGCCCAGAACCATAGCAATGAATGAGAAACAAGATGGCCGCGCCCGTTCACGACCGCGCGGGTAAGTTCGCGCGAGATTTTCCTTGCGAACACGCGCGAGACTGTACTGGCAAACCGCGGACTTTGCGAGATTACACTTCGCGCCCGGAAACGGAAATACGTCAGGCAAACAAGATGGCTGCGCCCTTGAACGACCGCGAGGGTAACTTCGCGTCTTGCGCTACGAGCGGCTCGCAAAAACGCACAAAACCTTGCCAACTAACACGCCGCAAAAAAACAAATTGCATATTCGCACGAATTTGCGGCTTCCGAATCCGATCTTGCGCGTGTTCGCACCCCGCGAACCCCGCGAAATTGCAGAAAAACGAGTTTTTCAAAAGTGAAAGCACTCGGCAGGGGCAAGAGTTCAAACTCATCATTAGTAACAATTCCCGGTAGTGCTTCCTGACTGGGGCCCCTCCAGAATTCAGTTGCTAGTTGCAACAATTGTATGACCCTGCTCTGACCCTCACAGCAGGCTCATACAATAGCTACAAGTAGGCCACAAAGAAGGTCCTGGGGAAAAAAAATGCACTGCAACAGAAAGCAAAATTACAGATAAGGAAGCAGGTGCCAGACTGGAATTTTAAAACAGTGACACATTAATAAACTAACCCCAAATTAATTCATCTGAGTTGAAGCAGGGATGGTGTGCTTGCTTTTCCCCCCCATAATCTACAGTAATGATGAACCAGAGGGTGGCATTGATGTAACAGAGGGTTGCAGTGGTGAAACAGAGGGTGCTGGGAACCTGTGATGATGAACCAGACGTAGAAACAACATAATTCGCGACCGTTGCGCGACGAAATGTAAGTTCGCAATTGCGAACTGGTACGAAACCCTCGCGAACTGGCAGAAATCCTTGCGAACACAAAAAAAAAAAAAAATCCGCAAATTCGCAAGAATTCGCGGATTTTGCGGATTGCGAGTTCGCAAATCCGCAAATTCGCGAACGCGAGATCCGCAAAATTCGCCCATGCTTAACCTGCGTGCCGGTTCTGGCATCGAGGCCTTTGACTGTGGTGTGGCGGCCTTCTCTTCCACCCCTAACGATCTTTTTCTACTGATGAGGGAAGTTATCCCGAAACCCGAGACATGTCTCGGGCGATATCCTAAAACCCGGGACATATATCGGGTCTAGAGATTCATCAGTCCAACAAGCACCGACTTGCACCCACCTGGGTGATCCACTAAAAAACTACAAGTACCAGAGTCCCGAGGGGCGATCCGGAGGAGGGGCTAGCGGTGTGCGCTCCATTGATGACTAAACACAATATGGCTCCCTTGAGCTTTGGGCCGACGGGCTCTTGGAAGAAGCACCTGCATGCCGGTTCCGGCATCGAGGCCTTTGACTGTGGTGTGGCGGCCTTCTCTTCCACCCCTAACGATCTTTCTCTACTGATGAGGGAAGTTATCCCGAAACCCGAGACATGTCTCAGGCGATATCCTAAAACTCGGGACATGTATCGGGTCTAGAGATTCATCAGTCCAACAAGCACTGACTTGCACCCACCTCGGTGATCCAATAAATAACTACAAGTACCAGAGTCCCGAGGGGCGATCCAGAGGAGAGGCTAGCAGTGTGCGCTCCATTGATGACTAAACACAATATGGCTCCCTTGAGCTTTGGGCCGACGGGCTCTTGGACGAAGCACCTGCATGCCGGTTCTGGCATCGAGGCCTTTGACTGTGGTGTGGCAGCCTTCTCTTCCACCCCTAACAATCTTTCTCTACTGATGAGGGAAGTTATCCTGAAACCCGAGACATGTCTCGGGCGATATCCTAAAACCCGGGACATGTATCGGGTCTAGAGATTCATCAGTGCAACAAGCACCGACTTGCACTCACCTGGGTGATCCAATAAAGAACTACAAGTACCAGAGTCCCGAGGGGCGATCCGGAGGAGGGGCTAGCGGTGTGCGCTCCATTGATGACTAAACACAATATGGCTCCCTTGAGCTTTGGGCCGACGGGCTCTTGGACGACGCACCTGCGTGCCGGTTCTGGCATTGAGGCCTTTGACTGTGGTGTGGCGGCCTTCTCTTCCACCCCTAATGATCTTTCTCTACTGATGAGGGAAGTTATCCTGAAACCCGAGACATGTCTCAGGCGATATCCTAAAACCCGGGACATGTATCGGGTCTAGAGATTCATCAGTCCAACAAGCACCGACTTGCACCCACCTGGGTGATCCACTAAAGAACTGCAAGTACCAGAGTCCCGAGGGACGATCCGGAGGAGGGGCTAGCGGTGTGCGCTCCATTTATGACTAAACACAATATGGCTCCCTTGAGCTTTGGGCCGACGGGCTCTTGGACGACGCACCTGCGTGCCGGTTCTGGCATCGAGGCCTTTGACTGTGGTGAGGCGGCCTTCTCTTCCACCCCTAACGATCTTTCTCTACTGATGAGGGAAGTTATCCTGAAACCCGAGACATGTCTCGGGCGATATCCTAAAACCCGGGACATGTATCGGGTCTAGAGATTCATCAGTCCAACAAGCACCGACTTGCACCCACCTGGGTGATCCACTAAAGAACTACAAGTACCAGAGTCCCGAGGGGCGATCCGGAGGAGGGGCTAGCGATGTGCGCTCCATTGATGACTAAACACAATATGGCTCCCTTGAGCTTTGGGCCGTCAGGCTCTTGGACGACGCACCTGCATGCCGGTTCTGGCATCGAGGCCTTTGACTGTGGTGTGGCGGCCTTCTCTTCCACCCCTAACGATCTTTTTCTACTGATGAGGGAAGTTATCCCGAAACCCGAGACATGTCTCGGGCGATATCCTAAAACCCTGGACATATATCGGGTCTAGAGATTCATCAGTCTAACAAGCACCGACTTGCACCCACCTGGGTGATCCACAAAAAAACTACAAGTACCAGAGTCCCGAGGGGCGATCCGGAGGAGGGGCTAGCGCTATGCGCTCCATTGATGACTAAACACAATATGGCTCCCTTGAGCTTTGGGCCGACGGGCTCTTGGACGAAGCACCTGCATGCCGGTTCTGGCATCGAGGCCTTTGACTGTGGTGTGGCGGCCTTCTCTTCCACCCCTAACGATCTTTCTCTACTGATGAGGGAAGTTATCCCGAAACCCGAGACATGTCTCGGGCGATATCCTAAAACCCGGGACATGTATCGGGTCTAGAGATTCATCAGTCCAACAAGCACCGACTTGCACCCACCTGGGTGATCCACTAAAGAACTACAAGTACCAGAGTCCCGAGGGGAGATCCGGAGGAGGGGCTAGCGGTGTGCGCTCCATTGATGACTAAACACAATAATGCTCCCTTGAGCTTTGGGCCGACGGGCTCTTGGACGAGGGACCTGCGTGCCAGTTCTGGCATCGAGGCCTTTGACTGTGGTGTGGCGGCCTTCTCTTCCACCCCTAACGATATTTCTCTACTGATGAGGGAAGTTATGCCGAAACCCGAGACATGTCTCGGGCGATATCCTAAAACCCGGGACATGTATCAGGTCTAGAGATTCATCAGTCCAACAAGCACCGACTTGCACCCACATGGGTGATCCACTAAAGAACTACAAGTACCAGAGTCCCGAGGGGCGATCCGGAGGAGGGGCTAGCGGTGTGCGCTCCATTGATGACTAAACACAATATGACTCCCTTGAGCTTTGGGCCGACGGGCTCTTGGACGACGCACCTGTGTGCCGGTTCTGGCATCGAGGCATTTGACTGTGGTGTGGCGGCCCTTCTCTTCCACCCCTAACGATCTTTCTCTACTGATGAGGGAAGTTATCCCGAAACCCGAGACATGTCTCGGGCGATATCCTAAAACCCGGAACATGTATCGGGTCTAGAGATTCATCAGTCCAACAAGCACCGACGTGCACCCACCTGGGTGATCCACTAAAGAACTACAAGTACCAGAGTCCCGAGGGGTGATCCGGAGGAGGGGCTAGCGGTGTGCGCTCCATTGATGACTAAACACAATATGGCTCCCTTGAGCTTTGGGCCGACGGGCTCTTGGATGACGCACCTGCGTGCCGGTTCTGGCATCGAGGCCTTTGACTGTGGTGTGGCGGCCTTCTCTTCCACCCCTAACGATCTTTCTCTACTGATGAGGGAAGTTATCCCGAAACCCGAGACATGTCTCGGGCGATATCCTAAAACCCGGGACATGTATCGGATCTAGAGATTCATCAGTCCAACAAGCGCCGACTTGCACCCACCTGGGTGATCCACTAAAGAACTACAAGTACCAGAGTCCCGAGGGGCGATCCGGAGGAGGGGCTAGCGGTGTGCGCTCCATTGATGACTAAACACAATATGGCTCCCTTGAGCTTTGGGCCGACGGGCTCTTGGACGACGCACCTGCGTGCTGGTTCTGGCATCGAGGCCTTTGACTGTGGTGTGGCGGCCTTCTCTCCGACCCCTAAAGATCTTTCTCTACTGATGAGGGAAGTTATCCCGAAACCCGAGACATGTCTCGGGCGATATCCTAAAACCCTGGACATATATCGGGTCTAGAGATTCATCAGTCCAACAAGCACGGACTAGCACCCACCTGGGTGATCCACTAAAAAACTACAAGTACCAGAGTCCCGAGGGGCGATCCGGAGGAGGGGCTAGCGGTGTGCGCTCCCTTGGTGACTAAACACAATATGGCTCCCTTGAGCTTTGGGCCGACGGGCTCTTGGACGAAGCACCTGCATGCCGGTTCTGGCATCGAGGCCTTTGACTGTGGTGTGGCGGCCTTCTCTTCCACCCCTAACGATCTTTCTCTACTGATGAGGGAAGTTATCCCGAAACCCGAGACATGTCTCGGGCGATATCCTAAAACCCGGGACATGTATCGGGTCTAGAGATTCATCAGTCCAACAAGCACCGACTTGCACCCACCTGGGTGATCCACTAAAGAACTACAAGTACCAGAGTCCCGAGGGGCGATCCGGAGGAGGGGCTAGCGGTGTGCGCTCCATTGATGACTAAACACAATAATGCTCCCTTGAGCTTTGGGCCGACGGGCTCTTGGACGACGCACCTGCGTGCCAGTTCTGGCATCGAGGCCTTTGACTGTGGTGTGGCGGCCTTCTCTTCCACCCCTAACGATCTTTCTCTACTGATGAGGGAAGTTATCCCGAAACCCGAGACATGTCTCGGGCAATATCCTAAAACCCGGGACATGTATCGGGTCTAGAGATTCATCAGTCCAACAAGCACCGACTTGCACCCACATGGGTGATCCACTAAAGAACTACAAGTACCAGAGTCCCGAGGGGCGATCCGGAGGAGGGGCTAGCGGTGTGCGCTCCATTGATGACTAAACACAATATGGCTCCCTTGAGCTTTGGGCCGACGGGCTCTTAGACGACGCACCTGTGTGCCGCTTCTGGCATCGAGGCCTTTGACTGTGGTGTGGCGGCCTTCTCTTCCACCCCTAACGATCTTTCTCTACTGATGAGGGAAGTTATCCCGAAACCCGAGACATGTCTCGGGCGATATCCTAAAACCCGGGACATGTATCAGGTCTAGAGATTCATCAGTCCAACAAGCACCGACTTGCACCCACCTGGGTGATCCACTAAAGAACTACAAGTACCAGATTCCCGAGGGGTGATCCGGAGGAGGTGCTAGCGGTGTGCGCTCCATTGATGACTAAACACAATATGGCTCCCTTGAGCTTTGGGCCGACGGGCTCTTGGATGACGCACCTGCGTGCCGGTTCTGGCATCGAGGCCTTTGACTGTGGTGTGGCGGCCTTCTCTTCCACCCCTAACGATCTTTCTCTACTGATGAGGGAAGTTATCTCGAAACCCAAGACATGTCTCGGGGGATATCCTAAAACCCGGGACATGTATCGGGTCTAGAGATTCATCAGTCCAACAAGCACCGACTTGCACCCACCTGGGTGATCCACTAAAGAACTACAAGTACCAGAGTCCCGAGGGGCGATCCGGAGGAGGGGCTAGCGGTGTGTGCTCCATTGATGACTAAACACAATATGGCTCCCTTGAGCTTTGGGCCGACGGGCTCTTGGACGACGCACCTGCGTGCTGGTTCTGGCATCGAGGCCTTTGACTGTGGTGTGGCGGCCTTTTCTCCCACCCCTAACGATCTTTCTCTACTGATGAGGGAAGTTATCCCGAAACCCGAGACATGTCTTGGGCGATATCCTAAAACCCGGGACATGTATCGGGTCTAGAGATTCATCAGTCCATCAAGCACCGACTTGCACCCACCTGGGTGATCCACTAAAGAACTACAAGTACCAGTGTCCCGAGAGGCAATCCGGAGGAGGGGCTAGTGGTGTGCGCTCCATTGATGACTAAAGTGACAGATACACTGCCCTGCATCTGGAGAGGGAAAAACAGTCATTGATATACAAAGGATTCACAATATCGCTGTTTCCTGACTTCACTATACGTGTGCAGGAGGCACACATACAATTTGTTCCAATGAAAAAAACTATGTGACTTAGGCATAGACTATGCCATGCTGTATCCCTCTAAGTTCTAGGTCAACAGACAAGGCCGCTCTCACATTTTTACAGACCCCGAAGTCCCTACAGAAGGCCCTGAAGGGTTGGTCCATGGAACAGAGTCACAGCCCATAACGGCACCTGCTGTATGAAGAGGCCGGAGGTTCACTGGAGGAACAGGACTGAAAGGGAAAAGCTTCTACTAGGCAATAAGTATGGCAGTGGGGCTTTGAATAGGGGGAGAACGGCTAGTTCTGTGTGTGGTCTGGTTACTGCCTAATGTTACCAGTTGCGGACTACTGCCTACTGCTGGTGCGAGGGACTTTTCTGATGCATTTTGGAACTTAATCCGGATCTTGGGAGGCGGGTATCCCCCGAAAAAGTGGTTGATAACTGTCTGGGCTGATTGTGGGAGAAGATTGAATGGTGCTAGGCACGGGACACACAGTGAATACCCCAGAACACAAGAAGAGGCCAGCGATGAGATCTTGGGACATTGGGCCTAGGGCCGGGATAAGGAGATGCATAGATCTGCTCTTTACAAGCTATTATGGCCATGAGATTACTAAAACAGAGATGCTGTCTACCGATATAGGATGATGAGCGGGGGGTGGGCAGGTAAATGATTCCATTGTTCTATTTGCTTGTAGAGAGACCTCTGCCCACGAGTAACACACACAAGGGTGGTAATTTTTGTTTTGGGGAGGGTAGAGGGAGTCTGCTTTGGGGTTTCCTGGGATGCTACGTGGCCGAGTTGGGGGTGGTCTTCTGTGGGTGGCGGAGGGGGGAGACCCTACATTGTTGCTTTGGTTGTTTGTGGTTTTAAATTGGTCATTTTATGGTGTACACACTAATCATATGTCGCATAGGTCAGAAAACATTATGAGCTTTGAAACACACAATGGCGGTAGCATACGGGGTTAACGCACCAAAGCCAATATAGTCCCTCTGTGCGCTGACGTGGAATGTTCGGGGCTTAACGATCACCGTGAATTACGCAAGGTGTTGAGTTATTTGAATTGGCAGAACATAGCCCTAATTAAAAAGACACATCTCCCTCTGACTAGCGCTTTGCTGCGTAGTAGGGGGCTGGTGGGTAATATTAATGTCTCAGGTTTCACTACACATTCCCCAGGGGTGCTGACCTGGGTTAATCCTAGATCAGACTACACGGTTGTGCAGTTGGACTCAGATGGTGACGGTCGCTTTGTGATTTCTAAATGTCATGGTAAGGGCACTGACCTGATTATAGTGAATGTATACGGTCCCAACTACGATTGCCCGGAGTTTTACACAACACTAACAGAGGTGGCTAATAGGTACCGGAGCACACAGTTCCCCTGGGGTGGAGACTTTAATTTGGTCAGAAACCCTAATTTGGATAGGTCGGGTGGCCCGATGAGGCAACCCGACGCAGTGGCTAGGGCCCTAGATAGTGCGATGGTGTGCATGGATCTTAGAAATGTATGGTGAGAGCATCACCCAGACAAGGGAGGTTACACACACTACTCTGCCTATTATAATTTGCACACTCATATAGGCTATTGGATGGCCTCTTCGTCACTCATGGTGCACATTCAGGAATGTTTGATACTCCCACGTACTCTCTTGGATCATTCACCACTCCTACTGGTTCTTGCTACTCCTAGGAAGACCATACCATCATTCGTGTGGCGGTCTCTCCCTTATTCACTGCTGGACCCCCTCTTCAAAGAGGAACTTGCTAATGCTATAGACACATTTTTTGCTGTTAATGTAGAATCAGTGGACAGCTTTCAGACCGTATGGGAAACCTTCAAGGTTCATATACGAGGTGTGGCTATGGCCAAACACTCGGGGGTTCTCCGTTCTATTTGTCAGAGACTGGCTGATCTGGAGCGGAAGTTGGGTGCCTTGGAAAAACGTCAATGAGCCGGTGAGAATGAGGAGCTCACGCGTGAAATAAAAGACTTGCTGAGAGAATACCAGGAAGCTGCAGATAGCGAAATCAAGCATTTAGGCAAATACTCCACAGCATGTGTCTAGGGAAAGGTGATAGGCCTGGTTCGGTACTGGCGTGGATATTGAAAGCTAAGCGCAGCAAAACGCTGATCACTGAATTTAGGTCAGCGGAGGGTGAGATCCTAACTGAAGAGGCGGACATTGCAGATAGGTTCAAACAATTTTATTCGGAACTATACACTTCCCGCTTCTTCTGGATAGGAGGAAGAAATCCTTGATTATCTAGACCATATCAAATTGCAACGAAATCTTAGATGCCCTGGTGGGAATGAATGCAACTAGCGTCCCAGTGGCGGATGACCTTACTGTTGGCTTTTATAAAGCATTTATTGATTTATTTCTCCCACATCTATCAACACTTTTTGATGATATGTGTATAACAGGCACAATGCCACGGACGATGAGGGAAGCGGTTATGGTCGCCATCCCTAAACCTGGTAAACCTTTAGAGGACTGTGGGTCTTATCGTCCACTCTCTCTGCTCAATGTCGACACCAAGTTATTCGCTAACATACTTGCTAATCGTTTAGCTCCCCTAGTGCCTATATTGGTGGCACCTGAGCAGGCGGGGTTCATTCCTGATAGAAACCTTACTTATAATCTCCGCACTGTGTTTGGAACTATGCAATACGTTAAAACAGGATACTAAGGCTGTTGCTGTCTTCCTCGACATGGAGAAGGCCTTCGATTCAGTTGAGTGGTATTTTATGCGACAAGTACTGACTAGGATGGGACTGTGCTCAGTCTTTCTCCAATTGATTGGAGTACTGTACAACACATCCATGGCGAGATTCAAGAATAGTTGACCTGGTTACGGAATCTATTGCTACATCCAGAGGGACAAGACAGGGCTGCCCACTATCCCCATATTATATGCCTTGGTCGCCGAGCCTTAGGCGTGCGCACTAAGGGAGTACCATAGCCATAAAGGTCTCTGCTTACTGAATTATAAGATTGTAGTGTCTAACCTATGCGGACAACACGTTATTATACGTACGTGACCCAGAAAACAACCTCTCCTCTGTCCTCAGGGAGGTGGTACATTTTGGGGCATTGTCAGGCTTGTGAGTAAATTGGCCTAAATCCATAGTTTTCCCGCTCACCCCTGTTACTACGCAATTTGAGATGGATTTCCCTTTAAAATGGTCCACTGATGCGATTCTCTACCTGGGCATACAACTACATACAGATTCGGAGACCGTGTTTAAGGAAGACTATGGCACTGCAGTCGATAAGCTGGAGGATGACGTTGAGACCTGGATAAGGTTGCTGTTGTCTTTAATTGGCCGGGTCTCCATTATGAAGATGGTGACACTGCCCCGATTCCTATTCCTTTTTATGAATATCCCAATAGTTTTGCCCTGCGCTTTCTTTCAAAGAGTTAACAAATCACTGATAAAACTGGCCTGGGTGGGTAAACAAGCATGTGTGCAGTGGCAGATACTC
The DNA here is from genome assembly GCF_964263255.1 of Lissotriton vulgaris. NCBI lineage: Eukaryota > Metazoa > Chordata > Amphibia > Caudata > Salamandridae > Lissotriton > Lissotriton vulgaris. The sequence continues at coordinate 653,783,617 of NC_141693.1, read as the reverse complement.
ACATTACTATATCACATGGGGGGATTGGGCATGCCAGATTTAAATTTATATTACAGGGCGGCACAAGGTGCTCAAGCTTATTACTGGAATCATGGCGCGTCAGACATTCCGTTTCTCTGCATGGGAAAACACTGTGCAGATCCACTCCCCCTCCCAGCAATGATATTTGAGCCCGCAGACCGCAGGACTGGGATCCTAGATTCCATTAACTCGACCACCACGCCTGGTATAATCTGTTACAACTGCAGGCGGGAGCACTGCTGTACTCACCGGCTGTGTTGATCGAGTGGACCCTTTGGCTGGCCTCATGTAGGGATGGTGGGGTTACACAAGCATTGCACACATTAAACATATTGACGGTTGGGGACCTATTTCAAGATGGAGTGGTTAAAACGTGGGAAGAGGCTGCGGGCTCAACAGTTACTGGTAATTGGCTGCAGCATTTTCAGTTTTATAGAGTGAGGAGAGCTCTGCGTGACTTGCTGGGGATGACCTGCAAGAACCCCCTGAGGTGTTGGAACTGTCCTATATCATTAAAACGACGACTCCTCACAAGATAGTCTCTAATATATATAAGCTAGCTATGTCTCACAGAGTGAATCATTATACTAAAGCCAGGCTTGCTTGGCTACGAGATCTGCAACTTACAATAGATGACTCTATGTGGACCTACTGCTGCACTAACACGAGACGTATCTCTTTACATGGTAGGCATTGACTGGTAAACTTCAAGTTTGTGAATAGGGTGTACTATACCCCAGAGAGACTATACAGGTACGGTCTAAGGGACGATTCGGCTTGCGACAGATGTCACGCACAAACTGGAGTTTTTATACATCTAGCATGGCAGTGCCCGGGGGTATTTAAATACTGGGAAACTGTTTTTCTAGAATTAGGGAAAACTGTTGACTCAGAGCTCTCTCCTGATCCTGCATTGGCTCTTTTGTGATATTCTAAAAAGCTGCCTAAGGCGATACATAGTATGAAAAACGATGTTCCTAAACCTAGATAAAAAATTAATTAAAGCAAAGCTACAATTTTTATTTGTGAAAGCTTTTTAGAGCCTTGGTACTAGTGGCTCACTGTATTAATACATTTATTATTCTAGAGGTGCAACAACCAAAAGCAATACATTTTAGAAAAAAAATTTTTAATACCATCATATTTCAATGCAGCAGTAAATTATTTACTTCATTTACTTTAAGCAATCAAAGGTACACAGAGGAGGTTACTCCTAAAGACGTGCAAGGAGAGAGTGCTCAAGTGATAGAAAGGTGAGTAAAAGTTCCAAAGACAGTGATAGGAGCGAAAGTTGATACTTTTAGTTTGACTGGTCATGCGATTTCAGTCATTATTACAGCCTGGCCACATTTATTTAAAATGTTAGTTATCTTTCATATGGAACACAATAAGGAACTCTTGTGTGGCACGTTATTTCAAGGGGGATGATCGTGGTCCAGTTAGGGTATGGATGAGCGTCAACGTTTCGACCCGACTTAAGGGCTCAGGGGTGAATGGGGGCCTCAGCCTGTGGGTCTTCTTCAGGACTGGATGAGTGACCTGGGTACCGAGGTGGCATCAAAGTCACATACCCGTGGGTTATTTGAGTAGTGGGGAAATATCCACTTAGATTCTGGTTAAGGATGAGTGTCTTTATCATTTAATTATCCATGGGCTCCTAAGCTTATTCAAGAGCCTCACACCCGATTAGGGCAGAGAAGGGAGCATCCTCATCCTCGGTAGAAGGGTAGCGCGTAGGCGGTCCTTCCGGGAGCTGGTAATGCCGCTCGTCTCTGTAAAGTGAGGCATTCAGAGTCCGCGCTCAAAAAACGGCAGGCAATATGTAGACTGGTAGACATGGGTCTTCTCATGGCAAAGCGGAGGGTGGCAATGTGCTGGCTGAGAGGACCTATCCCTACTATAACACAGTGGTCACATGATATGCTCTATTGCTATACACAATCCGAGAATTTTAGCGAATTGCTTCCGCACCGGAGTAGACCTCAGAACTTCTGGGGGCTCTACATAACAATACTTGCTTAACAGGAATGCAGAGCCTGATGACGTGGCCTCCGCAGAACCTGCAGATAATACTTGCTCCTCAGTCCAATAATTTGGCACTTGTAGTACACGTTGAGTGGTGCTTTCTTTAATGTGAGTTCAGAGGTGCACCTTGACTTACCGGGCATACAGTCTGTCTAGGTGGGTAGGCTGATGGGCCTGGGGCCAACCGATAAGATGGGTACCGCATCCGACTGTAATATTCCTATATAACTGATCTTACAAAAATTAGATATACAATGTAAACCACTGACCGCAGTAAATTATGATAGTTTGATGTTTGAGGTTTTATTGTATAACGATAACATAAGGCACATACAGTCTTTTGAATTTTCGGCTTCTCAACGCTGCTTGCCCCCTGAGTTGTTGGCTTTTTAGCTGTGTAAATTGTTCATTAACGACAAGCGGCAGGCCCCAGGGTTGTAGGCGTAAGGCTGTGTAAGACTGCAAATTTTTCAATAAACAGACTTTTAAAAAAATGTCAATGGGGCTTAGCTTATTTACACACCTTGCGCTGCCGCTACGTCACTTTTTCCCACATTAAAAGTGATGCACTGGCGGCGCAAGGGACTTGTAAATAAGCCCCAAATTGTGTCTGTAGACACCCATGGATCTGGTGTATGTGATATGCCCAAGCTCCGTACATTCACATTGAAGAGAACCAATTTTTGTCTGCGACTTTTATTTCAGCCACCCAATTGTCCCTATTTTATTTGTCATGAATAACTTGGGCTTATGTTTACAGAATACATGATCCAACTCTCCCCATTAATGATATGGCTGTCTTTCTGAGCCAATTCCTATGCGTCTTTTACTCAGCGAGTTATAAGGGATTGCCTTAGATGCAATTTGGGGTTGAACACCCCATGGTTATTTTATGATAAACGTTGTTGGGTCAACATGAATAGGCCGTTCCTCTTTCCAGATCCAAACTCTATAATTAAACAAGACAGGTAATGGTTTGAAGTGTACTTTCTAAGAAAGCAAGATTGTCAAGAGAGATAAAAACGAGCTTTTTATGCTCACCAATAGACAATATCTGAATCTGCAAACAACCCCGGGCATTGAATCGCTGTTATTGTATGCACCTGGCTAGTAGGAGAGGAGCTTATTGTTTAGAATCTGAAGAGACTCTTTACCTGCATTATTATGGTTTGTGCTGGGCAGTTCGATGGTGTAACTTTGATGCACCTGGAATGATCCAAATCACACCGACCCACTCAGCATGGGGGTGAAGATTTTAGAGGAGGTTACCAACTCGCGAATGATCACTAGAAAGTAGCACCTATTGGGAGGAATTCTTTGGGAGCGATCCAACATGGGACTCATTTTAGCGTGGCCAACTACTGTCCCAGTGCCCAGGCCATTAGACTACTAATAGTTTTCAAAAGCTGATTTTATTGGTGGAAAACATCTTTTTACTTCAACCTTTTGGCCCCCTGTGGTGAATCTGTGTAGTAGATTATAAACGGAATCACTTTGTTCCCGCTAGGTCTATGTTATATGTGCATAAGAGTTCTTGGTACATGCGACATGGGATTCTCATATTGGGGTGCCTTCCGTATGAATCAAGCCTTAAGCGTATAGGGATATGTCATCTGTTCACAGGGCTGGGCATAAGTGGACCCATTTTGCACAACCAATGTACTCCTTTGGACTTGAAGAAGCTTTGCATGCCATGTAAAGAAAGGAGAGAACCAGAGGCTGAATCCATGGTTGCATTCCTTTAAGGTGTTAGGACTACATCCCTAGCACTATGGAGAATCCCTACACTGCTGAGCTCTACTGAGAAGGACTGTGTTGTCCTTGTGTGCTGAAAACATGACTTGCACAGCCAGAGCTTGTTCATACTACCGTAAAATACCAGTACTGCCTAGTTAGCCTGTTAGGTAGGCGGTCTACCCTAGCAGACTACTTGATGCAGATTGCAAGCATGAAGCCCACCATGCATGAGGCACCCTTTGAGGCAACTCTTCACCATTCTGAGCCCCTACACCTCTCAAGCATGAGACCGATGTTATGTTATACATACTTATAGAGCGCTCGAATACCCATGATGCGACCTTTCACCATTATGAATTCCTGTGCCTTGAATACGTACAGCCCAAGTGTGAACCGGCAAATGCAGCCTTTTTTTGGCCTGTCAACACTATGAACTCACTTCACCCGACCCCAGCTGTACTTGAGAGTCGGCACCCTCTATGCAATGACTGCAAGCTGCAAAGTAGGATTTGTCTCTCCTGCACCGCCATGGCCATCACTGTGCACTCTGCAACTTCATCTCCTGGCTCGACCTCCTTAAACAGCGTGAGCACCTGAACACTCTTGTCCACTAAGATAGATCTGGCAAAACCAGGCATGGGCCACGGATGTTGGACATCAGTCCACTGATTCCTTTTCCCATTGGCTAACCAAAGGTTAAATTCCTGTGTAATTTGATTGTATTATTATTAATATTATTAATAATATTATTATCATTATCGTTATTATTATTATCATTATTATTATTATTATTATTATTGTTATTATTATTATTATCATTATTATTATTGTTAGTAGTAATAATAGTAGTAGTATATTTATTATTATTTAGGACATTTGGTCCCAAGCATAGTTCAAGGGGGTAATGTAAGACTAAAGCTGGTTCAGCATTGCGCCAACTGGTGGCAAACTATATGTGTGAAAGACTGCACTCTCAATAGCTAGCTGACCCTTCATTTTCAGTCGGTAAATAATTCAGTTTTGCGCCTCAACCTGGAACAAAACGACCCTTACCCTCTCTTCCAAGCCCCTTATGTTCACCAGGGCTCATTGCTATGGTTTTGTACAAGAAGTGTTGCACACATTAATAACATGTCTTCAGTCCTGTGAACAAATTGAGTTCAGTATTCTATGGCCATGGCTGGGACCCTTCTCGATGCCTTTTATAATGTATTAAATAAAATAGTAATGTAAAGCAGCCAATGACTACAAGAGAGTATACTGTTGCTGATGTTATGTGCGGTGTGCTCTTTAATGAACAGGTGATCACAAAAAGAATCCTATAGTACTTAAAAAATTGTCGCAAATAAATAAATGTGTGGCATTATATACATGACACATACATTATGGAATCAACAGCTCACATTTTAATGATATTTTCCTGTTCTAGGAGACCAACAAGATGGTCAATGATGTTATAAATAATATCGACGCTAATCTATATGATGATGCTACAATTAAGTACATTTTTGACCACTGAGCATCTTGGTGACGTCATGTTTGATGACATCAGCAGCATTTTTTTGGAAAGTGCGATTTTATCCTCACAACTTTCCCAGTCTTAAGTAAAACACCAGTGGTCCGAGACCCAAATTTTTGAAAGCGAGAAATCAAAATTTAAGTAGTTCACGGTGTGTATTAAATTCACAGACCTAAACACAATTAATGAAAAACAGAAGAATAGGCAACAGCAACAACCTCAGACTCTTTCATAGCATTTAATCCATTTTCTGAAACAAGATTCAATCTACAAATATTTTACATTTTATATACAATGCCCCGTATCTAGAGCGTGCAATAAAGGAAAAGAAGGTGTTGAAAGGGCGTGATCGTGAAAAGGTGAAAAGGAGAGGTTTCACACAGAGTATACAAAAATTATTATTCTGTATTATTCAAGGAAAAACCAGTCAACAAAGAACTGGAACAATAGATCCTGGCCACTTAGGTAAATCAATATGTAGTCCTTCTAGTTATTCAAGAGACATAAGATGTGTCAATGTCTGCACTGGGGGGAAATTAACATTAGTGGTCCAGGTATTATTAGATGTCACACAATTAAACAAAACATACAACCCTCGCAGACGAACTGCACAAGGTAACCATGTGAACTACTTAAATTTTGATTTCTCGCTTTCAAAAATTTGGGTCTCGGACCACTGTTTGTTTATATTATTAAGTAAAACACCAGCCTATATATATTACTTGAATAAAAATAGGCCCGAGAGAATGGGATACTTTATGCTGGGTCAGCCAAACCCTTTAAGTGCTTCTAAACTGATCCTCAGAAAACAGAAGTGCAACAAGAAGTTATTTACCACACATCACAGAGTGCTGTCAAGCGAACTGAAATTAGAGAGTCGCTGTGTACAGGTGTAACCAACCTGAAAACCACAACGGAGGTGATATCACAGAATTCAGTTCTGAAATCATAAAAATACAAATGAGTTAGTCATTAATCAATGAGTGCCGTTGCTAAGATAAATTGAACGTGAAAAAGTCTTGTTTCTCTGTAAATCAGAATGTGTGAGTTGTATTCCTTATACAAAAACCCATTAGAGAACTTTTGTATATAAATAGGCTTTCGGTATTGAAAGGCTGCACAGAGAATTAACCAGCCTGAACCTTGCATAATCAGTGTGCCCAGGCTTTAATGACATTGGCAGATCACAGAGGTCGACTTACATGAGATGACACAGAATCCCAAGACGCTGTTATATGCCTATTTCACTGTATGAATAATAAATATAGTTCTAGGACTAACGGTTTAGAGGCTTTTATTAAGGTGAGCAAAGAAAAGAACACAACATTTCAAAAGACGCTTCTGAAAGTATTTCAGTTCTTTTTGAGGGGAAATATTTTTGGATTTTTTTCTTTTCAGAAGTCATACCATGTGAAGCAGACTAAAGCAGAAAAGTTGACTGCTGAGAAATTCAGCTGTAAGAAGACAATGAGACCATAAGACTCGAACATCTTTCATCGGTTGTTCGAAGTCGCAAATTCCACCGCGGACTCACCCTTGGCTGCCCTTGTGCTAACAAAAGGACCTCTGGCTCAGCCATTGAAAGAGTAGTATTAGGGAAGAGGAAGCAGGCCGCTTTAGATAGAGCGTTCACTTTGTACCTTCACTATTTCTTCCACAGCAAAGAGTGGGGAGTGAGGCATAATTGGTGAATATTAAAACCCCTTGCCATAAGTTATTCAGCTGTGGTCCGTGCAGGTAACAGCGGTGAGGCGGTGGGGCGTGGTAAAGGGGGATTTCGAGAAAATTAAATACATAATTAATTTTCCCTCAGCATCGTCCCTTGAAACCGCTGTTACCTCCATGTATCGCGGCTGATCAATTTGCCTTTCAAAAGTCTCCTCTTTGTTGCTAACAAGATAGAGAAGGGGCATTCACTGAGAGCGCTTTCTCTCTCCGTTACACCACCACAAGGTGAAAAAGGGAAGAGAAGCCCACAATGGACGTCGTTCACTGCGTGAGGAGATTGTGTGAAAGGCATTAATGAATGAGAAGGCTCCGTAGCAACAGAATCAAACCATACTGATATAAGGGGCCACTTTGTTTACAGAATCAAATCATACTGGGATAAAGGGTCAATGCACCAGTATAGAATCAAAGGGCCATATTTATCAATAATACACACAACGCAGCAAGCCACCTACCTTGCTGTGTTGCACTGGATGAAACGGAGAGGGCAGGAATGTGCCATATTTAACATTATAAGCGCATGCCTGCTTGCTGCCTGCACTGGTGCACAAACTGCTGCCATTGCACCAATGCAGGCACCCTTGCACCTGCATTGTAGGCAGGATTGTTTTTGTACACAAGGGGCAACTTCCTGCACAAAAACAATACTGAGAGTCAGTTTCCTCTGTATGCACCTCTGGTGGGGAGGTGTTCAATTCTGATGCATTCTCAGGTCTCCCAGTGTTGGTAAATCTGCAAATGTATTAGAATACATGGGAGGATGCATGAGAACTACAATTCTCCACCCCTGACGTGCCTCCTTTCTGCAGAGTAACACAAGGCAACACAAGGCAGTGATTTGCACTGCCTTGTGTTATTCGGAACATCTGAAGTCATAACAGAGCCGTGGCTAGGTAAATCTCATTTAAGGTTTGTGTTTCCTTTGCATCCCTCTGAGTGGCGCAACAGTGATGCAAAACCTTGATAAATATGGGCCGAAGCATAAAGGCATAAGGAAAAAATGTACCTACAGAATCTTCAAAACTTTGTGTATCAGGCCCAATGAGTCTCAACATGAAAAGATGAACAGTGTAATGATGATATTCCATCTAAATTTAATTACAAAAAATGTCATGCTACTATAATATTGTGAGAAAAATATTGTGCACGAATATATCTTTTTTTTTTTTTGGCCTCATCTCACCTTAGATCTGGGCAGGTATTACAAGCCGTCTATGATGGACCTGGGCGCCCTTCGACTCACTGCATAGCTCCATGCCCCCCAGGGCTTCCTCATGAGGTTGAGGTCAGGTGTAATCATTGGACCGGGATTCGACCACCATTAAACTAGTAATTTATCAGATTTAAGCGACGACCCCAAACTAGAAGGGGAAATGTTAGCCTGTGGTCCTGCACTATCTCCCTAGGCCATACGGGCGATATTTAACACAGCTTTTACCCAGTTTTCTCTATTAGGGGTAGTCGGATATTTCCACCTTAGACAGATTTCTTTCCTGGCTATGATTATCAGATATAATAATAGCCCCTTGTCTATCTGGGAGAGCGCCTCAGCTGTAGAATCATTCGTACCAAAAATAACCAGGTTAATGTCTATTTCCAAATCTATACCAAAGATGGCAATCAATATTTCCCTCAGATTCTTCCAAAATAAACTTAAATCCATGCATTCAAACAACATATGGACATCATCAGCTTTATCATTTTTACATCTAGGGCATTCTGGAATTGGGATTGGGGCAAACTTCGCAATTCTGGCCGGGGTATAATTCTATCTATTTAACACAAAAAAGTGGTTCTTTTTTAGCCTCACTGGCTTTATATAGACTGTCCTGGAAGAAGCTGAGAAGGAAGCTTATAAAGGGTGGCTTGGCTTTACCAGATATTAACTGGTACTTAATGGCATTTCAGTTTAAAAGTATTAGGATGCTGCTAACAACACCAGCTGAGACTAAGTCGGATAGCCTCTTGAGGGAAATGGCTTTAGCAGAGGGAGACAACAGGCAAGGTGGGTTCCTGTATAAATTTGGGGCTCCCAGATTTTTTAAACGAGTCCGCCTCAAGGTTTTGAAAACCGCTTTGTCAACTTGGTATAAATTGAGGCGAATTTGGGATATAGGGTATTTTTCCGATCTTGCCCCAATATGGGACTCTCCACGGGCCCCAGAGTGCTTGAATGACAGCTTAGAGACTCCTTTAAGGGAGGCTGGAATACGGACATGGTCGGAACTGGATGGTCTACTCCCATGGGAATTCCTATTGGCCAAGATTGGTTCCACTTTTTCAAGAATTAAGTACCTCCAGTTGAGATCATGGTATGAGGCAGAAAAGGGTGAGATCAAAGGGAATTGGGATCTTGAGCAGCTATTTCTAGACCCACAATCAAGGAAAAAAGAAATCTCTCACTGGTATGTAAGTTTGCTTGAGGCAGAAGACAGTGAGATCACGTCTCAATCTGCGGTGTGGAACTCCCTTCCCCAGTCGTCCCCGCAGAAGTAAGCTTTGAATCTTCCCTTAAACTTCCCTTAAACTTCTATACAAATTCGAATATATCGACAAGGTAAGAATAAATAGGAAGGTATAAGTTGAGCTTAGTGAACTTGACAAATATATATATATATTTTTTTCAAGTAATAAAAGAAACGAGACAGAGGCCACAACAACGCAATCACCCCCCAGCGCAAAATCAAAGAGGAAAACAAGGAGGGGCAAGAGGGGGAAACGCTGCTACCGCTTCGCCAAGAGTAACGAGGAGTGTCTCCAGACGCACGAAATGGTAAAAGATCAAACCATCATAAACCTCTCCTCACGAATACTAACAAAAGAAGAGGAAAATGTACTCAAGAAAGGCTTAAGCTTCTGTCCTTCCAATGATTTTAATTTGGTCGACACCAAAATCGACCTTTTTAGATACATTAGGAAGTTGAAATTCCAGAAGATTTTTTCCATGCATCCCAATGCCCCCACAACTGCGGATACTCAAACTACAAATGAAGATGCGGACAGTGAAACCCTCACTCAATTTTTTGAGACAATGAACAATACAACATTGACAATATCAAGCACCCAAAGTGAGAATGCACAAACTCCACTCAGTGCGAGCAAACGGATCAGAGACCCAAGCAACTTGAGAAAAAAATCAAAGAAACTCCCCAAAACACAATATGATGCGATTGACGACTTCAGTGATGCAGTCCTCATGGACCTTGAAAAACTGGCAAAAGAAAAATTGAACGTTAAAAACTCAAATATAACCCGCAAAGAATGGGAAGCGATAAAATCTTTGCGCAATGATGAATCCATTGAGATAAAACCCTCTGATAAGGGTGGAAACATTGTGATTTTTACCAAGGAAAATTATCAGCAGGAGGCCCTGAGGCAATTAAGAGACACTGATTGTTATAGTATAATCAATAGGGCGGAATACAACAAAAGCATTACGGACTTCCACAAATTATTGACAGTTTGGAAAGATCAAGGAATGCTGAACATGGACGAACTACTATATCTGCAATGTGAATCACCCATTCTTCCCACATTCTATCACCTGCCAAAGGTCCATAAAAATCCCCCCAAAAAATCAAAAAAAAAAAAATCCAAAGAGACCTCCAGGACGACCAATCGTCTCAGCAATTGGTAGCTTATTGGAAAATGCATCCAGATTCATCGATGGATACATTGCACCGATTGTAAAAGAGCTTCCCTCTTATGTGAGGGATACACAGGACTTTCTGCGATTGATTGACAGTATTGCTTGGGAACCGGGTTTCCTACTAATAACTCTTGACGTTGTAAACCTCTATACCTGCATTGCCCACGAGAATGGTCTTGCTGCAGCGAAGTGGTTCCTGGATAAAAAACATGACCAATTCCAGGACCACAACGAAATGTTGATACAAATGATGAGATTCTGTTTGTATAATAATATATTTCTGTTTGCAGGACAGCTATATAGGCAGGTTAGAGGAACATCTATGGGCTCGTGCTTCTCTCCCAGCTACGCAAATTTATTCGTTGGCTGGTGGGAGAAGCACGAGGCGTGGGGGAGGCAAACGACCAGTGGACAGATAATATTCTTCTATGGACAAGATACATAGATGATCTGTTTGTGGTTTGGCGTGGGAGTAGAACCTCGGCTGAGGAATATATTGCCGCGCTCAACAACAACATCTGGAACCTCAAGTTTACGAGCACAATCAGTGACACCAGTGTCTACTACCTAGATCTGGAGGTTTATGTCAATAAGGGGAGAATACAAACCCGATTATATAGAAAACCCACGGCGGGGAATGCTGTTTTACATGCAGCCAGTCAGCACCCCAAATGCCTAATCGGGAGCATCCCATATGGCGAATTCCTTCGCTTGAAAAGAAACTGCTCGGACAAGGAGGAGTACGTTCAGGCAAAGGAAGAAGCCAAAAAAAGATTCCAGGTCAGAGGGTATTCTCACAATGTATTGAACACTGCTGAGGAAAAATCCAACAAAATCCCGAGAGAACAACTTCTGGTAGCGAAACAGGTGTCAAAACAAGAGGAAATTCCCAGATTGATCACTACTTTTAATGTGAAGTCAGGAAGGATTATGCATATATTTAAAAAAAACTGGCATATCCTCAAGACTGACCACATAATTAGAAAAGCCCTTCCAGAGAGACCTCTAATCACGTACAAGCGCAGTCAATCTCTGGCGGACCATCTGGTCCATAGTCACTTTGTGTCCAAAAAGAAAAAATCTGTACAAATCTCCAAATCCAAAGGGTTTTTTCCTTGTCGCGCCTGTAAGGCCTGCAAAAACAGTAAAATAACAAAAACGTACCCAGGAAGAACCGATGAAAATGAGCCTGAAAAAAAGATCAAAAAATTACTCAATTGTAATTCTGAGTACACTATCTACTGCCTCCTTTGTCCAGTGGGAAACGCTATATAGGCAGTACAATCAAGCCTACCAAGATGCGAATCCTTGAACACATGCGGGCAATTGCGAACAAAGACAAGTCGTACCCTGTGGCACGACATTTCGCAGAATTCCACAAAAGCAACAGGGGCCTGCTTAGCTTTTATTGTATCGATCAAGTGGAATGTACTGAAAGGGGTGGTGATAGAGAAAAATTACTTCGTACTCTTGAGTCGAAATACATTATCGAGCTAAAGACAATGGTTCCCTGGGGACTCAATAATAATGAAGAAATGTGGGTACATTTGAAGATGTAATGGGGCACTTAACAACATCTGGTAGCACCCGATACAGCATGCAGGCACAGCACCTGCGTATGATGCATTTTTTGAGCCATGCCCGACTATTCTACAAGACTGTGACTGCCCATTCATGGCTTAATCAAGCGCATTTAATCAACAGCTGTACTTTGCCCATCCAGGGCGGAAGTTTTCATCATAAGGTTTAAGCTACGATGTAGAAATGGACATATGTTTACACTGTATTCTGTTGTAAATACCGCAGCCTATGAATAAGAATAATGCTTAAAAAATCTCTCAGTATGCACGCACTTTATTAAAAAAGAGTAACTTGTTGCTAAAATGGTTTTAACATGCACTAGAGCACTTTATTTTACACAACGCCTTGCTGATAAAATGAATGTATTTGCGCATTTGCACACTAAATGGTGGCCGCTGCTATAGTTTTCTATTGCAAGGGAAACCGTCATTTGTGTTGATGATATGATTAAGGAAGGTGGCTTTAAATGGCGTTGTGCTGTTCTGCACAGGTGAACACTGACAAAGCCTTCTGGTGAAACGCGTCTGTTTTTGTGGGGGTAGGGGCCTGAATTAAAAAATTCACAACCTATGGTATCGTGTGCTGGTCATCTGTCTAGCCGAATCTATAATATATATGTGTACAGTTCATTTACATGTCAAATAAATCTACAATTGCCTAAAAACGAGCCTGTGTGGTGAGGCTGGAATTCCTTTACAAGCAGTAGTAGAAGGATATCAATGCAACAGTGACAATATATATATATATATATATATATATATATATATATATATATATATATATATATATATATATATATATATATATATATATATATAAAAATATATATATTCACTGAAAAAACCAAAGGTTTCACACTGGTTATAGTTAGGAATTAGCATTTAAAAAACCTTTGAAATTCACTGAAAAAACCATAGGTTTCACACCAGTTATAGTTAGGAACTAGCATTTAAAAAAACCTAATAAATTCACTGAAAAAACCATAGGTTTCACACCAGTTATAGTTAGCTGGAAATTTTGGTGACATAAAACCATTGAAATTTCCATGTTATAGTGTGTTGGACTCACTATAACTTGCGCGCCTGCAATGCACTGCTGATGACGTCACATATTACATCACTCATGACATGGTCAGTAAGCATGGGCGGAAAATCCGTTCCGCTCGCGGATTTTGCGGATTTTCGGTAAATTCACAATCCGCAAGATTCGCGAATTTCCCGCAAATCCGCGAACGGAAATCCGCGAACGGTGATTGGGTCAAAAGTTCAAGCTGACTTTTGTAACTCTTTTAGAAGGGCGCCAGCAAGCTGCCAGAGCCATTCTAAAATAGTTACAAAAGTCAGCTTCAACAGGAAGCTCTAATAGATAAAGTAAAGCAGGTGCTGCTCAAATTCAGTTACACAATCATTAATCACTCCCAAACTTGGGGTGATTAATGATTGTGTAACTTAATTTGACCTTCAACTGGAGCACCTGCTTTACTTTATCTATTAGTGCTTCCTGTTGAAGCTATTTCTAGCTATTTTAGAATGGCGCTGGCAGCTTGCCGGCGCCATTCTAAGTGGGGCTGAGGGCAGAAGGGCACAAAAGTGGGACAGAGGGCAGAAGGGGACAAAAAATGAGTGGGGCAGAGGGCAGTAGGGCACAGAAACAAGTGGTACAGAGGGCAGATGGGCATAAAAAACAAGAGGATGGCAGTGATTAGGCAGGCAAAAAAAAAACCCGCGAAATTGCAAAGCGCCTCGCGAACACCCGCGAACATGCAAAGCGCCTCGCGAACACCCGCGAACATGCAAAAATAAAAAAATCCGCACATTCGCGCGAATTCGCGAATTTTGCAGATTGCCAATTCGCAAATCCGCAAATTCGCTAATTGCCAATTTGCTAAATTCGCCCATGCTTAATGGTCAGTGACATCAGGAGGAAGAGGAGGGGAGGAGGACATTCCTGCCAGAAGACAATACCCCATATAGGCCAAAGCCACATTGTATGGGAGTTTTTTCCATCCCAAGTGGCCTAAAAAAGGTGAATGCGCCAAAGGTGACTTGCCTAATCTGTAACATGGAACTTTCAAGGGGGAACCCTAACAAAAAATAATCATTTGGCAATAACACCATGATTCGCCACATGCAGCGCAAGCATCCCAACAACTATGCTGCGGCAGAGGTGAGAGAACTGGCCAGTAACCCTCCCCAATCTTCACCCAGCACCTCAAAAAGAAAGCAACCCACTCCATCGGGACCAGAGACAAGAGAGATGGTCCCAAACATTCAACCCCAGTTTGGGAAATACAAGATCACTTGTATTTTTTGTGGGAAAACCATCACCTATGGTGAGCAAAGCATAAAGCTCATCAACCGTGCTGGTGACAACCACAAATGCCCCAAAAATCCATATTTTTTTCCTGTTGTTTCTAGTTGCTCCAGTTGCGCCGTTTTCAATTCCTTGTTTTTTGTTTCTCCCCAGAAAAATAACAAAAAAATATAAAATAGTTCATAAAAGCCAAAAAAAGTACAAAATGTTCAAAAAAACATTAAAAAAAATATAAAACAACAAAAAGAAGAAAACAACAGTTCTTTTCAGAACTACCTCCAATTTATAAAAAAAGGCTATATTTTTAAAAAACTCTGTCATTGTTTTTTCCCCATGATACGCTCCCCGGTGCGCGTACCGGGTGCTCCCCCGTGCAAATCGAAAAAACCTAGGGGGACAGGGGGGTCTATCCTGCCCCCTTTTGGTCATTCCCCTCTTTGTTTTTCCCACCTCTTGCGTCTCGATCCTATCGAGACACAAGATGGCTGCCGCTCCGGACTGTTTGGAATGTTTACAGACACCCGAGAGCCAATCAGCTTTTCGCGTGCGTACTCGCGTAGCGCGCTGGTTCGCGCCCGGTGCGCGTACCGGGGCGCGCTTATAGATATATATATTTTTTTAACCTAAATTACTCAATTACAAAATTGTAGGGACTGGTAGCCCGATGTGCCTTTGCTATGTCTCAAGATATGTGCTCCAGTGGTTTTTGAGTAATTTAGGTTCTTAAAAATATATATATCTATGGCAGCGCCCCGGTACGCGCTCCGGGGAGTGCACCGGGCGCGCCACGCGACTTGCGCACGGAAAGCTGATTGGCTCTCGGGTGTCTGTAAACATTCGAAACAGTCCGGAGCGGCCGCCATCTTGTGTCTCTGTAAAATCGAGACACAAGATGTGGCAAAAACACAGACCATAAGGGGGCAGAGTAGACCCTTTCTGACCCCCTAGGTTTGATGTGGGGGCAATAAAAGGGCCCGCGGGGCAAAAAACATTTTTTTTTTCGATGTGCGCGGGGAAGCGCCCCGTACACGCACCGGGGAAAAAAGAATGACATTTTTTTTAAAAAATTGCATTTTTTTAGAAATTGGAGGTAGTTCTAAAAAGAACAGTTTTTTTATTCTTTTTGTTGTTTTATATCTTTTTTATTGGTTTTTTAACATTTTTTTCTTTTTTTGGCTTTTCTGAACATTTTTTTTTTTTTTGTATTATTTAAGGGGAGAAACAAAAAACAGGGAATTCTAAAGGGCTCAACAGGAGCAAAAAAAAAAGCGGAACAAAGTAATGTTTCCTTGGGCACTTGTGGTTATCCCAAGCACGATTAATAAGTGTGATGCATTGCTCTCCATAGCATATTGTTTGTCCACAAAAAATACAAACAATTTTAAAATTGGAAAATTTGGTTTGTATGGTGGAGCATATCTTCCTAACTTCTGGTCCCGATGGGGTGGAAACATTAGTTTGGGAGGTGCTGGCAGAAGATTGGACAGGGTTTCTGGCCAGTTCCCCGACCTCTGCCCTAGCATAGTTATTTGGATGCTTTCTAAGCATATGTCTGACATTGTGTGGTTGCCGAAGGAGTATTTTTTGTTGGGATTCCCCCTTGACAGCTCCTGCAGATTAAGCAGGTTGCCTTAGGTGCATTGACTTTTTTTTGTCGTTGGGGATTGAAAAAATTGCCAGGTGATGTGCTCTTTTGGTTTGTAGCTAATATTGTCATCTGGGACGAATCTCCTCTCCTCCTCATCCTCCTCCTGTTCTTGATCTCCACCACTGTGAAGTTGTGGAGGTCCTTGTGGTAGTGGTGGTGGTGGTCCAGAAGTTCCAGCAGCTGCAGCTAATGTAGCCATTTTCGACTGATATAAATGCAGGTCTACCTCTCCCAAAGCACAAAGGTAGAATAAGGAAAAAAGGTGGGGGCTTTCATCATTTGGAAAAAAAAAAGATCCTGAACCAATGAAAAGTGTTATTTTCAGGTCACATGACCAGGGGTTTAATCATTATGAAACCAAAACTGTTATGAACCAATGAAAAGTGTTATTTTCAGGTCACATGACCCGACGCGCTTACGCTACGCGCCCCGGGGCGCGTCGCGGGGCACGCCCAGGGGCGCATCGCGTAAGCGCGTCAAATGCTTCCGGGTGCATTTACGCCATGCGTATCATGCGGACGTGGCTTCGCGATACGTCACAATCATGTTTTCGTTCGCGACATTGGCGCTAACGGGACGCTTCCCGGTTTGTGCACCGGGGCGCTTCAAAATACTACGCTTTCCGGGGCGCTCACCGGGGCGCGCACTGGAAGCGCTCCAGGGCAAAAAAAAACAATATACAAAAAAAAAAACAATTGAAAAATTGTAGGGACTGGTAGCGCGATGTGCCTTTGCTATGTCTCAAGATATATGCTCCAGTGGTTTCTAAGAAAATTAACTTTGAAAAAATATATATTGGGCTACATTGGGCTATATATATGTTAGAGCCCAAATGTAGCCCAAATGTAGCCCAATGTAGCCCAATGTAGCCCAAAGATGGTCACCAGAGACAAAAAAATACAAATGTAGCCCAAATATCAGCCAGATGTAGCGCAACTATACCCCAATGACAGAATGTACCAGAGTGTTCTAAAGAACAACTAGAGCGCTAACAGTCTTACTTATAAACTGAGACTTATAGTTAGGAATTAGCATTAAAAAAACCTTTGAAATTCACTGAAAAAACCATAGGTTTCACACTAGTTATAGTTAGGAATTAGCATTTAAAAAACCTATGAAATTCACAGAAAAAAACCATAGGTTTCACACCAGTTATAGTTAGGAATTAGCATTTAAAAAACCTATTAAATTCAATGAAAAAACCATAGGTTTCACACCAGTTATAGTTAACTGGAAATTTTACTGTCATAAAACCATTGAAATTCCACGTTATAGTTAGTTGGACTCAGTTAGTTGGACTGCGCGTGCAATGCACTGCTGATGACGTCACATGTTACATCACTCATGACATGGTCAGTGACATCACTCATGACATCACTGATGACACCATCCTTGTGACAGAGTGACAGACCTCCTTTCAGTGTAATGTAACCCTTGAAACACATATTGAAAAATAGGAACTAACATTTTCAAAAAAATGGAGATACCCATACCAGTTACAACAACCAATTCAGAAATTACACCATCTATATACAAATCCACTCATTCACCAACAGTTCTATATAGTCATGATGGAGCAAGGATTCGCACGTAACGCGACTTGCTCTCTCATGAACCTCGCCTTAAAATCATAACTGTACTAACTCCGATTGTTTGTCATTTATTTGTATTTCCCCAACACACGGGTGTCCCTAGGAGGCTTGCCTATGTGTTTTTCATCGTAATCAAGCTTGCACATTAATAAAATGGCCGCTTAGCAGAAATTCAGTCTGCGCATGCGTCGGTCATACCCATGTGACGTGACGCACTCGCAATCTGGAGGGAAAAGTTCGCTCATGCGCAGTGGTGAAAAACCTCTATCAGTCACTCATACATAGGGGCGCATCGCGTAAGCGCGTCGAATGCTTCAGAGTGCATTTAGGCCATGCATATCACGAGGACGTGGCTACGCGATACGTCACAATCATGTTTTCGTTCGCGACATTGGCGCTAACGGGACACTTCCCGGTTTGTGCACCGGGGCGCTTCAAAATACTACGCTTTCCGGGGCGCTCACTGGAGCGCGCACCGGAAGCGCTCCAGGGCAAAAAAAAAAAAAACCAATATACAAAAAAAAACAATTGAAAAATTGTAGGGACTGGTAGTGCGATGTGCCTTTGCTATGTCTCAAGATATATGCTCCAGTGGTTTCTAAGAAAATTAACTTTGAAAAAATATATATTGGGCTACATTGGGCTATATATATGTTAGAGCCCAAATGTAGCCCAAATGTAGCCAAATGTAGCCCAATGAAGCCCAATGTAGCCCAAAGATGGCCACCAGAGACAAAAAAATACAAATGTAGCCCAAATATCAGCCAGATGTAGCGCAACTATAGCCCAATGACAGAATGTACCAGAGTGTTCTAAAGAACAACTAGAGCGCTAACAGTCTTACTTATAAAGTGAGACTTATAGTTAGGAATTAGCATTAATAAAGCCTTTGAAATTCACTGAAAAAACCATAGGTTTCACACTAGTTATAGTTAGGAATTAGCATTTAAAAAACCTATGAAATTCACAGAAAAAACGATAGGTTTCACACCAGTTATAGTTAGGAATTAGCATTTAAAAAACCTATTAAATTCAATGAAAAAACCATAGGTTTCACACCAGTTATAGTTAACTGGAAATTTTACTGTCATAAAACCATTGAAATTCTACGTTATAGTTAGTTGGACTCACTATAACTTGCGCGTGCAATGCACTGCTGATAACGTCACATATTACATCACTCATGACATGGTCAGTGACATCACTCTTCATTTTTTTGCGATACACCATGCATTCGTGTTTGCCTTTAGTCAATAAAAAGAAATTAAAAAGAAGCTATACAGATACTCACCTGAGTACGGTCCTCTTTCAACAGGCAACTCTTTGATGGATATGTTTTTGTCCCGCCTGAGCCCCGAGAGGTACCTCGCTGCGCTATGCGCAGTCCCACAGAAGCGCCAATTGACGTTTCAGCACTGGTCATAAGCCCACAACCCCACACAAGTGCGGTCCTCTTTCAACAGGCAACCCTTTGCTGGATATATATATACATATATATATATCAGGGCCATTGTGAACTCTGACCACAACTATACGGTGGCCAGACACTTCAAGTCTGTTCATGACAATAAACTAAAGGACTTGGAGTATACAGTTTTAGGGTCTGTTCCCAGCCCCGGCCGGGGAGGGAACCAGATAAGTTATTAAGACAAAGTGAATCTCATTTTATCTTAGCCCTCGACACAAGAGTCCCTAATGGCCTTCACATGAATGAGGATCTTCATAACTTTCTTTAAGGGCTTTTCCCATTTAGCGAGTTTCTCATAGGTGGTGGTTTTAAGGGAATTTGCTTCAGGAGTAACAGTGTTTAGATATTAGTATTTTTACATATTTTGGCTCGTTGTATATTTATGATGATTTTTGACTGTTTCTACACTGGCATTTTAGGATCGCTTAGGCGTAAGTGATTCAGGGTTTCCCCCGTGCTGCTAGTGTGGTAACAGTACTTTTTTGCACAGCACTTTTCGCACTTTTTAGGCACATGGCACTTTGTTTTTATTCAGACTACCAATCTCAGTTTAAGGCATTTTAGCTATTTATTCATGGTTTCAAAGAGCATGTATTTCTTGAACATCAATTATTTTTTAATGCATCGTAGCAGGTTGGGTTCAGTGATGTCTTTAGAGATTTTCCCTGACAATATTGCACTTGCACTTTAGTATGGAATGTTTCTGTTGTTGTCTTCGGATCTGCAGTGTATCTGCCTGCTGTTCATTTTGACCCAACCACGATGATTTAATACATCTTATAATATTGCTTGCATAATTTATGAATATCTGCTCTCTTGCCTGTTTTGCACTGTTTTTTTAACTCTGGTCAAAACTATTTTTGAATGCTGGTTAATGAGATAATGGAGTTTAGGTGCTTCACTTTTCGGCACTTTCCGAGATTTGCCTTACAGCAGCGATTACGACCGATTTGAGTCTTTTATTTCAGGACTCGAATTGCACTATGTATATATTCAGTTTCACTGCTGTTAAATGCATTATGCACTTTACTCTTTCTCAAATATATTTTTAGCAATTGCAGTTCATGTTTTAGAGACCATTATAAGTGCCTGAGTCTGTTGTCTTTGTCTATTGCAACATGGTTAGCTTATTTTCTACAGCTGATTGTGCACCTAATTCACTTTAAATACGTCAGTAAAATGGAGACGCATCATTTGATCAAGCTCCCAGGAGGAGCAAAATGTGTCATGGAGGACACTATTCCGATTTTATCTTTTGCAGAATAAATTGCCCTGCGTCACCCACTAATGCTGTGTGGGAGTCCGTGATTTCTTCTTCGAAGTTGGGAGGTCCGTGCCTGTGTTTTCCACCTTTGATAATTGGGCAGAAATGACCTCTTCAATATATATATATATATATATATATATATATATATATATATATATATATATATATATATATATATATATATATATATATATATATATATATATATATATATTCACTGAAACAACCATAGGTTTCACACCAGTTATAGTTAGGTGGAAATTTTACTCGCATAAAACCATTGAAATTCCCACGTTATAGTTAGTTGGACTCACTATAACTTGCGCGTGCAATGCACTGCTGATGACGTCACATATTACATCACTCATGACATAGTCAGTGACATCACTCATGACATCTCTGATGACAACTCAAATGACATCACTGATGACATTATCCAATGACTGTATGTTTCTGTAAAGTTAAAATATGTCTTACATATTGAAGAATGAGTGGATGTATAAGTGTCTGGATGAAGAATTTAGTAGGTGCATGACTGACTGTATGAGAGAGTGATTAAATGTGTCTCACTGAGTGCATGGGTTAGTGACTAAACTGTCTTAATTTGTGCATCATTATGTCTGTTGTTCTGTAAACTGCTGAATGTGTTAATCAGTAGCTATATGAGTAACTATATGAGATATTCATTGGTTGCCCAAGTATTTGTATGGGAGACTGAGTATGTGTGTGAGTGGCTGGGAGGTGTATGACTCTGTGCATAGATGTGTGAGCAGTCGATTCACTAGATGTATGGGTTCAAAAGTGCATGTGTAAACAGCTGCATGGGCGGTTGACTGTGTGCATGAGTGTATTGGTGAGTTAATTCATATCTCAGTGCAAAATGTCAAAGTAAGTACATATGTAAAACACGGTACATGTGAGAGTTGACATATATAACCGTACATAAGAGCCAGTGAATGTGTGAGTGGCTGTATGGATCATTGGGAACTTGTATCAGGGATCGTATAGGAGATTAAATATGTGTTAGAATATGTTTGAATTAGTAAGGTGTGTATAACTGTATAGTTGAGGAAATGGAGATGTGATTGATTCTTTGCATGACTGACTAGATGTATGAGTAACTTCATGGATGAGTGACAATCTGTGAGTGTCTGTTTACACTGATTGTATCTAAGATTATATTAAAATCTGAAGAGGTTCATCGTATTATCACATGAATGATATTATCAGTGATGTTGTCAGTGATGTCATTTGAGTTGTCATCAGTGATGTCATCAGTGATGTCACTGACCATGTCATGAATGATGTAATATGTGCCATCATCAGCAGTGGATTGCGGGTGTGAGATAGTTAGTGCAACTAACTATATATGAAATTTCAATGGTTTTGTGTGAGTAAAATAAGGTTTTGTAAATGCTAATTCCTAACTATATATGGTCTATAACCCATGGTTTTTTCAGTGAATTTTCAAGGTTTTGTAAATGCTAATTCCTAACTATATGGTCTATAACCTATGGTTTTTTCAGTGAATTTCAATGGTTTTTTAATAGCAAATATCAAAAGCTTTAAAATGTCAAGTACGTGGTAGGTAAAAACATTTTCGTGTCTATGCACGCTGATGTGCTTTGAAAGCTGCCCCTCCTCTTTTCTTTTAGAAGTATTCTCTCTTTGCAGATAGTGAAGGGTAGGTAACGCAGGCCTTTGCCCCCGTTGTAATCCGTCGTGCCTGC
The DNA here is from genome assembly GCF_964263255.1 of Lissotriton vulgaris. Classification (NCBI taxonomy): domain Eukaryota; kingdom Metazoa; phylum Chordata; class Amphibia; order Caudata; family Salamandridae; genus Lissotriton; species Lissotriton vulgaris. The sequence continues at coordinate 653,761,339 of NC_141693.1, read as the reverse complement.
TTCCCTCTCCATTTGATTGATTGTTATCCAAGCATTTACTGTTTTAGAATTGGTTCTCTTTGGTTCATTCTCTATTTACAAACAAGCACAGAGTTGCAATACTCTGTTTAGTCTTTGCAGATAGTGAAAAATCGTTAGAAACAACAAAAGGAATCAAGCAAAATCAGTAGGCCACTAATGGGATCTCTTTTTGACCTCGCTAAAATAGAAACATTAGGAACAACCCCTCATGAGAAATATGAAACTAGTGAGAGGAACTGAGCTCGACGCCATGACGGCTGCAAGACAGCTCGGCTCCGCCGCCCAACCCGCCCAAAACAACGACAAACCCTATGCAAATATTATAAATATATACAACACACCAGCAAAGTAACAGGGTAAAACGTTTTATTAAATAACTATTTACATGGCAGCCTGCTGCAACATCGATCCAAATGCATGCCGCCGTCCCCGGGATTTCTCCCCGACTACTCTGCGGCCTACGAGATGGAGAGGCCGGGGCGTTGACTAGGTGGGGCCTCCGGCCGCAACCACAGCGCCAACGATCGCTGCTGACAGCCACTGATCTGAAGAACCGCTGCCTGCAATGCTTCCCTGAGCCGCTTGATGGAGGCCCCCGAGGGGCGGTGTGGTGGCGCGGACTCGAAGGGGGCCCTTGTCTCCTGCCCCCTGCCCAAGTCTTGTTGCCCTGGTGTGGCCTGAGATCGCCCCCGACATAGGAGGTCGGCTCCCGGGGTCAGGCGGAACTTGTTGCCTTTTGGTGACTCTTCCATTCTGGACCTTGTCCCACAATCCGTTTGACCTGAAGACACGTCCTGCGGTGTCCTGGTCCAACCATCACATATACGGTACCTGCGCCAGGAGACGGCGTGGGGTGCACTGGAAGGGAGAGGCGGCACGAACGAGCCTCCCCCACCTCCCAAGGTGGAGGTTTCTCAGCTACACCCCAGCGCTTCACTTGGCCACCTGAGTTGCGCACGCTCCTGCGGCACAGGGCCTCGCTCGGCCAGCTGAATTGCGCATGCTCTTGTTATTACAGCGTCTCACCCGCCATCCGGATGAATTGCACCCACTCATGCTGTACAGCGACAGGCGGCTGCCACGGAGCTCAGGAAATGGCGGTCGGCTCCACAGACTTGGGCCTGGCCTGCAAGGATGGCTCTGGGCAACCCTGGAACTCGGACGCTTGACGGCGTGGGGTGCACTGGAAGGGAGAGGCGGCGCAAACGAGCCTCCCCCACCTCCCCAGGTGGAGGTTTCTCAGCTACACCCCAGCGCTTCACTCAGCCACCTGAGTTGCGCCCGCTCCTGCGGCACAGGGCCTCGCTCGGCCAGCTGAATTGCGCCTGCTCTTGTTATTACAGCGTCTCACCCGCCATCCGGATGAATTGCACCCACTCTTGCAGTACAGCGAGAGGCGGCTGCCACGGAGCTCAGGAAATGGCGGTCGGCTCCACAGACTTGGGCCTGGCCTGCAAGGATGGCGCTGGGCAACCCTGGAACTCGGACGCTTGACTGCTAGGGCATGGGCCCTATTCCCAAAAGCGTCCCCTCAGCCTTGAAGATTCTACAAGAGTCACCGGGGCCCCGACTCCCGCAGACTTTCGGTGCGGAGCGACTGCCATGATTGCTCGCGGAATGGCCACGACGTAGCCACGGGGTGCTCTCTTGCTGACGCCAGCTTCAGTCTGAAACATCCAGAAACACTGTAGACTACCAATTCGATCAGTTCCGGTGGAGCCCCAACGTGACCCGGTAGAGAAGAACTTGCCCTCCCCTCTTTGACTGATGGTTCTTGTTGCCTGTCCCTTCTGTCATATGACGCGCCGCGTTAGCGCACCCGGAAGTGCTCCGGTGCGCAAGGCGCGAAAAGCAGCTACCAGGAAGCGATCCGGGGCGCGGCGCAGAGCGTGTAACGTAAGCATAACAGGTCATGTGACTTGTTAATAAAACTTTTCATTGGTTCATTTCACGTTTGGGTTCCTAATGATGTAAGGCTAGATCATGTGACCTATAAATAACACTTTTCATTGGTTGAGAACTATTTTGTGTCCCAAATGATGAAAACCCCTCATTGTTTCCTCACTCTGACTTTCATCTTTGTGAGAGGAAGACCTTTTTTCATCACTTAGCAATAGCAAGTGTTGCAGCTTCAGCTGGTGCATCCCCACCACCACCACCACCTCCTAGGAAGAGAGTACCACCTCCTCATGTGGTGGTTGAGCAAGAGGTGCCCCCCCTCCCCCACACCTTCTTGTTGCCTGATTCGACCAGCTCAATCGATCGAGCATGAGACTCTATTGTGATCTGAAGAACCGCTGCCTGCGGTGCCTCACTGAGCCGCTTGACGGAGGCCCCCGAGGGACTGTGCAGTGCCGCGGACTGGGAGGGGGCGCTTGGCTTCTGCCCCCTCCCCAAGTCTCGCTCGGCCAGCTGAGTTGCGACCACTCTTGCAGCCTGCGACATGGAGAGGCCGGGGCGTTGACTAGGCGGAGCCTCCGGCCGCAACCACAGTGCCAACGATTGCTGCTGACGGAGAGGAGCCTTGCCGGTGTGAGCCACTGATCTGAAGAACGGCTGCCTGCGGTGCCTCCCTGAACCGTTTGACGGAGGCCCCCAGGGGCGGTGTGGTGGCGCGGACTGGGAGGGGGCGCTTAGCTCCTGCCTCCTCCCCAAGTCTCTCTCGGCCAGCTGAGTTGCGATTACTCTTGCGGCCTACGACATGGAGAGGCTGGGGCGTTCACTAGGCGGGGCCTCCGGCCGCAACCACAGCGCCAACGATTGCTGCTGACGGAGGGGAGCCTTGCCGGTGAGAGCCACTGATCTGAAGAACGGCTGTCTGCGGTTCCTCCCTGAACCACTTGACGGAGGCCCCTCAGGGGCGGTGTGGTGGCGCGGACTGGGAGGGGGCGCTTAGCTCCTACCCCCTCCCCAAGTCTCTCTCGGCCAGCTGAGTTGCGCCTGCTCTTGCTATTACAGCGTCTCACCCGCCATCCGGCTAAATTTCACCCACTCTTGCGATACAGCGACTCTTCCGTTGCTTGGTCCCTGAGATGCTTCAATGTCACTGCCTTGCACAAATGGCATAAGTCCTGGATGTTGGGTGCCACAGTTGAGGTTCCGAGCAGTGCTTGTAACACTGTCTGAAGCTCATTTGCACCTGCTGCAGCTTCACTATTCTCAAAGTAAGTGGGGGCTGTTTGAGGACCTGACTGCATTGGAAAGCAATGTGATGCTGTGCCTCCCTGAACCGCTTGACGGAGGCCCCCGAGAGGCGGTGTGGTGGCGCGGACTGGGAGGGGACGCTTGGCTCCTGCCCCCTCCCCAAGTCTTGTTGCCCTGGTGTGGCCTAAGATTGCCCCCGACATAGGCGGCCGGCTCCCGGGGTCCGGCGAAACTTTTTGCCTTTTGGTGACTCTTCCATTCTGGACCTTGTCTCACAATCCGTTTGACCTGAAGACACGTCCTGCGGCCTGGTCCCTGAATGTGTGCAAGGGGACGGTATTGATTGAATCAAGATGGCAGCTTCACACAAAGCTGACTCAAGTGTTGCTGCTGATGCTATGCAAACAAAAACTGGTTTTCAGTTTGTACATTCTTCAGGATTTTTCCATCCAAGGCTGGTTGAGAGTTTGTAGTACGATGGCTTCAGATTTTCAACATACTACTCTTCAACATTCTTCATAAATGTAACAATGTGAGACTCACTAGGAGAACGGCCGTTTATCTTTCCTTTCAAAATGCTGCCAACAATATTTTCTGAATGGAAGACACCATCTTGTAGCATAAAAGGCTGCGTCAAGGGTGGTATTGCCCAAAATGTCTTGTTTTCTAGTGCTCGTAATGACGCAGCCAGAACTGCCGAAAAGGATTCTGGTCCTGTCGCTACTTACTGGAGACATTGAACTATACTCTGAACCTGCCTGGCCTTGTCCAAAATGGCGCCAGTATGGGAGCGACTTGCAACTCCTTATGACGTTCTAGTTACTTAGCCTTGACATTATGGGGGATGTATGTGGTCTTTGTGCACATGGCAGGCGGGGAAGGGTACTGACTGGGAATACGGACAACCCTATTGATGTCGATTTTTCATTATTGATTATTGATTATTGTATTAATAAAGCTTTGAAGTAATGTTACCCATGATACTCGCCCATGGTGTGCGTATAGACGATTTTATTGTAACTGATCCTGTTATACTTTCAATTAAAAAATCAACCTTCACTGATCCTACAACCGTTTGTCACGTTTAGTTTTTACAATTAAATGGCTCGCTTGTTACATACTCCTATACCCCTGGCTTTTGATAAACACTATCTTTTACAATAAAGGGCTGCATCAAGGGTGGTATTGCCCAGAATGTCTTGTTTTCTAGTGCTCGTAATGACGAAGCCAGTACTGCCGAAAAGGATTCTGGTCCTGCCGCTACTTACTGGAGACATTGAACTATACTCTAAACCTGCCTGGCCTCGACCAAAATGGCGCCAGTATGGGAGCGACTTGCAACTCCTCATGACGTTCTAGTTACTTAGCCTTGACGTTATGGGGGATGTATGCGGTCTTTGTGCACATGGCGGGCGGGGAAGGGTACTGACTGGGAATACGGACAACCCTATTGATGTCGATTTTTCATTATTGATTATTGTATTAATAAAGCTTTGAAGTAATGTTACCCATGATACTCGCCCATGGTGTGCGTATAGACGATTTTATTGTAACTGATCCTGTTATACTTTCAATTAAAAAATCAACCTTCACTGATCCTACAACCGTTTGTCACGTTTAGTTTTATCAATTAAATGGCTCGCTTGTTACATACTCCTATACCCCTGGCTTTTGAAAGACACCATCTTGTACAATAAAGGGCTGTGTCAAGGGTAATACTGCCCAGAATGTCTTGTTTTCTAGTGCTCGTAATGACAAAGCCAGAACTGCCGAAAGGGATTCTGGTCCTGCCGCTACTTATTGGAGACATTGAACTATACTCTGAACCTGCCTGGCCTCGACCAAAATGGCACCAGTATGGGAGCGACTTGCAACTCCTTATGACGTTCTAGTTACTTAGCCTTGACGTTATGGGGGATGTATGCGGTCTTTGTGCACATGGCGGGCGGGGAAGGGTACTGACTGGGAATACGGACAAAACTATTGATGACGCAAAAAAAACGATTTTCTTTTTTTTTTTTTGCCCTGTGGGGCCCTTTTAAAGCCTCCACATCAAACCTAGGGGGTCAGGGAGGATCTACTATGCCCCCTTATGGTCATTTCCCCTTTCGTTTTGGCCTCCTCTTGTCTCTCGATCCTACCAAGAGACAAGATGGCGGCCGCTCCGGACTGTTTAGAATGTTGACAGACACCGGAGAGCCAATCAGCTTCGCTTTGCAAAGTTCCGTTACGCGAAAAGTATGCGAACCGGAGCGCTACCCGGAGCGCTGTCACAGATATATATATTTTTTTGAACGTTAAGTTATCAAAATCCACTGGAGCACATATATTGAGACCTAGCAAAGGCACATCGGGCTAACAGTCCCTACAATTTTGCCAAGTTTCATGCAAATCCATTCAGCCGTTCGAGCTAAAAGTGAGGCCAACCGCCCTATGGAAATTAACATGGGAAAAACGCGTTTTGGGACCCCCCTTTTCTCTCGGCCCCCCCCTTGACGAACCCCCCCAAATTTTCAGGAGCTGCTCAGAAACACAATGTGCCATTTTCCTGAAAATTTCAGCCAATTCCGTCCACAAACGCCAAAGTTACTAGACATAGAATTTTCAAAAATCCCATAGAGAAAAAATCCTAACTATATATACCTACTGGCGACCGCCAGTAGGTAATATATATATATATGTATGTATGTATGTATGTATGCATGTATGTATGTATGAACAAAAACTCCTTCTTCCGAATGAGCAGAGACCACGCAGGGGAACACTTTGGAGGCACACTTTATTTCGTGTTTGGCGAATGCATTTCGGCATTAGGATCAGCCTTCATCAGCGCCCAAGTCTCCAGGTAGCTTCTAAACACACGGACTGAATTCTGCCTCCCTCTTATTGGTAGAGGGTCCGCCCCGCCTCCCTGATGTCATCCGCTCACTTGTAGTCAGTCCACAGAGTGTTCGTGAACTCCAACACCCAGGATACCTCTGAAAGTTCCCAGGTAAGTGCTGCATGGGGGGATATACACAACACAGTGCAACGCGGAAATGTCTCAGCAGTTCATGTGTTTTAAAACAAAAAGTCCTGTTTGTTAACGGAAAAAAGCGCACCTCCTCGGGTCCCCAAACTGCCTCCCCGTAGACCTCGGGATTCCATTCGGTAGGGGAAACTCTGACTGTGCATGTCACCCAATGCGCGACTGTACAACCGCGCTACTACCTTCATTCTTCCCCAAAGTCCATGGTGGGTTCCTGACCTTCCAATAACTCGGAAAACAAACAGCTGCGGAGGCAGCAGAGCCAGTGATGTCAGGAACCAGCTTGCGAGGCAGGGGTCTCTGTTACGTGTAGCTGGCTGACACGTGAAACATGAACAAAAACTCCTTCTTCCGAATGAGCAGAGACCACGCAGGGGAACACTTTGGAGGCACACTTTATTTCGTGTTTGGCGAATGCATTTCGGCATTAGGATCAGCCTTCATCAGCGCCCAAGTCTCCAGGTAGCTTCTTCATGAGTGATGTAATATGTGACGTCATCGGCAAGTTATAGTGAGTCCAACTAACTATAACGTTGAATTTCAATGGTTTTATGTCAGTAAAATTTCCAGCTAACTATAACTGATGTGAAACCTATGCTTTTTTTAGTGAATTTAATAGGTTTTTCAAATGCTAATTCCTAACTATAACTGGTGTGAAACCTATGGTTTTTTCAGTGAATTTCATTGGTTTTTTAAATGCTAATTCCTAACTATGACTGGTCTGAAACCTATGGTTTTTTCAGTGAATTTCATAGGTTTTTTTTAATGCTAATTCCTAACTATAAGTCTCACTTTATAAGTAAGACTGTTAGCGCTCTAGTTGTTTAGAACACTCTGATACATTCTGTCATTGGGCTACAGTTGGGCTATATTTGAGCTATATATTTTTTTTTTGTCTCTGGTGGCCATCTTTGGGCTACATTGGGCTACATTTGGCTACATTTGGGCTACATTTTTGCTCTAACATATATAAAGCCCAATGTAGCACAATACATATTTTTCCAAAGTTAATTTTCGTAAAAAGCACTTCAGAATAGGGCTACCTGTCCCTACAATTTTACCATTTTTTTTTTGAAGCGCTCCCGATGCGCGCCCCGGGGAGCGCCCCGAAAAGCGTACTTCTATAAAGCGTCCCGAGGCGCGCTCCGGGGAGCGTCCCGAGAGCGCCAATATCGCGAACGAAAACATGATCGTGACGTATCGCGTAGCCGCGTCCGCGTGATACGCACGGCATAAGCGCACCCGGAAGCACTCAAGCGAATATGATCGCGCAATGTAGGCGTCTGACACGCTTACGCGGCGCGCCCCGCGGCGCGTCGCGTAAGCGCGTCGGGTCATGTGACCAGAAAATAACACTTTTCATTGGTTCATAACAGTTTTGGTTTCATAATGATGAAGCCCATGGTCATGTGACCTGTAAATAACACTTTTCATTGGTTCAATAATTATTTTTTTTCTAAATTTAGAGAAACCCACCCATTTCTCTCACTATTGATTTGCACTTGGAGAGAGCAAGAGGTGTTTTGTGATTTTTCCACTCATTACTTTCCTGATCTACAGCAATGGCTGCAAGGGAGTCATCCAGCAGTGATTCAGATGGATTTGTGCAAGAGGACCCTCCTCACCAGAAAACAAAGAACCACTTCATCTGGAAATTTTCTGACATCCCTGAAGGACAAAAAAAAGTTAATGCAAGTAAAGTAACTTGTAAAATATGTGGAAGTATTTTATCCAGAGGCAATCCTCTAAAAAAATACAGCTTTGGAAATGCCAATTTAATTAGGCATGTCAAAAGAAGACACCCAAAAAATTATTCCAGGGAGAGTGTCAGGGAGCTGGCAGAGAAGGCACGAAGAGATGGCAGCAGCACCTCCACTGGTGGAGCAACACCTTCAGGTTCAACACGTGCAAGAATGGTCCCTAACATCCAACCGGTTTTTGCAGGCATAACATTTTTATGCAAGGACTGTGACGAACTACTCTGTTATGGGGAGCAGAGCGTTGAGCTCATTGCAATAAAGGAACAGGAACACCGATGCTCTCCCCATCCCTAAATTTTCTCATTTTTTTGCTCCTGTTGAGCACTTTTTGAATCCCTGTTTTTGTTTTTCCCCTGTAAAAAGTCCCAAAAAAATATAAAATCGTTTCAAAAAGTATAAAAAATATAAAACAACAAAAACAAAAAAAAGTTATTTTCAGAACTACCTCCAATTTATAAAAAAAATGCTATTTTTTTTTTTTAAAAGTGTCATTCTTTTTCTCAATCGTACGCTCCCTGGTGCGCGTACCGGGCGCTCCCCAGGCGCAAATCAAAAAAAATTTTTTTTTTTTGCCCCGTACGGCCCTTTTATGACCCCCAAATCAAACCTAGGGGGTCAGGGGGGGTGTACCCTGCCCCCTTTTGCTCATTTCCCCCTTTGATTTTTACCACCTCAATCCTACCGAGGTACAAGATGGCGGCCCCTGCGGACTGTTTCGAATGTTTACCGACACCCGAGAGCCAATCAGCTTTCCGTACGCAAGTCGCGTGGCGCGCTTTGAGCGCTCCCCGGTGCGCGTACCAGGGCGCGGCTCTAGATATATATATTTTTTTGAACCTAAATTACTCAAAATCCACTGGAGCACATATTCTGAGACATAGCAAAGGCACATCGGGCTACCAGTCCCTACAATTTTGCCAAATTAGGTGGAAATCCATTCAGCCGTTCGGGCTAAAAGTGAAATCGACCGCCCTATGGAAATTAACTTGGGGAAAACGCGTTTTGAGACCCCCCTTTTATCTCGGCCCCCGCTTCACGCATCCCCCCCAAACTTTCAGGGAAGGACCGGAGCTCCGCGAGGCCATTTTGAGGAAATTTTCAGGCAGATTCGTCAACCGGCGCTAAAGTTATTCCAAATAGAATTTTGAGATTTAACATTGAAAAAAATCCTAACTATAACTATCTACTGGCGACCGCCAGTAGGTAATATATATATATATATATATATATATATATACACACAAAACACAGGAAACCCAAATGAAAAGAGGCTTGTGGAAACTTTTGGATATGCTCGTAGGTTTAATGAACAGCTTGCCAGCAGAGTCACCACAACGAGCATGCTTCAATAAAACTTCATACGCTGTACGCGTTTCGAGACAGAATCTCTTCATCAGCAGCGTTTGTTCGTAATGGAAATGAGAGCGCTGCATTGGTCACACCCTTAAATAAACACCACCTGCCCTGATGGGTGTGGCCACCCCCGTGGCCCTCTGGATGATGTAGTGCGTACCCTTCATTCCCCAGTGGGTGCGCTGTCATTGTCCAATAAAACGTATATAATTCCAAGTGGTAAAGACACAGTCAAAATGGGGACCTGCCCCGCTTCTCAGCTGCCATTTGAGCTAGAACCTGGAATCACCCTGCACTGTTACCAGTTCTGTTTCCTCCCGACATCTGCAACAACAATATTGCGCTGAAGCGTGCCCCGCACCAGCAGGTGAGCCTCTCCTCTCGGCCGGGACAACCGAATTACATCCACAAAACACAGGAAACCCAAATGAAAAGAGGCTTCTGGAAACTTTTGGATATGCTCGTAGGTTTAATGAACAGCTTGCCAGCAGAGTCACCACAACGAGCATGCTTCAATAAAACTTCATACGCTGTACGCGTTTCGAGACAGAATCTCTTCATCAGCAGCTTTTGTTCGTAATGGAAATGAGAGTGCTGCATTGGTAGCACCCTTAAATAAACACCACCTGCCCTGATGGGTGTGGCCACCCCCGTGGCCCTCTGGATGATGTAGTGCGTACCCTTCATTCCCCAGTTGGTGCGCTGTCATTGTCCAATAAAACGTATATAATTCCAAGTGGTAAAGACACAGTCGAAATGGGGACCTGCCCCGCTTCTCAGCTGCCATTTGAGCTAGAACCTGGAATCACCCTGCAATGTTACCAGTTCTGTTTCCTCCCGACATCTGCAACAACAATATTGCGCTGAAGTGTGCCCGCACCAGCAGGTGAGCCTCTCCTCTCGGCCGGGACAGCCGAATTACATCCACAAAACACAGGAAACCCAAATGAAAAGAGGCTTCTGGAAACTTTTGGATATGCTCGTAGGTTTAATGAACAGCTTGCCAGCAGAGTCACCACAACAAGCATGCTTCAATAAAACTTCATACGCTGTACGCGTTTCGAGACAGAATCTCTTCATCAGCAGCGTTTGTTCGTAATGGAAATGAGAGCGCTGCATTGGTCGCACCCTTAAATAAACACCACCTGCCCTGATGGGTGTGGCCACCCCCGTGGCCCTCTGGATGATGTAGTGCGTACCCTTCATTCCCCAGTGGGTGCGCTGTCATTGTCCAATAAAACGTATATAATTCCAAGTGGTAAAGACACAGTCAAAATGGGGACCTGCCCCGCTTCTCAGCTGCCATTTGAGCTAGAACCTGGAATCACCCTGCAATGTTACCAGTTCTGTTTTCTCCCGACTTCTGCAACAACAATATTGCGCTGAAGCGGGCCCCGCACCAGCAGGTGAGTCTCTCCTCTCGGCCGGGACAGCCGAATTACATCCACAAAACACAGGAAACCCAAATGAAAAGAGGCTTCTGGAAACTTTTGGATATGCTCGTAGGTTTAATGAACAGCTTGCCAGCAGAGTCACCACAACGAGCATGCTTCAATAAAACTTCATACGCTGTACGCGTTTCGAGACAGAATCTCTTCATCAGCAGCGTTTGTTCATAATGGAAATGAGAGCGCTGCATTGGTCGCACCCTTAAATAAACACCACCTGCCCTGATGGGTGTGGCCACCCCCGTGGCCCTCTGGATCATGTAGTACGTACCCTTCATTCCCCAGTGGGTGCCCTGTCATTGTCCAATAAAACGTATATAATTCCAAGTGGTAAAGACACAGTCAAAATGGGGACCTGCCCCGCTTCTCAGCTGCCATTTGAGCTAGAACCTGGAATCACCCTGCAATGTTACCAGTTCTGTATATATATAATTTCTATGGCAAAATGAAACCCCTCATTTTGATCCTTTTCAAATTAAATGTATTAAGTGTTACCACTTTATTCCAATCAAGATGACTTCAGGTGTGCCATACTTTTGTCATAAGTAAGACTGTTAGCGTTCTAGTTGTTCTTTAGAACACTCTGGGACATTCTGTCATTGGGCTATAGTTGGGCTACATCTGGCTGATATTTAGGCTACATTTGGGCTCTTTTGTCTCTGGTGGCCATCTTGGGAGACTGCATATCAGAATTTTTTTAATGAAATATAGGAGGATTTGAGAAGTCACTCAAAATGTGCCCTAATTTTTCTTTCTTCAGCACTAATCATAATTTCTATGGCAAAATGAACCCCCTCATTTTGTTCCTTTGCAAATTAAATGTTTTAAGTGTTAACACTTTATTCCAATCAAGATGACTTCAGGTGTGCCATACTTTTGTCATAAGTAAGACTGTTAGCGCTCTAGTTGTTCTTTAGAACACTCTGGGACATTCTGTCATTGGGCTATAGTTGGGCTACATCTGGCTGATATTTGGGCTACATTTGTTCTTTTTTGTCTCTGGTGGCCATCTTTGGGCTACATTGGGCCACATTTGGGCTCTAACATATATATAGCCCAATGTAGCCCAATATATATTTTTTCAAAGTAAATTTTCGTAAAAACCACTGGAGCACATATCTTGAGACATAGCAAAGGCACATCGGGCTACCAGTCCCTACAATTTTGCCAAGTTTGGTGGAAATCCATTCAGCCGTTCGGGCTAAAAGTGAGGTCGACCGCCCTAAATAAATGAACATGGGGAAAACACGTTTTGGGACCCCCCTTTTATCTCAGCCCCCGCTTTACAAATCCCCCCGAAACTTTTAGGGACGGACCGGAGCTCCGCGAGGCAAATTTGAGGAAATTTACAGGCAGATTCGTCAACCGGCGCCAAAGTTATTCACAATAGAATTTTGAGATTTTGCATTGAAAAAAATCCTAAGTATAACTACCTACTGGCGACCGCCAGTAGGTAATATATATATATATATATATATATATATATATATATATATATATATATATATATATATATATATATATATATATATATATATATATATATATATATATATATATATATATATATATATATATATATATATGTATATATATATATATATATATATATATATATATGTATATATATATATGTATATATATATATATATATATATATATATATATATATATATATATATATATATATATATATATATATATATATATATATTACCTACTGGCGGTCGCCAGTAGGTATATATAGTTAGGATTTTTTCTCTATGGGATTTTTGAAAATTCTATGTCTAATAACTTTGGCGTTTGTGGACGGAATTGGCTGAAATTTTCAGGAAAATGGAACATTTTGTTTCTGAGCAGCCCTTGACAATTTGGGGGGTTTTCATCAAGGGGGGGCCGAGAAAAAAGGGGGGTCCCAAAACGCGTTTTTCCCATGTTAATTTCCATAGGGCGGTTGGCCTCACTTTTAGCTCGAACGGCTGAATGCATTTGCACGAAACTTGGCAAAATTGTAGGGACTGTTAGCCCGATGTGCCTTTGCTAGGTCTCAATATATGTGCTCCAGTGGATTTTGAGTAATTTAGATTCAAAAAAAGATATATATCTGGGCGGAGCCTAACCACACATCTGATCTGATTGGCTGTCAGCACTTCATCCAAGAAGTGTTGGCAGCCATCTTGGGACCAATATACATGATAGCACCTCATTAAAAAGCATTGTAGTTAATAGAGGGTTTTAGGACTTTAGTTACATTATAAATCATTTGTTGATGGTACCATACTCGTTTTAGGAATTGTGGTGGGTTCTTCGGTGATTTTACCATGTGAAAAAACCTTCTGCTGTGATATCATGAATATTGTTTGAAAGAAAACTAATATCTCATGATTTTCCCACAGTGGTTTGGAAGGGGATCTATAAGCTAAACTGAAAGCATATTTTCTGTAAATTCACATTATCTTTCTCAGTCATGTGAAAATGAAGTCTGACATTCTCAGTAAAACATGTACATCCAACAAGGACAGAGACTGTCAGTTGATTCCTTTGTGTTCTACTGCAGCCTCCTAGAGTGTTCTAAAGAACAACTAGAGCGCTAACAGTCCTACTTATTACAAAGGTATGGCACACCTGAAGCCATCTTGATTGGAATAAAGTGGTAACTCTTAAAACATTTAATTTAAAAAGAAACAACATGAGGGGGTATATTTTGCCATAGAAAGTATGATTAGTGCTGCAGAATGAAAAATTAGGGCACATTTTGAGTGACTTCTCAAATCCTTTTCTATTTCATTAAAACATTCTGACATGCAGTCTCCCAAAATGGCCACCAGAGACAAAAGAGCCCAAATGTAGCCCAAATATCACCCAGATGTAGCCCAAGTATAGCCCAATGACAGAATGTCCCAGAGTGTTCTAAAGAACAACTAGAGCGCTAACAGTCCTACTTATTACAAAGGTATGGCACACCTGAAGCCATCTTGATTGGAATAAAGTGGTAACTCTTAAAACATTTAATTTAAAAAGAAACAACATGAGGGGGTATATTTTGCCATAGAAAGTATGATTAGTGCTGCAGAATGAAAAATTAGGGCACATTTTGAGTGACTTCTCAAATCCTTTTCTATTTCATTAAAACATTCTGACATGCAGTCTCCCAAAATGGCCACCAGAGACAAAAGAGCCCAAATGTAGCCCAAATATCACCCAGATGTAGCCCAAGTATAGCCCAATGACAGAATGTCCCAGAGTGTTCTAAAGAACAACTAGAGCGCTAACAGTCCTACTTATTACAAAGGTATAGCACACCTGGAGCCATAGTGATGGGAAAAAAGTGGTAACTCTTAAGACATTTAATTTAAAAAGGGACAAAATGAGGGGGCATATTATGCAATAGAAGGTATTATTAGTGCTGCAGAAAGAAAAATTAGGGCACATTTTGAGTGACTTTTCAAATCCTCTTCTATTTCATTAAAAAATTCTGACATGCAGTCTCCCAAAATGGCCACCAGAGACAAAAGAGCCCAAATGTAGCCCAAATATCACCCAGATGTAGCCCAAGTATAGCCCAATGACAGAATGTCCCAGAGTGTTCTAAAGAACAACTAGATCGCTAACAGTCCTACTTATTACAAAGGTATGGCACACCTGAAGCCATCTTGATTGGAATAAAGTGGTAACTCTTAAAACATTTAATTTAAAAAGGAACAAAATGAGGGGGTATATTTTGCCATATGAATTATGATTAGTGCTGCAGAAAGAAAAATTAGGGCACATTTTGAGTGACTTCTCAAACCCTCTTCAATTTCATTAAAAAATTCTGACATAGTCTCCCAAGATGGCCACCAGAGACAAAAGAGCCTAAATGTAGCCCAAATATCACCCAGATGTACCCCAAGTATAGCCCAATGACAGAATGTCCCAGAGTGTTCTAAGGAACAACTAGAGCGCTAACAGTCTTACTTATGACAAAAGTATGGCACACCAGAAGCCATCTTGATTGGAATGAAGTGGTAAGTCTGAAAACACTCAATTTAAAAAGGAACAACATGAGGGGGTTAATTTTGCCATAGAAAGTATGATTAGTGCTTCAGAAAGAAAAATTAGGGATCATTTTGAGTGACTTCTCAAATCCTCTTCTATTTCATTAAAAAAATTCTGACATGCAGACTGAAACATGCACTTTGAATACCAGCAGCAGACGTCCCTGGTGAGCAGTAGCTTTACTACAGTGATCTAATGTGCAACTAGAGTGCTAACATTCAGAATTTATGGCAAATGTGTGACACATCTGAATGCCTTCTTGATGGAACCAAAGTAAACAAGCATTGAAAATGCAATAGATCTCGCCCTCGTTTAAGTTAAAGCCATTCTGTTTGTAATGAGGTGGCTTTTTAGCTTTGCTTTTATTAGTGTTTTTTCAACTTTCATGTAAATAACGCACCGTTTTCACCAAATCGACTTTGCCCAAGCACAGCCTTCCCTTCGGCCAACAAATCCCAAAAATTCGGCACACCTGCCGATCCACTCTCCCTACAGCTCACCCAAGCCCCGTCCCTCTAGCGCAACTGGAACACCCCAAATTCACCTTCTCCATGCGCACCAAAAACTCCCATTGAATAACATAGCAATTCGCTACTCCGCACAGAAATTGCTCTTTAAAGCACTTCCACTGCTCCGATCCGCTTCAAACTTGGCTGGACACTAGTTCCAGCGATTCCCTAACATCTCACCAAAGATCAGCCCAATCCATCCACTGGAACGGGGACGAATTTCAACCCGAATACGCGCCCCCCGCAAACACAAAAAAAAGCCATAAAACGGCCAAATCTCGACCAAAAACCGCCAAAATCCCTCAAAACCTTGCCAACACCAATACGCACGAAACTGAACCGGCCCCTCAGCCCTAGGCTCCGGGAACCCTACTTAATTGACCCAAAAGCCCTAAAAAAGCAACATAATACACACGAAAACGCCCTAACAACCCTAAAATGCATATAAGTATATGTATGCATGCATTTATGTTTGTATTTATATAGATATACAGATGATATATGTTTATATATGTATGTATATATATATATTCACTGAAAAAACCATAGGCTATAGACCATATATAGTTAGGAATTAGCATTTACAAAACCTTGAAAATTCACTGAAAAAACCATAGGTTATAGACCATATATAGTTAGGAATTAGCATTTACAAAACCTTGAAAATTCACTGAAAAAACCATAGGTTATAGACCATATATAGTTAGGAATTCGCATTTACTAAACCTTATTTTACTCACACAAAACCATTGAAATTCCATATATAGTTAGTTGCACTAACTATATATCGCGCACCCGCAATCCACTGCTGATGATGTCACATATTACATCATTCATGACATGGTCAGTGACATCACTGATGACATCACTGATGACATCTCAAATGACATCACTGATGACATCACTGATGACAACATCCAGTGACTGTATGTTTCTGTAAAGTTAAAATATGTCTTACATATTGAAGAATGAGTGGATGTATAAGTGTCTGGATGAAGGATTTAGTAGGTGCATGACTGACTGTATGAGTGAGTGATTAAATGTGTCTCACTGAGTGCATGGGTTAGTGACTAAACTGTCTTAATTTGTGCATCATTATGTCTGTTGTTCTGTAAACTGTTGCATGTGTTGATAAGTAGCTATATGAGTAACTATATGGGTTATTGATTGGTTGCCCAAGTATTTGTATGGGAGACTGAGTGTGTGTGTGGGTGGCTGGGAGGTGTATGACTCTGTGCATAGATGTGTGAGCAGTTGATTCACTAGATGTATGGTTTCAAAAGTGCATGTGGAAACAGCTGTATGGGCGGTTGACTGTGTGCATGAGTGTATTGGTGAGTGAATGGATATCTCAGTGCTACATGTCAAAGTAAGTACATATGTAAAACACAGTACATGTGAGAGTTGACATATATAAATAACTGTGCATAAGAGCCAGTGAATGTGTGAGTGGCTGTTAGGATCATTGTGAACTTGTATCAGGGATTGTATAAGAGAGTAAATATGTGTTAGTATATGTTTGAATAAGTAAAGTTTGTATAACTGTATAGTTGAGGAAATGGAGGTGTGATTGATTCTTTGCATGACTGACTAGGTGTGTGAGTAACTCCATGGATGAGTGACAGTCTGTGAGTGTCTGTTTACACTGATTGTATCTAAGGTTATATTAGAGTCTGAAGAGGTTCATCGTATTATCACATGAATGATATCATCAGTGATGTGATCAGTAATGTCAAATGAGATGTCATCAGTGATGTCATCAGTGATGTCATTTGAGATGTCATCAGTGATGTCATTTGAGATGTCATCAGTGATGTCATCAGTGATGTCACTGACCATGTCATGAATGATGTAATATGTGACATCATCAGCAGTGGATTGCGGGTGCGCGATATATAGTTAGTGCAACTAACTATATATGGAATTTCAATGGTTTTGTGTGAGTAAAATAAGGTTTAGTAAATGCGAATTCCTAACTATATATGGTCTATAACCTATGGTTTTTTCAGTGAATATATATATATATATATATATATATATATACCTATTTACAGCCTCTGATCTCCGCACTAAACCAGCCACCGGAGTGGCTTGATCACCATGTGATCAAGCCACTCCGGTGGTGAAACGCGTTATGGCGGACTCTTGAAAAAATAAACGCTACTTGTTTTTGCACTTACTTTGGGCTCGTGTCTGCTTCCTTGGTGCCTGCTTGAAACTCGTTGTTGCACCCGACCTTCGCAAGCAGCCTCTGGTATATATATATATATCTATATATATATATATATATATATATATATATATATATATATATATATATATATATATATATATATATATATATATATATATATATATATATATATATATATATATATATATATATATATGCCTATTTACAGCCTCTGATCTCCGCACTAAACCAGCTGGAGTGACGGATCTATAACTACGCCAACGACACCCAATTTATCGTCCAGATCGACAGTTCGCCATCAGCACACTAAAGATGCAAAACATCCTAAAATTTATTGTCAACTGGATGGAGGCATACACCTTAAAGATAAATCCAGACAAAACAGAGGTACTGGCAGTCACCACAGCCCCCAACCCTTGGAACGATCTTTTCTGGCCTAAGGAACTGGGGCCTTTTCCAAAACCAGCTATAGCCGGAAAAAGTTTGGGCATCAAGATTGAAGCCAAACTATCTATGGCACAACAGGTGTCGGCAGTCGTATCAACCTGTGTTGGACTGTTGAGACAATTGCGAAAACTGTCCCCGCTCCTCACCTTTGCCACCCTTAGACGGGCAGTTTCACCCCTTATCCTGTCGGGCCTGGACTATGACAACTCTCTGTACTCTGACATCTCACAACAACTATTGGCCAGACTACAGGTTGTCATGAATGACACAGCCAGATTGATCTTTAAAAAATCCAAGACGGACACATGCCACTCCTCTACTATGAGACTTACACTGGCTTCCGGTCAGTCAAAGAATGAAGTTTAAGGGGCTCTGCATCACTCATAAAACCCTGTATGGTAAAGCCCCAAGGTACATCAAGGACCGCCTCACCAACTATGTCTCCAGGAGGTCGCTTCGGTCAGCAGAAGCTGCGAGCATACAGTTCAAAGTACCTGTCAGTGCTTTACAGCAGCAATTGCGAACATCACGCTACACAGCGCCGTGTTTCCCAATGCCAACACCATCTGGCGCCAGCAAGGACCTACTTGGACGCGGTGGGCCTCTCTCCTAGCAGCTGGGCGTAGCTGTAAATAAATCCAACAGAGAGTGGGCCACGAAAAGAGGCCACCACACGTCATTTTCTGTGTGAAGAACAGCTGGTGGCGACAACTTACTTTATATATATATATATATATATATATATATATATATATATATATATATATATATATATATATATATATATATATATATATATTCAATGAAAAAACCATTGGTTTTAGGCCATATATAGTTAGGAATTTGCATTTACAAAACCTTGAAAATTCAATGAAAAAACCATTGGTTTTAGGCCATATATAGTTAGGGATTTGCATTTACAAAACCTTATTTTACTCGCATAAAACCATTGAAATTCCATATATAGTTATAAGCGCTAACTATATATCGCGCACCCGCAATCCACTGCTGATGATGTCACATATTACATCATTCATGACATGGTTAGTGACATCACTGATGACATCACTGATGACATCTCAAATGACATCACTGATGACATCACTGATGACAACATCCAGTGACTGTATGTTTCTGTAAAGTTAAAATATGTCTTACATATTGAAGAATGAGTGGATGTATAAGTGTCTGGATGAAGGATTTAGTAGGTGCATGACTGACTGTATGAGTGAGTGATTAAATGTGTCTCACTGAGTGCATGGGTTAGTGACTAAACTGTTTTAATTTGTGCATCATTATATCTGTTGTTCTACAAACTGCTGCATATGTTGATCAGTAGCTATATGAGTAACTGTATGGGTTATTCATTGGTTGTCCAAGTATTTGTATGGGAAACTGAGTGTGTGTGTATGGGTGGCTGGGAGGTGTGTGACTCTGTACATAGATGTGTGAGTAGTTGATTCACTATATGTATGGATTCAAAAGTGTATGTGGAAACAGCTGTATGGGCGGTTGACTGTGCATGAGTGTATTAGTGAGTGAATGGATATCTCAGTGCTACATGTCAAATTAAGTACATATGTAAAACACAGTACATGTGAGAGTTGACATCTATAAATAACTGTGCATAAGAGCCAGTGAATGTGTGAGTGGCTGTATGGATCATTGTGAACATGTATCAGAGATTGTATAAGAGAGTAAAGTAAATATGTGTTAGTATATGTTTGAATAAGTAAGGTGTGTATAACTGTATAGTTGAGAAAATGGAGGTGTGATTGATTTTTGGCATAACTGACTAGGTGTGTGAGTAACTCCATGGATGAGTGACAGTCTGTGACTGTCTGTTTACACTGATTGTATCTAAGGTTATATTAGAGTCTGAAGAGGTTCATGGTATTATCACATGAATGATATCATCAGTGATGTTATCAGTCATGTCAAATGAGATGTTTTCAGTGATGTCATCAGTGATGTCATTTGAGATGTCATCAGTGATGTCATCAGTGATGTCACTAACCATGTCATGAATGATGTAATATGTGACATCATCAGCAGTGGATTGCGGGTGCGCGATATATAGTTAGCGCTTATAACTATATATGGAATTTCAATGGTTTTATGCGAGTAAAATAAGGTTTTGTGAATGCAAATCCCTAACTATATATGGCCTAAAACCAATGGTTTTTTCATTGAATTTTCAAGGTTTTGTAAATGCAAATTCCTAACTATATATGGCCTAAAACCAATGGTTTTTTCATTGAATTTTCAAGGTTTTGTAAATGCAAATTCCTAACTATATATCCACTATAACCTATGGTTTTTTCTGTGAATTTCATTGGTTTTTTAATAGCAAATATGAAAAGCTTTAAAATGTCAAGTACGTGATAGATAAAAACATTTTCGTATTTATGCACGCTGATGTGCTTTGAACGCTGCCCCCCTCCCCTCTTTTCTCTTAGTAGTACTCTCTCTTTGCAGATAGTGAAGAGTAGTTAACGCAGGCCTTTACCCCCGTTGTAATCCGTCCTGCCTGCTTGTCTCTCCATTTGATTGATTTCATGAGGGCTGCAAGACAGCTCGGCTCCGTCACCCATCCCGCCCAAAATAACGACAAACCCTATGCAAATATTAAAAATATAGACAACACACCAGCAAAGAAACAGGGTAAAACATTTTATTAAATAACTATTTACATAACGTTGGTTTATAAGATGATGTCAGTAGTGGACCGATGTGTGAATAGGTCGGAAGCAGCACAAGGCGCCAAGATCCGGATGGAAAGTCCTGGATATTGGGTGCCATAGTTCAGAGTTCTGAGTTTGAGCCTTTTTCAATGCCTGTGCTTTGTTGTTTCCCCTCCATCAAAAACAAAAAAAAAAATGTGCAAAAATACAAAAAAAACAAAAAATGTTTACAAAAGCAGTGCTTGTAAGACTGTCTGAAGCTTATTTCCACCTACTGCAGCTTCACTATTCTCAAAGTAAGTGAGGGTCGTTTGTGGACCTGACTGCATTTGAAAACAATGTTATATGGTACCTCCCTAAACCGCTTGACGGAGGCCCCCGAGGGGCGGTGTGATGACACGGACTCGGAGAAGACGCTTGGCTCCGACCCCCTCCCCGAATCTTATAGCACTGGTGTAGCCTGAGATCGCCCCCGACATAGGCGGCCAGCTCCCGGGGTCCGGCGGAACTTTTTGCCTTTTGATGACTCTTCTATTCTGGACTTTGTCCCACAATCCGTTTGACCTGAAGACACGCTGTAGTGGGGCGCCCCTTTACCGTTTTAGTTGCCATTCCGCCCGCTTTTGCTACACTGTGCCTCTTCCGCCATTCAGCTGTTTACCGCCCGCTCTTGCGACTACAGCGTCTCGCTCACCATGTAGTTAAGTTGCTCCCGCTCTTGCGGTGCAGCGATAGGCGGCTGCCACAGGACTCTCAAAATGGCGGCCGGCTCTTCGGTTTTGGGCCTGGTCCACTAAAATGGCCCTGGGACACCTTGGAACTCGGACGCTTCCCTGATAGGGCTTGGGTCCCATTCTCGAAAGCGTCCCCTCAGCCGTGAAGATTCTACAAAAGTCTTGGGGGCCCCCGACTCCCGCAGGCTTCTGGTGGGGAGCGGCTGCCATGATTGCTCGTGGAATGGCCACGACTGAGATACGAGATGGTGGTGCTCTCATGCTAACGCCAGCTTTAGTCTGAAACATCCAGAAACACTGTAGACTACCAATTCGATCAGTTCCGGTAGCGCCCCAACATGACCCGGTAGAAAAGAACTTGCCCTCCCCTCTTTGACTGATGGTTCTTGTTGCCTGTCCCCTCTGTTGTCATTTAACAGAACTTTTTGGACTGCTGAAAGGGGTTGTGTTCCGAACGCTGGTTGGTGGAGACATTTTGACTATATTCTTGACCTACGTTGTCGCGTAATGCGTTATATGACACGCCGCGTTAGCGCACCCGGAAGTGATCCGGGGCGCGGCGCGCAGCGCGTAACGTAAGCATAACAGGTCATGTGACTTGTTAATAAAACTTTTCATTGGTTCATTTTACTTTTGTTATTTTAATGATGAAAAGCTTGGTCATATGACCTAAAAATTACGCTTTTTATTTTTTTCGAACATTATTTTTTTTAAAACATATATGTTATAATATTCCAGGCTAATGTACTTTCCCGGAAAATTTACAACTGTCCTGCAAGTAAAATATATTCCTTTTTCGAGAAAAAGGGTGTTTCTTCGTTCCATGACGGAGCCGTTGAGTAAAAGAGACTTGGCCTGCTGTCTTAGTCGCCGATACGCCTGATTATCAGATTCTTATCGATCACTTTATGTTGCAGGAGTGGAAAACACAACTGCCCTTGACCATTTATCTTTACTACGTTCCTACATATTATACCTTTTATCCGTCATGTAATTGGACTGCTTTATTTCACTTGCCTTTTACTGATTCGAAAACAGTGACTAAAAGTAAAAACTTTACCAATGTAAATACTACTACCGTGTTTGATTTAAAAACCTTTATTGTGAAAATGTCAGTATACAAATACGGGCCTATAACCACCTGGGCCGGCCACGGAGCAAACTGAAATCGTATATGATGAGGAGACATTTACACTGTAGAGGAACGTAACGAGCGAGCCATTAGGTTGCAAGAACTAAGGTGTCTAACAGTTGCGGAATCGGTGGACGTACATTTTGTAATTAAAATAAGACAGGGCCACTTACAATAAAATTTTCTAGATATACATTTGCGGGCAAGGAGTTACGAGTCCCATTTATACCGGCGCCATTTTGGGCGAGGCCGGGCAGGTCCAAGATATAGTCAAAATGTCTCCACCAACAATCGGCCAGACCAGAACCCCTTTCGGCCCTTTATGCTACAAGATGGTGTCTTCCATTCAGAAAATATTGTTGGCAGCATTTTGAAAGGAAAGATAAACAGCCGTTCTCCTAGTGAGTCTCACATTGTTACATTTAGGAAGAATGTTGAAGAGTAATATGTGGAAAATCTGAAGCCATTTTTCTACAAACTCTCAATCAGCCTAAGTCATGGGCGATCTTTGTCCACACCAGGGCAATAGTGAAGCTGCAGCAGGTGCAAAAGAGCTTCAGACAGTCTTACAAGCACTGCTTTTCTAAACATTTTTTTGTATTTTTGCACAGTTTTATATTTTTTTTTTTGTTTTTGATGGAGGGGAAACAACAAAAAACAGGCATTGAAAAAAGCTCAACAGTGCAGGGCGCCTTGTGCTGCTTCCGACCTATTCACACATCGGTCCACTACTGACATCACCTCATAAGCCAACGGGGCACCCCACACTGACTTTCGGCGCAGCATTGTAGGATGGCCACACCAGTGCGGCAACTTGCTGGACACCACCTCGGTGCCATCCGGATCTCGGAGCGTTCGAGTCACTGTACCGCAAGAGTGACCGGAACTCAGCTGGTCACGCCGTCTTTCGGCGCAGCATTGTAGGATGGCCACACCAGTGCGGCAACTTGCTGGACACAACCTCGGTGCCATCCGGATCTCGGCGCGTTCGACTCACTGTACCGCAAGAGTGACCGGAACTCAGCTGGACACGCCGTCTTTCGGCGCAGCATTGTAGGATGGCCACACCACTGCAGCAATTTGCTGGACACCACCTTGGGCAACAGTGAAGCTGCAGCAGGTGCAAATAAGCTTCAGATAGTCTTACAAGCACTGCTCAGAACTCTCAACTATGGCACTCAATATCCAGGACTTGCCATTCGGATCTTGACGCCTTGTGCTGGTTCCGACCTATTCACACATCGGTCCACTACTGACATCACCTCATAAGCCAACGGGGCACCCCACGCCGACTTTCGGCACAGCATTGTAGGATGGCCACACCAGTGCGGCAACTTGCTGGACACAACCTCGGTGCCATCCGGATCTCGGCACGTTCGACTCACTGTACCGCAAGAGTGACCGGAACTCAGCTGGACACGCCGTCTTTCGGCGCAGCATTGTAGGATGGCCACACCAGTGCGGCAATTTGCTTGACACCACCTCGGTGCCATCCGGATCTCAGCGCGTTGTGCTGCCTTCGGCCTATTCGCACATCGGTCCGCTACTGACGCCGCCTCACGTGCCAACGGATTTTCGACGCTTTTTGTAGCCCTATGCCGCATAACAGGTCATGTGACTTGTTTATAAAACTTTTCATTGGATCATTTTACTTTTGGTTTCCTAAAGATGGAAGGCTTGGTCATATGACCTAAAAATAACACTTTTCATTGGTTTAGAACATTTTTTTTTCCCAAACGATGAAAGCCCCACCTTGTTTCTGGAACATTCAGACTGAAGCTGGCGTCAGCATGAGAGCACCACCATCTCGTGGCTCCGTCGTGGTCATTCCGCGAGCAATCATGGCAGCCGCTCCCCACCGGAAGCCTGCGGGAGTCGGGGGCCCCCAAGACTTTTGTAGAATCTTCACGGCTGAGTGGACGCTTTTCGAGAATGGAGCCCAAGCCCTAGCAGGCAAGCGTCCGAGTTCCAAGGTGTCCCAGGGCCATTTCAGTGGACCAGGCCCAAAACCGAAGAGCCGTCCGCCATTTTAAGAGTCATGTGGCAGGCGCCTATCGCTGCACTGCAAGAGTGGGAGCAACTCAACAACATGGTGAGCGAGACGCTGTAGCCGCAAGAGCGGGCGCAACTCAGCTGGATGGCCGCCACCTGGGGAGGCCCGTTCACGCCGCCTCCCCCACGCGCCCCCCCCCCCCCGGGCCGCCGCACGCAAATTTTCGGAGCAGCATTGTAGGATACCAAAACCAGTGCGGCAGTTTACTGGACATCACCTGGGTGCCATCCACATCTCAGCGCGTTCTGCTGCCTTGGGACTATTCGCACAACAGACCGCTACTGACGAGGCCTCCCCCCGCACCACCCGGGACGCCCCACGCTGTTTTTCTGAGCTGCATTGTAGGATCCCAAAAACCAGTGCGGCACCCAGGTGACATCACCTGGGTGCCGTCCAGAACTCTGCACGTTGTGCTGCCTTGGGACTATTCGCACAAAAGACAGCTTCTGACCATTGTTGCTTTTTTGGGTGAAAAATGTTTAAATGTTTTTACAGTTTTTGTTCCGTTCATTATAGTTAAATGTTAATAAAGTTTTAAAATCTAACTTTGTTGGAGTGCTATATATGTTTAAAAAATCGGGTGAATGGGGCCTTGAATCGGATTATTGTCATGTGTGGGCTTTGCAAGTGTACTGCTAGAAGATCGGACATTTCAAACTCAAATGCACGTTCTTTTTCTTACCTTTCCGAAGCATGGAGCGCAATAGCAGGCAGAGAAAGGGTGATGCACGTGTTGAACACTGCCTGGCCTGGCAAGTTGCTGGCAGTGCCCCCCCCGCCTGCTCCTGAAAGAGGGCACACACACACCGCCGCCCCGAGTACTTCATAAATCTTTAAAAGACCATGCGCTTGTTCATGAGGCTTAAATGGTTTATCACCCCTTCTAGAACCCCTGCATCGACCCTCTGACGTTTCCTGGAAGAATTAGCACGTAACACAATACCAAGCCCTGTCAGCTGAAACCCCCGAGAAATCATGGGGCATATTATCAAGGGGGGTTATTTCCGCTTTTTTGGCTTTAAAAGCCAAAAAAAAAAGAGATAAAATTATCTCCCTATTACCAAGCTGTCGCTAACACCAGTTAGTGACAGCTAAAAGGAGATAGCGACCATCTTGGGCCCCGCTTTGCATATCAGTGATATTTATCACTAATGACATGCAAAGTGGGCGTGCCAAGATTTTAGCGACTGGAAACAGTCCCTAACCATCGCTATCTCCTATTACCAACTTTTGGAGATATTCGCGCTAAGCGCGAATATCTCCAAAACCTAACACCTGCCCTGAGCAGTTTTAGCCATGTTATCCAATGGGAAGTGGATAACATGGCTAAGAGCATTTGCTGGATAATACATGAATATCGCTGACTTTTCAACGATATTCATGCATTGCGGCCGTTTTTTATCGCATTTGCGATAAACCTTGCTAATAGCAAGGTTTATGTGCGATAAAATTCGCCGATGTGCGGCGATAATTTTTGTCTCTAAACAAGTTAGAGACAAAAATTATCGCTAGTTGTTGGTAATATGCCCCCGGGTTTTTGCTTGCAGGAATCGGGAGGCGGGAGACTAGCACTGAAATCAGTAGTCTCACGCCTGAATCGGGAAGGTTGGCATGTCTGGATACTCTACATCTGGAGCCATAAACTACATCCGCAGGGCTAGGTGATAGCCTAGGTCCGGCCTGGACAATCGGACACAGAGGAAGAGGAGTGTCAGAGGGTGCGGTAGTGAATAGGGTGAAAGGGAGGTGTCGGGCGGGCACAGGGTGTGATTCTCAGAGAAGAGCAGCGCAGATGGGGGGAAGTATATGGCCCATGCATGAGAGAAAGAGCGGGGGTGACCAGTGCGTGGGGGAGATGCTTGCGAGGGTGGGGAGCCATGCTGAGGATCGGCGGCGTGCAGAGAGTGGCCCTGGTCAAGGCATCTAAAATGGCTGCCGTGCACGACAAAATTGTGGCATTGGACAAAAACGCAAGATGGCGCAGACAATGTTTATCAATAAGGATTCATTTATAACAAAATATTTACTCGCAGTAACAAAATGGTGGTCAACACTTCCTGATTTCCATCGAATCGAACGTTAACAAACGTCACGCAGCAAAAAAAAAAAAAAAGCTCACGCACAGAGCAGTTTTTAGCCATGTTATCCAATGGAAGGTGGATAACATGGCTAAGAGCATTTGCTGGATAATGCATGAATATCGCTGACTTTTCAGCGATATTCATGCATTGTGGCCAATGTGCGGCGATAATTTTTGTCTCTAAACAATTAAAACGAAGCACAAAATGGCGAATTCCCGTTTCGCTACCAGTTTGCGGCCCAGTTCGCGGCCCGTGAAGCGCTTCTACCGTGAAAAATCATTTTTATTTTATTTTCCCCACGGGACCCTTTAATAACCCCAACAACAATCCTAGGGGGTCAAGAGGGGTATACCTTGCCCCCTTTCATTAAATTCCCCCTTCGTTTTTCACCTCTTCTTCTCTCTCGATCCTACCGAGAGATAAGATGGCGGCCGCTCCAGACTGTTTAGAATGTTGACAGACACCGGAGGGCCAATCAGCTTCGCATCGCAAAGTTCCGATACGCGAAAAGTTCGCTAACCGGATCGCTGCCCGGAGCGCTGTTACAGATATATATCTTGATTTAAACGTTAATTTCTCAAAATCCACTGAAGCACATATATTGAGACCTAGCAAAGGCACATCGGGCTAACAGTCCCTACAATTTTGCCAAGTTTCGTGAAAATCCATTCAGCCGTTCGGGCTAAAAGTGAGTCCAACCGCCCTATGGAAATTAACATGGGAAAAACGCGTTTTGGGACCCCCCTTTTTTCTCGGCCCCCCCTTGACGACCCCCCCCAAATTTCCAGGAGCTGCTCAGAAACAAAATGTGCCATTTTCCTGAAAATTTCAGCCGATTCCGTCCACAAACGCCAAAGTTATTAGACATAGAATTTTCAGAAATGCCATAGGGAAAAAATCCTAACTATATATACCTACTGGCGACCGCCAGTAGGTAATATATATACATAGTGGAAAACACGAAAAGGGGGCAGGGTAGAGACCCCCCAACCCTCTAGCCCTTCGCAGGGAGTCCCAAAAGGACCCCCAAGGGCAAAAAAAAAAAAAAAATTCTAAATATTCGCGGGGTACACGCACCGTACGCGGACGGTATGCGTACCGTGCGCGTACCCCCGATTTAAAAAAAATAAAAAACAATTTTTTGCACTTGGTGGTCCTTCTGGGACCCCTTGAGAAGGGTTAGGGGGTCAGGGGGTCTCAACCCTGCCCCCTTTTCTTCGCATTTTCCACTCTTGTTTTGTGATCTCTTGTGCCTCACTTCTCCTGAGAAACAAGATGGCTGCTCAGGTGGTCCCAGAAGGATAATAACATATATAAACGTTATCCGCTAATAGAATTAGCATTTACAAAACCTTTGAAATTTATTGAAAAAGAATATAGGTTTCACGCCTGATAATGTTAGGAATTAGCATTTAAAAAACCTTGCAAATTCACTTAAAAAACCATAGGTTTCAGGCCTTATATAGTTAGGAATTAGCATTTAAAAAACCTTGCAAATTCACTTAAAAAAAACATAGGTTTCAGGCCTTATATAGTTAGGAATTAGCATTTAAAAAACCTTGCAAATTCACTTAAAAAACCATAGGTTTCAGGCCTTATATAGTTAGGAATTAGCATTTAAAAAACCTTGCAAATTCACTTAAAAAACCATAGGTTTCAGGCCTTATATAGTTAGGAATTAGCATTTAAAAAACCATTGAAATTGCTCCTATATAATTAGTTGTCATCAGTGATGTCAAATGAGATGTCATCAGTGATGTCATCAGTGATGTCATTTGAGAGGTCATCAGTGATGTCACTGACCATGTCATGAATGATGTAATATGTGACATCATCAGCAGTGGATTGCGGGTGTGCGAAATATACTCAGTACAACTAACTATATAGGAGCAATTTCAATGTTTTTTTAAATGCTAATTCCTAACTATATAAGGCTTGAAACCTATGGTTTTTTAAGTGAATATATATATATATATGAAGTCCTGTATCGCTTAATGCCAACGGCATCACTGCTCCATTCCACTGGAAAACGAACAAGTCGGACCCAAAGCTTCGTGCAAAAATTAAGTGTTCTTTATTGTCAAAGAGTAAAACCCAAGCTGTCCTGCATGACACGTTTCGCCTCTAGCCAGAGGCTTGATCACATGATACGCTAGTAGAGCTAAAAAGAGGGTATTTTAGGCATTTGTAAACCAATAAAAGGCGGAGTTCTATACATAGGAAAAACCGCCCAAATTAACTCCTTGTGATATCGCTTTCTGTACATATGTATATAGCGGTATTATGTTTAAAGTTGTTATAAAAGGCATAGTGCCTTAGTTATTAATGCATTTTCTGTTCTTAGTGGTGTCAAAGTTTCTATTGGAACTACCATAGAAAAATATATCTCATATTTACACACTTTAGGAATTACATCTATTAAGACAAATATATATATACAATTTCATAAATAATTAAAATTCATGATATATACATACTATTTACAATAAAAGACATAGTGTCTGCAATGCAAATCCTATATGTTATCCATATTTGTAGAAATATCAAAGTGTGCAAATTCTAGCAGGTAAAGTGCAACGTGCTGTATACATTTTTAACCTGTGATATCAGAATACCATACATTTTCTAAGAACATAAATATACAAATTGAATATGCATCTAAGGAAATGAAACCACTATTGACTTCTGAAAAGCAATTCCACAAGACCACATTTATATTCTGGTTTCAACGAAATTATTGGTTATTTTGTGCCCCCTTGTTGTAACCTCTTAAAGACTCCACGAAAAAGAAGACCCCAGTGCAAATAATATACAACTGTGAACAAAATAATAATAAAGTGATATTTCTTTTCCTTTTTCGTTTTTTTCTATATTTTGTATTTTTCTACGTGTTGAAAAAAATGTGACATGTGCTACATTGTCACAATCATGGAGTGGGAGGTGAAAGAATACATTTAGAACTTGTATTAGATGTTATTCCTTTCTTATATATGGTGGACCACGCACACCACCTTCAAGATGTAACTTTACCACTAATTCCACAAATTACGACTCATTCAATTAAATTATTTAATCCAAGAACATCCTATGGGTTTATGAATTTATCCTGGGGTATTGGTCTGTTTTACATGGGGCTGTTGGCTACGTTGTTTATTAATTATAGACAAGTGTACAAATCTTCCCCCGCATTCAGGCCCCTAGGGGCCTTACTGTCCAGTTCGATAATGTACCTTGTCTCCAGAAGGCGTAGCTTAGCATCCCTGTCTCCTCCTCTTTTTAATGGCGGCACGCAGTCTATAGCATAATACAGAAGGCCCTTCGGATCACTGTTGTGGACCTTCTCAAAGTGGCGTGCCACCGGGTAGGTCTGATCTTTCCCTACTATAGCCCTGATGTGTTGCAATACCCGTCTGTGCACAGGCAAGCGTGTGCTGCCTATATAGCGGAGCTCACACGGGCACTGCAACACATATACGGCAAAATCAGTTGTACAGGACATGCGTTTTTTTATTTGAAACGGCTTGCTAGAGAACGGTGATATGTACTGGGTTTTACTGCATCCATTTTTACATGCCTTGCATGAAGCACATTTTTTGAATCCGCCTCCCAAAGCTCCCCAAGTATCAGAAATAGGTTTTTCCAGGAAATCTTTATATATATATGTGTGTGTCTGTGTGTGTGTGTGTGTGAGTGTGTGTATACATCTTAAAGATCGGTAGATGCGAAGTTAAAAGTAGTAAATCTGTACTTACCTATATGCACTAATTTTCTCAGTATTTTGGTAGCCGATATTTTGCCTACGAAGTTATAGTAGAGTTATATTTTTAAACACTATTTTTGACCTAAAACTATATTTCAAATATGTAAAAATCAGCTCTGCAATCAGTTTTGTCTCAATTACGTCCCATCCCCCTTTATATGTAATACTCCTGTTATATAAACATTTTTTCTAACGTTTCTTAAAATAACATAAATTATATAGATAGGGCTATAATTAGGTTTAAATAATGTTTAAAGGAATCTTTAAACCAACTGTTAAACTTAAACAATATAAGGTCACAAGGAAAATATCCATAAAATGAACACAGTACAAAAATCAACATTAGAGAAAAACAAAATGCGGGTAAAGTACAATGTTTGTTCCCACCAACAACTTTCGAAATGCACTGCAATGTCGTCCAACCTAATTTAGAGACACCATGTCCTGAACTGATCCTGCCTTATTAATTACTTTTGCTAATTATGGAAATTGTTTTCCAGTTTTTTTAAGTCATTAGGAACAAATTATACTGCGCTGGCAATTTTGTTTTTAAATATACTCTAAGAACCACCGTTGTATAATTATGCAAGAAAATGTGCAATAGGCCCAGTTTCCACAGTCTGCACCCGCAGAATAAGCTAAAATCCCTGAGTCTTTCAACCATTCTTTCTCATAAGCAGGTAGAATCACACACTATTCACTGCTTCACATCATGGCATTTTAAATGCCTCTCCCATATGGCAGACAAGGACTGCAATTTTTGATTCAGCAGATGCTCACTTTGGTTTAGTGTCGTAAAGTAAATAGATCGTGTTGTTCTTGACAAGCAGGACTGTGTGTTGTTAGAGGCTTAATGTCCCCTCCCCCCAACTCAGCCTGTGAGCGATGGCATATGTACAGCACTAAAAAAGGAAGGCCAGCTGTAACTCGCAAAGAAAATCTAAAGCAGACAGCAGCACTTCGCCCTCCACACTCTCACAAAAATATAATATATAACGCACATCGATGGCATTGATGAAGGTAGAATTTATGCTAAAGAAGAACAGACAACAGTGCACACACAAGTGCATGCAATTCCCACATACGAAGCAGACACAATACTTACAGAAGCAGCACAGAAAACAACATACACTTAGCAAACTAATACTGGAGAAAGAAACCCCAGATTAGCACACAGAATAGACGCCCAGCATCACGTTGTGATAAGCAAGCCAGCATTAGAGCACTAACCATTACACACAGAACAAGCACAACTCATGCATCAGCACAGCAAGTACACCACCCTCCACAGTAAAGAAAATTATTTTGTTCACAATTGAATATTAAGGAACCGATTACGATGTCGTTCGGAAAGGCTCATGAAGGGATTTGGTATTGAAGAATCAGATTCAGAAACCTTGCTTCCGAACGATTGGTACACTTTTTCCCAATGACCAATTACGATGCCTTGAAGCCGTTCAGGTAGTCTGAATTGGTTCCGAAAGGCATTCGGACCCGAATCATGCAGCTCTATTGACACAGTTTCTGAATGAGAGATTACGATGACCGATTCGGACAGCCATTCTGATTCGGTCTCCCTGACATGAAACGGCAATCGGAATCTGTCTTTGGGGGCCCATTGCTGGACCCCCTTCACGCGGAGGCATCTGATTGGGGCCCATGTGGATACCCAAGGTACCCCTCTTCTCAACTATGCACAATGTGGTAAGCACCATGGGTTGCCCGCCACAGGGTACAAGGTTTTCCCAAACCATCCCTTTTTTTAATGGGAGCCTGTGTTTTGGTTCGGAACACAGGCACCCATTGAAGTCAATGCAAGTCCGACCAAATAATGTTGGGAAGCATCGTAATCGAACAGTCAGACTTGCACAAGCTGATAAGTTCAGAAACGATTCAAAGATTGATTCATTCTGAACAGTTTCCGAACCACATTTTAATCGGCCTCTAAGTCTCAAAGACACATGGAGAACTGTGCATAGAAGCCTTTCACACAAACACACACACATGCACGCAGTCACAGATTATGTGCAAGTAAAGCAGGCACACCTACAATGCAACACTAAGGGAACATTCCACCAACTTTAGATTGACTGGCTCAGTGGGAAAATGTGGGCCCAAGGGACCCAGAACGCAGTATGCAAAAGTACGCAGGGGTGTTGTTTTTGGTAGCCTTTGTTTGTCATGCACTTGGTCTTGAATCTGATGTGGAGTTGGGTGGGGAGCCATTGTTGTTGCATCAATGTTGGGAAGATGTAGCCGAAAGTTATCACACCTCTGAACAGATGTGCTGCAAGGCCTAGGATGCTGTTCAGCATGGCCAATGTGGAGCTGGGGAGCCTGAGAAGGTACTAAGGCTTTGACTGTTGTTCCGAAGTCCTCTTAGTGTTAGACAGCCAATGAACATTGTGAGTTGAGTAGATTTTAAGGTACAGTTGTGTGCCTTTAAGCATATTACATAAATACTATTTGCAATTTCATTTGATGAAAATGAATGCTGTTGCTGCTCTTCAGTATGGTCCATATGGGTTTGAGGTAGAAGCTGGAGTTGAAGGGTAAAAGGATGGAATTCCAAGGCATTTCATCCGAGACAGGGAGTTTCTACAATCTTAAAGGTCATATTTGGACTATGGCACAGAGGCCGATATATCTTCCCAGGGTGTATATTTTTTATTTTATAGTATAAAAAACAGGGGTTATTCTTATTGAAAGTTAGGACAATGGCTCTGACTGAATGAATGGCAGCAATTGTTATGTACTGTAAGAGGCTGTTCTTTCTGATCTGATCGGGTAGTTGAATAGAGATTGCTTTGTAATTCTTTTTCTGATGACATGTAGGTGGACGGTGGAGCGGTAGTCATCAGAGTCCAAAGTGAACTTTTTAGTGAGAATAGGGTTGGGACCCTGTTTTAGAGTTTCTCAAAAGGGTTTTTCATAAAGAGAAGAGTTGACAATATTCAGGGGACAAAGCCATCTCTGTTGAGGTTCACATTGAAAGAAGTAGTATGGTGTCTTCTGAGGTGTTGGCCTTGAGAGAGTTGAAGTTGTTGGTACATTCACTGTGTAAGAGGAGGTAAACATCTACCCAAACGGGTCTGATCAATGAGGAATTGAAAGCAGTATTGTTGTCGGTTTGGTGTTGGCAATGTAGGTTTGGAATTAGTTTGTCTTCCCATTGAAGAAGTGATTGTCAGAGTTGTTTTCTTCACTCATTACGGGAGTAGTTAAATCTAAGGGAGTAATGATATGACACTTAACTGTCTCAAACAGAGATTTTCCATTGTTATTGTGGTTAATGGAAATCATGTTGAAGGCGACTTAAGCTACACTGATGATGAATCTAGATAAACAGTAGAATGTTTTGAGTTGGGTAAAATTGTCGGGATATTGATCCATCTCTTTTCTTGCCAGTTCATTGATCCGTCTCTATTTATTTTCTTGTGAGCACCGGGAGTGTTTTTCTGTGAAAGCAAGCTCATGGGAATACCAAGGTTCTGAAGTTTGGGTTGTCAGAATTGTGTTTAATATTGTAAATTAAAGTCCTGCTATTTTTTATGGGCAGAATTGTATGTGAGAAGGACTGTGTTGGCCTTTAATGTAGGCTTGTGCAAGCATCTTTTGTCATTCCCAGAAAGACTCCATTGTGAAGGCCTTTTCTGCTGTCGGTGCCCATTGGTGCTTTTGGGTGGTGCGATAAATGGAAGGATAGAAAAGGGGATAGTTTGATGGTAAGTCTGGAGTATCTGAGGCTTGCACTTGTTTGATGCTCAGGCAGTTTTTATTAAAATGAGGGTGTTGCATTTACATTGTGTGCTTTCTGTGACGTAGTGCTTGATAACCAAGGCATTGAGTGGCTTGGAGAGACAGTCTTAGTTTTTGTGTTTGTACTTGAATCTCTAGGGAGCAAGGTGTATCAGAGGTAGGTGTGATGAGATCTAATACTTCTTTGCTGAAGACCATGTTGAGACCAGGGATTCTGTAAATACGTTTGCAGATGGTTTTTTGAGAAGCTAACAGTGAGAAGAGACTGGTAAGTAGCTCAAATGACTTGACTGTTGCTGGTTTACCAAGGCTCCAGAGGCTGTCAGAATTCTGGATGAGAGCAAATCGCCACCTATCTCGCATGTGACTTATACTGGATGATATGCGGAAGCATAATGATCATGAAGTGTGTTGTGTTGTGGTGGTATGGTATGTGTGCTATAGGCTGGAAGGTTGAGGAAGTGGGTGTTTACAAATGTGAGTATGTGTATGGTTAAAGTGGGTGTTTGCCATGGGAGTAGTATGTAAATGTATGCATGGCCTTCGTGTAGAGTTGATGTGTTGTATGGTTTGTGAGGCACATGCTGTTTCCTGGACTTAACTGGTATGAAGTCCCTTCAATGTGTCTCCACATTTTAAATGGATGAAGCCTCTTGCTTTATGCTTTGGACGCCCAGGCAAACATGACGAAGGGAATGTTCTTTTTCTATTTTAACAAAATAAGGACAAGAGATGGTGGAGGACTGTAACTTAAAATCTGTTGGCTTCCCCTGGCTGTAGTAAATTAGCATCTAAATGATTACCACACATGCCATTAGTGTCGTGATGTAGATATGCAGTGTTCATTCAAGTAATGGTAGTCGCACAGGGGGGTATCCTGATAAAGATGGATTTAGCACGTCCACTAAGAAGGTGCAGATTTGACATTATACTAACAATAAAGGGGGGGTGGGGGGTCTAAGGGAGTTTTAAGACCATGCCCACGCTATTATCCCCTGATAATCAAATGCAAAACACAAAGAAGCCTGGGGGTCTAAGGTAAGAGTCAAATAAGTACTCTAAACTGGTAAGACTGAAAGCCACAAGAGTGTGCAAAGGAAACCCTACAGGCATATGCCAAGTAGGAAACTCAGCGCATCAGACCACTTGCAAAGGTAGGTGAAACCCAAAGTCCAGAGATGGATTCCCATCAAAGTCTTGTAGGTGATCAAATGTTATCATCTGGTCATCCAATGGTTGGGCTAGTGTGTCTCTTGATCACTGAGACTGCCTCTAGACCCACCGTATAGGACTGGGATAAAAACCCACAAGAGTCTGCAAAGGAAACCCTACAGTCATATGCCAAGTAGGTAACTCAGCGCATCAGACCACTTGCAAAGGTAGGTGAAACCCAAAGTCCAGAGATGTATTCCCATCAAAGTCTTGTAGGTGATCAAATGTTATCATCTGGTCATCCAATGGTTGGGCTAGTGTGTCTCTTGATCACTGAGACTGCCTCTAGACCCACCGTATAGGACTGGGATAAAAACCCACGATTGTCTGTAGACCATGCGCGAGATCACCCAATGGGATAGGTGCAGTGCCAAACTAAAACGAAGTGAGTGTATGGAAAATGTTAAAAGTAGAACAAAGAACGAACTGCAAAATAACTTTAATGCCTGTAAGCCTTTTTCTGATCTATACACTACTCAGGGACATGACAGATTTTTGAGTATTCTGTATATCTATTCTATATCTCCTACTTAATTTACTCTCTTTGGGGACAGAAGTTAAGTGAAGTTAAGTTCCTGGTTTCACGATCATTAAACGTGGGCTTACTATTCTATGTACTATGGCTGTTAATACTGCCA
The DNA here is from genome assembly GCF_964263255.1 of Lissotriton vulgaris. NCBI lineage: Eukaryota > Metazoa > Chordata > Amphibia > Caudata > Salamandridae > Lissotriton > Lissotriton vulgaris. Next base: position 653,725,344 of record NC_141693.1, on the reverse strand, counting down.
TTCTGTTATTTATCCCATTAAATAACACCATCTGAGCTTGCCTCTTTTTAGAGGTATATTCAACAACAGCTTCAGGACGTTTTATCTATGTAACTGCTGAGCCCATACAACTAAGAATGGGGTACCAAACCTAGGTACCTTCGGTAAATCCCTGTACTCTGTTTGGGAACTACAGTTTCCTCATTCTCTGATGTCATCCTGTAGTTTTTAAGTTCCCGCGAGATCACGCTACTACCGTGATCCCTACGTGGAGCACTCTTCAGCTTTGCACAGAGGTGAGCTCCGGGCGGCTTTACTGTAGGCCCCTCGTGTCTTTTGTAGGCCCCTCATGTTTTCCGTGGACAATTGATTTGGCAAGCTCAGCTCTTCTCCAAAGAACAACAGTTCTCTCAGGCATGAGGTCATTTTGTAGTGCGAAGAGGTCTCGCGAGATTACGCATTATCGGAGCAGCTGTCAGTTTCATCTTTCTCCCTCCTGAGGGCTGAGATTGTAAGGCATTGCTAACCCCAGTACCTTCCTACCACACATTTTTCTACATCTCCTGAAAGTGTAATGTACCGAGTTTATTCTCAGATTGTGATCATTGTGAGGATCACTTGTGTTAGAGTATCACGTGACTTACTAAACTAGCGCCATTTTTGTAGTTTTTTCTAAACGAAGCGAATATGAACACGAAGATACGTTTTCTTTACTTTGCCAGCGTTATGATTTCTTTCATCGTTTTATACTTTTATATCAGAGGGTGTGGGCTGACACATCTTCAATATTTGACATTATCCTTTTGGATTAAAACAAGAAACAAGGGGCTCTTAATATTCTAGTACCTGACAGGCTATAGCGTTACTGTCTAGTCGATCCGATTGGATAATCAGGCTACTGAGTCTCCAGTCCAGCCCCTTATAAGACAACCCCCACCTCTCAATCATTGCCTCCCCCAACCTTAGGAACTGCCTGAGGTAACGACGGAGAGGTAAGGAGAGGCTTTGTGGTTGTGTGGGGAACAGTTACACTGCTTTTCAGTTCACTGAATCCACTATTTCTTCATTTCTTTACTTATACAGAGAGTTGTGGGTGAGCCTTTCCTTGAGTCATTGGTTTTTTAAGGGCTCTGAGGGTAGGAGTCTAGAGGTTTCCCTTTGGTTATGGAGAGGGTTAGGACTACTCCCCTCCCCCCAAAATGAGTACCTTTTCCTTCCTTACCCTTGTAGAGCGTGGCCTCCTTCATCCTGAGCTTGGTCCAGGCGAGGTGAGGTATTATCCGCTGCCACTACGGGTGAGTAAGGAATGTGTTCCTTGTTGTTCATTTTACTTAATTCATTTTTTCAAGTAGTGTGACCCTTTGCATTTCTACCATTTTGCATTTTTTTGTAGGTGAATGAGACACCATTTGGCCTGGAGGAATAGAAACACATATCCTTTATGTTTTACTTTAATCACAGTTTATATGGTTACTATCATTATTAATTTTCATGCAACACACACTAGCAGTAGCACAAATTTGTATAAGAACAGAGGCCCTGAAGAAAGCCTTAGGAGGGTTTCTCCCTGTTTTGGCAGAATCATGTCGGCCCCATAAGCAGTTATTTGTTTACTCTGTTTTTTTGCGCTGTTCTGTGTTTTTAATCAGAAAAAGGCTTACAACCATTAAAGTTATTTCGCTGTTTGTTCTTTATTCTACTTTTAACCTTTTCCATACACTCACTTCGTTTTAGTTTGGCTCTGCACCTATCCCATTTGGTGATCACACGCATGTTTGTGTCTTCAGGAATACGGTTATTGTCCTAACTACATCAGGACCCGTAGTAAAAATCATCTACCTGGACCAACACCCCGATCCATACAACACAATAACCATCTATGTGTTGTATCCGCCAGGATTAGAAGAATGAATGGAAGAATGAAAGGTGAATGGTATAAGATGAGAGAATGAGAAGAGACTGAAGTAAGTGAGATAGTGTGGTTGAAGTGTGGCTGGTACTGGGTAGGTCTTAATGTAGCCCTATCTTCCCTTTCGTTTTTGCCCCTACATCTATGTCTGTCTTTTTTATGCTTCAAATGTATTTGTGATACGAAAGTACCTTTTATATCCTTGTTATCCCAAAAAGAAATAAAAATATATATATTTCTAACATGATCTGTAGAGTCTATTTGGATTGACCCTGTGATTGTTGTGTGTAGTGTCAACTCCTAGGTTAATCACCCCTCCATATATACCTGTTGGACCCTCTAGTTAGGGCCTTCATATCTCGAGGCAGGGTGTTCTCTTTTGTTCTATTCACATTAGTTTCTCCCCCCTACGACCTGCCCTTATCCTAAAGTTACCCACGGGGAACCCCCTTCTTTTGTTTATGTGATCACACGCATGGTCTACAGACAATTGTGGGTTTTTATCCCAGTCCTATACGGTGGGTCTAAAGGCAGTCTCAGTGATCAAGAGACACACTAGCCCAACCATTGGATGACCAGATGATAACATTTGATCACCTACAAGACTTTGATGGTAATCCATCTCTGGACTTTGGGTTTCACCTACCTTTGCAAGTGGTCTGATGCGCTGAGTTACCTACTTGGCATATGACTGTAGGGTTTCCTTTGCACACTCTTGTGGCTTTCAGTCTTACCAGTTTAGAGTACTTATTTGACTCTTACCTTAGACCCCCAGGCTTCTTTGTGTTTTGCCTTTGATTATCAGTGGATAATAGCCTGGGCGTGGTCTTAAAACTCCCTTAGACCCCCCACCCCCCTTTATTGTTAGTATTTTGTGAGCAGCTGCCGGCTGCGGGTCTTTTTCGGCATACAACTACACTCTATAGGTAGTTGGTCTAATCACACTTTCGCGGATTAGGTTTCTTCCCCTTTTTGTTCCCTTTGGCTCTCCCGAGAGTTCCTCTAATTCCCTCTGTATTGACGACAACTCAACTCTAGGCAACATGGCAGAACGCCAAGGACTGACGTACAATGACACAGTTTTCCAGTCAATATTAGACAATATGCCAAGTGTCTTGGAGTCACTTCCGGGCCCCTCTTCTGGCTCCACAGATGAATGGGCCAAGGTATTGACACTTAAGAAATCTTATTCACGTACAACTGTACATGGTATCGCGATGGCAGAGTATTTAAGAGCCAGCTGTGCCCCACCAGGTCTGATTGTTACCAACGCCCCCAGACTTTTCCTCACTGACAAAGCATTCCTGAATGACTGGTCCCTAATTGCTTGGCGGTGCACCAGGGATTGGTTATAATCATCATCAGAACCGCCAAGAGGGTAGCAGACGCGATCGTCATAGAGATCCAGGTCCTTGAAGGACAGATAAAAGCAACTATTTCACCTACAGCTTTTAAAAAACAATCTGAAGAATCCAACAAAAACAATAAAGAATTCAATGACTCTATCTTAAAGATTAAGATTGATAAATTCAAAAAAGATCTAGAAAAGTTCAAAATGGACAGGGTATATCCCTACACCAGTGAGACCTACAAAGCACCGGAGTTCAGAATAAATGGCAGAGCATATGGCTCAAATTACTCTGGGTCCAGCACAGAGTCCGGGAGTGACTCTGAAGCAACGAGCCCGTCAACATACATGGGCAGAGGACAAAGACGTTCCACCCGGTTTCAACACTTTAGAGGACAACAGCACCAGTATCCCCAATCTTGGTGGCCTCCCATCCCCTAGGGTCCTCCTGATCCTTTCCAATACCCCCTGCAGCCCCCTATGGGCTCATTCCCAGGCTATCAGAATTTCAACAGCCATCCTTTTTTAGAGTTTGGCCAATGCCGATCCAGAGGCAGAAGAAGAAGCAACAACACCCAAACTCAGGTGCAATGGGAGGACCAAACAGGACCACACACCGGCACATGGAGTCAGACGAGGGGGATCCCTCGCCAATGAGTGATTGTCACACTGCAGATAGAATTGGCCCAATTCTTCCGCAAACTGTGTTTACATTACTTTTTCCGGGACAAAGGAATACAAGATGTGGCCACACAAGAGGAGAACACCGGACTAAGGAATAAATCATCCTTCTTCCCTCCAGCACATTCAGTACCGCCCCAAGTAGCAACCTTTGAGAGGGCCATTAAAGATAATGTAGAGAAACTTTGCCAGACACCTAACAATAGGTTCAATAACCTTTCCAGAACAGAAGAGCAATCCTTACACAATCTGGCTCAAGATCCCCTCATCACTATAAAACCTTCTGATAAGGGGGGATCAATAGTGGTGCAAGACACCACTGTGTACAGATCCGAGTGCCTTCGCCAACTGAGTGACACCAACTCCTACATTGTATTGAGCACTGACCCCACGGACAGACTAACACATGAGATCAAGAACTTGGTAGAAAAAGCACTCAATGAAGGGTAGATCACCCCCTTGAGACACTGTTCCTACAAGCTAAGAGTCCCACCATGCCCTATTTTTACACACTGCCGAAAGGCCAGAAGATCCAACGTCCTCCACCGGGCAGACCCATAATATTGGGTCAGGGGTCTCTTCTTGAACCCCTTTCTGCCTTTGTGGTCTTCTTTCTTAGGCCTTTGGTGCAGACCATGCCAACAAATTTTAAGGATACTAAAGATATCCTAAGGGTTATTCCTGAGATAGACTTTAATGCCGATACAGACCATCTAGCCTCGTTTGAGGTAGAGTCCCTCTATACCTCAATTCCCCAGGATGAGACACTTGAGACCATCACATCCATCCTGGAGGGGGATAATCTAGAGTCTATAACACCTGTACCCTTTATCATGGCCCTGGCTAGGATTGCCATGAAAGAGAACTTCTTCAAGTATGAAAACACCATATACTTGCAAGTATCAGGGACTAGCATGGGAAGCATTTTCACTCCCAGCTTAGCTAATTTGTATGTTCATGTCTTTGAAAAGGAACAGGTGCTTACCATCACGAATCCCTACAGACCACATATCCAATGGTGGAAACGCTATATAGATGATATCCTCGTAGTGTGGCCAGGTGACCATGAGTCTATTGTATCCTTCCACCAACACACGCAATCAGTTCCTAAAATTTACAGTTGAAAGCAGCAAGGAGAGATTGTCTTTTCTAGATCTGTCTATTTATGTAACATCCACTGCACTAGAAACTGAGCTATATAGAAAAACGATGGCCAGAAACTCCTTGCTACTTTATGACAGCCAGCATCCCAAAGCCCTGAGGGACAATCTGCCTTACGGGCAATTCCTAAGAGTGCGACGTAACTGTTCTACATCTGAGACCTTCAACAAACACGCGGATAGTCTCGCTAATCAGTTAATAGCACAACACTATCCTAAGAATTTGGTCAGACGTTCTTGGAAGAGGGCGGCAAATAACCACGAGAAGCACTTTTAGAGATACCAACAGCGAAACCGCCTCTGGACCGGTTAACTCCAGTGACCACGTTTAACACCAAGTCTAACTAGCTCCAACGTATTGTGAGACATTATTGGAAAATCCTCAACTATGCTAATGATAAGATCGAACAACCCTTGTTTGCCTTTAAGAGATCCAGCAGTCTGAGAGACCGGTTGGTACATACTCGACCTAGAGAAACCCCTAAAAGAACTATAGGAACACTGTGGGACTCAGCGGCAGTAATTGGACATTATCCCTGCGGGAACTATTCAGTGTGTCCACAGATAGCTAAGACCACCCAGATTGATATAGGAACAAACCGCCCCTGGGTTTTGAAAAGTTTTTCAAACTGCAATAGCTCACAGCTTATCTATTTACTCACCTGTCCTTGCCTAACTAAATATGTAGGCATGACCACGAGGAAGGTTCTGACGAGGATGTTAGAGCACAAAAGTGCGTTTAGATGCAAAAAGAATGTCTCCAAACTCACCAAACACTTCATCGAGAAGAACCACAGTGAGACTGATTTCACCTGGATGGTTTTGGAAAAACCTTTCATACCCTCTCACATTACTGATGTTCCTAAATACCTATTTCTCAGGGAACAGAAATTGATTTTTAGATTATCCTCAGACACCCGGGGTTTGAACGACGAGATACCCTGGACCATGTTATGATCAATACACTACTCAGGGACATGACAGATTTTTGAGTATTCTGTATATCTATTCTATATCTCCTACTTAATTTACTCTCCTTGGGGACAGAAGTTAAGTGAAGTTAAGTTCCTGGTTTCATATCATTATTCGTGGGCTTACTGTTCTATGTACTATGGCTGTTAATACTGCCATTCTGTTATTTATCCCATTACGAAACACCATCTCAGCTTGCCTCTTTTTAGAGGTAATATTCAACAACAGCTTCAGGACGTTTATCTATGTTACTGCTGAGCCCATACAACTAAGAATGGGGTACACAAACCTAGGTACCTTCGTTAAATCCCCGTACTCTGTTTGGGAACTACAGTTTCCTCATTCTCTGATGTCATCATGTAGTTTTTAAGTTCCTGCAAGATCACGCTACTCCCGTGATCCCTACGTGGAGCACTCTTCAGCTTTGCACAGAAGTGAGCTCCGGGCGGCTTTACTGTAGGCCCCTCGTGTGTTTTGTAGGCCCCTCGTGTTTTCCTTGGACAATTGATTTGGCAAGCTCAGCTCTTCTCCAAAGAACTACAGTTCTCCCAGGCATGAGGTCATTTTGTAGTGCGAAGAGGTCTCGCGAGATTACGCATTATCGGAGCAGCGGTCAGTTTCGTCTTTCTCCCTCCTGAGGGCTGAGATCGTTAGGCATTGCTAACCCCAGTACCTTCCTACCACACACTTTTCTACTTCTCCTGAAAGTGTAATTTACCGAGTTTATTCTCAGATTGTGATCATTGTGAGGATCACTTGCGCTAGAGTATCACGTGACTTACTAAACTAGCTCAATTTTTGTAGTTTTTACTAAACGCGGCGAATATCAACACGAAGATAGGTTTTCGTTACTTCGCCAGCGTTATGATTTCTTTCATCGTTTTATACTTTTATATCATAGGGTGTGGGCTGACACATCTTCAATATTTGACATTATCCTTCGGGATTAAAACAAGAAACAAGGGGCTCTTAATATTCTAGTACCTGACAGGCTATAGCGTTACAGTCTAGTCGAGCCGATTGGATAATCAGGCAACTGAGTCTCCAGTCCAGCCCCTTATAAGACAACCCCCACCTCTCAATCATTGCCTCCCCCAACCTTAGGAAGTGACTGAGATAACGACGGAGAGGTAAGGAGAGGCTTTGTGGTTGTGTGGGGAACAGTTACACTGCTTTTCAGTTAACTGAATCCACTATTTCTTCATTTCTTTACTTATACAGAGAGTTGTGGGTGAGCCTTTCCTTGAGTCATTGGTTTTTTAAGGGCTCTGAGGGTAGGATTTTAGAGGTTTCCCTTTGGTTATGGAGAGGGTTAGGACTACTCCCCCCCCCAAAATGAGTACCTTTTCCTTCCTTACCCTTGTAGAGTGTGGCCTCCTTCATCCTGAGCTTGGTTAGGCGAGGTGAGGTATTATCCCCTTCCACTATGGGTTAGTAAGGAATGTGTTCCTTGTTGTTCAGTTTACTTAATTCATTTTTTCAAGTAGTGTGACCCTTTGCATTTATACCTTTTTGCATTTTTTTGTAGGTGAATGAGACACCATTTGGAATGGAGAAATAGAAACACATATCCTTTATGTTTTACTTTAATCACAGTTTATATGGTTACTATCATTATTAATTTTCTTGCAACACACACTAGCAGTAGCACAAATTTGTATAAGAACAGAGGCCCTGAAGAAAGCCTTAGGAGGGTTTCCCCCTGTTTTGGCAGAAACATGTCGGCCCCATAAGCAGCTATTTGTTTACACTGTTTTTTTGCGCTGTTCTGTGTTTTTAATCAGAAAAGGCTTACAGCCATTAAAGTTATTTCGCTGTTCGTTCTTTATTCTACTTTTAACCTTTTCCATACACTCACTTCGTTTTAGTTTGGCACTGCACCTATCCCATTGGGTGATCACACGCATGGTCTACAGACAATCGTTGGTTTTTATCCCAGTCCTATACGGCGGGTCTAGAGGCAGTCTTAGTGATCAAGAGACACACTAGCCCAACCATTGGATGACCAGATGATAACATTTGATCACCTACAAGATTTTGATGGGAATCCATCTCTGGACTTTGGGTTTCACCTACCTTTGCAAGTGGTCTGATGCGCTGAGTTACCTACTGGGCATATGACTGTAGGGTTTCCTTTGCACACTCTTGTGGCTTTCAGTCTTTCCAGTTTAGAGTACTTATTTGACTGTTACCTTAGACCCCCAGGCTTCTTTGTGTTTTGCAGATTTGACATTACCTCAAATTTCTAATTCAGACTCTTAGTACGGGATGAAGAGGGTTGCACAGGCATTTTGGTAAAAACATGTTTAAAGAAACTGTGATTTCAAGACTAAACCCAGAAGAATGCAACAGAAGCATACATCCTCAGAGCTTTCACTTTGTGTTTTGGAATCCATAAATCATATCTACGTTTTTAGTGATGTGTGATTAGCAGAATGCAGATGTGATTCTCCTGGTACAGCTCTTATTATTGTTTATATTGTGCACTAGATAAGGGAGAGAGAAAGTGTTTAGGTGAGCTACTTTAAAACTGGAAACTTATGTTTTATTGTGATGTTTTTCTCAATGAGCGGGACACTCTGTTCACAAGAGGGACAAGATGTAGAGAATCACCTACTGACTCTTTGAGCATGTCCCTGTTTACTATGTACCTTGATGGCCATCACTGCTTCAACATGAAGAGCAGCTGGTAAGGTAGAAATACAGCACACTTTCATTGCACCCTTCTCCGAAGTGCGCCAGAGAGTGCAGTATCCCTTGGCTGCTATACACACAGCAGGAGATGAACAGAAAATCCTCCTCCTAGAATCTGGAGAGCCTCCTGTTGTGGCGCGGTTGTCATTTGGCAAGGATGGGTGTCCTCATTACATCATCCATTGCGCTATCCATGTCAGACACATGATCATCTATAATGTAGAATTCTGAGCCTGATTAACAAAGTATTTTAACAATTACAAACCCTTAGACCACTGAAACACTTTTTTGTAATTTTCTAAACCCAATTAGTAATTCAGAAACAGGCTTTCAGAGTTTTTAAGTAGGTTACGTAAACAATAAGGGATCACTATTTGGAAGGGGCTCATTAAGGTCATTCAATCCAACTACTGATACATTAAGGTATATAATAATGTTTTGTGACTTAAATGCAGTTTCAAGACGTTAATATTTTACCATCAATTAAAAATTGTTTGTAATCCCTCCGGAGAAGAGCAGGTGTCCCCATGAGACCCCTTCCACTTTGAGAATGTTGACAAAAACATTTTTAAATAGGTATGTCAAATGCGACCCACTCCAAATTGGGGGCTGATTACAATGGCGGGCGGATCGCCACCGTTGGGCCAGCAGTGGTGATCCGCCCGCCATCCCAACTGGATTTACCCCCACTTTATCATGGCTGGGGGTACCACGGCGGATGGAAAGTCTGCATGCCGCTTTTCCGCTTGTCGGAATCGTTACGATTCCAAGCACCGCCATCCATATTATGATGCCTGGTTTAAAAGGCCTTTCCATTGCGGGGATGCTGCCATGGAAAGGCTGGTGGGGTTGTGATTTGGGGGCAGGGGGGCAGGGGCGTGGGCCCCCAGGTGGGTTAGGGGTGCACTTGGGGGGTACCCATGGTACCCACCTGCATTCCCATGGACGAGGTGGCAGGCACCGCACAGTAGTTATCAAAAAGGAGGGAGGGTGATCAATTGATCAGTCGGGCACTGTTTACCACTAAGGGAAGTGGAAGGTCCAGTATCAGCTTGTGCCCTCAACAAGGATAGCTCAACAATGTAGGGTGCTGGACTGTTCCTTAGAGAAAGGAGTGTGTGTATCTGGCGTGGCCGGAGGTGAAGATGTGACACCTTTGGGCATCCATTTTGTTGGATGTATTTGCCTCACACACCCATATGGGTGTCATGCTTCATCATTGGCGCTGCTCCTCGTCGGGGAGGCGGTGCAATCCCCGAGGGGCTCACCTCTGAGAGGGGCTCTTTGGCGGAGATCTTTTAATCCAAATGCCTTATGGTGAAGTGCAGGTGTGCGGGTGATGCAGTGTGTAGCCTGGGAAGTGATTTAAAATGTAGTAGAGGGTACCGGAAACTACTTTATTCTGGGGGTCCCCTACTGCAATTAAAAACGTGAATCTAACTCCCTAGGTGCCAACCGGTTAGGTGTAGTGGCCCTAGATTAGATTAGGAAAGGAATTGGTCAACATGTTTCTCGCCTGGGTAATTGCCCGCGATTCATCAGGACCTATGATGGATAAAAACGAGGTCTACAATCAATTAACAACATGCTAGTGTCATGTGTCTAATACCAAAAGTGTGGATATTTGTTACCTCTGTGGCTTTTTCCTATGCCTAATGGTCAGGGATTAAATGCCACAACAAGGCTCGGTGGGCTGGTACATCAGGGTGGAACCATTAGGTGTGGCTCTCACTTCCCGTGTCCTCACTGCTTCACCTACCCATCGCCGCCGAGCTCGGATATCCATGGGAATGCACAACATGCATTTTCACGAATGCGGCGGGTGCTGCTTCCAACAGCACCCACCGCAATGTTGAAAATGCGGATTGCGACCGCCAAGGTGGCGGTTGCATCCTACTCAATGGTGCGGAACACCGCACGTCTGGTAGCTGGTCCCAGCACCGCTAGGGTGGCGAGCGGACTTTAATCAGACCCTTGGAATTATGTGAATCTACCTATTAGCGCATAGGTCAGGTTGCAAAGTTTTTTCCCATTTGTAAAAAGTCAGTGTACAGTTTACAACCACTTTTTGTGAATAGAGAATTCATACATCTGACCATAGGGCCTTACTACTTACACATATTAGCCGCCTTTTCAAGTAGAAGCCTCTAGGGCCTAACAATATTTGTTTTGTGATTATTGTCATAACAGTTATATATAGCTCACAGGAAGGGAGAGCAGGACACATGTCCATTTCGCCCTTCTCCCCAGAGACTAGGTTATATGCCCAACTTTTGCGACTAAGGAAATATAACTGGGTATGACCCCAAAAAGTGGGTTGGAATATACGTTAATGCCCTGCTACCTGGATAAACCATCTAGCTGCCTTGCTTGTTTTAAGGGATGACCAAGTTGTCTTCTTTTAGCACAACGGCATCAGTAGTTGCCGGTAACACAGTGCTACAAGTGTCTAGCGAAGTAATTTGTTTATCACAAATGACTTCTGATGCCAGTAGCAGGAATGGAACTGACAATCCTTTACAGGCAATTTACAAATGCCAGTGTACTAATTCTTGAAATATGTACCTCCACCATATACAAAAAACAAATACAAAATAACTGGAATATACCTCATTGTAGAGATATGTCATTGCTTTATGTAGCCTGTTGTATGACAGAATATCGAAAACAATATTATTGAAACACTGAAAGTAAAAAAACATCAGTCACAAATATTGACTACAAAAGCATCGCCATTAACCCGTTCGATGCTGATGATGGAACCGCTCCATCATCAGCTGCAGTTGGGCTGTGCTGATGACGGAGCGGTTCCGTCATGGCCCGGCCACCGCGCCTGCGCGGCGCTGATTTCGCGCCTGCGCGGCGCGTTCTATTGACTGGGGCGGGCCATGACGGAACCGCTCCGTCACAAGCAAAGCCCAACCGCGGCTGGTGAGGGAGCGGTTCTGTCACCAGCATGCGGCCGCCGCGCGGCCGCCCCGCCCTCTTAGCGCTGCGGCGGAATAGCCGCCGCAGCGAACGAGTTAAAATATATAAAAACACAAACATTGAAATCAAATATATAGATGGAAATAATACAGTGACCATGCTAAACAGGTTGAACTGACTTAATATCGACACCCAAAAGGTCCCTATACAAAAATATCTAAATCCTATACTTATAATGGTAAGTACAAAATATTGAGAAAAAAATATCGATGTCATAAATATATTTGTACCAAATATTGCTTTTTTATATATTTGTAAAATAAATGAATACATATTAAATATATTAAAGAATAAAATTAATAACAAATATAGATTTAATATGCATGTTAACAAATATAACAAATAAACTTGATTAAAAAAATTAAACACATATATAATAATCTATATATATATTTACATATTTACTTCAAAACAATTAATAAACTAATACTTTTTTTGTATTTTACCATTTTAAAATTATATAAAGATGTAACAAATGAATATATATATATATATTCACTGAAAAAACCATAGGTTTCACACCAGTTATAGTTAGGAATTAGCATTTAAAAAACCTATTAAATTCACGGAAAAAACCATAGGTTTCACACCAGTTATAGTTAGCTGGAAATTTTATTGACATAAAACCATTGAAATTCCCACGTTATAGTTAGTTGGACTCACTATAACTTGCGCGCCTGCAATGCACTGCTGATGACGTCACATATTACATCACTCATGACAGGGTCAGTGACATCACTCATGACATCACTGATGACACCATCCAGTGAATGTGTGTCTTTCTGAAAAATAAAAATTTTTTTAAATGTATTTGTAAAGTACGATGCAAGAATAAATGGTTAAATAAGTGTGTAAATGGATGTTTGTTTTTAAAAGAATTGATTGGTTAACTGCCTTATTAAGTGTATCTTAGTGAATACATATATTAGCAAGTAACTTTTATATATTGAAATGTATGTATCAGTGTTTCACTTTGTGTATAAGTGGCTGTATGGGTTGGTGACTGACTCACTGTTTGTATGTGTTTTGAAGACAGAATATGTACAGGACTGTATGGATGTATGAGTGTGTATATGTGTATGTTAGTGAGTAAACGACTGTCTCACTATTGTCTTTTTCAGTAACGACATATGTTTTAATCTAGTATATGTGAGTATTGATTTATAAAACTGAGTATATGTGAGAGTGAGAGATTATAAGAGTTCCTGTTTAAATTAGTATGTGTTTATATAAGTGATTGTTTAAGAGAGCAAGTATGTGTAAGTATTCTTAGAAGTAAAGTAGTAGTGTGTGTATAGCTGTATATGCAAATAAATGAATGTTCATTACTTTTTTGCATGTGTGAATATGTGTGTGAGTAACTTTTTGATGACTGTCGGTGTGTAACAGGATGTATAGGTGTATCACTACATATAATGAGTGAGTATATGTATGAGTGACTATATAGAACTGTTTGTGAATGAGTGGATGTGTATATAGATGGTGGAATTACTGAATTGTTTATTGTAACTGGTATGGGTATCTCCACTTTTTTGAAAATGTTAAATACTATTCTTGAATATGTGTTTCAAGGCTTACATTATACTGAAAGGAGGTCTGTCACTCTGTCACAACGATGGTGTCATCAGTGATGTCATGAGTGATGTCACTGACTATGTCATGAGTGATGTAATATGTGACATCATCAGCAGTGCATTGCAGGCGCGCAAGTTATAGTGAGTCCAACTAACTATAACGTGGGAATTTCAATGGTTTTATGTCAATAAAATTTCCAGCTAACTATACCTAGTGTGAAACCTAAGGTTTTTTTCAGTGAATTTAATAGGTTTTTTAAATGCTAATTCCTAACTATAACTGGTGTGAAACCTATTGTTTTTTCAGTGAATTTCATAGGTTTTTTTAAATGCTAATTCCTTTCTATATCGAGTTTCTAACCTATGTTTTTTTTTTACAATTTGCTGTTTTGTGTAAGTATTAATTTGTAAGTTTTTTTTTTTTATCATTTTTTCCTGGGGCGCTCTGGCTGCGCGCTCCGGTAAGCTCTCCGGTAAGTTCTCCGGTAAGCTCTCCGGTAAGCTCACCGGTAAGCTCTCCGGAAAGCGCACCCAGAGCGCTACTTTCGTTCGTGAAAAAAATAAGAATGAAAAGTTAATAATAATGCAAAACATTTCGTACCATACAAATAAAAGCAGTTTTTTTTAATGAGAAAAATGATAATGCATTTCCGTAAAACTATGATGACGTCACTTTGGCGCGCAACGTAAGTGCCCCCGGAAGCGCCTACGTTCGCGCCGCGTGTGCACCCTGGAAGCGCCTACGTTCGCGCCGCGTGTACGCCCCCGGAAGCGCCTACGTTTGCGCCGCGTATGCGCCCCAGAAGCGCCTACGTTCGCGCCGCGTGTGTGCACTCGGAAGCGCTCCGGAGCGCGCAGTGTAAGCGCGTCAAGTCTTGTGACCTAAAAATAACACTTTTCATTGGTCGCTAACAGTTTTTTTTACAAAGAATGAAATCCCCACCCATTTCCTTCACTTCTTCTTTCACTTTTGTGACTGCAAGACCTGCCTTTTTGCTCCTGGATATTTCTTGATTTTACCATGCCTGCCAGACAATCCAGCAGTGATGAAGAACCAGAATTTATTAATGATGAGCCTCCTCAACGAAAAGTTAAGGAACATTTTATTTGGAAATTTTTTAAAATCCCACCTAATCAAAAAAAGATGAATGCTCCAAAAGTGGAGTGCAGGATCTGCAAAGAAGTGCTTCGCGGGGTAACCCCTTAAAAAAGTACTCATTTGGAAACTACACGATGATCCGACATGTGGAGAGGAAGCACCCCCAGAATTTTGCCCGGGAAAGTGTCAGGGCTCTGGCACAAGAGGTTCCCAGTGATGGGGCCTCTACATCAACCGGAGGAGCAACTTCTTCTGGGAGGGGGAGATCACAAGAGCTGGTTCCGAACATTCAACCTGCTTTTAACCATGGTTCTCTCAGATGCAGATACTGCAATCAACTGCTTACCTTTGGAGAACAAAGTGTACAGCTCATGGTTCGAGCATTAGAAAACCATCGCTGCTCTTCCCACCCCTAGTTTTTTTTGTTTTTTTTTGCTCCTGTTGAGCAGTTTCCATTCCCTGTTTTTGTTCCTGTTTAGAAAAAAGAAGAAAACCAAAAGTTCTTTTCAGAACTACCTCCAATTCTCATCAAAGAGCTATATTCTAAAAAAAATGAAAAAAGAGTAAGTGAAATAGAGTGCATTGATAATGGAAAGGAGAATGAGTAAGAAAGAACAGAAAGGTATGAGAGGAGAAAGGAAGTGAAGTAGGAGGACTGAAAGAAGGTGAGTGTTAGGAAAGAAAGTAAGGAGAAGAAGAGTGAATATGGGGAATGTTGATATTCAAAGAAAATGTTGAAAAGGAACAGGGGTGTGGAAGGATAAGAAAAGATGCATTGCTGGAGTTGAAGGCAGAAGGCCTCATTTATGAAGCCATGCGTCACTTTAACACCACCAAAGCATCACTTTTTGTGACGCATCAGTCCAATAAAAAATGCACCTTATTTATTCATATTTACAAAGTGGCGTTTCTAGGTAAATACGTCACTTTGTAAACCCCTGTGCCACATTATTCCTATGTCAGGTGTAATGTATGCAAAAGGGACGTATTGACGCAAGAAAGGGTCGTAGAGCTGACACAGTGAATAAACTGGAGGCCTCATTTCTGAAACGTGACGCATCGCTACGTGAAAACAGCGATGCGTCACTTTTCTGTGCGCACTCCTTACTACATTCCAGATGTGTCATATTTAATGTATGACAAATCATGTCGCAAGGAGTTACAGATACGTCAGTATTTCTGACGTATCTGTAAACACAAAAGTGACGCATTACTGGAGTGCGTCACAAAAGTGACGCAACTCCAGTAATGCGTCCTTTCACATGGGGAAAGCACCATGTGAAAGGTCTTGCGTCAGTCTTACACCTGCTGTGAGGCAGGCGCAAGATTTTGACGCAACACAATCCTAAAAGTGACGCAGTGAAATCTCATAGATTTCAGTGCGTCGCTATTACCAAGCTTTTTGCGGGGGAACGCCCCCTCTGCATACATTATACCTGACGCAGGTATCATTTGGCGCAGGGTTTTAAAAAGTGGCCCATCTACCTAGATGCGTCACTTTTTAAATATAGCGCAACGAGGCGCATTTTTTTACACCGCTGGTGCGATGCGTCACTTTTCTGTGCACACTCCTTACAACATTCCAGATGTGTAATATTTAATGTATGACGAATCATGTCGCAAGGAGTTACAGATACGTCAGTATTTCTGACGTATCTGTAAACACAAAAGTGACGCATTACTGGAGTGCGTCACAAAAGTGACGCAACTCCAGTAATGCGTCCTTTCACATGGGGAAAGCACCATGTGAAAGGTCTTGCGTCAGTCTTACACCTGCTGTGAGGCAGGCGCAAGATTTTGATGCAACAGCATCCTAAAAGTGACGCAGTGACAGTGAAATCTCATAGATTTCACTGCGTCGCTATTACGAAGCTTTTTGCGGGGGAACGCCCCCTCTGCATACATTATACCTGACGCAGGTATAATGTGGCGCAGGATTTTAAAAAGTGACCCATCTACCTAGATGCGTCACTTTTTAAATATAGCGTAACGATGTGCATTTTTTTACACCGCTGGTGTGTCACAAAAAGTGACGCACAGGCGGCGCAAAACTGTCGCAAGGCCTTCATAAATATGGTCCTGGATTTTCCCCGTGCTTCGCTGCCCGGTGCGCTTCCCGGTGCGCGTACCGGGCGCTCCCCCGTGCAAATCGAAAAAAAATATTTTTTAAAATGCCCCGCGGGACCCTATTTTAGCCCCCACATTAAACCTAGGGTGTCAGGAGGGGGTCTACCCTGCCCCCTTATGGTCAATTCCCCCCTTTGTTTTTGCCACCTCTTATGTCTCGATTTTACCAAGACACAAGATGGCGGCCGCTCCAGACTGTTTAGAATGTCTACAGACACCCAAGAGCCAATCAGCT
Organism: Lissotriton vulgaris; assembly: GCF_964263255.1. Lineage (NCBI taxonomy): Eukaryota > Metazoa > Chordata > Amphibia > Caudata > Salamandridae > Lissotriton > Lissotriton vulgaris. The sequence goes on along the minus strand of NC_141693.1, from coordinate 653,708,578 downwards.
TTCTGCGCGCAAGTCGCGTGGCGCGCCCGGTGCGCTCCCCGGTGCGCGTACCGGGGCGCGCCTATAGATATATATATTTTTTTGAACCTAAATTACTCAAAATCCACTGGAGCACATATCTTGAGACATTGCAAAGGCACATCGGGCTACCAGTCCCTACAATTTTGCCAAGTTTGGTGTAAATCCATTCAGCGGTTCGAGCTAAAAGTGAAATCGACCGCCCTATGGAAATTAACATGGGGAAAATGCGTTTTGGGACCCCCCTTTTATCTCGGACCCCGCCAGACGAATCCCCCCCAAACTTTCAGGAAAGGACCGGGGCGCCGCGAGGCCATTTTGAGGAAATTTTCAGGCAGATTCGTCAACCGGCGCCAAAGTTATTCCAAATAGAATTTTGAGATTTAACATTGAAAAAAATCCTAACTATAACTACCTACTGGCGACCGCCAGTAGGTAATATATATATATATTCACAGAAAAAACCATAGGTTTTAGGCCATATATAGTTAGGGATTTGCATTTACAAAACCTTATTTTACTCGCATAAAACCATTGAAATTCGCATATATAGTTAGATGCGCTAACTATATATCGCGCACCCGCAATCCACTGCTGATGATGTCACATATTACATCATTCATGACATGGTCAGTGACATCACTGATGACATCACTGATGACATCATCCAGTGACTGTATGTTTCTGTAAAGTTAAAATATGTCTTACATATTGAAGAATGAGTGGATGTATAAGTGTCTGGATGAAGGATTTAGTAGGTGCATGACTGACTGTATGAGAGAGTGATTAAATGTGTCTCACTGAGAGCATGGGTTAGTGACTAAACTGTTTTAATTTGTGCATCATTATATCTGCTGTTCTGTAAACTGCTGCATGTGTTGATCAGTAGCTATATGATTAACTATATTGTAGTGTAGTTCCTAGTTTCCCACTAGGCCCTGCGCATTGGAATAACATAAACAGTAGTATCGACGTGGAACTGCGGATATTCCAGGCCTCCACTGACTATGCTAAACTTAATTGGGTTGTGTTACCAACTAGCTCAGAGGTCACTGGAAACTTTCTTCTCTGCATAGGAAGTGATCAGCTTCCTTGGCACAGACAAGAAGGGATTCAGCTTTCCAACAACCGTGCAACATGACAACTTTGCTCCTCAGATCAAGAGTCAATCTCTAGGGTCGTGTGAAACAATAGACATGTATTTCACTCAGTCAGTCTAGTGCAGTTTACTTTCACGAGATGTAGAGAATAGAGAGACAGGCGTTTGTCAATAAAGGGTTAACATTTATTGAACAGTCTTTCTTCTCGTACAAGAGAAATGTATTGCCACAATTGCAATAATTGTTTATTATAAAAAGTACGTACAGTAAGATAAGTATTGCGAAATAGAACTGTAAAAGCATTGATATGGTTTCTTAGCCATACAATGGTTTAAAAGTAATAAAACATATATACAGTCATATATACATTAGGCTAACATACTCAACTGGTGCTTCTAACTAAGCCTACCCCAGTGTGCCTGACCTAAGCCTAACACGTGAAAGGGGAGTAAGTAAGTAGCTTTAAGTTAAGTTGGTTTTGCCAAGGTTTGTTTCAAGAATTCTCGTCTAAGGGTTTAGTCAACACCATACCTCTGAATAGAATGATGGAGGATTGGTATCTCCTTCAGGGGTCTCTCTCGATATCCCAGTCACCCGCGAGGGTAAACCGGAAACACCGGGGCTGGATTTCTCTGCACGAGAAAGGCAGCGGGTCTCTTCAGCGCGTCGAGGAAGGAGGGGGGACAGCGTCCGCGGGCAGCTGGAATCTGCTGGATGTCTTCGCAGAGGACGGCTGTTCAGCTCCTTAAGCGTACTGCACCATAGTTCGCGCTTTAGCGGCGATAATGGTATCAGCAGCTTCACCACCACAGGATAGCAGGCTGCAGCGACAGAGTGCTAGATTTACCAACACGGGGTCGTGCAGGCAGCTGGCTTCAGTAGCTCGTACAACAGGCAATTGCTTAAGGCAACGTTGGTAATATTTATACCTGACAGGTGCCGGGTTTGACGCAAGTTTGCTGGACATAAGACGTCAATTAAAGATGTCACTAGGAAGTGATAGTTATCAGTTGCTCATTAGAGTTCTATTACTAATCAAAACATAGCAAGCGGGGATTTCCAGGTTTGCTGAGTTTTTATCTTGTTGAAGAACTCGGAGTGTTATCTAGGAATATCAGATAGTGACTACTGCTCTGTCATTGCACTAATTGGTCGCAAAGGAAGTGGCAGAGGGAACTATGCTGGAATGTGGCTCTGTTCGTGTGAGGCCAGAGATGACTTTTCAGAAAATCGCACTTGAACGGTTATGCCAATATAGGGAATAAATGGATTTATAGCCGAATAGGGGCATAAGGTCACAGTATCGATCAGGAACCTAGATAAACACGCAACACCCACTCCACGGGTTAATGTCCATCAAAATTACTAAAACTAAAGCAATTAGATGCATGTGTAACATTGCCCACCCCAAAATACATAAATGCATTCGAAATAGGCGTACTTGTAATACATGGAATTTAGGTACTGTACGTTTTTTAAAGCATAGTAATCATTCAAAAAATTATTGCATATGAAATCAATGAACGATTATGCAAAAAGAATTACACATGAAGTATCTCTGACAGAAGAAAGGCGAGATAAATCATCACATAAAAATGCATTGTAATAACATGTGTGCTAGAGGCTGGTGTTGTTATGTCTCTAGATGTGTATAGAAATAGAAGTGTGAAGCTTCTGTTCTCTAAGAATAGTTTTTACGTTAAGCAAAGAATTATTCGTGCCAAAAAAGGTCAATATTAGAAAAATTCTCCAATTCAAAGAATTATTGCTTGAACGGGGAAAAATAGATTTTCCAAAGCTCTTGGCAGTTTTTGTTGATCAAAACTGAAGGCCGAATTCAGAGTTCATGGGAACGCTGTGTGTCGGAAAGCTTCTAAAAGTTATTGTTTCTGTACGGGTGAGAACATCGTATCAGACAGGCTCTCAAAGAATTGGTCTACAAATTCAGGTGACAGTTCAACCAAATTAGATAGCGCTGTAACTTGGCAGGTGTGAGAATGATTGCTGTCATCATAGTCGGGACCAGCAATGCTCACAGAACGTTGTACCTGGATGATGTTGCTTTTGTCACTCGCTCCACTGTTACCACTTGGTTGTAGTACAGGAGTCTCCACGAATGCCGTCATCAGGATTGGTAGCCGCTGGGGACAACACAATGCGTGAGCCGTTATTGGACTGAGCAAAGTATCGACGTCCATTGGTACTGCTGATGGAAGTGAAAGACAGATGTCCAACACGCATTCATCGCCGCAAAGCATACACCGTAGCACAGGTAAAATGCAATTTTGCCATATCGGTCTGAATGAAAGGAACCAGGTCATGTTTAGATCTCTCAGCCTGGCCAATCCAAGGACGTTAGTTATCCTGTCCCGGTAGCGCATTGCTAGGATTGTCTCTTCCATTCCCATGGGAGCTATGTCTGAGGCGAGGCTTGCCATAACGTAGCAGGAGGGTCAAAAATAGAATCCCTGCGACGAGTCCCAAAAATAATGGTATGCCGCCAAAAATGGAGTGCACAAAATTAGGAAAGATTCCCAAAATTGCCTGGAAGGGTGTTAGCAGTCCCGTAAAGACTGTCTTAAATATGCCTGGGATGCTTGTTGCACTAGACATGTTAAGGAGTTGGCTGAACATTTCTACGAAATGCACGGGGCAATTTGTTGATAAAAGGTCATGAATTTCAGTAGCCGTCCTTGCGACTAGAAGATCATACGTCTCTTTAGATGACGTTATAGGCACGGTTGTCTGTAAAAGTACAGATTTCATTTTGCTTAATGTATCAATTCGTATAGAATAGAGATTCAGACGAGGCCAGAGGGGAGTCACTATGTCTGGAGGCCCGCTCGGGAACAATGCTTGCATACAACATTTGACCATGGACGTAACTTGTACTAGATAACTTTTCCCTGGCGTCAGGCCACAACATCTGTGATCCGTTCTAAGAATGTAACTCCCGTTCGAAAGTTGCATAAAGAAGGGCTCTATCTGAGTTGCAGGTGTGACTAGCTGGTGGCATGAAAGGTTGTTTGAATTTCCATCACATGCTCCGTGTAAATTAATACCCTGACACAAAAGTATACCGCTTAGTGAGTGTTTACAGTTATCACCACTAAGAAATACATTTTTGTCACTGTCACTATAGCAAGAATGAGTGTATGGTAATTTCCATTCGGATTTTAAATATCCTTTACCCAATTGTTCATACTGGCCAGCAGGTATGTACTCAAGGCACTTTTTAAATCGGAAAGTTGTTATCGGAATTGTGATAATTCCGTGTATTATCCATTCAATGACAGGACTCTCTGACATTGTCAATGGTAATCTCTCGAGTTTTTCGATGCTCAGGATTGTATAGTCTGCTCCTTTCTGTGCCAAACTGATCTGTTTATCAGTAAGGTTAAAACTGGAAAATAATGACGTCGTGTTGATTAAACGCCAAGGCACATAGCCTGAACGAAGATTTTGCAGCGTCCAGCCTAGTTCTATAATAGAGCGTAATTGAGACTGGCCATGTTGTAACATTAGCAAATCTCTGTCTATCACATCAAAGGCAGAGGATACAATATTGTCCAACGAATATATTCTGGAAGACAGAGTCGTTAACCCATTGTCTACCACAGAAAGTGATTTCTCCAAATTAATACGATCAATTTCTCGTATTTTTTCAGCAGTTTCAATTTGCTTTACTTTCCAAGCCTCGTTGTAAGCAGCATAGATACTGGTCGCTATGAAACGCTTTTGACGCTGTTTGCGTGGTCCAAGAATGAAATCGCGCAAATCAGCACCATCTTTTAATAAAGACAAGTGTTGCTTAATTTCAGCCAGTGTGGACGAAGTTAGCCATTCAAGGCAGAGTTTCCCTACACTGTATGTTGTTATAATCCCTGGATGTTGTCTCTGGGAGTATCTAGGGTCTAATCTGGTCATTTTTAACCCCTGTGTTTTATTCAGGAATCTATCTTGACAGCTATTTGTGTCTGTAGGCCAGATTAACCACTTTTTCCAATCAGGATGTGTTCTGTTGAAATTTAAAAGTTGTGACACGTCTAACTCAATATCAGCGGTTGCATTTTCTGGTATTGGCTTCGGTATAGACGGTGTTTTTAGGTCTTTGATCTTAGCTAGGCCAAGACAAGATGTTTGGTGTATTGTGTCATTTAAAAATAACATTTGTTCTGGTATCATGCAGGTTCTAAATAGTGCTTCAATGCCTTGCACCTGCCAATCTTTTGTACCCCAAATTGTTTTCGTTTCAATATTATTTTTCCAATAATCAAAACCAAATGTCATCATTTTGTCATAAAATGCTTCTGAATATATCAATTTAGAATTTGTCAGCATTGTTTTCATACCTGTTTTATCTAACAGTTTGTAATAAAACGTTTCTGCATCACTGGTGTTAAACCCTGAGAAGTATTTGAATTTCTCAAAAAATGCTTTAGAACTGCTTTTAGGTGGTGTAGAACAATGTTCCCATTGATTATACATAAAAACATTTCTAGGCTGTGCAGATTTATGCAAGTAATGATCCCCATAGTGGGTGTAACAGAATAACTGCTCATAACTAGATGAACCTTGTAAATAATCATGATCTGTGAATCTAGCTGACATTACTAAATCAGACATCATGCCATTAATACTGTTAAAGTCCCAATCATCAGAGAATGTACTTGGTGTCACAAAGTCACTTAAGGAAACCTTTAGTTGATGAGGATACTTCAGGATTTCGACCGGACCATAGATCTCATAGTCTGTTTTCTCCCATACTACCCCACCAGGTATTGGAATTGCTGTGACATTTACTGTTGACAGTTCTCTTTTCTTCACATGGGATGATCTGTGTGGTTTCAGGACTAGGTTGATGTTCTGACTTGCTGTGTCCATTGTAATATATTTTCCTTCAATGAATTTTCCCAAACACAGTACCATGATGAGCCAAAGCAGGAGGAAAAATACACCTAGACCGAACCAGAACTCTAGCCAAGGGGAAATAAGGTAGATTTCCTTCAGTTGATGAAAGAGTTCCGTTGCTTTTTCTTTAAAAGACTTTTTTGTTTCTGGCATCACTTCGGGATCGTTTAAATCTTCAGAGAAGTTGTCGAAGTTGATGAAATAACCAGAGGCAGTTCTGTCAATTGATGGGATTGTTCTTTCAATCTGTCTCTCGGTAGCACTTTCTGATGCCACATCATTGTAGACTGGTGTTGTTTCTTGACGAACTGTTTCAATCTGTGTTTCAAGAGGCACGAGTTCCATGGCATTATTGCATAGTCCTTCATTGTGCACTGCAGGCTGATCAAATGTGATTAGTCTTTCAGTTTGAACCTCTTGGATTGTTGCAAGTTTGGGTATTCTGTTGTTTCTTGGGAGTCCACTGGGCCTACTGTTGATTATAGGCCACATGCTTGTGGTTTTACCAGATCGATAGACACGACTCTGTTCTCCTTTTTACCAGCAAGGGGCGGTAGCACAACTGATCTTGTTCCGGTGACTGCCAAGACAGGTACTGCTTTTCTGTAAGAAGGCCCAAATTCCTTCTTAACCGCGATCTTTTCTCTGACTAGATCCCCAATCTTTGGAATCCAGACAGGCCTTGCTGGGGCTGTTGCGGGTGGTGCCTCGTCAGTGGTACTTGGCTGTTGCTTTAACTTTATGTTGCTTAATGATTTTCTTGTTTCATTCAGTTCCTGTAAAACAGCCAAACGATCTTTTACATCAAAGTGCGTTGTTTCTTCTTGTACCACTGACATCTGACTATCGAGGTCCTGAACTCGCATTCTAATTCCGAACAATAGTTCGTATGGGCTGAAACCTTTTAGAGAATTTCTTGGCATGTTGTTAAGACTAGTCTGGACACTTATTAAATGTTTGACCCACCCAGCGCCTGAACCTAATACCTTCGCTGTTATAGATTGCTTTATGTCACGGTTTTTTCTTTCTACCACACTATTCCCTTCGGGGTGCGACGGACAAGAATACCGCAACCCAATTCCCATGCTAGCCATGGCCTCCTTATAGGCTCGAGAGCTGAAAGCAGGACCCTGGTCAGAATGGAACGTGGTAATTGCGTATGTGCCGATATTGACTCGCAAATCTTTTATAACCGTTCTAGCGTCAGCCGAGCGCTGGGGGCCTCATTTTTTAAGTGCTTTTCATCTTAATGGTGTACACTGGGACGCGCTTCTCTTCTTTGATTGCGCAGATAGACCGCCTTATGCTGTCTAGAAGGGATCCTGAAACTACACTGGCCTGTTCATTACTGCGATCTCGGTTGCAGTTTTCACAATTTTGAGCAAAACATTGAATATCTATACTCATTCCTGGCCACCAGTACTCTGATTGTAATTCTTTCAGAGAGGCTTTGATTGTTTGGTGTCTCAGACCCAACCCCATGTGTGCTTCCAGTAAGAGGAAGCCCCTGCTCCTGTTTAGAATTACTCTGTCCCCCACTCCAGGGATTCGAGCAAAAGGAACGGAGTTTGCATCGATTATGTATGCATAATTGAGTGGATAGTTTATGGGTAGTGCTGCACAGTCGCCTTTTACGGTCGTTTTTACTGCCAGCATGGTTTCCCCGTCTATGTATTTATCTGTACGCTTTTTTGTGGCTACGGAAGCCGGTTTAGTTGCTTCCGCTTTGGCTGTATTAGCCAATGAATTCCCTGCAACGTGAACGCCATCACGTCGAAGACTCTGTGCGTGAATCACGTGAGTCTTTTGTAGTTCTTTGTGAAAAAGAGCTACCTGTTTCCATAGCAATTTATGCTTTATTGTGGCACCTGTGTCATCTTTGTAGTCGTTTTCGATCCAACTCTGCAGTTTGTTATTGTAAGAGTTGACGCAAAAATGAGAATCGCACACTATAAGTGTCGGGAATTCACGTTCTGCATTTTCAAGCGCCATCTTTAAAGATCTGATTTCAGTTCTTTGAACCGAACAGTTTCTTACAGATTCAGTTTTTGTTACTTTCGGTCTGAATTTACCGCACAGCCAACGACCTTTAATGATCGCACATGCTGCATCGTAGGATTTTCTCTCTACGTTGAAATGCTGTACAAAGCTATCTGTATAGATTATACAGGCATATAGTGGGAGAGGCAGAATTTCGATTGGCAGAGGATATTCTTCTTCATACTCTAAATCATTCAGTTCTTCAAATTGCGGGGCGAAATAGTATTTCACGTCTTCCGCTCCTAGAGAATCTATGCACTGTATCCATTTCGGATCCAGTGACACTGTAGGCAGGTTTACTGGGCTGAATAGCGCCTCGAAGGCGGATTCTGCTGTAAGGATATTAATCCGTTTGCCGTGTGCTAGTTCTCGTTCATTTGCTAATGCGATTTGCACTGCGTTCACAGTTCTTTATGTGGGACTGAATGTTTTTTCTGCTTGTGTGTACAAGTGAGATTTAATTGAAATAGGTACCTTTTCTCCCTCATTAGAGGTCAGGTACGTGAATCCGCATCTTCCTGGGATGACTCGGATTACAAGATCGATCGTGTTGTCACGTGTATCTAATTTTGTTTTTGCTAACATGTCTGTTTGCAGTGATCTCAAAATTTCTGTGTGTTTTTGAGTCCAATTGATTTGTTTAAAATCAGGTTTAATTAGTTCGTAGAGAGGTTTAACCCTCTCTGCGTAATTTAGAATGTAAGTTCTTCCGAAATTCAGAAAACCTAAAATGGATTGTAAATTCTTCAGCGTTTTTGGAGCTTGGAGTACAGCGCACTTCTCTAAGAAGTTGTCCGCTAGGCTTTTCCCTTCACTTGATAATTCGTACCCTAAAAACAGTACTGTCAGATGGGCAATTCGAGACTTTTTAAAGTTGAATTTGTAACCCTCTGCTGCGAACCCAAGTATAATGGTGTTCACTCTTTTCAAGTGAGTATCCAAGTCGTCGTCTGTGAGATAAATATCATCTACGTAAGATAATGCTTCATCATCATAGATTTGTAGTAACTCTGTTACCCTAGCTGAGAATAGTCCTGGGCTGTTCTTGAACCCCTGTGGGAGTCGACAGAATTTTTTCTGCGACCCAAATGCGGAGAAAGCGGTCAAATGTCTGCTTTCTGGTGCAATGTTTTGACAAAAGAAGCCATTAGAAATGTCTAATGTCGTTTTATATTTTTTCCTAACTATGTTATTCATTAGGGCTGCACTATGCGAGTTTTGTACTGCAAAAGTTTTGCAACATGTATTAAGGTGTCTGTAGTCCAAAACTAGACAATATGAATTGTCTGGCTTGGAGACAGGAAACAAAGGATTGTTCATTTGAGAGGTGCATGTTTCAATCACCCCCTGGTATTCAAGTTGATCTAAGATCTCCCTGACTTGTTTTTTAGCTTCTTGCTTTATGGGATACTGCCGTTGGGCAGTTGGTTCACTTTTTAATTGGATTTTGTGAGGCGGTGAATCCTCATCCCATCCTACATGATTTTTATATAATGCAGGTGCCTGGGCTACTGCCCATTTCCTTGCATATGTATATTTTTTGTGAATCGGTATGTGATTCGAGAAGGCAGGCATAATCACTTCTTCGCCACGAGGGCACTCCCTGACAAACTCTGGGGGCCAATCTTTTTCAGCTAACAGAATATCATAGCCTTTTGAGAGCTTATCCCAAAATAGACCCTTAATTTTCCTAGTCTTATCACCCTCTATACGCAATGTTATTTCGTATATTTTATGGGGCTCGCTAAGTCTGGCGTCGGCAGTTTCAACTTGAATGTATTCATTCGTGTCCACTGTCTCCAGATGACTCATCAAGATCTTGCGCGCTATACTGATTTCTGCTGCACTGTCCAACATTGTCAATGCCCACTCCCCGTTTTTCAACTGTGTCCTCAGTATTCTCGGCATGGTTGATTACTCTAATACTGGCTACCTTCTTTTTCTGAAATTGAGATTTCTTATTTTGAGCAGGTTCCTTGTCTTTGGACTTGGTGTGCTCTCCTGGGTCTGACCGTCCTCTTCTTTCCGAATTCTGTGGAAGAGATCGAGAGGGACGTGTATCAATACTTTGATATCTATCAGGTTTTTTCAGATTATCCCTATTTCTAAGGTTATATCTTTTCTCAGAGGGCTCCCGCTGGGGAGACTGGCGTTCTCGAGTCGGAGTTCTTTCCCTCCGTCGAGGAGACCTTCCTCTGGACTGGAAAACTTTTTCCTTGGGAGTGGATTGTTTATTTCCATTCCAGCTCTTTTTAGGAGTGTTTAAATTATTTTTAATAAATAATTTTTCAGGATTTTCGAGCAGTTGGGGCTTAACTGGTTTTCCACCCAAGCTGTCTCTACCTAATTCTTCATAGCACTTTTCTATGATTTTTGCAAGCTCAACAGGATCTTTTATATCTGTTTCCCTCAACTTCTGGCGGATCGCCACAGATGCTGCTTCTCCCTTTACGTTGGCTAATAATATAGCCGTGACCTGCTTGAAGTCTTTCAGTAATTTCATACCTAGATTTAAAGCGGGCTCTGGACCGAATTCATTTTGAATCTGTTTTAGCACTTCTGGTATTACCGCCATAGACGGAACACCGTGTGTTTTTGTGTAAATGGAAGCAAAGACTGTACCCCAAGTGTCGCAGTCCTCCACGTGTGGTGCGATTCCCATAGGAAGGCAGATGGTCAAGATTCTGTGTTTCTCTATAGGGGTAGTATCAGGAAATACTGCCTCTATTTGAGTGATTTTCTGTGCTAACCAGAAAGGAATTTGTTCCCGTTTTACGGGTGTTTTACCAAGACATGACTGTATGTTCTGTGGTGTAATTTTATTTGTGTTCCCCTGATGAGGGGTCAGCTGTGGTGTATTAACAGCTGGCTGGACTGTTGCAGTCCGCATTACATATTGGACTAATTGCCTATGTATTTTTATTAATGTGTTTAGCTGTACTAACAGCTCTTCTCTAGACATTTTTACAATGTCAGGATGTGGTGTGTAGCTGGCTAGAACCGGCCACGTGGCTCCTGGTCTACCTAGTGGACCGAGCCTAGTTATGTGATCATTATGTTTTAGGGCGCCATTAAACCAGAGCAGGTGCTCTTGAAATTTAAGTGGGATTTCAATCTCCTCGAAAGGAGCGTACTCTCCCGGAGGTTCCTCTATTTTGTAATAGTGAAACTCTTTTGTTATAGCGTTTACCGCTTGAAAGTTTATCCATGAATAGAATACCTCTGTCTGTCGATACTCGTGAGCCTCTATCACGAAAATTACTGTACCACCCTGAGGTGTCAGTCCGTTTTCTATAAGTTTTGAAGTTATAGATTTTCTTAAATGTGCCGGGATGATTATTGCATCCGGGTCTGTGTATTCGGGACCTTGCTGAGTCGCATCTGCTGCGGCCCCAGGGGCTCCGTTTTCTGGCATTGTAAAAATGCGAGGTTTGCAGAGTAGGTCTCCAAGGAGACAAAGATTAGGTGCACAATATTTTGGAACACTGTATCCTTCAACGTTGAATAAACCAGAGCTTTACATAGGAATCTCTTCCTACTGAGGTCGGGCGGATTTTAACCTTTCACCCACTCCAGACGTCTATTGGAGTATTTACGGGAGAAAGGGGTCTGTGTGAAATATGCACGACTGAGTTACTCTAACTGTCTTGCGTTAGTTTATCGCCTTACCAAACGTTTGGGCGCCATGTAGTGTAGTTCCTAGTTTCCCACTAGGCCCTGCGCATTGGAATAACATAAACAGTAGTATCGACGTGGAACTGCGGATATTCCAGGCCTCCACTGACTATGCTAAACTTAATTGGGTTGTGTTACCAACTAGCTCAGAGGTCACTGGAAACTTTCTTCTCTGCATAGGAAGTGATCAGCTTCCTTGGCACAGACAAGAAGGGATTCAGCTTTCCAACAACCGTGCAACATGACAACTTTGCTCCTCAGATCAAGAGTCAATCTCTAGGGTTGTGTGAAACAATAGACATGTATTTCACTCAGTCAGTCTAGTGCAGTTTACTTTCACGAGATGTAGAGAATAGAGAGACGGGCGTTTGTCAATAAAGGGTTAACATTTATTGAACAGTCTTTCTTCTCGTACAAGAGAAATGTATTGCCACAATTGCAATAATTGTTTATTATAAAAAGTACGTACAGTAAGATAAGTATTGCGAAATAGAACTGTAAAAGCATTGATATGGTTTCTTAGCCATACAATGGTTTAAAAGTAATAAAACATATATACAGTCATATATACATTAGGCTAACATACTCAACTGGTGCTTCTAACTAAGCCTACCCCAGTGTGCCTGACCTAAGCCTAACACGTGAAAGGGGAGTAAGTAAGTAGCTTTAAGTTAAGTTGGTTTTGCCAAGGTTTGTTTCAAGAATTCTCGTCTAAGGGTTTAGTCAACACCATACCTCTGAATAGAATGATGGAGGATTGGTATCTCCTTCAGGGGTCTCTCTCGATATCCCAGTCACCCGCGAGGGTAAACCGGAAACGCCGGGGCTGGATTTCTCTGCACGAGAAAGGCAGCGGGTCTCTTCAGCGCGTCGAGGAAGGAGGGGGGACAGCGTCCGCGGGCAGCTGGAATCTGCTGGATGTCTTCGCAGAGGACGGCTGTTCAGCTCCTTAAGCGTACTGCACCATAGTTCGCGCTTTAGCGGCGATAATGGTATCAGCAGCTTCACCACCACAGGATAGCAGGCTGCAGCGACAGAGTGCTAGATTTACCAACACGGGGTCGTGCAGGCAGCTGGCTTCAGTAGCTCGTACAACAGGCAATTGCTTAAGGCAACGTTGGTAATATTTATACCTGACAGGTGCCGGGTTTGACGCAAGTTTGCTGGACATAAGACGTCAATTAAAGATGTCACTAGGAAGTGATAGTTATCAGTTGCTCATTAGAGTTCTATTACTAATCAAAACATAGCAAGCGGGGATTTCCAGGTTTGCTGAGTTTTTATCTTGTTGAAGAACTCGGAGTGTTATCTAGGAATATCAGATAGTGACTACTGCTCTGTCATTGCACTAATTGGTCGCAAAGGAAGTGGCAGAGGGAACTATGCTGGAATGTGGCTCTGTTCGTGTGAGGCCAGAGATGACTTTTCAGAAAATCGCACTTGAACGGTTATGCCAATATAGGGAATAAATGGATTTATAGCCGAATAGGGGCATAAGGTCACAGTATCGATCAGGAACCTAGATAAACAAGCAACAATATGGGTTATTGATTGGTTGCCCAAGTATTTGTATGGGAGAGTGAGTGTGTGTGTGGGTGGCTGGGAGGTGTGTGACTCTGTGCATACATGTGTGAACAGTTTATTCACTAGATCTATGGTTCAAAACTGCATGTGGAAACAGCTGTATGGGTGGTTGACTGTGTACGAGTGTATTGGTGAGTGAATGGATATTTCAGTGCTACATGTCAAAGTAAGTACATATGTAAAACACAGTACATGTGAAAGTTCACATATATAAATTACTGTGTATAAGAGCCAGTGAATGTGTGAGTGGCTGTATGGATCATTGTGAACTTGTATCAGGGATTGTATAAAAGAGTAAATATGTGTTAGTATATGTTTGAATAAGTAAGGTGTGTATAACTGTATAGTTGAGGATATGGAGGTGTGATTGATTCAGTGCATGACTGACTAGGTGTGTGAGCAACTCCATGGATGAGTGACAGTCTGTGAGTGTCTGTTTACTCTGAGTGTATCTAAGGTTATATTAGAGTCTGAAGAGGTTGATCGTATTATCACATGATTGATGTCATCAGTGATGTTATCAGTGATGTCATTTGAGTTGTCATCAGTGATGTCATCAGTGATGTCACTGACCATGTCATGAATGATGTAATATGTGACATCATCAGCAGTGGATTGCGGGTGCGCGATATATAGTTAGCGCATCTAACTATATATGCGAATTTCAATGGTTTTATGCGAGTAAAATAAGGTTTTGTAAATGCAAATCCCTAACTATATATGGCCTAAAACCTATGGTTTTTTCTGTGAATTTCAATGGTTTTTTAATACCAAATATCAAATGCTGTCAAATGTCAAGTACATGATAGGTAAAAACATTTTCGTGTTTATGCACGCTGATGTGCTTTGAACGCTGCCCCCCCCCCTCTTTTCTCTTAGCAGTACTCTTTCTTTGCAGATAGTGAAGGGTAGTTAACGCAGGCCTTTGCCCCCGTTGTAATCCGTCGTGCCTGCTTCTCTCTCTATTTGATTGATTGCTATCCAAGCATTTACTGTTTTAGAACTGGTTCTCTTTGGTTCATTCTGTATTTACAAACAAGCACAGAGTCGCAATACTCTGTTTAGTCTTTGCAGATAGTGAAAAATAGTTTAAAAAAAACAAAAGGAATCGAGCAAAATCAGTAGGCCACTAATGGGATCTGTTTTTGACCTCGCTAAAATAGAAACATTAAGAACAACCCCTCATGAGAAATATGAAACTAGTGAGATGAACTTAGCTCCACACCATGATGGCTGCAAGACAGCTCGACTCCGCCGCCCACCCCACCCCACCCAAAATAACGACAAACCCTATGCAAATATTATAAACATATACAACACACCAGCAAAGTAACAGGGTAAAACGTTTTATTAAATAACTATATACATGGCAGCCTGCTGCAACATCGATCCAAATGCCTTTTGGTGACTCTTCCATTGTGAACATTGTCCCACAATCCGTTTGACCTGAAACGATTACACAAATAAAACATTTGTGAGTTTTAAATTTCCGGAGAAGTATAATTCACCAATAGTTTTCTTTGTAGATCTTTTTCCATTAACAATCCCAGTTCCATCACCCGCCCAGGATATCACTACTGTTAGTTGTCATTGTTGCTTCTGTTTTAAGGTGTTTACTGTTTTTGTTGCGATGTATATATTTATAAGTTATTAAAGTGTTATAATCCTACTATTTTTTTATCGATTATTGCTGTTTGAGATATTCCCTGTCTACAAACAGAGAAGAATAGAAATATTCTGTCTCCCTTTGCAGATAGTGAAGGATAGGTAATGCAGACTTTTGTCCCCCGTTGTAATCCGTCATGCCTGATTGATTGATTGGCTGGAAATTTATTGTTCAAGGAATAGTTCTTTCGAGGTACTCTCTGTTTGCAAATAACGTGGAATAGAAATATTCTGTCTAGTCTTTGCAAGTAGTGAAGGGTGGGTAATGCGGACCTTTGTCCCCCGTTGTAATCTGTCACTCCCCACTGATTGAGAAACTACTTCCACCCGGACCATTTA
Organism: Lissotriton vulgaris; assembly: GCF_964263255.1. Taxonomy (NCBI): domain Eukaryota; kingdom Metazoa; phylum Chordata; class Amphibia; order Caudata; family Salamandridae; genus Lissotriton; species Lissotriton vulgaris. The sequence goes on along the minus strand of NC_141693.1, from coordinate 653,693,246 downwards.
TTAGAGGTACATCATCTGAATCAACCGGAGAGAACCCCTAATAAAGAAGACATATGTAAAATACGAAGTAATCCCTGTATCCTGTTAAACAGAAACTTTAGCATGAAACACACTTGAAAAGGAAAGGAAAGAAATCGAACAAAATCAGTAGGCCTCTGATGAGTTTTTGACTTCGCTAGAAATAAGAAACATGAAAATGGTGAAAGAAGCCAAGCTTGACGTTACGGCAGCCACAAGGTAGCTAGGCTCCGCCACCCCCCCACTGCTCCAAGCATGTCTGTCCCACCGCCCGCCACGCCCAATAACGGTAACATGAAATAAATACAAATCAGCAGATACCTACCCCCATTCCGGAAACTCCCGAAGTGCAACAGGTTCGCGGCTACGCCCATCCGGAAGACGAGGCCTTCGGCACGTGTAGGGCGAGTCCTGCTGGCAGCCGTCGGCCGGGGAGGTCATCCCGTAAGGTGGGCCAGGAGAGGAGCCGAGGCCGACGGGATTCTTCTTCTTTCTTAGATAATGACTGCGACAACGGGGGGGATGTCTTGCATATGCCACCGACCCCCCCCTCGTATCTCCTGGTCTGGCCCCGGCTTGATATGAGCTCCCCGTTCGGGCCTGAAGCGGCGCCCTGCAGGCCACGGGGGGAGGATGTCTTGCCTCTGCCTCCGACCCCCCCCCTCTTATCGCCTGGTCCGGACATCACGGATATCAACGCCAGGTATCGGCGTGGGGTGCGCTGGGAGGGAGAGGCGGCGCGAACGAGCCTCTCCCACCCCCCACCCCCTCAGCTGCACCCCCAACACTCCACTCACCCAACAAAAGGGTTCGTCCACTCTTGCGATACAGCGACGCTCCACTCGCCCAACAAAAGGGTTCGTCCACTCTTGCGATGCAGCGACGCTCCACTCACCCAACAAAAGGGTTCCTCCACTCTTGCGATGCAGCGACGCTGCACTCACCCGACAAAAGGTCTCGTCCACTATTGCGAGGCAATGATGCTCCGCTCACCCAGCGGGGGTCTCGTCCACTGTTGCGGTGCAACGGCGCTTCTGAGTTCAACTAGAAAATGAGTCCTGCATCCAGAAACGTTCTCCTCAACTTTGAAGATTCTATAAGAGCCACTGGGGCCCCCGACCCCCGATGGGGAATGACTGCCATGATCACCCACGGAACGACCACGACGTAGCCGCGGGACGTCGGCGCGCTCATGCCGGCGCCGGCCTCAGTCTTGAAATCACCAAAATCCTGCAAGACTACCAACTTGATCAGTTCCGGTGGGACACCAGTATGACCCGGTAGGAGAGATTTTTGCCTCCCACCCCTCTTTGACTGATGGTTCATGTCGCCAGTCCCCTCTACTACCCTTCAACGAAAACTTTTAGACTGCCGAAAGAGGTCCCGGTCCAACCACGAGTTGGTGGAGACATTTTGACTATACTTGGACCTTCCTGACCTCACCCAAAATGGCGCCGGTACAAATGAAACTATTGTGCCCCGATTGCTCAGCCTTGATATCATGAGATATGTATGCAGTTTTTAGCACATGAATTGATATGGGATAAGACTGATTATATGTTCGGACAATGAATTGATCCGGGATGGGTATTGATTATACGTTCGAACAATAAATTGACATGGGACTTGTACTTATTACACATTCGGACAATGAATTGATATTAAGTTCTAATGCATCATTGGTTACTGTATTTATTGAAGGTTAGAATTGTCGACACTTTTGGTACTTGCTCACAATGAATTATCGATATGATTTTGTCGCACTTGTCGCACTTTTTACTGATTATATGTTCGGACAATGAATTGATCCGGGATGGGTATTGATTATACGTTCGAACAATGAATTGACATGGGACAGGTACTGATTACACGTTCGGAAAATGAATTGATATTAAGTTCTAATGCATCATTGATTACTGTATTTATTGAAGTAATACTGATCTCTCCGCATGAAATTAATTTTCCACATGCTACACAAGTCAATCTCATCTGCCCAAAGTTCTTTTGCAGATTTGGGACCGTTTCCCTTGCCTCTGACTCACTCATTGCTAAGTCATTGGTGGATGTTTTTGCCGGTCGGGGGTTATCCCCCAAATCTCGAAGTTGTGCTTTAGAATAATTAAAAGGGTGCCACCTCTCCATGTGCCGTTGCATGGTATGATTACCATAGCAATATTTTTTTTCGGTCCCTCTCGAGAGTTTTTTTTTTGCAGATGAGGCAGGTAACGAACCTGGCTTTAACTTTCTTTTCATGAGAAGGAAAAGAAAAAAATTGCCAGATAAAATTCACTTTCACATGGGACGTTCTTGGCATTTCTTTTAGTTTTTTAATGTACATGTTCATAAAACGATTACACAAATGAAACATTTGTGAGTTTTAAATTTCCGGAGAAGTATAATTTACCAATAGTTTTCTCTGTAGATGTTTTTCCATTAACAAACCCAGTTCCATCACCCGCCCAGGATATCACTACTGTTCCCCATGTCATAAAACCTTAGGATGTTCAATAACTGAAACAGCTAATATGGGTTTACTTACAGGGGACATCTTTTGTTCTGTTTTGTAAAGTAAAACTATTGTGAACGCAAGTATTATACATAGTAAGTGTTTAATATAGCATTTGTCAGTCATTGGTTAAGCAGCTAGGACCTGTTCACTCTTGACACCCCAGGTGCTGTGTATGTTGCACTATAGTGCTGCATCGGGAATACGGACAACCCTATTGATGTTGATTTTTCATTATTGATTATTGTAAAGAAATGGCGACTCCCCCCTTTAGCAGATTAGCTAAATCTTTGCGTAATTTGGGCATAAAAGTTATATTATTGGAAGTAGATGGTTATAGTTCTGGTTAATTTCCATTCAGAATGTCCTACACAGCACCACTCTAGGTAAATATGCTGCCTTGGGACTATTCGCACAACAGACCGCTACGGACCATTGTTGCTTCTGTTTTATTAAAAAATGTTTTAAGGTGTTTACTGTTTTTGTTGCGATGTATATATTTATAAGTTATTAAAGTGTTATTTTCCTTCTACTTTTTTGTGGGTGCTATATATTTTTAATGTGACACATAATTGTGAAGACTTTGATGTACAAAAAGGCATCCCTGGAATCTTCCGCTTCAGGCTCGGTCCCACACACCCTCACAGTGAGAATCCCCTCTCCAATCACAATACAGGATGGTTATCAGATTGCAGGAACGCGTGTAGTGTGACGGATCTCATCGGGTGCGGGCCTTGATCTACTGTAACTTCTTTGAAGAGGGGTGATTCTTTACAGTTGAGGCCATAAACTACATCTGCAGGGCTAGGTGATAGCCTGGGACGGGCCTGGACAATCGGACACAGAGGAAGAGGAGTGTCAGAGGGTGCGGTAGTGAATAGGGTGAAAGGCAGGTGTCGGGCGGGCACAGGGTGTGATTCTCAGAGAAGAACAGCGCAGATGGGAGGAGGTTTCTAGCCCATACATGAGAAAGAGAGCGGGAGTGACCAGTGCGTGGGGGAGATGCTTGCGAGGGTGCAGACAGTGGGTCTGGTCAAGGCATCTAAAATGGCTGCTGTGCTCAACAAAAGTGTGGCATTGCAAAAAAGGCAAGATGGCGCAGACAATGTTTATCAATAATGATTTATTTATAACAAATAAAATATTTACTCGCAGTGACAAAATGGCGGTCAACACTTCCTGATTTCCATCGAATCGAACGTTAACAGACGTCAAGCAGCAAAAAAAAAAAACGCTCACGCACAGCCGCTGGAAGACATGTATCAACATATATGAGCCTCCTCAGCCACCCTCAGAAAACAAAAGGGGTCAGGATACGTCTCCCGTACCCCCTTATACCTAGTAATTTAATGAAATCGAAACACAAAATGGCGAATTCACGTTTCGCTACCAGTTTGCGAACCGAGAAGCGCTTCTACCGCGAAAAATCAATTTTTTTTTATTTGCCCCACGGGACCCTTTAATAACCCCAACATCATTCCTAGGGGGTCAAGAGGGGTCTACCTAGCCCCCTTTCATTAAATTCCCCCTTCGTTTTTCTCCTCCTCTTTTCTCTCGATCCTACCAACAGACAAGATGGCGGCCGCACCGGACTGTTTAGAATGTTGACAGACACCGGACAGCCAATCAGCTTCGCTACGCAAAGCTCCGTTACGCGAAAAGTACGCGATCTGGAGCGCTATCTGGGACGCTGTCACAGATATATCTGTTTTTTAAAACGTTAATTTCTCAAAATCCACTGGAGCACATATATTGAGACCCAGCAAAGGCACATCGGACAAACAGTCCCTATAATTTTGCCAAGTTTCGTGCAAATCCATTCAGCCGTTAGTTTGCGACCCGGTTCGAGAACCGCTTCTACCGTGAAAAATCAAATTTTTTTTATTTTCCCCACGGAACCCTTTAATAACCCCAACATCATTCCTAGGGGGTCAAGAGGGGTCTACCTTGCCCCCTTTCATTAAATTCCCCCTTCGTTTTTCACCTCTTCTTGTCTCTCGATCCCACCGAGAGACTAGATGGCGGCCGCTCCGGACTGTTTAGAATGTTGACAGACACCGGAGAGCCAATCAGCATCGCTTCGCAAAGCTCCGTGACGCGAAAAGTACGCGATCTGGAGCGCTATCTGGGACGCTGTCACAGATATATAAATTTTTTAAAACGTTAATTTCTCAAAATCCACTGGAGCACATATATTGAGACCCAGCAAAGGCACATCGGGCTAACAGTCCCTACAATTTTGCCAAGTTTCGTGCAAATCCATTCAGCCGTTCGAGCTAAAAGTGAGGCCAAACGCCCTATGGAAATTAACATGGGAAAAACGCGTTTTGGGACCCCCCTTTTTTCTCGGCCCCCCCTTGATGAACCCCCCCCCAAATATTCAGGGGCTGCTCAGAAACAAAATGTGCCATTTTCCTGAAAATTTCAGCCGATTCCGTCCACAAACGCCAAAGTTATTAGACATAGAATTTTCAAAAGTTCCATAGAGAAATAATCCTAACTATATATACCTACTGGCTATCGCCAGTAGGTAATATAGTTATAGTTAGGATTTTTTTCAATGTTAAATCTCAAAATTCTATTCCCCGGGGAGCGTACCGGGGAGCGTACCATGGGGAAAAAAGAATGACAGTTTTTAAAAAGAAGTAGCCTTTTATTAGAAATTGGAGGTAGTTCTAAAAAGAACTGTTTTTTTTCTTCTTTTTGTTGTTTTATATATTTTTTTGATGTTTTATGAACATTTTGAACTTTTTTTGGCTTTTCAGAACACTTTTATATTTTTTTTGTATTTTTCCTGGGGAGAAACGAAAAAACAGGGAATTGAAAATGGCTCAACTGGAGCAAAAAAAAAAGAAAAGAAATAATTAGGGTCGATTGGGGCATTTGTGGTTGTCCCCAGCAAGGACGATGAGCTTTACGCTCTGTTCTCCGTAGGAGATGGTCTTCCCACAATATTTGCATGTGATTCTGAAATCTGAAAATCGTGGCTGAACGCAACGCATCGTTTCACTTTCTTCTGGTGTTGAGGGAGTGGGTTGCTTTCTTTTTGAGCTGGTTCTTGTTGATGGGGAAGGGTTACTGGCCAGTTCCTTCATCTCTGCAGCAGAATAGTTTATAGGATGCTTGCGCTGCATGTGGCGGATCATTGTGTGATTTCCAAAGGAATATTTTTTAAGAGGGTTCCCTCTGGAAAGTTCCATGCCACAGATTAGGCAAGTCACCTTGGCTGCATTTACTTTTTTCTTCCCCTGTGGAAGAGAAAAAAACTCCCAAATAATGTTTGGTCTAGGCTGGTATGGGGTATTGTGTTCTTGGAGAAATGTTCTCGTCCTTTCTTCCTCCTCCTCCTCCTCCTCCTCTTCCTCCTCTTCTTGACCACCAATGAAAACTTGTGGTGGTCCTTTTGGTTGTTGTGGTGGTGGTGGTGGTGCAGATGCACCAGCTGCTGCTGCTACTGAAGCCATTATAAAGATGAAAATTGTACAGAGAGGTACAAGCAGGTCTTCCTCAGTCAAAGGACAAAGTCAGAAGAAAGGAAAAAGGTGGGGTCTTTCATCAGAAGGAAAAAAAAAAGTTAGATCCAATGAAAAGTGTTATTTTCAGGTCACATGACCAGGGGCTTCATCATTATGAAACCAAAACTGTTATGAACCAATGAAAAGTGTTATTTTCAGGTCACATGACCCGACGCGCTTACGCTACGCACCCCGGGTCGCGTCGCGTAAGCGAGTCGGAAGTTTACATTGCGCGATCGTATTCGCACGAGTGCTTCCGGGTGCGCTTACGCCGTGCGTTTCACGCAGACGCGGCTACGCGATACGTCACTATCATGTTTTCGAAAACGATAATGGCGCTTACGGGGCGCTCCCCGGTGCGCGCCCCGGGGCGCTTCATATAATTACGCTTTCTGGGGCGCTCCCCGGGGCGCGCACCGGGAGCGCACCAAGGCAAAAAAAAAAAATAATTATATATATATATATATTTTTAAAAAAAATAGGCAAAACTGGTAGCCCGATGTGCCTTTGCTATGTCTCAAGATATATGCTCACGTGGTTTTTACGAAAATTAACTTTGAAAAATATATATTGGGCTACATTGGGCTATATATATATATTAGAGCCCAAATGTAGCCCAATGTAGCCCAATGTAGCCCAATGAAGCCCAAAGATGGCCACCAGAGACAAAAAACAAAAATAAAATGTAGCCAAAAAAACAGCCAGATGTAGTCAAAATATAGCCCAATAACAGAATGTCCCAGAGAACAACTAGTGCGCTAACAGTCTTACTTATAAACTGAGATTTATAGTTAGGAATTAGCATTTAAAAAACCTTTGAAATTCACAGAAAAAAACATAGGTTTCACACCAGTTATAGTTAGGAATTAGCATTTAAAAAACCTATTAAATTCACATAAAAAACCATAGGTTTCACACCAGTTATAGTTAGCTGGAAATTTTACTGACATAAAACCATTGAAATTCCCACGTTATAGTTAGTTGGACTCACTATAACTTGCGCGTGCAATGCACTGCTGATGACGTCACATATTACATCACTCATGACATGGTCAGTGAAATCACTCATGACATCACTGATGACACTGCACCCTGGTACTCAGAAGAATTACGAATGCAGAGACAACTCTGTCGTAATAAGGAAAGACATTGGAGGAAAACTTACTCCAATCAAGATAAGGAACATTACAAGAGAGAAATGTCCATATATAAGTCCCTCATTCTTCGTGCCAAAACTTCTTACTACTCGTTGCAAATTGAGCAGGCCAAGAACTCAAACAAAGAACTCTACAAAGTAGTAACTAAACTATCACATCTACCCCCACAAACTACTCCCAAACCTACCCAGGCATTCTGTAATAACTTAGCATCATTTTTCTACGATAAAGTAAATAACATCTATGCTAAATTCTCACAAGACACTCAGTCAGACCCCTGCTCTAATCCCGCCCCCATCAAACACCCCACCTTTTCACAATTTCATGAAGTTAACCTTATTCAAGTTGCTGAAACCATGAAAAGCATTAAATCAGGATCAGCCAATGACCCATGTCCAGTTTCCATTCTACTTCCCCTCTCAGATCTCATTGCACCCCAACTAACTGACACGTTCAACATCATGTTTAGCACTGGAGTCTACCCCACAATCTGGAAGGATACGATTCTCAAACCCCTTCTCAAAAAATCCCATCTTGACCTGGAGGACACTAATAACTATCGTCCAATAGCCAGCCTGCCATTTCCAGCAAAAGCAGTCGAAAAATTGATGAATTTCCAACTGTCACAATACATAGAACAACACTCTCTATTGGACGATAGTCAATTTGGCTTCCGTAAATCTCATAGTACTGAGACGGCACTCATCAAATCCACCGATGAGATTAGGAAAGCACTTGATCAGGGAGGAGCTGCGGTCCTCATTTTGCTGGATCTTTCCGCGGCGTTTGACACGGTCGATCACAACATCTTGATCGACCGTGTCAATGCCATTGGCATCCAAGCCAAAGCTAAAGATCTCATAAGATCCTTCCTAACAGGCCGTACTCAGATGGTGCAGCTAGATACATTTTTATCAGAACAACTGACCTTACCCTGTGGTGTTCCTCAAAGCTCGTCCCTTAGTCCAACCCTATTCAATATCTACGTCACTGATCTGGCAAGGGTAATCAAGGACTGGGGGATGAGCCTAACATCCTATGCGGATGACACCCAGCTGGTTCTTACCATCAAAGACAATGGAGAACAAATAGCTGCCAGTTTCCAACAGGGCATGCTAGCCATCAGTCATTGGATGTCATCTAACTGTCTTAAGTTAAACTTCAACAAGACAGAGGTAATGACTTTTGGCAAACTTACCCCTTTATGGTCTGATGTATGGTGGCCTACTGATTTGGGTCCTCCCCCACCCCCTGTTACCAAGGTCAAAAACCTTGGTATAACATTAGATAAAACACTCTCTTATTCAGCTCATGTCAATACCACGGTGTCATCTTCTTTCTTTAAACTGAAAACTATAAAAAAGATTCTTCCTTATCTTCCCCCCAACTCTGGTAAAACTCTGGTTACATCATTTGTTATGTCCTCAGTGGACTATTGTAACGGACTTTTAATGAATGCCCAAAAGAAGGTCATTAAGAGGTTACAATCTGTACAAAATGCTGCAGCCAGACTACTTTCTGGCACCCCCAAATTCAAATCCATTACCAATACTATAAAAAACTACCACTGGCTTACAGTTAACAAAAGGATAAAATTCAAGGCACTCTGTATAGCTTATAAAGCCGCGCATAAACAAGGCCCTCACTTTCTCATTGATCCATTCACGTTTCATGTCCCCAATCGTTCACTTCGGTCCATGAATAATTTCACTATGACAGTCCCTCGCACCAGAACAGTTGCATGGGGAGATCGCAGCTTCCACATTGCAACCGCCAAACTTTGGAACTCCCTTGATCTAGAGATCAGATCAGCTCCTACTCTTATCATCTTCAGAAGAAAAATTAAAACATGGCTCTTTGACCAATAATTCAGTTCTTGTTTCTTTCTGCCTCATTCACAGCGCCGAGACGCCCTTGGGCAATTGTTCGCGCTCAATAAATTTCATAAATAAATAAATAAATAAATAAATAAATGTGTGACTTTATGAAAAATAAATATGTTTTATATATGTATTTGTAAAGGTCGATGGAACAATACATTTTTAAAAAAGTGTCTTAATGGATGTTTTTTTAAAAAAAAAATGATTGGTTAACTGGCTGATTAAGTGTATTTTAGTGAATACATATATTAGAGAGTAATGTTTAAATATTTAAAAATATGTTTATACAGACAAAATGGCGGTAGTGTTTCTCATCAGAGAAAACGTCCGCACCTACTGTTATTAGTTATTCTCCCCGGGTACGTAATGCGTGAGGTATCAAAAAAATATAGAGGTGCACTGAGAACTTGATAAGACACCCACCACCAGGGGTGTTTGAGCAATGCAACTGAATGCAAATACCACGAATCAAGAGAGAAAACCAAATTGCACAAGCACCCTCTTAACAATCCATTAATCTATGAACATGAATGTAGTTATTTCCAAGGTTCTTGCACCAACATTATTCACTGGTTTGATGTCAATGTAAAATACGGATCCAAAACCAAATCTTGTACTTCAAGTTCTTTATTATTCAAATAGGTTAAAAGATTCCCAGCTTTACACTGCCGACACGTGTTTCGCCCTCTCCAGGGCTTTTTAAAGGCTATCTTGTTCTGGTCTTATGCTGCTCTGGTCTTATGCTGCTCTGGCATCGGAACGGTTTATAATTCAAAAAGATATGGGTATGAAGCGTTTTATGCGAAACCTATTGGATGTCTTGGTCACAGCGAGCTATTCAGAAAGTAGATTCCCTCTAAGTAACATTAGTCTTGTTTCGTCCCTCATGGAGCATTGAACGAACAGAGGTGATTTAGATTAGTCTTGTTTAGGGGGTGCGACTCGCTGCGTGGAGATAAGTCCTATCTCGTTGAGTGAGAGATTCTTGAAGACCTTGATAAGTCTTATTATCGTTGTTTCCGGGCGCCGAGTCTCCACTGCAAGGCACTCTCGCAAGACTAATGTTACTTAGAGGGAATCTACTTTCTGAATAGCTCGCTGTGACCAAGACATCCAATAGGTTTCGCATAAAACGCTTCATACCCATATCTTTTTGAATTATAAACCGTTCCGATGCCAGAGCAGCATAAGACCAGAGCAGCATAAGACCAGAACAAGATAGCCTTGAAAAAGCCCTGGAGAGGGCGAAACACGTGTCGGCAGTGTAAAGCTGGGAATCTTTTAACCTATTTGAATAATAAAGAACTTGAAGTACAAGATTTGGTTTTGGACCTGTATTTTACATTGACATCAAACCAGTGAATAATGTTGGTGCAAGAACCTTGGAAATAACTACATTCATGTTCATAGATTAATGGATTGTTAAGAGGGTGCTTGTGCAATTTGGTTTTCTCTCTTGATTTAAAAATATGTATCAGTGTTTCAATTTGTGCATAAGTGGCTGCATGGGTTGGTGAGTAACTACATGTGTGTGTGTATGGGTTATTAGATGTTTTTTTAATATCAGTATGAGTGTCTGTTTTGTTTAGTGTGAGAATTACTTACTACATTGATGCATGAGTGACTGACTCTTTTTTTGTATGTATTTTAAAGACTGCATATGTGCAGGACTGCATGGTTGAATAGTGTGGATAAGTGTATGTTAGTGAGTAAATGACTGTCTCACTAGTGTTTTTAACAGTAACTACATATGTTTTAATATAGAATATGTGAATATTGATGCATATAAGTGAGTATATGTGAGAGTAAGAGATTGTAAGAGTTCCTGTTTAAATAAGTATGTGTTTCGAAAAGTGATTGTTTAAGAGAATAAATATTTGTAATTTTCATTAGAAGTAAGGTGGTAGTGTGTGTATTGCTTTAAATGCAAATAAATGGATGATAGTGAGTGGTGCATGGGCCTAGTCATTCTGTGGGGTGTCTTGAATTTAAACATCATGGAGGGCATGGATGGCATTTGATTGTGCTGATTTTTGTGTGTTTTTCGATTTTTTGGGGTGTTCATGGGGACTGGCCATGTGGGTGGGGGCCATTTTGAGTGCTAGTACAGGCAGGCCCTGGCCATGTGCTGGGAGGCAAGGGGTCATTTTGAATGCAGGCAGTGTTCTCAGGCATGCACCCATTTTACCTAGCTTTCATCCATTATGCCCAGGGGTAGTGAGTGGTGCATGGGCCTAGTCTTTCTGTGGGGTGTCTTGAATTTAAACATCATGGAGGGCATGGATGGCATGGGATTGTGCTGATTTTTGTGTGTTTTTCGATTTTTTGGGGTGTTCATGGGGACTGGCCATGTGGGTGGGGGCCATTTTGAGTGCTTGTACAGGCAGGCCCTGGCCATGTGCTGGGAGGCAAGGGGCCATTTTGAATGCAGGCAGTGTTCTCAGGCCTGCAACTATTTTGCCTAGCTTTCATCTATTATGCCCAGGGGTAGTGAGTGGTGCATGGGCCTAGTCTTTCTGTGGGGTGTCTTGAATTTAAACATCATGGAGGGCATGGATGGCATGGGATTGTGCTGATTTTTGTGTGTTTTTCGATTTTTTGGGGTGTTCATGGGGACTGGCCATGTGGGTGGGGCCATTTTGTGTGCTGGTACAGGCAGGCCCTGGCCATGTGCTGGGACGCAAGGGGCCATTTTGAATGCAGGCAGTGTTCTCAGGCCTGCACCCATTTTGCCTAGCTTTCATCCATTATGCCCAGGGGTAGTGAGTGGTGCATGGGCCTAGTCTTTCTGTGGGGTGTCTTGAATTTAAACATCATGGAGGGCATGGATGGCATGGGATTGTGCAGATTTTTTTGTGTTTTTTGATTTTTTGGGGTGTTCATGGGGACTGGCCATGTGGGTGGGGGCCATTTTGAGTGCTGGTACAGGCAGGCCCTGGCCATGTGCGGGGAGGCAAAGG